>NC_072439.2:33316666-33974722 GCF_028878055.3 Symphalangus syndactylus
ACACACTATCTTTTGCCAGGAAGGTTCTCCCTAAGCATTTAGTAACTGACTATAGAGTCTGACAGATGGAGAGGAAATTAATATTTGGGGGGATTTTCTGTTTGTTTTGTTTGTCTTTTGAGACAGGGTCTCACTCTGTTACCCAGGCTGGAGTGCAGTGGCACGATTTCAGCTTATTGCAATGTCTTTTTTTTTTTTTTTTTTGAGACGGAGTCTCGCTGTGTCGCCCAGGCTGGAGTGCAGTGGCGCAATCTCGGCTCACTGCAAGCTCCGCCTCCCAGGTTCACGCCATTCTCCTGCCTCAGCCTCCAGAGTAGCTGGGACTACAGGCGCCCACCACCACACCCGGCTAATTTTTTGTATTTTTAGTAGAGACGGGGTTTCACCGTGTTAGCCAGGATGGTCTCGATCTCCTGACCTCGTGATCCGCCCGCCTCGGCCTCCCAAAGTGCTGGGATTACAGGCATGGGCCACCGCGCCTGGCCAGCTTATTGCAATTTCAACCTCCTGGGCTCAAGTGATCCTCCTGCCTTAGCCTCCTAAGGCTGGGACTGAAGGTGTACATCAGCATGCCCGGCTGATTTTTGTATTTTATTTTTTGTAGAGACTGGGCTTCGCTATGTTGCCCAGGCTGGTCTCAAACTCCTGGACTCAAGTGATCTTCCCACCTCAACCTCCCAAAGTATTAGGATTACAGGCGTGAGCCATCATGTCCAGCCGGGGGTTCTTACTTTGTGCTCAGCACTGGGTAGAGTGCTTAATATCACTGCTTCTCAAACTGTCTTGGTAAAGGACCAGGTAGATTTTTCCCTCAAGCTGTTGCAGATCAGTAGTGTTCTAAAAGCACTTCTGTAAGATAAAATTACTAGAAAAATAACATTTAAGAAGACATAGAGAATACAGGCTTTTTATTATTATCATTATTAGATTCAACAAACATTGGCTGGGTGCGGTGGCTCATGCCTGTAATCCCAGCACTTTGGGAGGCCGAGGTGGGTGAATCACTTGAGGCCAGGAGTTCAGCAGCCTAGGCAACATGGCGAAACCCCATCTCAACTACAAAACACAAAAAAATTAACCTGGCATGGTGGCACAGGCCTGTAACCCCAGCTACTTGGGAGGCTGAGGCACGATAATAGTTTGAACTCGGGAGGCGGAGGTTACAGTGAGCCAAGATCACGCCACTGCACTCCATCCTGGGTGACAGAGGGAGACCCTGTCTCAAAACAAAACTGTAAACTGCCTGTCAAATTGCCCTAAGATGTTCTAAGTGCTAATGCTTTCTTTCTGTACTTACCTTGATGCAGACTGCTAATAGTTTGTGGACTGGCAATGGTCTGAAGACCAAGGTTTGAGTAGCATTGCTTTACATGATCTCATTTGCACTTCCCTAATATCTCGTGAGGGTATTATTATTTCCTCAGTATACTGATAAGGAAAGGGATTTAGTTAAGCCACCTGCTCAAGTTCACCAATTTAGTACCAGACAGAATTGGAATTCAAGTGCTAGATGCCATTTTGTTCATACTACTGGGTCTCAAAGAGGATCCTTGGAGCAGAGTTGGTTGGGGCAGGTAGAGTGTTTTGTTTTGTCTTTAAAAAGTAAGTTAATTTGGTCGGGCGCAGTGTCTCATGCCTGTTATCCCAGCACTTTGGGAGGCCGAGGTGAGCAGATCATGAGGTCAGGAGTTCCGAGACCAGCCTGGCCAATATGGTGAAACCCCATCTCTACTAAAAATACAAAAATTAGCTGGGCATGGTGGCACGCACCTGTAGTGCCAGCTACTTGGGAGGCTGAGGCAGAAGAGTTGCTTGAAACCAGGAGGCAGAGTTTGCAGTGAGCTGAGATCACGCCACTGCACTCCAGCCTAGGCGACAGAGCAAGACTCTGTCTAAAAAAAAAAAAAAAAAAAGTAAGTTAATTTGAATTGCAAATACATTTAATATTTTATCTGTTGTTTTCTTTTGGTTCTTGCATTTTAATGCCTCCAAGTATTGATTTCAGATGCATATTGCTTCATCTGAACTGCTTGATACTTAGTTGAGTAGGAAAAGTAACTGACATCCCTTTTAAATGTCCAGATCCACTGGCTCTATGGTGTTTGACAAAGTTCTCACCTGGTCTATGACGAAATGTGAAAATAAAGTCAATGTAATGAATTTTTTCATGAAGTCATATTTATTAAATTTAAAGGACAGTATTTTATCCTGAGATTTTTGTCTATAGTTTTTTTGGTGTTAAAATGGTAGAAACAGAATGTGTATAGTAGTTGTGTGGAGTGTAGTTTATAATGGCTGTTTGAGATATAATTCATATACTGTAAAATTCACCCTTTTAAAGTGTACAATTCAGGCTAGGTGTGGTGGTTCATACCTATAATCTCAGCACTTTGGGAGGCCAAGGCAGGAGGATTACTTGAGGCCAGTCAGGAGTTTGAGACCAGTGTGGGCAACATAGGGAGGTACCAGCTCTACACAAATTTAAAAAATTAGCCAGGTGTGGTATTGAATGCCTGTGGTCCCAGCTACTTGGGAGGCTGAGGTGGGAGGATTGCTTCGGCCAAGAAGTTGAGGCTATAACAAGTCATAATTGATCTGTACTCCAGCCTGGGCTGGTCAACAGAGTGAGACCCTGTCTAAAAAAAAAAAAAAAACAAAAAAAAAAAACAAGAAAACCACTGTACAGTTCTGTGATTTTTAGTATATTCACAGAGTTGTACAACCATTTCTGCCCACCTCAGCCTCCTAAAGTGCTGGGATTACAGGCGTGAGCCACTGTGCCCATATCGGCCTATTGCATTTGCCTATTCTAGACATTTCATATAAATTCCATCATACAATATATGACCTTTTGTGTTTGGCTTCTTTTTTTTGTTTGTTTTTTTGAGATGGAGTTTTCATTTTTCATTCTTGCTGCCCAGGCTGGAGTGCAGTGGTGCGATTTGGGCTCACTGCAACCTCCACCTCCAGGGTTCAAGCGATTCTCCTGCCTCAGCCTCCCGAGTAGCTGGGATTACAGGCACCCGCCACCATGCCCAGCTAATTTTTTTGTATTTTTAGTAGAGATGGGGTTTCACCATGTTGGCCAGGCTGGTCTCAACTCCTGACCTCAGGGTGATCTGCCCACCTTGGCCTCCAAAAAGTGCTGGGATTACAGGTGTGAGCCACTGCACCTGGCTGTGTTTGGCTTCTTTCTCTGAACATGTTTTCAAGTTTCATCTACTTCATGGCATGTATCAGTCAGTATTCCATTCCTTTTTTTTTTTTTTTTTTTTGAGACAGAGCCTTGCTCTGTCATCTAGGCTGGAGCGCGGTGGCGCAATATCAGCCCACTGCAGCCTCCACTTCCCAGGCTCAAGTAATTCTCCCACCTCAGCTTCTCTAGTAGCTGGGACCACAAGCACACACCACCACACTCAGATAATTTTATTTTTTAAATTTTTTGTAGAGACGAGGTCTCACTATATTGCCCAAACTGTTCTTAAACTCCTGTGCTCAAGTGATCCTCCCGCCTTGGCCTCCCAAAGTACTAGGATTTCAGGCGTGAGCCACTGAGCCTGGCTGTGCCCTTTTTAAATATAGACTTTCAAATTTGAGTTAGCATAGTTAGGAGGCAGGAGGATCACTTGAAGTCAGGAGTTCTGGAGCAGCCTGGGCAACATGGTGAAACCCCGTCTCTACCAAAAATACCAAAAAATTAGCTGGGCAAGCCGGGCACGGTGGCTCACGCCTGTAATCCCTGTACTTTGTGAGGCCAAGACAGGCAGATCACCGGAGGTCGGGAGTTTGAGACCAGCCTGACCAACGTGGAGAAACCTTGTCTCTACTAAAAATACAAAATTAGCCGGGTGTGGTGGTGCATGCCTGTAATCCCAGCTACTTGGGATGCTGAGGCAGGAGAATTGCTTGAACCCAGGAGGGAGGCGGAGGTTGCAGTGAGCCAAGATCGTGCCACTGCACCCCAGACTGGGTGACAGAGCGAAACTCCGTCTTAGAAAAAAAAAAAAAGTTTATCAAGCCCAGTATTAACACTCTCGGAGCGAGAGAGCAGACTGACCTCTGCAAAATGAGATCAGCATTAGTTTGATGTAGTTTGGGTCTTTTTATGTGTTTTTTTTTTGGCTGCCTAATCTCTAGTCAGTGTCTGCCTTTTAATTGATGGATGTGTTGCTTAGTGCTTGCCTGCTGCCTCCATCCCATAATTTTAAGTACATGCATGATATGCAGTCCATATGCATGAGCGTTGATGAGCTGATTATCATACGGGGTCATGATTAAGGACACTTTTTCTCTTTGATGCATATGCCTTGCCCTGAAGAGCTGCCCCTTGCTGGTTTGGTCTGGATCCTGCGGGCGGTGGGGTCCTTGCTTGCTTCTCTAGCTTACTTTTTGTTTTGGCCTGCTTAACTTTTGCCTTTTATCTTGCTTCTTGCTCACCTACCCCTTCACCTTGCTTCTGCTCTCATGTTCTTACTCATTCTGCCCTTTATCCAACGTTAAATTCCCTTTAATATTATCCTGCCTCATTTTCCCTATTCTGCTGTCTCAGTTACAGTGAGCCATGATTGTACCACTGCACTCCTGGGTGCCAGCCTGAGTGAGACCCTGTCTCAAAAAAAAAAAAGCTATAAAATCATTTTGCAAACTCGAGTGTACTAGGAAAAGGTATTACTATTTTTGGTTTTGTACAAATGATTTCCTTTCTTTTATGAATTATTTTCTTGGGTTATATTTTCTGAAATGAGTTTTACTGTTTCAAAGGGTATGACCCAGGATAATCTGTTGATTCAAAATTCGGCAAATATTTATTGCATGCTTCGCTGGGTGTGGTGGCTCAAGCATATAATCCCAGCACTTTGGGAGGCCGAGGTGGGTGGATCACCTGAGGTCAGGAGTTCAAGTCCCACCTGGCCGATATGGTAAAACCCCGTCTCTACTAAAAATACAAAGTTAGCCTGGTATGGTGGTATGCGCCTGTAATTCTAGCTACTTGGGAGGCTGAGGCAAAGAATCACTTAAACCTGGGAGGCACAGGTTACAGTGAGCCGAGCCGAGATCACGCCACTACACTCCAGCCTGGGCAACAGAGCATGAGACTCTGTCTCAAAAAAAAAAAAAAATTGCATGCTCGCTATATGCCAAGCTCTATTCTAGGCACTGGAGAATGCAGCAATGAGCACAACAAAATGAAGCCCTGCAGCATGGAGCTTTCCTTTTGTTGGACTGGTTTACGATTTTTATTATACAAACCGATTTCTAAATGCTAGAACAACACTAATATATGATGACATTTCCATCCATCTGAAGTGAAATGAGAAAAATAAAGATAATGTATTCTTACTGAATTCTGACCACTGTTCGGTGTTCTAAATTCCTTCCTGAGGAGCCTGGAGAGAGCCATGTCCGCAGCCCATCCATCTTGCTAAACAGGTCACTTGGACCCAGTATGTTATGGCTTGCTCTCATGACCTGACTCTGGCATAGCATCAATCACACGATGGTTAGCAGACTTCCTTAACTAATTTACACTGATATTAAACATTCCTTTCTACTGACTCCAACTTTTTATTTTTATTTATTTCTGTTTATTTTTTGAGATAGAGTCTTGCTCTGTGGCCCAGGCTGGAGTGTGGTGGCGTGATCTCGGCCTACTGCAACCTCTGCCTCCCAGATTCAAGCGATTCTTCTGCCTCAGCCTCCCAAGTAGCTGGTACTACAGGCGCACACCACCACGCCCAGCTAATTTTTGTATTTTTAGTAGAGACAGTGTTTCACCATGTTGGTCAGGCTGGTCTTGAACTCCTGACCTAAGGTGATCCACACACCTCGGCCTCCCAAAGTGCTGGGATTACAGGCATGAGCCACCACACCCAGCCAAGACTTCTTAAGTTAGTGTTTTCTTGGACTGCAGTTACTCATTGGCTAAGAATAAGTCTCTTTAAATATTTGTCAGAGTTTGGTTTTTCCATAGACAGTATGGAGTTTTTCAGTGATTATGGATTTTAAAGGACATAGCTGAGATTATATCATATACTATATACTTTTTCAGAGTGTTAAGCTGTTTCTTTTTTTTTTTTTTTTTTTTTTAGACGGAGTCTCACTCTGTCGCCCAGGCTGGAGTGCAGTGGTGCAATCTCTGCTCGCTGCAAGCTCCGCCTCTCGGGTTCACTCCATTCTCCTGCCTCAGCCTCCTGAGTAGCTGGGATTATAGGCGCCCGCCACCACGCCTGGCTAATTTTTTGTATTTTTGGTAGAGAGGGGGTTTCACCGTGTTAGCCAGGATGGTCTCGATCTCCTGACCTCGTGATCCGCCCGCCTTAGCCTCCCAAAGTGCTGGGATTACAGGCGTGAGCCACCGTGCCTGGCCAACGCCCAGCTAATGTTTGTATTTTTAGTAGAAGATGGGGTTTCACCATGTTGGCCAAGCTGGTCTCGAACTCCTGACCTTAGGTGATCTGCCTGCCTTGGCCTTCCAAAGTGCTGGGATGCCACCTCACCTGGCCTATAAAAATTTTTTAAAAGGCCAGGCATGGTGGCACATGCCCAGAGTCATAGCTACTCAGGAGGCTGAGGCAGGAGGACTGCTTGAGCCCAGGAATTTGAGGTTATAATGAGCTGTGATCATGCCACTGTACTCCAGCCTGGGCAACAGAGTGAAACCCTGTCTCTTTTTTTTTTTTTTTTTTTAAAGGAAGATGATTCTTTGGGAGAGAGTGATAGGGAATGTACCAGTTTCTATTCACTCCATTTCCTCACCTGTTCTGTTAGATGCTGATTTCTACTGAGATTACCAAGGTGTAAGAGTAACTTTGGAGAGGAGAGTGAAGGACCTTTCTCTACACATTCGCAGTGTCTCAGAAGCCTCAGGGCTCCTGAGATGTATTAGATCCTTGGTGGAATCACTGTATGGCCAGAGCTCGGTTTTTTTAATTCCTGTGGTACATCAGAGCTGTGTCTGCGTGGAAGAGCCACAGAAAGTGGAGGGTGACAGGGTTGAGCAATTTATTTTTTCCAGAGACTCTGTAGACCAGGCTGGAGTGTAGTGGTGCAATCACAGCTCACCTCAACCTCGAACACCTAGGCGCAAGTAGTCCTCTTGCCTCAGCCAGCCTCCCGAGTAGGTAGGACTACAGGTGTGTGCCACAACGCTTGGCTTTTTGTACAGATGGGGTCTCACAATGTTGCCCAGGCTAATCTTGAACACTGGGGCAAATGATCATGTCTTGGCCTCCTAAAGTGCTGAGATTATAGGCATGAGCCACTGTGCCCAGCCAGGGTCTAACAATTTTATTTGTTAATTTTTTTTTTGAGACAGAGTCTCGCTCTGTTGCGCAGACCAGAGTGCGGCGGCATGATCTCGGCTCACCGCAACCTCTGCCTCCTGGGTTCAAGCGATTCTCCTGCCTCAGCCTTCCAAGTAGCTGGGATTATAGGCATGCGCCACCACGCCCGGCTAATTTTGTATTTTTAGTGGAGACAGGGTTTCTGCATGTTGGTCAGGCTGGTCTCGAACTCCCAACCTCAGGTGATCTGCCCGTCTTGGCCTCCCAAAGTGCTGGGATTAAAGACGTGAACCACTGTGCCTGGCCAGGGCAGGTGCTTAATTCATAGGCTGGAGCCTCTTTGGTTTTGATCAGGTAGAAGCCATTATTTAAAACTTTCTCTGGGACTGAGAACAGAATTTTGGTTGTGACAAAAGTCAAACATTTGAGGATCGTGTTCGGAATATTCTAAGCATTAGGGCCTTGTCCTGTTCCTATCTTCTTTTCATGGAGAGGAACTTACATTTTTTATCTTTCTCTATCTCTCCAGGCCTCATCATTTCTGTCTCCTGTTTCTCCACTTCCTTCTCTATTGGTTGGTCCACTGATATATGGACTTGCACATGATGAACTGTGAACTTCTAGCCACATGTAGTGCCCTTGGGTACTTGGAGGGAGACACTTACCACAAGGAACCAGATTGCTTAGGTGAGTACCTTTTCGAGGAAACAGGAAAAAAATTTGCTTGAATTAAGGAGGTCTGTTGAATTTCTCAAACCATGGGTGTGAAAAGATGTGGGTCTGGGTGGAACTTCTTCCAAGGTTCCACATGCATGTTTTGTTCTGTCTCTGAAGAGAGTGTGAAGGATCTGATCCGCTATTTGAGGTATGAGGATGAGACACGAGATGTGCGGCAGCAGCTGGGGGCAGCCCAGATCCTACAGAGCGACCTTCTGCCCATCCTCACCCAGCACCGCCAGGACAAGCCTCTCTTTGATGCTGTTATCAGGTTGCCTCCTTAGCTTTTAAACTTTCGCCACCTGCCAGGCTTTGGTGTTTGAGCTGATAGGTTTGGCATTTGAGCTGGTAAGGACACTTAACAACTTCTCCCTCCTTCATTGTCTCCCAGACTGATGGTGAACTTGACACAACCAGCCTTGCTCTGTTTTGGCAATCTGCCTAAGGAGCCCAGCTTTCGGCACCATTTTTTGCAGGTGCTAACTTATTTGCAGGCCTACAAAGAGGTGAGGCTTTCCTTTGGAGTCCCTGGGGCAGAATATGGGCGGTGGTGAAGAAGGTGAAGTGGTGAAGAAGGTGACTGCTACTTAAGATCAGGTTCTCTATTTCACAGGCCTTTGCCAGTGAGAAGGCTTTTGGAGTCCTCAGTGAAACCCTGTATGAGCTGCTGCAGCTGGTGAGTGAGTCTTCACCTTACAGGATCCCATGGGACAGCATTTTGCACCTTCTCCGGGCAGAGGAGGAGATGCTGAGATATGGTCCCAGTCCTTGGGGATATGGTAGTCCGATCCATAGTCTCTGGCTGCCTCAGTACTGTTGGAACTCTTTCTTTTTAATCCTGCTTCTCTTCTGTGCCTGGGTCTTCCAGCCAGAGTACATACCGCCTGCCTTCCACAGGGAGTCTCTTCCTCTTCCTTTCTTCTGGTTAGGGCTGGGAGGAACGGCAGGAGGAAGACAACTTGCTGATTGAGCGGATCCTACTGCTGGTCAGAAATATTCTTCATGTCCCAGCTGACCTTGATCAGGAGAAGGTGAGGGTTTTGGGTATTCTATGTTCTTGTGCAGTTAGGTTGAGCTGCCTTTTTTTTTTTTTTTTTTTTTTTTTTTTTTTTTTTGAGACGGAGTCTCGCTCTGTCGCCAGGCTGGAGTGCACTGGTGCCATCTCGGCTCACTGCAAGCTCAGCCTCCTGGGTTCACACCATTCTCCTGCCTCAGCCTCTGCCTCCTGAGTAGCTGGGACTACAGGCGCCCGCCACCATGCCTGGCTAAATTTTTTTTTTGTATTTTTAGTAGAGACAGGGTTTCACCATGTTAGCCAGGATGACCTCGATCTCCTGACCTCGTGATCCGCCCGCCTTGGCCTCCCAAAGTGCTGGGATTACAGGTGTGAGCCACCGCGCCCGGCCAAGCTGCCCTTTTCGGGCTATTCTGTCCTCTGACAAGTCTGGGAGAGGAGACTTGGTCAAAGAATGAGTTGGAGAGCTTCAAGGCAGGGCAGTGGGATTGAATGAGCTCACTCTCTACCCTCACCACTCACTGCTCAGAAGATTGATGATGACGCCAGTGCCCATGACCAGCTCCTCTGGGCGATTCACCTCAGCGGCCTGGACGACCTGCTCCTCTTTCTGGCCAGCTCGTCTGCTGAGCAGCAATGGAGCCTACATGTGCTAGAGATTGTCTCCCTTATGTTTCGTGACCAGGTGAGACCCTGGCCTATTGCCCGAGTCCCCTCTGCCCATGAACTTTTCTGCTGTACAGCCAGAATTGTTCTTGTGATAACGGCTGCATTATTTGGGGAAGGCAGGCGACAGCAGGAGTAGCCGTGTCTTGAGTACAGTAGTACCCCCTTATTCATGGTTTTGCTTTCGTTGATTTCAGTTACTCACAGTCAACCATGGTCTGAAAATATTAAGTGGAAAATTTCAGAAATAAACATTTTAGAAGTTTAAACTTGTCCATTGTTCTGAGTAGTGTGATGAAATCTTTTCTCCCTGTCTGTCCTAAACAAGATGTGAATCATCCCTCTGTGCAGCATATCCACACTGTATACCTGCCTGTTAGTCACATACTAGCCATCTTGGTTATCAAATTGAAAAAACGTAATAGAACGTGTGTGTGTGTGTGTGTGTGTATATATGTATACATGTTGTTTTCTGATAACGTATATATATAGCACATATATACATTCTATAAAACATAGAACGTACATGTTCTATGTATATGTGTATACATATATATATATATACGAATATATACATATATATATTTCAGTACTGTCTGCAGTTTCAGGCATCTAGTGGGGGTCTTAGAACATTTCCCCCTCAGATAAGGGAGAACGACAGCACAGCGCCCCGTTAATGGGGTTCTATTTTGTTCACTCTTTGCATCACCAGTAGGCATGAACTCAGGATACGGAATGACTGTTCTGATTCTTCCCTCTTTGTTCCAATCTAGAACCCCGAGCAGCTGGCGGGAGTAGGGCAGGGACGCCTAGCTCAGGAGCGGAGCGCAGATGTTGCAGAACTGGAGGTGTTGCGCCAGCGAGAGATGGCAGAAAAGAAGACTCGAGCCCTCCAGCGAGGCAACAGGTGAGTGACAGAGACGCAGGTTCTTTTTCCTACATCATGGAATGCTGAGGGCGTAGAAGGCAAATTCTAAGGTGGGGTGATTGAATAATATTTTAGTTGTTTTTTTTGTTTTTGAGACAGAATTTTGCTCTTGTCACCCAGGCTGGATGGAGTGCACTGGCACGATCTCTGCTCACTGCAACCTCCGTCTCCTGGATTCAAGTGATTCTTCTGCCTCAGCCTCCCCAGTAGCTGGGACTACAGGCGCATGCCACCATGCCAGGCTAATTTTTGTATTTTTAGTAGAGACGGGGTTTCACCATGTTGGCCAGGCTGGTCTCAAACTCGTGACCTCAGGTGATCTGCCTGCCTCAGCCTCCCAAAGTGCTGGGATTATAGGCGTGAGCCACCGCGCCCGACCAACATTTTGTAGTTTTAACTTGCTCCAATCTGCCGATGATAGAGAATGGAGATAAAGTTTCCAGAGAACTGAAAAATCACCTTGGACCTTTTTGTTTCTGCAGGCATTCTCGATTTGGGGGCTCCTATATTGTCCAGGGGTTGAAATCCATTGGGGAGAGGGACCTCATCTTTCACAAAGGCCTTCACAACGTGAGTATTCTTACATCTGGAGTGGGAGCATAGTGGAGTTGCATAGCTTAAGCAGGGTAATCATCTTAAGAGTTCTTGGCTGGGCCTGGTGGCTCATACTTGTGGTCCCAGCACTTTGGGAGGCTGAGGCAGGAGGATTGCTTGAGCCCAGAAGTTCAAGATCAGACTGGGCGACACAGCAAGACCCTGTCTCTAAAAAAAAAAAATTAAATTAAGGCCGGGCGCGGTGGCTCACGCTTGTAATCCCAGCACTTTGGGAGGCCGCGGCGGGCGGATCACGAGGTCAGGAGATCGAGACCACGGTGAAACCTCGTCTCTACTAAAAATACAAAAAAAAATTAGCCGGGCGTGGTGGCGGGCGCCTGTAGTCCCAGCTACTCGGAGAGGCTGAGGCAGGAGAATGGCGTGAACCTGGGAGGTGGAGCTTGCAGTGAGCCGAGATCGCGCCACTGCACTCCAACCTGGGTGACACAGCGAGACTCTGCCTCAAAAAAAAAAAAGAAAAAAAAAAAAAAAATTAAAGGTTGGGTACAATGGCTCATGCCTGTAATCTTAACACTTTGAGAAGCTAAGGAAGGAGGATTGCTTGAGCCCAGGAGTTCGAGACCAGCCTGGGCAACATGGCAAAACCCTGTCCCTACAACAAGTGAAAAATACTAACTGAGCATGGTGGCACCCGCCTGTGGTCCTAACTACTCGGGAGGCTGAGGTGGGAGGATTGCTTGAGCCCAGGAGTTCAAGGCTCCAGTGCGCTATGATTGCATCATTACACTCCAGCCTGGGTGACAGAGCAAGTTCTTGTCTCAAAACAAAAACAAAAATTAGTGTCTTCTGAGAAAATTGACGAGAGCTGAAAGGGGAAGGTGGTAGTTAGGAGTAATTCTAATCCCGCAACCAACACACCCAGCTACGAAACTACAGTTCAGATTTGGGAAAGCAGCCGAAAAAGGTGCCTAAACGTCGCCAGGCCGCCCGAGAGCTGTCCATTCAGCGCCGTTCTGCCCTCAATGTGAGGCTCTTCCTCAGAGACTTCTGCTCGGAGTTCCTGGAGAACTGTTACAACCGGCTCATGGGATCAGTAAAGGTGAGAACCTGTGAAGGATGTGGAGATAATCAGGAATGGACTAGACAGGTGATGATGCAGCTGTTGGTGGGTAAGAAGTGGGGAGGAGCTCGGGGAGGCTGCCCCTGGAATGTGGACTCGTAGGTGGGAAGGATATGCAGTTAGGATGTCCCTGAGAGATAGTGAAAATGCCAGGAGCGAGTGGGCTCCTGGCATGACAAAAGAGGCTCTGGAAAAATTGCCTCAGAGGGAGAGGAAAGCGAGAACAGGAGAGAGTTGGAAATTGTGGATCCTAGGGTATTATAGTAGTGTCCCGGCGCGGTGGCTCACACCTGTAATCCCAGCGCTTTGAGAGGCCGAGGCAGTGGATCACTTGAGGTCAGAAGTTCAAGACCAACCTGGCCAATATGGTGAAACCATATCTTTCCTAAAAAAAAAAAATACAAAAAAAAGAAAAAATTAGCCGGCATGGTGGTGTGCATTTGTAGTCCCAGTTACTCGGGAGCCTGAGGCAGGATAATCACTTGAACCTGGGAGGCAGAGGTTGCAGTGAGCCGAGATCACACCACTGCACTCCAGCCTCATCATGACAGCGCGAGGCTGTCAAAAAGACCAGGCGCGGTGGCTCATGCCTGTAATCCCAGCACTTTGGGAGTCCAAGGCAGGTGGATCACCTGAGGTCAGGAGTTTGAGACCAGCCTGCAATATGGTGAAACCCCATCTCTACTGAAAATACAAAAAATTAACTGGGCGTGGTTGTGAGCACCTATAATCCCAGCTACCCAGGAGGCTGAGGCAGGAGAATCGCCTGAACCCAGGAGGTGGAAGTTGCGGTGAGCCGAGATCATGCCATTGCACTCCAGCCTGGGCAACAGAGTGAGACTCCACTTCAAAAAAAAAAAATTATGACAATGGTGTCCAGCATCCATTCCATCATCACAGGACAGGAAGGAAGAAGTTGGAAGCCCTGAAGTCATGGTGATCTTTTTTTTTTTTTCTTTTTTAAATGTTAGGATCATCTGCTTCGGGAGAAAGCTCAGCAGCATGATGAGACCTATTATATGTGGGCCTTGGCTTTCTTCATGGCCTTCAACCGAGCTGCCTCCTTCCGGCCAGGCCTGGTTTCTGAGACCCTCAGTGTCCGTACCTTCCACTTCATTGAGCAGAACCTCACCAACTACTATGAGATGATGCTGACTGACCGCAAGGAAGCTGCCTCCTGGGCACGCCGGTGAGTGGGATGGTTACTGGAGATAGAGTGAGCTAGGGATCTGAATGCTTGAATTCTGGCTGGTGCTTTTTTCCTGATTCAGGGTTCAGGTGGTCAGTCTGGGGAGCTGGGAAATTTGGTTTGGGTGGCACATTTTTTTTTTTTTTTGGCTGTGGGAGGTTGCTGTTTCCATGGGCCATTGCCCTAAGTTGTCCTCCATTTCACCTTTTCCCCTCAACTCCCAGGATGCACTTGGCTCTGAAGGCCTATCAGGAGCTGCTGGCAACAGTGAATGAGATGGACATATCTCCAGATGAGGCTGTGAGGGAGAGCAGCCGCATCATCAAGAGTGAGGCCCTGGCCTGGTCCCTGATCCCAGCCTGTCCCGTCTCGTGATGAGAATCTCATTCTTCCCAGTCCCAGCTTCATCCATCTCTCCTTTTCCAAGCTTTCCAGAATAGCCCTTCCATCCCTTTCTCTTCCCCATTCCTAGACAATATTTTCTATGTGATGGAGTACCGAGAACTATTCCTGGCACTTTTTCGAAAGTTTGATGAGAGATGCCAGCCCCGCTCTTTCCTTCGTGACCTGGTGGAGACCACCCACCTCTTCCTCAAAATGTTGGAGCGGTTCTGTCGGAGCCGTGGGAAGCTGGTGGTGCAGGTACTGGGCAGCCCCACAATGTAGAAAGAGCTGTGAGCGAGAGTCAAGGAAGGGGGGCTCTTTCTTCTCACAGTTTGTACAGCTTAAGTTCATCTGTTAAACCTGCTCTGAACTACGACAGCAAGAGGTTTGTGGGTGTTGGCCAGTGTGAGTCTACTACAGTAGACTTCTCAGTTTCCTTCTCCCATTAGAATAATCTCTGATCTGCCATAAATATTTTAGTTCAGTCAGGAAACATTTATTGAACACCTACCACGTGCCAAGTACAAAAACCCTGGGGATTCATAATTTTAGAGTTTAATAATTATGCTATAGCATTTTCTGGTTATACCTTGAAAGCATTGTGGTGAGGTGGAAAGAGCCTTAAATTGCGGCCAGGCATGGTGGCACACACCTGTAATCCCCGCGCTTGAGGAGGCCAAGGTGGGCAGATTACTTGAGGTCAGGGGTTCAAGACCAGCCTGGCCAACATGGTGAAACCCCGTCTCTACTAAAAATACAAAAATTAGCCAGGCGTAGTGATGCACACCTGTAATCCCAGCTACTCAGAAGGCTGAGACAGAATCGCTTGAATCCAGGAGGTGGAGATTGCAGTGAGCCGAGATCATGCCACTGCACTCCAGCCTGAGTGACACAGTGAGACTCTTTCTCAACAGCAACACAAAAAGAGCCTTAAATTGAACTTTAGAAAGTCTGGAATTTAGTCCTGTATTGGTTATTATTGGAATAAGCTCAAGCTGGTCGTGTCGGTCTCCAGATCCATAAAGTTGGGATTGTAACAGTTGTCCATGAACCCAAAGTGGAATCAGTGAAAAGCCTAGGACAGGCTGGGCACAGTGGCTCATGCCTGTAATCCCAGCACTTCGGGAGGCCACGGTGGGTGGATCATTTGAGGCCAGGAGTTTGAGACCAGCTTGGGCAACATGACAAAGCCCCTTCTCTACTAAAAATACAAAAATTAGCTGGGTGTGATGGCACGCACCTGTAGTCCCAACCATTTGGGAAGCTGAGTCATGAGAATTGCTTGAACCCAGGAGGCAGAGGTTGCAGTAGGCCAAGATCATGCCACTGTACTCCAGTCTGGGCCACAGAGCAAGACTCTGTCTCAAAAAAAAAAAAAAAAAAAAACAATTCACCAGCATGGTGGCACATACCTGTAGTCCCAGCTACTCAGGAGGCTGAGACACGAGGATCACTGGAGCTTAGGAGTTTGAGGGTGCAGTGAGCTGTGATTGAGACATTGCATTCCAGTCTGGGCGAGAGCAAGACCCTATCTCTGAAAAATAAAATTGTTGGTTCACATTAAAATAAAAAAAAACCCCGGGACAAAATGAAAACTCCAAGGAATTTGTATCCTGGAAACACAGAGACTTTGCTTTGTATAAACAGATTTTGGGCCAGGCACGGTGGCTCATGCCTGTAATCCTGTCACTTTGGGAGGCTGAGGCGGGCAGATCACTTGAGGTCAGGAGTTCGAGACCAGCCTGGCCAACATGGTGAAACCCTGTCTCTACTAAAAATACAAAAATTAGCCAGGCATGGTCGTGCACACCTGTAATCCCAGCTTCTTGGGAGGCTGAAGTGGGAGAATCACTTGAACCCGGGAGGCAGAGGTTGCAGTGAGCCAAGATCATGCCATTGCACTCCAGCCTGGGCAACAGAGCAAGACTCCGTCTCAAAAAAAAAGAGAAAAAAAGAAAAAACGAAATTAGCCTGGCGCGGTGGCACACACCTGTAATCCCAGCTACTTGGGAGGCTGAGGCAGGAGAATCACTTGAACCCAGGAGGCAGAGGTTGCAGTGAGCCGAGATCACGCCATTGCACTCCAGCCTGGGCAACAAGAGTGAAACTCTGTCTTAAAAAAAAAAAAAAATAGATTTTGTACCAGAACTTTCCCATAACTCTAGTTGCTACAGCTTAAAATTCTGTCATAACTGGACTTGAAAGATGCAGTAGTACCAATGAGACTTTGCTAAAGGGTATTTTTGCACTCAGGGCTCTGTGGTATTATCTGTAATACTAGGTACTATCATTTATTGAGCATTTACTATGTGTCAGACACTGTGCTGACATTTTCATGCAATCCTCACAGTAGCACATGTGCCCAAAGTGGTTAAGCAACTTGTCCAAAGTCTTGTTAGTAATACTAATTCAATACTCAAATCCAGATCTGCTGGACTCCATGCTCCTAAGATTTGGTGTGTTTGATTATAAGTTCTTTAATGGAGCATGACCTTTAGGGCCCTCTCAGTTCATCCTATTTGACTTTTGAGTACCCACACCAAAGACTGGTTCACAGCCCTGACTTGGGAAAAGCAGGATTTGGGTATTGACTCACTCTCCTGCTTTTCTTTTTTTTTATTTTTTATTTATTTATTTTTTTAAGCAGGATCTCGCTCTGTTACCTAAGCTGGAGTGCAGTGGCTCAATCTCAGCTCACTGCAACCTCTCCTTCCCATGCCCAAGCGATTCTTCTGCCTCACCCTCCCAAGTAGCTGGGACTACAGGCACACACCACCATGCCTGGCTAATTTTTGTATTTTTTTGTAGAGACAGGGTCTCGCTATGTTGCCCAGGCTGGTCTTGAACTCCTGACCTCAAGCGATCCACCTGCCTAGGCTTCCCAAAGTGTTGGGACTACAGGTGTGAGCCATTGCGCCTGGCTGTCCTAGTTTTCAGGAGAAAAAATTAGAGGCTTTATTTACATAGTGCTTTGCATTTTATGAAGCTTTTCCATGTGTCTTATTTGATCCTCATAGCATCTGTTTATTCTATAGACCTCTTGAGATAGCACTGCTTTTGGCAAACCTCTGAACTCAGGAAATAGGTCAGGAGTTTTGCCGTGGCATCTTATGCTCACTCACATTATAACTCTTATCCACACTCTAGTGTAATTACCTTTCTACTTCCTGTCTCCACCACTAGAGTAAAAGCTCCTCAAAGGGAAGGAAATATGCTGTTAACTATTGCTTTCTATTACCAATGGATAGCACATAAAGGGCACTCTGTGAATGTCCGGTTAATTAGTTTTGTAATAGAAAAGACACTGATGGGGAAAAGGCCTCTTTAGCTCTCTTGACATCCTAATACAATTCTTTCCCCACAGAACAAACGAAAGAAGAGAAGGAAGAAGAAGAAGAAGGTCCTAGACCAGGCCATTGTTTCTGGTAATGTCCCATCTAGCCCAGAAGAAGTGGAGGCTGTGTGGCCAGCCCTGGCTGAGCAGCTACAGTGCTGTGCCCAGGTAGGTGGTTACAGAAACCCTGTCTTTTTTGAGAATAGTGCTCAGGGTATACAATCTGGGTTTTCCACTCCCTCCGCTCCCATAGCTTTATCCATCTCTAGAATTCTGAGCTCAGCATGGACTCCATGGTTCCCTTTGATGCGGCCTCAGAGGTGCCAGTGGAGGAGCAGCGGGCAGAAGCCATGGTACGGATCCAGGACTGTCTCCTGGCTGGCCAGGCCCCACAGGCCCTGACTCTCCTGAGGTCTGCCCGGTAAGAACCCTGCCTGCTCATCCTCTTGGGCTTTGGGGGAAGGAGGAGGCCATCACTGCTGTACAGGGTTCTCAGTCTTCAAAAGAGTGTCATCTCATCAAGGCTCTGGGACTGTATACCAACTGACTCCTGGGGCGTTTTGATTGGTTTGTTGGGTTTTTTTGTTTCTGAAAAACATTAAAAAAGCATGGTTAATTGAGAAAAAAATAAAGATAAAGCAAATCCTCACTTGACATCATCAATAAGTCCTTGGTAATTACAGCTTTGAGTGAAATGACCTACAGCATGTTTCTTATAACGTTAAGAGAAAAAAAACTGGTTTTGTTATACATTATTTTCACTTAAAGTGGCAGTATCCAAGAAGCTATTGAAGACATTAAGGGCGGACAGCCAGGCGCAATGGCTCACACCTGTAGTCCCAACACTTTGGGAAGCCTAGGCAGGTGGATCGCTTGAGGTCAGGAGTTCAAGACCAGCCTGGGCAACATAGCGAGACCCTGTCTCTACAAAAAAATACAAAAATTAGCCAGG
Source organism: Symphalangus syndactylus (assembly GCF_028878055.3). NCBI lineage: Eukaryota > Metazoa > Chordata > Mammalia > Primates > Hylobatidae > Symphalangus > Symphalangus syndactylus. The sequence goes on from NC_072439.2 coordinate 33,334,810, forward strand.
CATGGTGGTGTGTGCCTGTAGTCCCAGCTACTTGGGAGGGTGAGGCAGAAGAATCGCTTGGGCACGGGAAGGAGAGGTTACTTTAATTCTAGTAGCCAAAGATATGCATCATTAACATTTTGATGAGTAACCATCCAGAGGTTTTTTTACTCTGTTACATGTAAAAATATCATATATACCTTGTTTTACAAAAATGAAATACTGTACATGCTGATTTATAGTAATTTTTCACTTCTCAGTATATTATGAGCATTATTTCTCATCAGATATATTTCTGTAATTGTTAATGGCTTTAAAACACCGTTGTTTGAATATGTACATTTGTTCAACCAGGTGTCAAACATTTAGATTGTTTGCATTTTGTTCTTACCTGATTTTTATTGAATTGTGGTTTATGAGGAAAATTTTCCCTGGAGTCTTTGTTTCATTTGAGGTAACAGTTTTCATTCTGTTTGTGGCCAACAAAAGAAATAAGTCTAAATTCCTTCTTCTACTTTGAATTATAAATTTAAAGCCAGATTTCCCCTGGGTAAAGCCTTTTTTCTATCTGTGCTCCAGGGAGGTGTGGCCTGAAGGAGATGTGTTTGGCTCTCAAGACATTTCTCCAGAGGAAGAGATCCAGTTGCTGAAACAAATCCTTTCTGCTCCACTTCCCCGTGAGTCTCCTCCCTTCACATCTGTCTCCTTCCAGCTCTTTTCTAGCACCAACGTAACAGAGACTCAGTAATCCTCCCTCTGTCTATAGGGCAGCAGGGCCCAGAGGAATGCGGGGCAGAGGAAGAAGAAGAGGAGGAGGAGGAGGAAGAGGAGGAGTTGCAAGTGGTCCAGGTGTCGGAGAAAGAATTTAATTTTCTGGACTACCTGAAACGGTGAGGGCTGAGAGGCCTGAGTTGGTCCTAGAGTGGCGATTGTGTGGCTGTGAGGATGAGTTATGTCTTCCTTATGCTGACATCCTCTCCCTCCTTGTTTTGGTGCAGCTTTGCATGTTCAACTGTCGTTCGAGCCTATGTGCTGCTACTACGGAGCTACCAGCAGAATAGTGCTCACACTAACCATTGCATTGTGAAGATGCTGCACCGGCTGGCCCATGACCTCAAAATGGAAGCCCTACTTTTTCAGCTGTCAGTCTTCTGCCTCTTCAATCGTCTGCTTAGTGACCCTGCTGCTGGAGCCTACAAAGTGAGGGGATAACAAGGAATGGGGGTCTAGAAGGGTATGGGAACCCTCAGGTAAATAAATAATCTTCAGGAGATAGAAGGTGCTGAGAGGTGTCAAGGGCTGGGAGATGGGAAAACAATGAGAAAGTAGACAGGCAGGTTGAGGGAGCTGCATGGAGAAGGACAGAAGCGAGTGAGTGAGGAGGGAGCAGCTGGGAACAGCTATAGAGAAAATACCTAGAAGGCCAGGTTCAGGTCTGCATTGGACCAGAGGCCTCATAGTAACCTCCTTCTCCTACAGGAGCTAGTGACTTTTGCCAAATACATCCTGGGCAAATTCTTTGCATTGGCTGCAGTCAACCAAAAAGCCTTTGTGGAGCTGTTGTTCTGGAAGAACACAGCTGTGATTCGAGAGATGACTGAGGGCTATGGCTCCCTGGAGGACAGGTGAGCTTGAAGTTGGCGAAGGATGGGTGGGGGTAGGGGAAGTTTGACGCAGAGTCACAGAATGTCAAAGCTGTTAAGAGCTTGCATGTCATTTAGCCCACTGTTTCTTTCCCTATCGTGGGTGAGAAAACAGGCTCAGGGGGTGAAATGCTTTACCTAAGGTTATCTAAGAGAGGAGCAGGGACTGGAGCCCAAGTCTACTGTGTATCTAGTTTCCTTCTCCATCACCAGCCTCCATAGAGGTGGTCACTGTTGGGAGCTGGGTGGTTGCCCAGAGAGAGTCCGTGTGCGACCTCTCCCAAAATGTGTTGGGAAACCATGAGGATTTGTAGAAATGTTTGTCCTCTTTCCCTTAGTATCTCAGCCCCTCTCCTTTCACACTTAGTCTCTTTTTCCCATAATATTCTCAGTCCCTAAAGTCAAAATGGTCAGGGTTCCATTGGCCCAACCTGGAAAATCTCTTAGTTTGACTTTTAGGTTCTTACGTGGAAGGAAAGTGAGGGGAAGGAGGCACACTGTAGGCCTCTGCTGGCTGGCCTCTTTCAGTTACCTGCCTCGTCCTTCCTGTTCTTTTCAGAACTGATCAGAGAAGGCCTTTGGTCTCCTCTTTTTGGGCCAAGAACCTATATGCTCCCTTTCTCCTTTCACCATTCAGGTCTTCCAGTCGCAGAGCACCTACATGGAGCCCCGAAGAAGAGGCTCATCTTCGGGAGCTGTACCTCACCCATAAGGACGTGGAAGGTGAGAGGCCTTGGGATCTGGAGAGTTTGTGAGGAGGGCAGCCTGAGCTGTGGGACCTTCTTTACTGCCTTAGTCCTTCCCCACGCCAGGGCAGGATGTGGTGGAAGCCATCTTGACCCACCTGAATACTGTTCCTCGAACACGGAAGCAGATCATCCACCATCTGGTACAGCTGGGACTGGCTGACAGTGTCAAGGACTTTCAAAGGTAGAGAGGCACATGCTCTGGAGGCTGTTGGGATGGGGACTTACGTTCACTTCCTGGGCTTCCTCTTCCACTGACACCTTCCTAATCAGGAAAGGAACTCATGTTGTACTGTGGACGGGGGATCAGGAGTTGGAGCTGCAGCGGCTTTTTGAGGAATTCCGGGACTCAGATGGTGAGTGAGGTGGAAACTCAGGGGACCTTTGAGATGAAAGCCAAGCTATCCATTTATTTTGGGGCTGCCTTTTATTCTCAAGAAAAGATTCTCCCATCCCTTCTGTTCACTTACTGTATTTGTAAGTGTCATTTTTGGATGAATTGAGGTACCCTCTTTCCAGAGACCTCTGATTTATTTTACTCATCTCTTTCTCTGTTGCCGTTGGGTATTCACATGCTTACTTTTTATAGATGTCCTGGGTCATATCATGAAGAATATCACAGCCAAACGCTCACGGGCCCGAATAGTGGATAAACTCTTGGCTCTGGGGCTGGTGGCTGAGCGGCGGGAGCTGTACAAGAAACGGCGGAAAAAGTTGGCATCCTCCATCTTGGTAACAATCTGATCCTAGCTCTGCTGGCGTGGGCCTGCTCCCCTTGAAGTGCTCCTTAGGAGCAGTCCACCCGGATTCTTCCTGCCTGAGGCTGTTCTGACCAGATCCTTCCGAGAGAGCAGGCGGCGGGGCGGGGGCGGGGGCGGGGTGCGGCGGTCAGGAACGAGGAGACTCCACTAAGTTCCTCGTGTTGCCTTCATTTTCATTCCCCCAACCCCCAATGAATTTTAGCCAAATGGAGCGGAGTCCCTGAAAGATTTTTGCCAGGAAGATCTGGAAGAAGAGGAAAACCTGCCTGAGGAAGACAGCGAAGAGGAAGAAGAAGGGGGCTCAGAAGCAGAACAAGTCCAGGGTAGCTTAGTCCTTTCAACTGAAAACCTTGGTCAAAGCCTGCATCAGGAAGGTGAGGACTTTGGCTGGGAGAGGTGTCTCAGGTGGAGGCTTGGGAGTAGGGTCAAATGTAAGTTTCCCTCATTTCCTTAGGCTTTTCTACCCCGCTCCTATGGCTCCAGAACTGCCTGATCCGAGCAGCTGATGATCGGGAAGAGGATGGTGAGTGGACAGATGACACTTTTAGGAGGAGAGCCCTGGAGGCTATTGGAGACCTACCTGGTCATGGGATGGAGGACCAGTTCTTCCCTTATATCTTCACCATATGACTGTCTTAGGCTGCTCCCAGGCCGTTCCATTGGTGCCACTCACAGAGGAAAATGAGGAAGCCATGGAAAACGAACAGTTTCAGCAGCTGTTGCACAAGCTAGGGATTCGGCCCCCCGCCTCTGGGCAGGTAAATATGCCAGTTACAGCGTCAACCAAGGCATGTTAGTCCTATTTCCAAATACATCTCCTCCTCCTCGCTGTCATGGTGGTCCTCCTTACCATCCTCATCGTCATCTCGGTCTTCCTCATTGTCTTGTCGTCTCTGACCAAGATTCCTGCAGCAGCCATTCTGCTAGTCTTCTGTTCCTCTCTCTAATCTCCCCTTCCCCTAGATCCATCTTCCAGACTGCCCCCAGATTTATCTTTTTAAAATATAGTTTTGATTACAGTTGTCCCTTAGTATCTGAGAGGGGATTGGTTCCAGGATCCCCCTGCCCACAGATACCCAAATCTACAGATGCTGAAGTCCCTTTTTGTAGTATTTGTAAATAACCTAGGTACATCCTCCTGTATACTTTAAGTCATTTTTAGATTACATATAATACCTATACAGTGTAAATGTTAGGTAAATAATCGTTATACTGTATTTTAAATATATATGTATTTTATATATATATATATTTTTTTTTTGGGGGGGTGGGTACAGAGTCTCACTCCATCGCGCAGGCTGGAGTGCAGTGGCTCAGTCTCAGCTCACTGTCGCCTCAACCTCCCAGGCTCAGGTGATCCTCCCACCTCAGCCTCCTGAGTAGCTGGGACTACAGGCCTATGTTACCACTCCCCACTAATTTTTTGTATTTTTTGTAGAGATGGGGTTATGCCATGTTGCCCAGGCTGTGTATTATTGTTTAATGTTGTATTGTTATTTTTTTATTTTTTTTTATTTTTTTTGAGACGGAGTCTCACTCTGTCGCCCAGGCTGGAGTGCAGTGGCGCAATCTCGGCTCACTGCAAGCTCCGCCTCCCGGGTTCACGCCATTCTCCTGCCTCAGCCTCTCCGAGCAGCTGGGACTACAGGCGCCCGCCACCACGCCTGGCTAATTTTTTGTATTTTTAGTAGAGACGGGGTTTCACCGTGGTCTCGATCTCCTGACCTCGTGATCCACCCGCCTTGGCCTCCCAAAGTGCTGGGATTACAAGCGTAAGCCACCGCGCCCGGCCTGTTAATTTTTTTTAATATTGTCGATCTACAGTGGTTTGAATCCACAGATTCAGAACTTGTGGATATGGAGGGTCAAGTCCCCTGTCCAGAGCCATTGATGGTTCCTTACTGCTTGCAGGACAGAATCCACAAACTCCAAATGGCATCCCCATCCTTGGCCAACCTTTGCAGCCTCACAGCCACACCACTCACTCACCGACTTTACATCATAGTCACCCTGGTAGGCTTTCTCATGCCTCCAAATGGTTAATCATGCCAGTCCCTCTATTGGAAGGCTGCAACCGTGCATACAAGGTGACACACACACACTCCATCTGTCTTACTGATGGACCTCTACCCACTCTTCAAGAGTCTGCTCAACTGTTTCCTTGTCAGAGAAGCAGTCCTTGTCGTTCTTTCAACCCCTGAAGTAAAAATAATCACTTTTGCAGCTGTGATTTGTTCATTCCCCTGATGCAACCTTAATCCTGTGGAATCTGCCGGGTACGGTGGCTCACGCCTGTAACCCCAGCACTTTGGGAGGCCAAGGCGGGCGGATCACCTGAGGTCAGGAGTTCAAGACCAGCCTGGCCAACATGGCAAAACCCCGTCTCTACTAAAAATACAAAAATTAGCCTGGTGTGGTGGTAGGCACCTGTAGTCCCAGCTACTTGGGAGGCTGAGGCAGGAGAATTGCTTGAACCCAGGAGGGTGAGGTTGCAGTGAGCCTTTATTGCTTTGCCACAGCACTCTAGCCTGGGCAACAGAGTGAGACTCTGCCTCAAAAAAAAAAAAAATCCTGTGATATTATGGTACATTTGTTCTTTTTCCCATTGGATTGTGAGTCATTTGATAGCAAGGATCATACCTGATTCACCTTTACATCCCCAGGATTTATTTATTTATTTATTCAATTGACAACTATAGCCAGGTGCAGTGGCTCATGCCTGTAATCCCAGCACTTTGGGAGGCTGAGGTGGGAGGATCGTTTGAGACTGGCCTGGGCAACACAGCAAGACCCTGTCTCTACAAAAAATTATTAAGTAGTTGGGCATCATGGTGGCATGCACCCCTGTGGTCCTGGCTACTTGAGAGGCTGAGGCAGGAGGATAGCTTGATCCCAAGAGATCGAGACTACAGTGGACCATGATTGTGCCACTGCACTTCAGCCTGAGTGACAGAGGCAGACCCCTTCTCATTTAAAAAAAAATAAAAGAACAACCAAAAAAACCTATAACTGGGAACCTCCTAATGTAGCAGGCACTGTGCTAGGCATTGGGTGTATATTAGATAAGTAAGTATTATAATAAGTAGAGTTCACAACCCTTGTGGATCTTCACCAATGTTGGGTCATATATATTCAATGAATATCAAACTCTGGGGAACAAGAGGCTGGTCCTTTCGCTTTTCAACTTCTTGGACCCTGTAGGAAACCTTCTGGCGAATTCCAGCCAAGCTGAGTCCTACCCAGCTCCGGAGGGTAGCAGCTTCTTTGAGTCAACCAGAGGAGGAACAGAAGCTGCAGCCAGAACTACAGCCTGAAGTCCCTGGAGAGCAAGGCTCTGATGAGGAGCACTGTAAAGAGCACCGAGCACAAGCCCTGAGGGCCCTCTTGCTAGCCCACAAGAAGAAAGCAGGCCTGGCATCCCCAGAGGGTAATAGTGCGACAGCCATCTTCTGAGTATTAACGTGTCAGCCATGTTGGTCTAGAGGGCAGGAGAGGTATTTTGAGAATACGAGGACCGAGTTCCTAATTTTGTATCATTTATGGTCATTGCAGAGGAAGACGCTGTTAGTAGAGAGCACCTGAAGGCAGCACCCAAGAAACGACAATTGCTGGACAGTGACGAGGAACAGGAAGAAGATGAGGGCAGGAACAGAGGTAGGGAATTTGATGGGACCTTCTTTTTCTTCTCTAATCCTGAAGACAAACTCTACCACGTCCTTACCCCTTAACATATTTAGATATTCTCTCTCTCTCTCACCCCTCGTCGTTCCCACAGCACCAGAGTCGGGAGCTCCAGGAATCCAAAAGAAGAAACGATATCAGATTGAGGATGATGAGGATGACTGAAGAGCTAAGAAGCCTCGGGGTAGAGATAGACACGTTTTTAGGTGGTGCATTTAAGTCAGAGTTGGAAGGGTCATACAGGACCCGGAAGCTCCTCTTACTGGACAGAGCAGTAGAATCCCGGGCTCTTCCATGGATTTAGGCTGAGAAACTTCAGCAGCAGTATTGGACTTCTCTGCTGTCAGTCTTTGTTTCTCCCAGTTTTTATCGGTATGCCCCAGCAGCTCTCTGGAGATTTATTCCTCTTCTTCTAGGAACCATTTCTTTTGGTTATTGGAGCTCCTTAGCAAACAAGAGGAGTGAGTGAAATAGAGAAAACACCCTGGACCCCTCTTGTTGGTTTGTTCCTTTTGGCTTTCTCTTGGAGGTGGGTCACAGCACCAAATGGGGAGCTTTATGACATGACAGGTGGGAGTTTTGTACCACTTTTAGAAGATACCAGATGCCTCTGTCCTCATTTTCTTTCCTATGATCATCCTCTAGATACCAGATAGAGCCCCATTCCTGCATTTGAGATAGGGTTGGAATATAGTACTCTAGATGATGAACGTGTTTGCTTTGTGTTTGGTATTAAACATGTAAGATTAGAAGTTCTGATCTCAGTCTGACTAGTCGATATGTCTAAGTTCCCCAGCCCTTCCCCTGCTGTGCTCTTGAAAGAAGAACTTAAAAATTTTAGGGTAAAAATAGACCAACAGACCGGCACAGTGGCTCAAACCTGTTGTCCTAGCACTTTGGGAGGCTGAGGCGGGTGGGTCACCTGAGCTCAGGAGTTTGAAACCAGCCTGGACAATATGGCGAAACCCCATCTCCACTAAAAATACAAAAATTAGCCGGCCACGGTGGCACGCGCCTATAATCCCAGCTACTCGGGTGGCTGAGGCAGGAGAATTGCCTGAACCCAGGAGGCAGAGGTTGCAGTGAGCCAAGGTCACGCCAGTGCATATGCCTGGGCAACAGAGCGAGACTCTGTCTCAAAAAAAAAGACCAACAACCTTCCCTTTTCTTCCGCTTTCCCTACAGAAGACACAGAAAAGCGCTTTTGCCTCTAGATCCTTTTGTCTAGGGTAAATTCTTAGGGTGACAGGAGTATGCAGCAGGAAGAAGGAGGAGCCACAAAGGAAGAGAAGCCAGCTTGTTGGCATGGGGCATAGAAAAGGACAAAATCTAGGCATGAAAAGGATGGATAAATACTGCAGATATTATGTTCTTACCCATTCTTGGAAACGTCAGCTTTCTTGCTCCCTGTGCTTCCAGCTAAGGTAGGCAAAGGTGAGATTGAGAAAATAGCCATTCAGCTCAGGAAGGCGTCTAAGTAAAGGATGGATTTGGATTGTCCTGTTGCTTTGACTTTTTTTCTTTTTTTTTGAGACGGAGTCTCGCTCTGTCACCCAGGCTGGAGTGCAGTGGCGCCATCTCGGCTCACTGCAAGCTCCGCCTCCCGGGTTCACGCCATTCTCCTGCCTCAGCCTCTCCGAGTAGCTGGGACTACAGGCGCCCGCCACCACGCCCGGCTAATTTTTTGTATTTTCAGTAGAGACGGGGTTTCACCGTGGTCTCGATCTCCTGACCTCGTGATCCGCCTGCCTCGGCCTCCCAAAGTGCTGGGATTACAAGCGTGAGCCACCGCGCCCGGCCGCTTTGACTTCTTATTTTTATTTTTTCCTGAAAAGATGAGGATCCCCCATAGCCTCTAAAAGTAGGAGTGAAGCTATTTCCATGGTAATTGAAGTTTCCAAGGGCTAGACACTTTCTAGCTCTGGCCAGTCTTGGTGTCTCTTCATCCTGAGCCTTTCTCCACTTCGCAACCTGAGCACTGCTTCCTTCCAGCAGGGCTGCTCTGTTGTTTCACCATGATCCGGGCTGTGCTGCTCCTTTGCTGTGTCCTGCTGTCCCCAGTGTCTGCCTTTTTTTTTTTTTTTTTTTTTTTTTTTGAGACGAAGTCTTGCTCTGTCGCCCAGGCTGGAGTTTGGCAGCGTGATCTCGGCTCACTGCAGCCTCTGCCTGCTGGGTTCAAGTGATTCTCTTGCCTCAGCCTCCCAAGTAGCTGGAATTACAGGTACGAGCCACCATGCCCTACAAATATTTTGTATTTTTAGTAAAGACAGGATTTCACCATGTTGGCCAGGCTGGTCTTGAACTCCTGATCGAAGGTGATCCGCCTGCCTTGGCCTCCCAAAGTTCTGGGATTACAAGCGTGAGCCACCGTGCTCGGCCTAGTGGCTGCCTTTTTTTTTTTTTTTTTTCTTTTCTTTTTTGTGATGGAATCTCACTCTGTCACCCAGGCTGGAGTGCAGTAGCACAATATCAGTTCACTGCAACCTCTGGCTCCTGGGTTCAAGCAATTCGCCTGCCTCAGCCTCCTGAGTAGCTGGGATTACAAGCATGCACCACCACACCTGGCTAATTTTTGTATTTTTGGTAAAGATGGGGGTTCATCATGTTGACCAGGCCGGTCTGGAACTCCTGACCTCAAATGATGCTCCCACCTCGGCCTCCCAAAGTGCTGAGATTACAGGCATGAGCCACCGCATCCGGCCGTGGCTGCCTTTCTAAGAAATGCCCAGAACTGGACCCGGACTTGCCATCCCTCTTTGAAATTTCCAGCCCCAGTTTCTTCTAGCAGTATTTATCAGTATAGAAAATTTACTATGTATTGGCGGTGCGTGGCGGCTCAAGCCTGTAATCCCAGCACTTTGGTAGGCCGAGACGGGAGGATGACGAGGTCAGGAAATCGAGACCATCCTGGCTAACACGGTGAAACCCCGTCTCTACTAAAAATATAAAAAAATTAGCCAGGTGCGGTGGCGGGCATCTGTAGTCCCAGCTACTGAAGAGGCTGAGGCAGGAGAATGGCGTGAACCCAAGAGGCAAAGGTTGAAGAAAATTTACTGTGTATTAAGCACAAGAGGTGTTTTTGTCCTTTTCTGTTTATTTACCCTTTGGAAATTTTTAAATGAGAAGAGGAGTAAAAAGTTATTTCTTACATATTTGAATCACAGCCATCTGATTTCTCCTTATTCTGGGTCTCTTGGATTAGGCTGGGAATCTGGGAGCAAGAGGTAGATACTGCCTTTGCGTCATTTCTGACACCTAAACAAGCTCTAATTAGTCAGTACATATCAATTCAGGTGCAGATTGGGAGAACCTGTAGATCACGATGACGGTCATACATGTATGAAAGGGAGAAAGAGAAAAATTACAGTGCTACTCAGAAAATCTTGGCCAAGTTGATACAGAGCCCCAGAGTGAAGATTACATGACTGAGGAGTCCCATGTCTGGCCGACTTGGCTGGGCGCTAGCACTGTCCACCAGTCATTGTCTCAGAGCAGCCTGTAGAGAGGGATGCTGCTTTGATCACTGCAGAACATTCTAAAGAGGGGAAGCCTAAGGCTGTCGGCCAAATAGAATGTTCACTCTGTGTTCTCTTGAAGGGAGATCTGATCAGAACACCACAGGGCAAATAGGCAAATGTTTGCCAAAATTGTGCCCCTTACTGACCTTAGAGACAAGCAACTGTCCCCTCTCATGAGACAGAGAACTGGGACTGGAACAACCTACCTGGGAAAGCCCACCTCTCACTGACTACCCTCTGGTAATTTGGGGCTCTCAAATATTTAAGTAGAAAGTGAAGCAGAGGAAGGCCCTGGTGACCAGGAAATAGGAGAAGTCAAATAAGATCAGTGGGGTACCATTTCCTATGTAATTGGGCTTTAACCTAAAATGAACACAAGCCTGGAGGTAATGGGTGAGTGAAACAGTCTGTTTTCTAACTCCCACTTCAGCTGATCATTTACTGCTACATGTTGCACACACTCTGGCTGCCATTTCATATGGAACCCGAACTAAGGCCCTGATGTCCCTTCCTTCGTATTTGCAGAGCCCTTCGTATTTGCTTCGTATTCTGCCAGACCTGGCTTCCAAAGTTCCTGCCTGGTTTCTTCCATATGTCCTCTCTACCCAAGATCTAGTAGGCCCGGCACTAAGGAAAGCCCTGGAGCAGGCTGACTACTAAACTTGATGCCAGGCCCTGCAAATTTGGCTATACAGGGTGGGATGTGTGAAAGCCACATAGTCCCATACACACCAGCTCCAAGGATTCTGGCATTTCAGTGGCATAAGGAGGAGCATGCCAGGTGATACCATGGCCTCTGTTCTGCAGGTGTTAAGACAGGCTTCAGTCAGACCCAGGAAAAGCCAGATGTGTCTTTCCCACTGAGTACTGTGAGCAGGGGCAGGAATATCCTGAGCACAATGTGTTCCAGTTTTTGCCAGGAGTGGGAACCTACTCCTGGCAGTGGCGGCCCATCTGGAGTGGTCACTGCAAAGACGCCAGCTGCAACTGGGGAGGTGTGGTGGGGGCTGCATGCTCCACCGAACCAGGCAGAGCCAGGAACAGGCAGGAGCCCCGCCCCCTTCCAAGTTGGCAGGTCCCCACCCTCCTGGGTGCAGCTACAGCAGCACAGCCACAGCTGTGGATCCAGGCATCCCTGTGCTCTTAGGGGCCTACGAAGCCTCACCCCGCAGGCTCAGAAGTGTCTGCTCCCACTGCCTAGCCTCTTCCCACTCTGTTTTTAGAGCAAAGTTGAGGCCAAGCCCAGCACTGTTGTGACCTGGCCATGTGTGCATGCCCTCCCGGTGGTGCTGACACACCAGCCCCCTGCCACCTTGGCCCCCTCTAAACTTTGGACACTGACAAGCATGGGAGAGAGGCTGAGGGGGAGCCAAGGGTGACCTGGCAGGGGCCTGCAAGTGCCCCTCAGCAGGAACAGCTTGGGTCCCGTGGATGACATTATTGATGGTGGCAGAAGGCAGGCTCCTGGGTGGAAAGGTGCGGGTCCAGTGAAGTCCCACCTTCAAGCCAGAGACAGCCTGAAGCCTGGGTGCCAGACTGTCACTTCTGGGTGGAGTCCATCGCCCAGAATGAGAACTCATGATGCTTATTCTGGGCTGTCCATGGCCCAGTCAGCATGCACTTCCTTCTGAAGCCCATGAAAACCTTGGACACAGCCACTCACAGAGACATTGAATCCACCTGCCTGTGGAAAGGAGCTACTCACTGCCAGTCTCCTGAGGGCTGCTGTGTCGCTCAGTGAAGCTCCTCTCTGCCCTGTCCTCCAGTTGTCTGTGTACCTCATTCTTCCTGGATGTGGACAAGAACTCAGGACCCACGGAATGGTGGAACTGAAAGAGCTGTAACACAAACAGGGCTGAAACACGCCCACCGCTCCCTCCGGCCCTGTCACTCCACTGCTTGCCACTATGTGGGCGACTAGAAGAAGAGAAGAGCTGTGGCTCTTTGAGGAGCCCAGACCCAGGGGCTCCCAGAGCTAGGGCTATGACACCCTTTTTGGGGCTCTGCGGTTCCTGGTGTCTCCAAGCTCCCAGGTGCCACCGCATACCCTGGTGCCTGCAGTGGAAGCTGCTTGCAGTATGCTTGGTCCAGCCACAACCTCTCATGGAGCCGGTGCTTGGAGCTGCCTGCCTGCTGCAGCCGGCATACCTGGCTGTGCACAGTGTGGCCAGACCCCGTGCTCACACACCCCTTGCTGCTGCACATCTGGTTCACCCATGGCAGGCATGGAATCCAGGCCAGTAGCGCAAGCAGAGCACAGCCTGCCAGGCCAAGTGGGTGGAACAAGCACAGCGAGCCCGAGCAGCACTTGGGCAAAGGCACCACTGGCCACAGAGGTTTCCAGCTGGAAAAGCAACATCCCAAGAATCCCATGACACTACTATAAACGGGCACAGCTTTGTACTATGTTGCTCAGATAGAACTGGTCAGACAAGGCCAATGGTCAGAGGTAGTTCTCTCTGCTAGAGGTGAGTCTCGCTGAAGAGCCATAGCTTAGAGCCTGGGGCTGGGAGTTTTGTGCTATAGGAAAATTGGATAGGAATAGAAGGGATGAATTCCAATTTTTTGGCAAGCTGTATATGTGGTTGTTCAAAATCCAAAATAAACATCACCTGATACCCACAGGCTACACAATGATGAAAAATACAATGATTAAAAAACATGCTGGCCAGATGTGGTGGCTCATGCCAGTAATGCCAGTACTTTGAGGGGCTGAGGTGGGAGTATCGCTTTACCCCAGGAGTTTGAGACCAGCCTGGGCAACATAATGGGATCTTGTCTCCACAAAGAATTTCAAACATCAGCCAGACATGTTGGCTGAGGCAGGAGGATCTCTTGAGCCCAGGAGTTTGAGGTTACAGTGAGCTATGATTGTGTCACTGCACTCCAGCCTGAGCAACAGAGCAACACCCTGTCTCTTAACAAAAAAAAAAAAAAAAGCCAATTATTTTAAATGTGTTGAGGTTTCTTCTATGGCCCAGATATGGTATACCTTGGTGAGTGTTCTATAGGTACTTGAGAATGTGCATTCTGCTGTTGGAGTATTCTATAAATGTCAATTAGATGGGCTGATGATATTGTTAAGTTCTTCTATATTCTTGCTTACTTTGCATGTAGTAAGTCTATCAGTTGTTGAAAGAAGAGTGTTAAAGTTGCCCAACTATAATATTGGATTTATCTATTTTTTTCTTTTAGTTCTGTTATTATTATTTTTAAATAGGGACTGGGTTTCTCTTTGTCACCTAGGCTACAGTGCAGTGATGTGATCATAGCTCACTGCAGCCTCAAACTCCTGGGCTCAAGCTATCCTCCCATCTCAGCCTCCCAAGTAGCAGGACTACAGGCACCTATGCCTGGCTAATTTTTAATTTTTTAATTTTTTTTTATGTTTGTAGAGATGGGATCTCACCATCTTGCTCAGGCTAGTCTTGTACTCCTGGGCTCAAATGATCCTCCTGCCTTAGCCTCCCAAAGTGCTGGTGGTGGCAGAGGCTGCTGCCATCATGCCAGCTGTGCAGCTGGGGCTGCACACTCCATGGAGCCAGTGGGAACCCTGCCCCTTCTGAGTTGGGATGGGAGCTCCTGGGGTGCCACTGCGGCTGCCTAAACTGCAGCTGCAGATCCAGGCCTCCTGCTCTATGAAGCAGGCAGGACCCCCACCTTCGTGGGCTGGGCTACAGCCACCCAAACCGCAGCTGTAGATTGGAGCCTCTCTGTGCTCTTGGGGGAGGGCCAGGAGCAAGCAGGATCTACTTTCCCGGGTGCTGCTGCAGCTACCCTCCCAGGTGCAGGAGCCAGGTGTCTCTTCAGCATGCACCCTTAGAGGCCCCAGGAAGGACCCCCCCTCATCCCTGCAGGCTCAGGGGTGTCTGCCTGCCCTCTCTCCACTACTGGTGCCCGCTCCAATCTTGGAGCAGGGGTTGGGGCCAAGCCTGGGGGCCAGGAATGGCAGCAGGAGAGAGACTGATTCCTGGGCAGAAGGGGGTGGGTCCTCAGTAAGGCCCCCACCTTGGGCCAGGGAAGACCTGAAGGCTGTGAGCTGGTCTGCCAGTCCCATGGACCAGAGTGGGGACTTGTGGTTCCTCTTCCAGGCCTGCCTATGGGCCAATTGGCACACACTTTCTCCCCTCTGAGGTCCATGGGTTCAGCCAGAGCAGGGCACAGGATGGCCAGAGGATAAAGAAGGCAGAGATACCGTGGGCCACCCCCTCCAGGGCCTCGTCTCTGCTGAGAGCTGAACACTACACAGGATGACCTGTCTACGAAGAGGAGCTACCCACTGTGGGTCTCCTCTGAACTGTTATTTATTTATTTTTTTTGACAGTCTCTGTTGCCCAGGCTGCAGTGCAGTAGTGTGATCTCAGCTCCCTGCAACCTCCGCCTCCCAGGTTCAAGCAATTCTCATGCCTCGGCCAGCCTAGTAGCTGGGATTACAGGTGTGCGCCATCACTCCCAGCTAATTTTTGTATTATTAGTAGAGTCAGGGTTTCACCATGTTGGCCAGTCTGGTTTCGAATGCCTGACCTCACATGATCCACCTGCCTCAGCCTCCCAAAGTGCTGGGGTTACAGGCATGAGCCACTGCGCCTGGCCTTCCCTGTGCTGTTCTAACACTAAATACAACTCTTCATCTTCTTCACCCTTCATATGTCTGCGTCCCTCATTCTTCCTGGATTAAGGACAAGAACTCAGGCACCATGGCCACAAAGGTTTTTAGCCAGAAAAAATTGACACCCCAGAGATCCCGTAATATTTTGGGGGCTTGTCTGGGATCTGCAGAAGGGTGAGTAAAAGCAATTCTGTCCATTTTTTCAGAGTCTCTAAACTCCACAATAGTCAAAATGAAGGAAAAATACCAGGCCTCTGTCAGCCAGTTAAAAGTAACTAGCACAGCTGCCAGACTTAAGACATGGAGGACAGGCTTGCTGGGGAGGACACTGTCAACCCCCATCACCCTCAAGTATTGGGAATGTTGGCTTTGTTCCAACCCAGTTTCCCCTCATTGAGGTCTAGCTGTCGCATGGGACTGAGGGTATCTGGCCGAGGCCATACCTTGGTGTTATCCAAAGGCCCTTGGACTAACTCCGGTCCCCGACTGCCCATTGGGGTGTTGACACTAGGACCTCCGATCTTTTTTATTGTTATTTGTTTATTTCTTGCTTTCTTTCTAGGCTGTCATGGTTCCTATCTCTTTTATATACAATGTTAAATTGTAACACCTGCCCCCACAGCTTCACCTGCTTGTGATAGGGCAGCAACATCCTTAAATGTTAAGGATATTGTTGCAAACCAGAGATTTTACTGGGTAAAATGAGTGTTTGGCTAGTCATCAAGTATAAAATAGAAGGTTAAGGGTACCACAAAGCAAAGCGTGCCTTTATGTCTGTATGTAAATTTGTGGTGAGAATGTTTTGTAATTTACTTGATTGCCAATTTAGGGCCAAGCACCTTGAGGCACAGAAAAGAAGCATTGCCTCAGGAAGAAAGCTTTTCTGTAGACACGAACGCAAATAGTCCAAGGTCCTTTATGTGCAGGCCTTTGCCTTGCAGGGTGACCCAGACCTTTGCCAACATTGTAGAATTGATTCAGCCCTCCTAGTGGCCATCTCAGGAGAGGCTGCAAGGGGCAATCCCGGGGAACTGGGGAAGCAAACCCAGAGTTACCTCCAGTGGGGGAATCAACTCCCTCCGCTCCTCCCTATCCAGGTTCTTTTCCAAGCTTGCCTCATCCTAGAAATAATTTTAGACTGTTCCCAGTCTCACTCCTGCCCCTACAACAGATGCCTGGTGAATATGGCCCCATTAAAATCCAGGTCTCCTTTTCTCTTCAGGACTTAAGGCAAATTAAGGGGGATCTTGGCAGGTTTTCAGATGGCCCTGAAAAATATAAAAAGGATTTCCAGGCCAGGAGCGGTGGCTCACGCTTGTAATCCCAGCACTTTGGGAGGCCGAGGTGGGCGGATCACGAGGTCAGGAGATCGAGACAATCCTGGCTAACACAGTGAAACCCCATCTCTACTAAAAATACAAAAATTAGCCGGATGTGGTGGCGGGCGCCTGTAGTCCCAGCTACTCAGGAGGCTGAGGCAAGAGAATGGCGTGAACCCGGGAGGCGGAGCTGGCAGTGAGCTGAGATCGCGCCACTGCACTCCAGCCTGGGTGACAGAGCAAGACTCCGTCTCAAAAAAAAAAAAATGGATATCCAGAACTTAACCCAAGTGTTTTAGCTCTCCTGGAAGGATGGCCATGTTACTTTTGAATCAAACCCTGAACACTGCTGAAAAGCAGGCCACTCTTGGCAAGTGGCAGAGAATTTTGGGGCTGAGCTTTACATCTTGTATAGGGCCAGGGAACAGGAAGAGCCTTATCCAGTTGGAAGAATACCAGTGCCATTAGAGGACCTTAAATGGGACCCCAATAATGAAATGGGACAATGGAAGAAGAAATTCTTTCAGATGTGTATATTGGAGGGCTTGTGAGGGACTGGAACTGAGCCTCTGAATTGCACTGGGCTATCTGTGGCACATCAGGGATTGGATGGGAGTCCCACTGACTTCCTGGAAAGGCTAAGAGGGGTCTTGGTAAAACACACCCCTCTATCTCCTGATTCAATAGAGTGACACCTGGTCATAGGGAATGAGTTTACTGCTCAGTCAGCCCCTGATATCAAGAGGAAGCTGCAGAAGCAGCCTATAGGACCAGGTAGTATTTTAGAGGACCTCCTGAAAGCAGCCACCTCGGTCTTTTACTATAGGGATCAGGAGGCCCAAGAGAAGGAAAGGAAACACAAGAAAAAGGCAGAGGCTCTAATAGCCACCTTGCAGGCTCACAAACCACAGAGCTGCTAAGTTGCGCCTGTCGACTGCTACAAATATGGACCACTGGAGGGAGGACTGTTCCCAAGACACCAATCCCTGGGTACAGGGTTAGTCTCCCCAACGATGCAGCAGAACTGATGGGTCCTGGAGTTCCTTTCCCTGGCTTTGGTAATTTAGACCACCATTACCATCCAGGAGCCCTGGGTGATTCTGGGGATCAAGGGAAGGAGGATGGACTTCCTCCTGGACTCAAGCGGTCCTTTCAGTTCTCCTCTCCAATCTAGGCACCCCCCTCTCTTAGCATGACTGTGAGGGACATCTCAGGAAAAGCCCAACCTTTTTGTTGTCACCTTGGGCCAGGTCCCCTATTCCCGAGACTCCCTTTCTTTCCCTTATTTGAGGAGGACCTTCCCCCACAGCTTCACCTGCTTGTGATAGGGAGGCAACAGAGGAGCGGCCCCTGCCAGCTGCTAGCTGCAATTTGGCGAGGGCCATCTGGGACTAATTTAAAGGGTTCATACACTCTCCTGAGGCATCTTGTTGCAGGCTTTGGTTTGAATCCCTGGAATGGAACACTAGACCTGAGGCAGACGACAGCCGGAGTCAGGGCACAGCACAGGTGAGCATGGCTAATTTCTGCTGATTAGGCCCCCCCACTTCATGGGTGGAGTGCATCCTACATCGCTGGACTCCTTTGACCCTCAGACTCTGCAGAAAGAAAAAAGCTTTTTCCCCTTCACAGGACTCCAGGGCCAATAGGGCTCCATGGTTTGGGGGAAGGGAACCCAGAAGCCTGACATGCCAGTAAAAGAGTAAAAGTTGTGGGACTTCTGGCTTCTCTCTCTCCATGCAAACTGGTTGCAGGAATGATATAAATCACTGTATTCTCTACTCCATGGTTCAGTTGGCCTTTTTGGCATGGCTCAGGTTGGGTAGTAAGAGATTTAAAAGGGGCCGGGTGCAGTGGCTCACGCCTGTAATTCCAGCAGTTTGGGAGGCCAAGGTGGGTGGATCACTTGAGGTCAGGAGTTCAAGACCAGGCTGGCCAACATGGTGAAACTCTGACTCTACTAAATATACAAAAATTGGCTGTGTGTGGTGGCATGCACCTGTAGTCCCAGCTACCTGGGAGGCTGAGGCATGAAAAACGCTTGAACACAGGAGGCAGAGGTTGCAGTGAGCCTAGATTGCACCACTGCACCCCAGCCTGGGTGACAGAGTGAGACGCTGCCTTAAAAAAGAAAAAACAAAAAGATTTAAAAGGGCTTCTTTAAAAGGAGCACTATGGTTAAAAGTTAGCTTAACTAAAAGTAGATGTTCATAGATATCCAAGCTTTAGGTATACTTAAAAGGCCTTTATGTCATTTCTCTGTTTTTCTGGTGAAGGGTCTTTTCTTCTCAGTCGACTGAATTATCTTTCTCCATTCTTGTCTTGCCACTCTTGATGCGCACATGAGGGGCCCCTAGACATCCTCTGATGGCCTGGGACTCCTTGTGAAAATGACAGAGGTGCCACTGACCCATTTTGGGAAAGACTTCTGTTTTCCTCATGGAGCCCCAGGAATTAGGAGCAGATGGATCCCTCTCAAAATGTTTTTGTCTTCCAGTTATGCATATTTATTAGGCCATAGAAACTACATGTTTTCCTGGCCCTGCTTCTTAAAGGGCTTAACCCCAGGGCCAGCAATGCAATTAGGAGATTGGCACATGAAAAATGTTAAAACTACTGGATCTGTCTGTTTCTGTGTGGATATATATGTGTCAGGTGTGTCATGTTTATGTAAAAGAGCTCTAACTGATTGGCTTAAAGGAAAATAAGTGTTTAGATCAAATATTTTGAAAGAAAAAGCTGTAATGCCTTTTAGTTCATGGCTATCACTCTAGTGGAACAGGAAGCATGAGAAAGTATGGCCTTACACAGCTCATGGTAGGCCATTGCCTCTGGAGGGAAAACATAAAGTGGCACTGGTGCCCACCTAAGGTCACAGTTAAGACTGGATCCCAAAGGGGGATGCTCCAGGGGATCCTCTGGACTTCCACTTCTCCAAAGAGGATGCTTTTGGCAGAGGTTCTGAGGTCTACTACTAAGCCCTCCTTAGAACTTTCTCGCAGTTGCAATACTGTTTGGCCCCAGTATTGCATGGAATCTGGAGTTACTGCTGAAAGGGAAAGTGGGATGCCATTGCATGTATCCAGGCTTTTATGCTGTTGTTCTAAGCAGGGGGCCTGGTTAGCCTGTGATGCTCTCCTTTGGTGCCGTTTGACCCCAGTGTTCTTTGAAGTCTGGGGGAGTTTAGCCTTTAAATATCAAACTGCCATGGAAACTGCTTTACCCGAAATTTTGTTTCACAGTTGTATTAGGGATATATATATATATATGTATATATGTATATATATATACACGGCATTTAGGTACTGTTAACTTTATGCAACAATATTGGGGTTGGTGATTGGTGCATTTCTGGTTGTAGGAAGGATAGTTGTATTATGTTAGGCACAATTATTACCTTATTATTGTCTTTATTCGAAGATTATATATGATCTCAGGAGATGTGTACATATATATGTACATATATGTGTGTGTATATATGTATATATATATGCATTTATTAAGTATTAACTTACATGATCACAAGGTCCCATGATAGGCTGTCTGCAAGCTTGAGGAGCAAGGAGAGCCAGTCCGAGTCTCAAAACTGAAGCACCTGGAGTCCGATGTTTGAGGGCAGGAAGCATCCAGCACAGGAGAAAGATGTAGGCTGGGAGGCTAGGTCCATCTCACCTTTTCACATTTTTCTGCCTGCTTTATATTCACTGACAGCTGATTAGATTGTGCCCACCAAATTAAAGGTGGGTCTGCCTTCCCCAGCCCACTGACTCAAATGTTAATCTTCTTTGGCAACATCCTTGCAGACACACCCAGGATCATTCCAATCAAGTTGACACTCAGTATTAACCATCACAAGTCCACCCCTTGTAAACTTGAACCCATACACATCTCCTGAGATCATACATAATCTTCAAATAAAGCCAATAAAGGTCATAATTGTGCCTAACATAATACAACTATCCTTCGCATAACTAGAAATGCACCAAACCCCAACCCCAATATTATTACATAAAGTTAACGATACCTAAATGCTGATAGGACATCAATAAATCTTATGTCACATGATAAAGGAAAAGGAGATAAAATGAAGATATTTTCTTAGTACAAGTGTTTACATGCATAAACATATTTTTAACAAAAGAAGGAAAGCCGGGCGCGGTGGCTCACGCTTGTAATCCCAGCACTTTGGGAGGCCAAGGCGGGCGGATCACGAGGTCAGGAGATCGAGACCACGGTGAAACCCCGTCTCTACTAAAAATACAAAAAATTAGCCGGGCGTGGTGGCGGGCGCCTGTAGTCCCAGCTACTCGGAGAGGCTGAGGCAGGAGAATGGCGTGAACCCGGGAGGCGGAGCTTGCAGTGAGCAGAGATTGCGCCACTGCACTCCAGCCTGGGTGAAAAAGCGAGACTCCGTCTCAAAAAAAAAAAAAAACAAGAAAAAAAAAAAGGAGGAAATACTCATGACAATTACAGTCCTTGTTTCTGCAGCTGGCCATGTGGTCATAGCTGGTATTGATGACTACCTTCTTCTACTACCCATTCTGTATTCCCTTTGCCTTCAGCAAGCACGTCAGCAGGTCATGGTTTTTTTCCTGGTAGAATGACCCAAACCTTCATTCCTGAGGGGTCTGGACCATTTGTCGTCTGCCTGGATTGGGGTGTTGTAGTTTCCCCTTGACTTTAATCACGGGGCATGGTAATACTAAGAGATGCCCTAATGTATCTCCTATATTCCATGCATACTCTTCCTTATCTCTGTTGTGGAGTAGTAGACTGATTTCATCTTGATGGTCCGGGTCAATCACCCCAGCCAACACTGTAATTCTCTTCTTAGCCTGTTAACTTAAAGGTAGGAGGAGCCCAAAGTGTTCAGGTGACAATCTTAACTTCCAATTTAATGGAATCGTTGTGTCTACTGGTGGCAGCATTCCTCCCTCTGGAACTAAGACCTGTAGGCCAGCAGAACATAATGTTGCAGGAACAGGAAGCAAAAATTTTGCTAGTGGGTCACTGGGGGGTGATGGTGAGTGGTGCCACTTCCACTTCCACCCCCTTGATTCCTGGACCTGTGAATCCTGGCTATGGGAGAAACAGTACCATATATTGGACGCTGATTCAGAGCATACATGGCCTTCTGGAGAACTTTGCCCCAGCCCTGCAAAGTATCGTCACCTAGTTGGTGTTGTAATTATGACTTCAAAAGGCCATTCCTCCATCCTATCAATCCAGCTGCTTCAGGATGATGGGGAACATGGTAAGACCCATGAATTCCATGAGCATGAGCCCACTGCTGCACTTCTTTAGCTGTAAAGTGAGTGCCTTGGTCAGAGGCAATGCTGTGTGGAATACCGTGATGATGGATAAGGCATTCCGTGAGTCCACGGGTGGTAGTCTTGGCAGAAGCATTGCGTGGAGGATGGGCAAACCCATATGCGGAGTAAGTGTCTATTCCAGTGAGGATAAACCTGTGCCCTTTCCATGATGGAAGAGGTCCAATATAATCAACCTGCCACCAGGTAGCTGGCTGATCACCCTGAGGAATGGTGTCATATCGAGGGCTTAGTGTTGGTCTCTGCTGCTGGCAAATTGGGCACTCAGCAGTGATCAAACCCAGGTCAGCCTTAATGAGTGGATGTCCATGTTGCTGAGCCCATGTGTAACCTCCATCCCTGCAACCATGGCCAGTTTGTTTATGGACCCATTGGGCGATGACAGGGGTGGCTGGGGAAAGAGGCTGAGTGGTGTCCACAGAACAGGTCATCCTATCCACTTGGTTATTAAAATCCTCCTCTGCTGAGGTCACCCTTTGGTGAACACTCACATGGGATACAAATATCTTCAGTTTTGACCACTCAGAGAGGTCCATCCACATACCTCTTCCAAGTCCCTGACCATCCAGCCAAACCATTGGCTACAGCCGATGAATCAGTATATAATCGCACATCTAGCCATTTCTCCTTCCATGGAAAGTGCACAACCAGATGCACTGCTCAAAGTTTTGCCCACTGGGAAGATTCCCCTTCACCGCTGTCCTTCAGGGATGTCCTAGAAAGGGGCTGTAGTACTGCAGCTGTCCACTTTCGGATGGTGCCTGCATACCATGCAGAACCATCTGCGAACCAGGCCCTAGTCTTCTCTTTCTCTGTCAGCTGATCATAGGGCACTGCCTGTGAGGCCATCAGTGCAGGCTGGGAAAGAAAAGGCAGGGTGGCAGGAGTGGAGACCATGGGCATTTGAGCCACTTCCTCATGTAACTTACTTGTGTGTGCCTTCAGGACCTGCTCTAGCCCGATCACATATATGCAACTTCCATTTGATGACAGAATGCTTCTGTGCAAGATCCACTTTATGGCTAGATGGATCAGAAAGCACCCAGTTCATGAGAGGCAGTTCAGGTCGCATGGTGACTTGATGACCTATAGTCAAACGTTCAGTTTCCATCAAAGCCCAGTAACAGGCCAAGAGCTGTCTCTCAAAAGGAGAGTAGTTATCGCTAGAAGACAGCAGGGCCTTGCTCCAAAATCCTAGAGGCCTCCACTGTGATTCACCTATGGGGGCCTGCCAAAGGCTCCAAACAGCATCCCTATCTGTGACTCACAGCTCAAGCACCATTGGATCTGCCGGGTCATATGGCCCAAGTGGCAGAGCAGCTTGCACAGCAGTCTGGACCTGTTGCAGAGCCTTCTCCTGTTCTCGACCCCTTCACAAGTGGCAGCCTTTTGAGACATTTGATAAATGGGCCTGAGTAACACACCCAAATGAGGAATATGTTGCCTCCAAAATCCAAATAAGCCCATTTGGTGTTGTGCCGCTTTCTTGGTTGTGGGAGGGGCCAAATGCAGCAATTTATCCTTCACCTTAGAGGGAATAACCCCTGAATTTTAGTCAGATTTATTTCCCATCCTCTAGCACACAGATATCTCACCAATAAGTCCAGTGCATTTGCTACTTCTTGCTCACTGGATCCAATCAGCATAATGTCATCAATGTAATGGACCAGTGTGATATCTTGCAGAAGCGAAAAGTGATCAAGGTCTCTCAATAAGATTATGACACAAAGCTGGAGAGTTGATATACCCCTAAGGTAGGACGGTAAAGGTATATTGCTGGCCTTGCCAGCTGAAGGCAAAGTGGTTCTGGTAGGCCTTATGGACAGGAATGGAGAAAAAGGCATTTGCCAAGTCAATGGCACCAGGAGGTATGTTAATTTGCTCAAGCAATGAAACCACATCTGGTACAGCAGCTGCAGTTGGAGTCACCACTTGGTTAAGCTTACAATACTCCACTGTCATTCTCCAAGATCCATCTGTCTTCAGCACAGGCCAAATGGGAGAGTTGAACAGGGATGTGGTGGGAATCATCACCCCTGCGTCTTTCAAGTCCTTGATCGTGGTACTAATCTCTGCTATTCCTCCAGGGATGTGATATTCTTTTTGATTTATGATTTTCCTAGGTAGAGGCAGCTCTAATGACTTCCATTTGGCCTTTCCCACCATAATAGCCCTCATCCTACCAGTCAGGGAGCCAATGTGGGGGTTCTGCCAGCTGCTAAGTATGTCTGTGCCAATTATGGATTCTGGCACTAGGGAAATGACCACAGGATGAGTCCGGGGACTCACTGGACCCACTGTAAGTCGGACCTGAGCTAAAACTCCATTAATTACCTGACCTCCATAAGTCCCTACTTTAACTGGAGGACCATAATGATGTTTTGGGTCCCCTGGAATCAGTGTCAACTCAGAGCCAGCATCCAGTAGTCCCCAAAATGTCTGATCATTTCCCTTTCGCCAATGCAGTTACCCTCGTAAAAGGCTGGAGATCTCCTTGGGGAAGGATGGGAGAAAGATTTACTGCATAAATTGTCGGTAATGTAGTGCAGTCCTTCCTCAAGGGGACCTGGTCTCTTTGTTCAAGGGGTTCTGGGTCTGTAAACTGGTTCAAATCTAGAAATTGAGGGGCCATGATTCTCTGTTTTTATCATTCAAATTAGTCTTTTGTCCATTCGACCTAGAAGTTTTCTCCTTATATAAATTAAGTAGGAATGTAGTAGGCTTCCTATCAATTTCACTTCTAGGAACACTGTGATTAATTAGCCAATGCCAGAGCTCTATACAAGTCAGACTATTCTGATTGCTGCTTTGTCTCTGCTGTCCATTATGGTAGCTATGCCCACCTTGCCTTTGACAGTTGAATGCCACCATTTGGCCACTGCCACCTCATGATCCAATTATTCCCATTGTATTTAAATTTTGTAGTTGAGTGACTGTGGTTCCCACCATTAGATCTGACATACAGAGAAGAGCAATTACAGGGCTCTTCAAAGATGCAGGTGCTGCCCTCACAAATCTGTTTTGCAGGGCATTGGTAAAGGGCGTATCTTCTGGACACTCCCAGCTGAGATGAGTAGGTCTAATGCGACTAATCCACCATCCCAATCTCCCTAAGCCTTTGGATCCCTTTGTCTACATTAAATCAAGGGAGATCAGCAAGGCATTTCCAGCTTGCTCATAGTGGGCCATCTTTTAATCCATATTTCAGCTAACCAAGCAAATAAACTATTAGAACCTTTTTTAACTCCCCAACCTGCAACATTAAATGCAGAGTCCCTACTTAGTGGGCCCAAATCAATAAATTCAACCTGATCCAACTCTGTGTTCCTTCCACCATTATCCCACACCCTTAATATCAATTCCCATGCCTGTTCTCCAGATCTCTGTTTATACAAATTAAAGAACTCAAGCAGTTATTTTTGAGTGTAGTGCACCTCCTTATGGGTCACGCTCTCAACCTCACCTCTAGGAGCCTGCTGGGACTTTAGTTATAGGTCTAGAAGAAGCAAATAGGGGTGTTGGGGTGGGATCCTGAGGAGAATCAACATTTTTTTGCCTGGCAACTGCCTCAGGGGAGGCCATTGCTGTTGCCTGAGGCAGCACAGGTTTTATCTCCTCAGACAAAGGTGGAAAGGCTGATGGCAGCATGGGTCAGGGACGGGATGTTGCCACTACTGGGGATGGGGAAGCTGTTCCTTCTGGCAAAAAAGGTTAATCAGAGTTTCAAACTCAGTGTCCCCAGCTTCATCAGGGTCCTCCCACACATCCCCATCCCAAGTTGCGGGGTCCCATTTTTTTCCAGTCAGTGCCCTCACTTTAACAGTAGACACCTGGCGAGGCTGTGCATGCACCTTTAGTTGCAGGTCAGCCATTTACATGATAAGATCTTGGGTTTGTTTTTCCACAGCTTCAGTTCTTCTTCTACAGGAGATGAGACTCTCACTCAGGGTGATCTTAGCAGATTTGGGGCTTAGTATCTGCTTCTGAAGCTGGGAGATAGAATCCCTGAGTTCATCATTTTCTTTCTTCACTTTGTCCACTGAACTTAGGAGCAAAGGTATTATGTCACATCATAGGATTGTTGAAATAAGGTGGTGTTTGATCCTCAGGTTATATTCTAATGAGCAATATTAATGTGTATTCCAAAATCGCATGGGATTTCTAGAGTTCTGATGTCTGAGTTTGTGTTATCAATCATAATTAAGGTTATTGTGTTAAATTATTGTAAGTCCCAGAGGTGACCAAATTTCTTTGTCAATTGTGTTTTTTACTGTGACTACCCTAGGACATCTGGACATTCATTGACTATTGTCTTGTTTTGATCCTCTTCAAAGGATGGATTATAACCCTCAAGTGAAGGTTTCTGATAACTTTGAAAATTGTGAACAGGAGTTGACTAGGTAAACTGAATGAACTATTGGAAGGCTAATCTTTTTTGACTTTTTGCTTTTTGTTTGGAACGTTGCTGATCCTTATGTTCTGTTTTTTCAGAATGAAGGAAGTTTTTCTTTGAGCTGTTTATAGCTTTTAACAATTACAGGTTGAACAAACCAGTGATCTCTGACTGCAGCTCAGAAGAACCAAGGGATGGGCCATCAAACTTCAAATGGCCATGCAAATGGAGCCTTGGATGATGGCTCCCTTTTACTAGAGACCCTTAGATAGGCCTCTGAGAGAGACCTGACTGTTATTTTCCCAAAACAGCACCCCTTGTCAGCATGAAGCAGTTAAGAATGGTCATCATCCCTATCCTAACAGCAATTAGGTATACTTCTTCAGAGGGAGAAATGATGGCAGTGTGCCATGATGCTGGCTGCACAGCTGGGGCTGCACACTCCATGGAGCCGATGGAAGCCCTGCCCCTTCTGAATTGGGACAGGAGCTCCCTGGATGCTGCTGCAGCCACCCAAACCGCAGTTGCAGACCCAGGCATCCTGCTCTAGGAAGCACACCCTCTTGGACAGAGCTACAGCCACCCAAACCACAGCTGTGGATCCAAGCTTCCCTGTGCTCTTGAGGGAGAGCTGGGAGCAGGTAAGATCTGCCTTCCCAGGTGCCACTGTGGCTGCCCTTCCAAGTACAGGAGCTGGGTGTTTCTACAGCCTGCATGCTTGGGAGCCCCAGGAAGGACCCCCGATCCCTGCAGTCATGGGGGCATCTGGTGTCTGCCTGGCCTCCCTCCATTCCAGGCACCTGCTCTGATCTCGGAGTGGAGTTTGGGGCTGAGCCCAGGGACCATGAATGGCAGTGGGAGGCAGATTGATTCCAAGGCAGAAGGGGGCAGATCCCCAGTAAGGCCCACCATTGGTCCAGGGAGGACCTGAAGGCTGGGGGCTAGACTGAGTCCCACAGACCAGAGTCAGGACTTGTGGTATCTCTTCCAGGCCCACCCATGGCTTCCCATGGGCCAGTTGGCACAAACTTTCTCCCCTCTGAGGTCCATAAAAGCCCTGGGGTCAGCCAGAGCAGGGCAGAGGATGGCCAGAGGACAAAGAAGGCAGAAAGACGTTGGTGCAACCAGCTACAGAGAGGAGCACCCTCTGCTGAGAGCTACAGAGATGACCTGCTGGCAGAGAGGAGCTACTCTGTCTGCAGAGAGCTTCAGAGACCTGCAAAGATGTCTGAATGACCTGCATGCAGAGAGGAGCCACCCTCTCCAGGGCCTCCTCTCTGCTGAGAACTGAACACTCCATGGGACGACCTGTCTACAGAGAGGAGCTACCCACTGTGGGTCTCTTCTGAGCTGTTCTAACACTAAATAAAACTCTTCATCTTCACCCTTCACTTGTCTGTGACCCTTATTCTTCTTGGATGCAGGACAAGAACAAGAACTCGGGCATCGTGGCCACAGAAGTTTTCTATAAGAAAAATCGATCCCATAACACTAGGATTACAGACACAAACCTCTGTGTCTTAGGCTGGGCATGGTGGCTCACGCCTGTAATCCTTGCACTTTGGAAGATTGAGGCAGGTGGATCACTGGATGCCAGGAGTTCAAGACCAGCCTGGGCAACATGGTGAAAGTGTCTTTACAAAACAATACAAAAATTAGCCAGGTGTGGTGGTGCGCATCTGTAGTCCCAGCTACTTAGGATGCTGAGGTCAGAGGATCTTTTGAGCCTGGGAGGTCAAGGCTGCAGAGAGCCATGATCTGACCACTGCATTCCAGCCTGGGTGACAGAGCAAAACTATATTTAAAAAAAATTTGCTGTGTCCTCTTGGTGGGTTAACCCTTTACTCATTAGGCAATGTTCCTCTCAATCTGTAGTAATTTTCATTGCTGTTAATTCATTTTATCTGGTATTAGCATGGCCAGTCCTGATTTCTTTTGAGTAAGATGTGTATGATTTATCTTCTACTTTTTTTTTTTTTTTGACATGGTCTTTCACTCTTGTTGCCTAGGCTAGAGTGCAATGGCGTGATCTCGGCTCACTGCAGCCTCTGCCTCCTGGGTTTAAGCAATTCTCCTGCCTCAGCCTCCCGAGTAGCTGGGATTACAGGCATGCGCCACCACGCCTGGCTAATTTTTTGTATTTTTAGTAGAGATGGGGTTTCTCCACGTTGGCCAGGCTGGCCTCAAACTCCTGGCTTCGGATGATCCACCCACCTCAGCCTCCCAAAGTGCTGGGATTACAGGTGTGAGCCACCACACCTGGCCTATCCTTTTACATTCAATTTACCTATGTCACTATATTTGCATATACATGTACATGTACATATACATGTTTTTTATTTTTCTACCAGTCCTTTAATTGGTATGCCTAGGTCATTTACATTTAATGTAATTTTTGATATATTAGGGCTAAGTCTGCCATTTTATGTTTCTTTTTGTTTCATCTGTCATTTTCATCACTTTGACCTTTTTCCCCCTTCCTGTGGATTACTTGAACATTTCTTTAAATTCCTTTTTGACTTATCTGTCATAAATTTTTATTTATTATGAATGTTTTTAGTGGTTGGTCTAGATATTACATTATACATATGAAACCTATCACAATTACTGATGTCAACATTTTATCAGTTTAAGAATAGAAATCTTACCTCCATTTAGGTCCCTTAATATTCCCTCCCCCTTGTATACTGTAATTATCTTAAATATTTCCTATCAGTATACTGAGAACCATATCAGATAATATAATTTTTACTTCAGCCATCCAACATAATTTAGAAAACTCAAGATGAGAAGATTGACCTATTGTCATATATTTATATTTTTATACTTCCTCTTCTTTCTTCATAATTTTTGTTTGGTTTACTTCGGTTTTTTTTTTTTTTTTTTTGAGATGGGGTCTCACTCTGTTGCCCAGGTTGGAGTGCAGTGATGTGATCTTGGCTCACTGCAACCTCTGCCTCCCAGGTTCAAGTGATTCTCCTGCCTCAGCTTCTTGAGTAGCTAAGACTACAGGTGTGCAGCACCATGTCTGGCTAATTTTTGTATTTTCAGTAGAGATGGGGTTTCACCATGTTGGCCATGCTGGTCTTGAACTCCTACCCTTAAGTGATCTGCCTATCTCAGGCTCCCAACTTTTCTTCATAGTGTTTTAAGCTTTCTTTTTTTTTTTTTAAGAGTAGGTCTGGTGGAGGCAAATTATCTTAGTTTCCCTTATCTGAGAATCTCTTGATTTCACCTTCATTCATGAAGGATATTTTTGCTGGGTATGAGATTTAAAGTTGACAGTTGTTTGTTTGTTTTTTCAGTACTTGGAAAATGTGCCGTTCTCTGCTGGTCTCTATGGCTTCTTATAAGAAATCTACTGTCAATTGAATAATTGTTCCTTTATAGGTACTGTGTTTTTTTTTTTTTTTTTTTTTTTGAGACGGAGTCTCGCTGTCGCCCAGGCTGGAGTGCAGTGGCGCAATCTTGGCTCACTGCAAGTTCCGCCTCCCCGGTTCATGCCATTCTCCTGCCTCAGCCTCTCCGAGTAGCTGGGACTACAGGCGCCCACCACCACGCCCGGCTAATTTTTTTGTATTTTTAGTAGAGACAGGGTTTCACCATGGTCTCGATCTCCTGACCTCGTGATTCGCCTGCCTCGGCCTCCCAAAGTGCTGGGATTACAAGCGTGAGCCACCACGCCCAGCCGGTACTGTGTTGTTTCTATTTGCTTCCAAGACTTTTTTCCTTGTCTTTATTTTAGGAAGTTTGCTTATGATGTGCCTTGCAATAGATTCATTTGAATTTATTCTACCTAGGGTTCACTTCATTTCTTGAATCTGTATGTTCATGTGCTCTAAATTTCCTCCTAATCACAGCTTTAGCAACATCTCACAAATTTTGACATGTTGTGTTTTTATTTTCATTCAGCTCAAAGTACTTTTTGAATTTTCTTTTTACTCTTTGAAGTCAAAATTACTTAAATGTGAGTTATTTAGTTTCCAAATACTAGGCTATCATCCAGATATCAGTAATTAGTTTCTAATTTAATTCCACTGTGCTCAAGGAACATACTTTGTATGACTTGAATCCTTTTAAATGTATTGGTATATTGTTTTGGATTTTTTTTTTTTTTTTTGAAACAGAGTCTTGCTCTGTCACCCAGGCTGGAGTGCAGTGGCATGATATCAGCTCACTACAACCTCTGCCTCCCAGTTTTAAGCCATTCCCATGCCTCAGCTTCCCAAGTAGCTGGGATTACAGGTGTGCACCACTACACCTGGCTAATTTTTGTATTTTTAGTAGAGATAGGGTTTTGCCATGTTGGCCAGGCTGGTGTCAAACTCCTGACCTCGAGTGATCTACCTGTCTCAGCCTCCCAAAGTGCTGGGATTACAGACATGAGCCACAGTGCCCATCCTGCTTCTTGTGTTTTGAAGCTCTGTTATCATATGTATAAACGCTTAGAATTGTTAGGTTCTCTTAATAAATTGGACCCTTTTTCACTGTCAAATGACGTTATTTATCCCTATAATATTCTTTCCTCTGAAGTCTACTTTTCTTTTTTCTTTTTTTTGAGATGGAGTCTCGCTCTGTCAACCAGCCTGGAGTGCAGTGGCACGATCTTAGTTCACTGCAACCTCTACCTCCTGGGTTCAAGTGATTCTCCTGCCTCAGCCTTCTGAGTAGCTGGGACTACAGGTGCGTGCCACCATGCCCAGCTAAT
The DNA here is from genome assembly GCF_028878055.3 of Symphalangus syndactylus. Taxonomy (NCBI): domain Eukaryota; kingdom Metazoa; phylum Chordata; class Mammalia; order Primates; family Hylobatidae; genus Symphalangus; species Symphalangus syndactylus. Next base: position 33,365,497 of record NC_072439.2, read on the forward strand.
TTTTGTATTTTTAATAGAGATGGAGTTTCACCATGTTGGTCAGGCTGATCTTGAACTCCTGACCTCGTTGATCTGCCCACCTTGGCCTCTCAAAGTGCTGGAATTACAGGCATGAGCCACCACTCCTGGCCTGCTTTTCTTTCTTTCTTTAAAAAAAAATTCTGTTTTTATAGTGACAGCATCTCACTCTGTTTCCCATGATGGTCTCAAACTTTTCAGCTCACACAGTCCTCCTGCCTCAGCCTCCCAAAGTGCTGGGATTACAGGCCTGAGCCACCATTCCCAGCCCTGAAGTCTGCTTTTGTGATATTAACATAGCCACTCCAGCTTTCTCTAGGTTAATGTTAGCATGGTATAGTTTTAAAAATCCTCTTACTTATAATTTATTTATTTCTTTTAAAGTGGGTTTCTTGTAGAAAGCACATAGTTGGACTTTTTTCTTTTATCCAATCTGACAATCTTTGCCTTTTAATTTTTTTGTTTAGACCATTTATATTTAATATCATTATTGATATTGTCAGGTTTAAATATTACATTTTGCTACTTGTTTTCTATTTGTCTCATCTGTTGTTTGTTCTCCTTTCTTCTCTTCTTTGGGGCTTTTTTTTTTTTTTGAGACGGAGTCTTGCTCTGTTGCCCAGTCTGGAGTGCAGTGGCGTGATCTTGGCTTACTGCAACCTCTGCCTCCCGGGTTCACACCATTCTCCTGCCTCAGCCTCCCAAGTAGCTGGGACTACAGGCGCCCACCACCACACCCAGCTAATTTTTTATATTTTTAGTAGAGACAGGGTTTCACTGTGTTAGCCAGGATGGTCTTAATCTCCTGACCTCATGATCTGCCTGCCTCGGCCTCCCAAAGTGCTGGGATTATAGTTGTGAACCACTGCACCCCACTCTTCTTTGGGTTTAACTGAGTATTTTTTAAATTCTATCTCCTGGGGGGTTTTTTTGTTTTATTCCCCCCTTTCTGGAACAGGGTCTTGCTCTGTCACCCAGTCTGGAGTGCATTTGTGCAATTATGACTCACTGCAGTCTCAAACTCCTGGGCTCAAGCAATCTTCCCACCTTGGCCTCCCAAGTAGCTGGGACTACAGTTATGTGCTGCTACATCTGGCTTTTTTTTTTTTTTTTTTTTTTTTTGGACATGATCTTGCTCTATCACCCAGGCTGGAGTGCACTGGTGCAATCATGGCTCACTGCAGTGTCCACCTCCCACATCCAAGTGATCCTCCCACCATCAAGTAGCTGGGACCACAGGTTTGTGCCATCACACCTGGCTAATTTTTTATTTTTTATAGAGATGGAGGCTCCCTGTGTTGCCCAGGCTGGTCTTGAACTTCTGGGCTCACATAATCCTTCTGCCTCAGCTTCCCAAAGTCCTGAGATTACAGATGAGAGCCACTGCACCCAGCCTCTGGATAACATTTTTTATTTTTTGTAGAGATGGCACCTCGCTATGTTGCTGAGGCTAATCTCAAACTCCTGGCTTCAAGTGATCCTCCTGCCTCAGCCTCAAAAAGTGCTGAGATTACAGATATAAGCCACTGTGCCACACTTGCTTTGTTATTTTAGTGTTGCTTTAGGGTTCATAGTAATCATCTCTAATTTATTACAGACTACCTTCAGGTGCTATTTACAGTGTAAGAAACCATAGCATACTTCCATCTTGCCCCTCCTAGCCTTTGTGCTATCGTTATATTTTATACTTACATATGTTATAAACTCTACACTACATTATTTTGCCTTCAATAGTCTATAGTCAATTATCTCTTTTAAAAATGTGTATTTAAGGGGCCGGATACAGTGGCTCATGCCTGTAATCCCAGCACTTTGAGAGGCCGAGGCGGGCGGATCACCTGAGGTCAGGAGTTTGAGACCATCCTGGCCAACATGGTGAAACCTAGTCTCTACTAAAAATATTTTTAAAATTAGCCAGACATGATGGTGGGCACCTGTAATTCCAGCTACTTGGGAGGCTGAGACAGGAGAATTGCTTGAACCCAGGAGACGGAGGTTGCAATGAGCCAATACTGTGCCACTGCACTCTAGCCTGAGCTACAGAGTGAGACTCCATCTCAAAAAAAAAAAAAAAAAACCACAAAAAACAAAACAACAAATAAAAATGTATATTTACCTATTTATTTACGATTTCCTATGGCCTTCATTTCTTTATGTACATCCAGATTTCCAATGGAAGTCATTTTCCTCTGTCTACAGAACCCAACATTTCCTAGGCCAAGTGCAGTGGCTCATGCCTGTAATCCCAGCACTTTAGGAGGCCAAGGTGAGTGGATCACCTGAGCTCAAGAGTTTCAGACCAGCCTGGGCAACATGGTAAAACCCTGTCTTTACAAAAAGTACAACAATTAGCTGGGTGTGGTGGTACGTGCCTGTAGTCCCAGCTACTCAGGAGGCTGAGGCAGGAGGATGGCTTGAGCCTGAGAGGCAGAGGTTGCAGTGAGCTGAGGTTGCACCACTGCACTCCAGCCTCAGAGACAGAGCAAGACCTTCCCCCACCCAAAAAAACAAACAAACAAAAAAAACCATTTCTTATACTGCAGGTCTGCCGGTGATGAATCCTTTGAGATTTTGAATGTCTTCTTTTTATTTTGGGGGAGTAGAATTCACATAACATTCACTATTTTAACCATTTTGAAGTGTACAACTCAGTGTCTTTCAGTACACTTACAGTTTTGTGCAACTGTCACCAATAATTCTAGGAGATTTTCTTCACCCCAAAAAGAAACCCCATACCCATTTTGTCTAAAGACCTTTCACTTACTTCCTGGGTTCTTTTTTGCCCCATTCAGCTACTGGCTCTCCATGTATGGTAAAAAAAGACCTCTTGGGACTAAAGTTGGGACTCCAGGAAACTAATTGGTTCCCTCCTCCTTAACTTCCACCACCCAGGTTCATAGATCAAATAAAGTTGTTTTTACTGCAGCTGCTGCTGACAGAGCTTAAGAGAATGAGACACATACTACAATACATTGGTTCAACCACCAAAATGCATCCCTCCTCCTTTTTTTCTTTTTCTGTTTTTTCCTTTTTTGAGATAGGATCTCCTTCTGTCACCCAGGATGAAGTGCGGTGGTGCAATTACAACTCACTGTAGCCTCAACCTCTGGAGCTCAAGTGATCCTCTCACCTCAGCTTCCCAAGGAGATGGGACTACAGGAGCGCACCACCATGCTCAGCTACTTTGAAATTTTTTTGTAGAGACAAGGTCTCACTATGCTGTCCAGGCTGGCCTCAATCCCCTGGGTCCAAGTGATCCTCCTGCCTTGGCCTCCCAAAGGCATAAGCCACTGTGCCTGGCCTGATCTAGACTCTTAAAATAGCTGGCTCTCTAGGGTTCTAGGGTTCCTCCCTCTAATCTTTTCTTCCTTTAGTTCCTTAGTTCAAATTCATTTTCCATTCTGTCTGCAGAAATTCTTTTTTTTTTTTTTTTTTGGAGATGGAGTCTTGCTCTGTCACCCAGGCTGGAGTGCAGTGGCATGACTTGGCTCACTGAAACTCCGCCTCCCAGGTTCAAGCAATTCTTGTGCCTCAGGGCCTCCCAAGTAGATGGGATTACACCTGGCTAATTTTTTTTCTTCCTTTCTTTTTTTTTTTTTTTTTTTTGAGACAGAGTTTTACTCTTGTCACCCAGGCTGGAGTGCAATGGCATGATCTCGACTCACTGCAACCTCCACCTCCCAGGTACAAACAATTCTCCTGTCTCAGCCTCCCGAGCAGCTGGGATTACAGGCCACCACGCCTGGCTAATTTTTATATTTTTAGTAAAGACAAGGTTTCACCATGTTGGCGAGGCTGGTCTCGAATTCCTGACCTCAGGTGATCCACCAGCCTTAGCCTTCCAAAGTGCTGGAATTACAGGCATGAGCCACCACGCCAGGCCTAATTTTTGTATTTTTAGTAGAGATGAAGTTTCACCATGTTGTCCAGGCTGGTCTTAAACTCGTAGCCTCAAGTGATGTGCCTGCCATGGCCTCCCAAAGTGCTAGGATTAGAGGCGTGAGTCACCAAGCCCAGTCTCTGCAGAAATTCTTTTTTTTTTGAGACGGAGAATCCATCTGTCTGTCACCCAGGCTGGAGTACAGTGGCGCGATCTTGGCTCACTGCAGCCTCCACCTCCCAGCTTCAAGCAATTTTCCTGCCTCAGCCTCCTGAGTAGCTGGGATTACAGGCATGCACCACCACACTCAGCTAATTTTTTGTATTTTAGTAGAGATGGGATTTCACCATGTTGGCCAGGCTGGTCTCTAACTCCTGACCTCAGGTGATCCACCCACCTCGGCCTCCCAAAGTGCTGGATTACAGGCGTGAGCCACCATGCCCAGCCCCCCTTGACTGTTTTCAGTCACCCACACAGAGCAGGCCTTTTCATGCCAGCAAGCTGTGGATCCTGCCAGTCCCTTTATTGGAAGGTTCTATCCAAACACTAGCCATCCTTCCAGAATCAGCTCAAGCCTGGGCAACAAAGTGAGACCCTGTCTCTACAAAAATATAAAAAAATTAGCCAAGCATCGTGGTACATGCCTGTTGTCCCACCTACATGGATGGCTAAAGCAGGAGGATCACTTGAGCCTGGGAGGCCAAGGCTGCGGTGAGCTATTATCACACCACTGCACTACTGCCTTGGTGACAGAATGAGACCTTGTCTCAATAATAATAATACAATAATCAATTATAACAAATGTAGCACACCAATGTAAGATGTTAATAATAGGGAAAACTGAGGGGTGCGGGAAGAGGGATTATATGGGAACTCTACTCTCTGCTCAATGTTTTTGTAAACCTAAAATTGCCCTAAAAAATACTCTATTAATTAAAAACAGCAGCAATGAAAACCCAAGTGCGCAAGAAGTGACAACTGCTGGGCATTGATGAGGAACACGTGGCAGATAAGGGCAGGAGGTCTGGTTGGGGGACCTGCCTTGGTCTTCATGTCCTCTGTCATTCTCAGTCCTGAAGATAAACTCACCCCCACTTTCCCTGTCCTCTCCCATGTTTATGCATTCAAATTTCCCCTGTCATTCCCAAAGCGCCAGAGTTAGAAATTCAAAGAATTTCTAAGAAAAGGCAGTTTCATACTGAGATAGTTTGGATATTTGTCCCCTCAAAGTCTCATGCTGAAATTTGATCCCCAGTGTTGGAGCTGGGGCCTGGTGGGAGTCGTTTGGATTGTGGGGTGGATCCCTCATGAATTGCTTGGTGCCATTCTCGAGGGAATGAGTGAGTTGTCTTAGTTCCTGCAAGAACTGATTATTAAGAAGAGCCTGATACTTCCCTCCCCTGTTGTTCCCTTCCACTCTTGCTGTGTGCTGCCTGCTCCCTTTTGCCTTCTACCATGAGTGGAAGCTTCCTGAGGCCCAGAAGCAGATGCTGGCACCATGCTTTTTTTTTTTTTTTTTTTTTGAGATGGATTTTCACTCTTTCGCCCAGGCTGAAGTGAAGTGGCATGATCTCAGCTCACTGCAACCTCTGCCCCCCGGGTTCAAACAATTCTTCTGCCTCAGCCTCCTGAGTAGCTGGGATTATAGGCACCCGCCACCACACCTGGCTAATTTTTGTATTTTTAGTAGAGATGGTGTTTTGCCATGTTGGCCAGGCTAGTCTCGAACTCTTGACCTCAGCCTGACTCACCCGCCTCCACCTCCCAAAATGCTAGGATTACAGGCATGAGTCACCACACCCAGCCACACCATGCTTCTTGTGCAGTCTGCAGAATTATGAGCAAAATAAACCTCTTTTCTTTATAAATTACACAGCCTCAGGTATTTCCTTTATAGCAGCACAAATAAACAAAGATACATACTGAGGAGGAGGATGCCAGCTGAAGAACCAGAAGGCTAGAGGAGGAGATGGGTCCAGTTATGGATGGTGAACTCAGGTCAGAAATGGGACACTTAGACAAAATCCAAAAATCTCTCTGAGCTGTGCAGCAGCAGTAGAGGCTTGAGATTCGGGTGACAGGGTTGGACATCTCTACATCTAGTTCTCCCAGTTTTAGATGTGTGTCCCAGTAGCTCCCTGTTTTAAAAGTTTTTTTTTCTGATTTCTTCTTCGTTGTTAGGTGCCTTTTCTGGGGAATAAGAGAAGTGAGTGAAATAGGAGGAGGGACCTGGACTTCTTTTTTTTTTTTTTTTTTTGGACGGAGTTTTGCTCTTGTTGCCCAGGCTGAAAGTGCAATGGTGTGATCTTGGCTCACTGCAACCTCCGAACCTCCGCCTCCCGGGTCCAAGTGATTCTCCTACCTCAGCCTCCCATGTAGCTGGGGCTACAGGCACCGCTGCCATGCCTAGCTAATTTTTGTATTTTTTTGTAGAGACAGGGTTTCACCATGTTGTCCAGGCTGGTCTCAAACTTCTGACCTCACGTAATCCGCCCACCTCAGCCTCTCAAAGTGCTGGGATTACAGGCTTGAGCCATTGCACCTGGCCTGGCCTGGACTTCTTCACTGGCCTGTTTCCTTTGGCTGTCTGCCAGAGGTTGGTCATAGCTCCAGGGAGGAACCATTAGGTGCCTCCCATTAGGGCACAATTATGTGGGCCCTTTTACCAGTTGTAGGAGGAACTATATGCCATCTTTCCCTATTTTCCAAACTGCAGATACTCCTAGAAGAGATATGAAGCCCAATTCATGTTGTTTTGATATAAGCTTAGAAAGTGGTACTAGCATGGTAATGAATGTGTTCAATTTGGGTATTGCATTGGAATTAAATAGGTAAAGACTAAAAAGTTACTCTGATTTGGTCTGACTTGCTAATAGGTTCTATTCTTCCAGTCATCTACCTGATAAATCCATAGAGTAATAACTCTTTTTTTTTTTTTTTTTTTTGAGACAGAGTTTCTCTCTTGTTGCCCAGGCTGGAGTGCAATGGGCAACAAGAGGCTCACCACAACCTCTGCCTCCCGGGTCCAAGTGATTCTCCTGCCTCAACCTCCCAAGTAGCTGGGATTACAGGTGTGTGCCACCACACCTGGCTAATTTTGTATTTCTAGTAGAGATGGGGTTTCTCCATGTTGGCCAGGCTGTTCTCGAACTCCTGACCTCAGGTGATCTGCCCACCTTGGCCTCCCAAAGTGCTGGGATTACAGGCATAAGCCACCATGCCCAGCCTGTAATAACTCTTTTAGGGTCTTTTCTTTGTTTGTTTTCTGTTGCTTAGAACACCTAAAACTGGGTAATTTATAAAGAAATTTATCTCTTACAATTCTGGTAGCTGGAAGGTCCAAGGCTATGGCTCAGCATCTAGTGAGGGCCTTCTTCATGGTGGGGACTCTAGAGTCCTGATGTGGCCTGGGCTCTAAGCATTACACGGCAAGGGGGTTCAGCATGCTAGCTCCGGTATTTCTCTTCTTATAAAGCCACCAGTAACACTCCCTTGATAATCTGTTAATCCATGAATTAATCATTCCAAAACACATTTTAATCCATTCATGAAGGCAGACCCCTCATGACCAAATCACCTCTTTTTTTTTTTTTTTTTTTTGGAGACGGAGTCTTGCTCTGTCACCCAGGTTGGAGTGCAGTGGCACGATCTCGGCTCACTGCAACTTCCGCCTCCCGGGTTCAAGAGATTCTCCTGCCTCAGCCTCCTGAGTAGCTGGGACTACAGGCACACGCCACCACACCCGGCTAATTTTTGTATTTTTAGTAGAGATGAGGTTTCACCATGTTGGCCAGGATGGTCTTAATCTCCTGACCTCGTGATCCACCGGCCTTGGCCCCCAAAGTGCTGGGATGACAGGTATGAGTCACCCCACCCAGCCGACCCAATCACCTCTTAAAGACAGTACCTTTCTTTTCCATTTTTTTTTTTTTTTTTTGAGACGGAGTCTCGCTCTGTCGCCCAGACTGCAATGCAATGGCGTGATCTCGCCTCACTGCATCCTCTACCTCCCGGTTCAAGTGATTCTCCTGCCTCAGCCTCCCCAGTAGCTGGGATTACAGGGACCGGCCATCATGCCCAGCTAATTTTTTTTTTTATTTTTGTAGAGACGGGATTTCACCATGTTGGTCAGGCTGGTCTCAAACTCCTGACTTCAGATGATCCACCCACCTTGGCCTCCCAAAGTGCTGGGATTACAGGCATAAGACTGTACCTTTCAGTACTCCCATATTGGGGATTAAGTTTCAACAGGATTTTTGAAAGGTACAAACATTCAGGCCAGAGCAGTTCTCCTACCCAGAGGTGAAAGGCACTCCTGCCTTCCTCTCCTCCCTGTTTCCTCAGAAGGTACAGAGGAAACTTTTTAAATCTAAGTTTAGGTCTAGGATAAATCCTTAGGGTGACAAGGACATGGGGCAGGAGAAGCAGAAGCCACAAACGGAAAAATGTTTGTCAGGGTGGGACAAAGGTAAGAAGGACAAAGTCCGGGCCAGGAAAAGGTAGATAAATATTTGTGAATGTTACATTCTTCACTGTTCTCAGAAGGCATCAGCTTTTTTGGCTGGGGTAAAGACGTCAGGTCTAAAAAGTAGTCATTCAGATTAGGGAAACACCGAAGCAAAGGATGTGTTTTGGGCCAACTCCTTCTGGCTTGTTTTTCTGGAGCAGGTGAGGTGTGTTCAGAGCAATTGAAGTTTCCAAGGGCTAAGACACTTTCTAGCTCTGGCCAGTCTTGGTGTCTCTTTGTCCTGAGCCTTTCTCCACTTCCCAACCTGAGCACTGCTTCCTTCCAGCAGGGCTGCTCTGCTGTCCCTCCATGGTCCAGGCTGTGCTGCTCCTCTGCTGTGTCTTGCTGCCCCTGGTAGCTGCCTTTCCAAGAAATGCCCAAAGTGGGGCCCTAACCTTCCAGCTGTCTTTTCCAGAGACTGGGCATCCATCTCCCATTTCTGGGAGAGCCAGATTCCTCTCCCAGATCCCAGGACCAGCCAGGATCTCTTACACACAGCCCCCTCCCTAGCCCCTCTGCCTGAGTACCTGTCCAACTTAGCTCTGAGGGTGGCCTTGGAGGAGGTGGGCTGCCCAACTGAGGCCCATGTTCTGCAGCTTCAGCTCATTAGGATGAGAGGAAAGGATACTACTGAAACCCTGATCCGTGAGAGTCAAAAGTTCAAGGAGGAGGAAGTGATTGGCAATACTAATATCATTGTGAGGGATCTGGGGGGAACCCCAGGGGAGCTTACGCGGGTCCAGCACTCCCGTTACCCTTCCTGAGGCATGTACCTATGGACATGGGCAGGTGCTGTATGAGACAGCAGCACTGATGTTTGAATTTAATGAGAAGCTCCCTTCCCCTAAGCTGGTAACAGCTTCTGCTGTCAATGTCACCCAGAAGTGCACGGATGAGCATTTGGAAGAAGTAGACAAACAGCTGATGAATAACTCCAAAATTAAGAACTTCACAATGGCCAGGTGCAGTGGCTCACACCTGTCATACCAGCACTTTGGGAAGCCGAGGCGGGTGGATCACGAGATCAGGAGTTCGAGACCAGCCTGGCCAACATAGTGAAACCCTGTCTCTACTAAAGATACAAAAATTAGCCAGTGTGGTGGCACGTGGCTGTAGTGCCAGCTACTAGGGAGGCTGAGGCAGGAGAATCACTTGAACCCAGGAGGCGGAGGTTGCAGTGACCGAGATCATGCCACTGCGCTCCAGCCTGGCAACAGAGCGAGACCCCGTCTTGAAAATAAATAAATAATATCTCATTAATAATTAAAAAGAAAAAAAAGAACTTCACGAGGCCAGGGCGAGGTTCGGGCCCAGTCAGTGAAGGGATGCGGGGCGCTGTGGCGCTCACACGGAGAAGTGCAGCAGAGGGCACCTGCCTTAGCAGGTATGCAAAGACGCGTTTTCACTCAGGTGTCCTTAGAGATAACTTGGATGAGCCCAGAGTTCTCCTCTGGGTGCAAGCAGAACCCTTTCTAGTGGGTGCCTTGCAGGTCCCCCGCTCCATCCAAGTTTAGTCTTCACTATCTCAGGAAGATATTCAACTATGTGCAAATCCGGGCCACAGAAGGATTTTCCCCACACCTCTACTGGTCTACATGGAGGCACATCGCTTGTGGGAAGCTGCAGTTGGCTTTACTTCGAAATATCTGATAGTCTTTCAGTGAAGACACCTGAGGAGCGCCTGGAATGGTCTGAGGTTTTGTCCAACTGCATGTCTGAGGAGGAAGTTGAAAAGCAGAGAAATCAGCTTTCAGTGGACACCCTGCAGTTTCTGCTCTTCTTACACATTCAACAATTGAACAAGGCCTCTACTAAGGACATCTTTGATTGGAGAAGAGTGGCCTAGTCCCAGAAACAGATGTGAGTCTCCTGACCTGACTGAAAAGTCTAATTGTCATAATAAGAACTGGAATGATTACAGTCATCAAGCTTTTGTCAATGATCATCTGTCTGATCTCCCGAGCTGCTTTTAGATCCAGGACAACTCACTGCATCATTTCGTTCAAGCCATAGTAGTCTAGTGTCTCAAGAAGCTTCCTTATTGAAAGAGTAAGAAGAGCCAGGAAGATCTATCCACTTCATGAACTTGCACTGTGGTAACCACTGCATGCAGATAGTGGCTTCTCCAAGATGTCTAAGACTTTCTCTTTCTACAAGCTGGAACCCTGGTTGAGGTCCTCTTTGACTGAGAATCCGTTTGGTACATCAACTTGCCTCATGTCTGGAAAGAAATTGGCTTGGGCTCATCAAGTTGAAGGGACAACCAAAAGAGCTAAGATTGCTTGTTTGTAATTCTTCTTCTTTTTTTTCTTTTTCTTTTTCTTTTTTTGAGATGGAGTCTCACTCTGTCACCCAGGCTGGAGTGCAATGGCGTGATCTCTGCTCACTTCAGCCTCTGCTTCCTTGGCTCAAGCGATTCTCCTGCTTCAGCCTCCCAAGTAGCTGGGATTACAGGTGCCCACCACCACGCCCGGCTAATTTTTGCATTTTTAATAGAGACAGAGTTTCACCATGTTGGCCAGGCTGATGTCAAACTCCTGACCTCAAATGATCCACTCGCCTCGGCCTCCCAAAGTGCCGGGATTATAGGCATGAGCCACCACACCCGTCCCAGATTGCTTGTAATTCTAATGTGGCCCCTAGGTTACACCACATGATGGTGATGAGCCAGGTTTACAATCAGACATTGGCTAAGAGCTCAGATACTCTGAGCATGTAAAGATTCATCATTGCAATGAATCTTTTATATATCTACTCTCTCCCTTATGATCTGTGACAATTGAGAAGTGCAGGAATAGCACCTTTGTCTTGGGCCCTGTAGCAACTATGCTTTACCTCCACAGTTATGACAATGTTAAAGTCATTGCTGTTTGCCATCGTTTGTTCATCTCTTCTACAGCAGGTTTCGTCTTTCACATTCTGATGCCTACGTGCCCACTCATTCTCTATGGGAACCAGATAGTAACTTTTGCCCCTTTTCATACCCATTACCCAATGCTAGGTAATGGACCTAGCATTAGTCCTGGTCAAAAGAGAACCACATGGCCAGGACTAGCCTTGCTACAGTGCCTAACTATTGGGATAATCTAATGGTTGTGTGCAGAAAGAACAGCGACACAGGTGTCTTCTGGCTTTTACCACCTTCTGAATTCTATATATTTATTATTCCCTTTGAAATGGAAGAGGACACAACAGAGATTCCTGGGGGTCTTCCATCTGTATATCAGAAAGCACTGGCTCAAAGAGAACAGAAGATACAGATCTGGCAGAAAACTGTGAAGGAGGTTCATTTGACATAGGATCAAAGGAAGCAGTTCCAGATACTGACAGAGAACAAGTTTTTTTTTTTTTTTCTTTTGAGGCGGAGTTTCGCTCTGTCGCCCAGGCTAGAGTGCAGTGGCGCGATCTCGGCTCACTGCAAGCTCCGCCTCCCGGGTTCACACCATTCTCCTGCCTCAGCCTCCCGAGTAGCTGGGACTACAGGCGCCCGCCACCACGCCTGGCTATTTTTTTTTTTTTTTCTGTATTTTTAGTAGAGACAGGGTTTCACCGTGTTAGCCAGGATGGTCTCGATCTCCTGACCTCATGATCCACCCACCTTGGCCTCCCAAAGTGCTGGGATTACAGGCATGAGCTACCACACCTGGCCAGAACAAGTTTTATGAATGGTTGATTAATACAGGACATTGCCAACAGCTGGACAGCCTTGTACCCCCTGCAGCAGGCTCCAAACAAGCAGCTGGATAAGGATCTTCCATGGCAACACTGGGCCCTGGAAATACAAGGATAAATGGAGGATGGTGCTCATCTTGAAACTAAATTGGGAAGGTGCTCTTGCTGCTTAAGAGACATTGGGACTTTTTCATCCTATTTAAGAACTTTATTTGATTTCCATTCCATATTCATTTATTACTGTGTAGGCTGAATTTTAGCTAAACTTCTGACTTTCATATAAACATATTGTTTAGGCCAGGCGCGGTGGCTCACACTTGTAATCCCAGCACTTTGGGAGGCCGAGGTGGGCGGATCACGAGGTCAGGAGATCGAGACCATGGTGAAACCCTGTCTCTACTAAAAATACAAAAAATTAGCCGAGCATGGTGGCGGGCGCCTGTAGTCCCAGCTACTCGGAGAGGCTGAGGCAGGAGAATGGCGTGAATCCAGGAGGCGGAGCTTGCAGTGAGCGGAGATTGCGCCACTGCACTCCAGCCTGGGCGACAGAGCGAGACTCTGTCTCAAAAAAAAAAAAAATATATTGTTTATAGAACATCAGAAGACTCATCTTTGTGATGCCCAACTGAAAAAGTTGATGAAGGTAGTAGCATTGTATATATGTTAATATTAACACAATTGAGTGTAGATTTGCAACTATACTGTGTATCTTAATTTGTATGATGAAAGAATTTCATTCTTTCTAGAGTTAAATAAGAGTTTTATAGTTCTTTGTAACTAACAGGAAATTGCGACCAGGCACAGTGGCTCATGCCTGTAATCCCAGCACTTTGGGAGGCTGAGGCAGGTGGATCACCTGAGGTCAGGAGTTTGAGACCAGCCTGGCCAATATGGTGAAACACCATCTCTACTAAAAATGCAAAAATTAGCTGGGCTTGGTGGCATGCCCCTGTAATCCCAGCTACTCAAGAAGCTGAGGTGGGAGAATTGCTTGAACACGGGAGGCAGAGACCGTAGTGAGCTGAGATCATGCCACTGCACTCCAGCCTGGGCAACAGAGCAAGACCCAATCTCAAAAATTATATAAATAAATAAATAAATAAATAAATAAATAAATAAATGGCAATTGCTACACCTTTTAAAAAATAATTGGAGGCCGGGCACGGTGGCTCATGCCTGTAATCCCAGCACTTTGGGAGGCCGAGACAGGCGGATAATGAGGTCAGGAGATCGAGACCATCCTGGCTAACACGGTGAAACCCCGTCTCTACTAAAAATACAAAAAAATTAGCCAGGCGTGGTGGCAGGCGCCTGTAGTCCCAGCTACTCGGGAGGCTGAGGCAGGAGAATGGCGTGAACCCGGGAGGCAGAGCTTGTAGTGAGCCAAGACCGCATCACTGCACTCCAGCCTGGGTGACAGAGCAAGATTCTGTCTCAGAAAAAATAAATAAATAAAAATAATCCCTCCCTTCCTTCCTTCCTTCCTTCCTTCCTTCCTTCCTTCCTTCCTTCCTTCCTTTCTTTCTTTCCCTCTCTGGCCCAGGCTACAATCTACTCGGCTTGCTGCTGCCCGCGCTGCGGACTGCCTGGGACTGCCGGCGCGCGCCACCGCTGCCTGCCTTTTCTCCTTTGGATGCAGGCACGCGTTCACCATCTTGGCCACGCTGGTCGCCAGCTCCTGACGCCGAGTGCTCTGCCCGCCTCAGCCTCCCGAGGTACTGGGACTACAGACGGAGTCTCGCTCACCCAGTGCTCGGTGTTGCCCGGGCTGGAGGGCGGTGGCGTGGTCTGGCCTCGCGGCAGCCTCTACCCCCCCGCCGCCTGCCTTGGCCTGCCAGGGTGCTGGGATTGCAGCCCCTGCCCGGCCGCCGCCCCATCTGGAAGGTGGGGAGCGCCTCTGCCCGGCCGCCCCGTCTGGGAGGTGAGGAGCACCTCTGCCCGGCCGCCCCATCTGGGAAGTGAGGAGCGCCTCTGCCCGGCCACCCACCGTCGGGGAAGTGAGGAGCGCCTCTGCCCAGCCACCCACCGTCTGGGAAGTGAGGAGCGCCTCTGCCTGGCCACCCACCGTCTGGGAAGTGAGGAGCGCCTCTGCCCGGCCACCCACCGTCTGGGAAGTGAGGAGTGCCTCTGCCCGGCCACCCACCGTCTGGGAAGTGAGGAGCGCCTCTGCCCGGCCGCCCCGTCTGGGAAGTGAGGAGCGCCTCTGCCCGGCCACCCACCGTCTGGGAAGTGAGGAGCGCCTCTGCCCGGCCACCCACCATCTGGGAAGTGAGGAGCGCCTCTGCCCGGCCACCCACCGTCGGGGAAGTGAGGAGCGCCTCTGCCCGGCCACCCACCGTCTGGGAAGTGAGGAGCGCCTCTGCCCGGCCACCCACCGTCTGGGAAGTGAGGAGCGCCTCTGCCCGGCCACCCACCGTCTGGGAAGTGAGGAGTGCCTCTGCCCGGCCACCCACCGTCTGGGAAGTGAGGAGCGCCTCTGCCCGGCCACCCCGTCTGGGAAGTGAGGAGCGCCTCTGCCCGGCCACCCACCGTCTGGGAAGTGAGGAGCGCCTCTGCCCGGCCACCCATCGTCTGGGAAGTGAGGAGCGCCTCTGCCCGGCCGCCCCGTCCGGGAAGAAGTGAGGAGCGCCTCTGCCCGGCCACCCACCGTCTGGGAAGTGAGGAGCGCCTCTGCCCGGCCACCCACCGTCTGGGAAGTGAGGAGCGCCTCTGCCCGGCCACCCACCGTCTGGGAAGTGAGGAGCCCCTCTGCCCGGCCACCCACCGTCTGGGAAGTGAGGAGCGCCTCTGCCCGGCCACCCACCGTCTGGGAAGTGAGGAGCGCCTCTGCCCGGCCACCCATCGTCTGGGAAGTGAGGAGTGCCTCCGCCCGGCCGCCCCGTCTGGGAAGAAGTGAGGAGCGCCTCTGCCCGGCCGCCCCGCCCGGGAAGAAGTGAGGAGCGCCTCTGCCCGGCCGCCCCGCCCGGGAAGAAGTGAGGAGCGCCTCTGCCCGGCCGCCCCATCCGGGAAGAAGTGAGGAGCGCCTCTGCCCGGCCGCCCCGTCCGGGAAGAAGTGAGGAGCGCCTCTGCCCGGCCGCCCCCGTCCGGGAAGAAGTGAGGAGCGCCTCTGCCCGGCCGCCCTGTCTGGGAAGTGAGGAGCGCCTCTGCCCGGCCGCCCCGTCCGGGAAGAAATGAGGAGCGCCTCTGCCCGGGCGCCCCATCCGGGAAGAAGTGAGGAGCGCCTCTGCCCGGCCGCCCCATCCGGGAAGAAGTGAGGAGCGCCTCTGCCCGGCCGCCCCATCCGGGAAGAAGTGAGGAGCGCCTCTGCCCGGTCACCCATCATCTGGGAAGTGAGGAGCACCTCTGCCCGGCCACCCACCGTCTGGGAAGTGAGGAGCGCCTCTGCCCGGCCGCCCCGTCTGGGAAGTGAGGAGCGCCTCTGCCCGGCCGCCCCATCTGGGAAGTGAGGAGCGCCTCTACCCGGCCGCCCCGTCTGAGAAGTGAGCAGCGCCTCTGCCCGGCCGCCCCGTCCGGGAAGAAGTGAGGAGCGCCTCTGCCCGGCCGCCCCGTCCGGGAAGAAGTGAGGAGCGCCTCTGCCCGGCCGCCCCGTCCGGAAAGAAGTGAGGAGCGCCTCTGCCCGGGCGCCCCGTCCAGGAAGAAGTGAGGAGCGCCTCTGCCCGGCCGCCCCGTCCGGGAAGAAGTGAGGAGCGCCTCTGCCCGGCCGCCCCGTCCGGGAAGAAGTGAGGAGCGCCTCTGCCCGGCCGCCCCGTCCGGGAAGAAGTGAGGAGCGCCTCTGCCCGGCCGCCCCATCTGGGAAGTGAGGAGCGCCTCTGCCCGGCCGCCCCGTCCGGGAAGAAATGAGGAGCGCCTCTGCCCGGGCGCCCCATCCGGGAAGAAGTGAGGAGCGCCTCTGCACAGCCACCCATCGTCTGGGAAGTGAGGAGCGCCTCTGCCCGGCCGCCCCGTCCGGGAAGAAGTGAGGAGCGCCTCTGCCCGGCCGCCCCGTCCGGGAAGAAGTGAGGAGCGCCTCTGCCCGGCCGCCCCGTCTGGGAGGTGAGGAGCGCCTCTGCCAGGCCACCCATCGTCTGGGAGGTGAGGAGCGCCTCTGCCCGGCCACCCATCATCTGGAAAGTGAGGAGCGCCTCTGCCCGGCTGCCCCATCTGGGAAGTGAGGAGTGCCTCTGCCCGGACACCCATCGTCTGGGAGATGAGGAGCGCCTCTGCCCGGCCGCCCATCGTCTGGGAAGTGAGGAGCGCCTCTGCCCGGCCACCCATCGTCTGGGAAGTGAAGAGCGCCTCTGCCCGGCCACCTATCGTCTGGGAAGAAGTGAGGAGCATCTCTGCCTGGCCGCCCCGTCTGGGAAGTGAGGAGCCCCTCTGCCCGGCCGCCCCGTGTCTGGGTAGAAGTGAGGAGCTCCTCTGCCTGGCCGCTCCGTCTGGGAGGTCTACCACGGAGGCCAGAAGCAATGTGGGGGCTGGACGTGGTGGCTCACGCCTGTGGTCCCGGCACTCTAGGGGGCGAGGCGGGTTGATCACTTCGGACTAGGAGTTCGAGACCAGTCTGGCCAACTTGGCGAAACATGAAGAATACAACAGACAAACCAACCAACCAACTCAATGACAACAAAACAGGTCTACCCTGGAGTCATACTCTAATTTTTTCTATTTTCCTCCCTTTCTGATCCTTTATCCCACTTTCTTTTTCTTCCTCTTCCTTCTCCCTCTTCTTTGTCAAATAGAGGATTGAGTTATTATCACTGATCCATATAAAGTCCCTCTCTCATTTATTTTAACTCCCACCCCCATTTCTATTCCCCGACTTCCCATGTGCAACCTTGCTAATATGTTTGATACGCATCTTTTTGTTTGTATGTATTTTTAGAAAATGTTTATTGTTTTTGTATGCAAAAAAAATTAATAAAAAAAAATAATAATTGGAAGGAAAGTATGACTCGTTGGTATATAGATATAGCAGAAATAGTTTTTATTATATTTTAGTCCTTAAAGTATGGAACTTAATGAAACTGTAAAAACTTTTTTTTTTTTTTAAGAGGGAGTCTTGCTCTGTCACCCAGGCTGGAGTGCAGTGGCACGATCTTGGCTCACTGCAACCTCTGCCTTCCAGGTTCAAGCAATTCTCCTGCCTCAGCCTCCCAAGTAGCTAGGATTACAGGCACCCGCCACCATGCCCAGCTAATTTTTGTATTTTTAGTAGAGATGGGGTTTCACCATGTTGGCCAGGCTGGTCTCAAACTCCTGACCTCAGGTGATCTGCCCGCCTTGGCCTCCCAAAGTGCTGGGATTACAGGCATGAGCCACTGTGCCCGGCCTGAAAATCTTTACTTTTCATTTTCTGCTTCAAATTTTCAATAAACAAACTCTAAAGAATTTTTTTAAAAAAACTTCGCAATGCTTATACATAGAAGATTAGATGTACTTTTTCATTCATGCCACAAAAATTCTGAAACTCATTTTGGTGGACTTGATAAAGAAATATTTTCAGGCTTATTTAGAAATATTTTCAGGCTGATTTAGCCTACCACTACATTTACTTTCTCAACTGTCTCTGATAGACCTGTGTGCAGAGACTCAGCATAGCATAGCAGGTAGTTAGAAATGTTGAACAGAGGAGAAAGAAGAGGAAAAAAGAATGATGGGAACAGCTTAGGACAGATGTATGTTCACTTGATCCCAGAGCTAAAAGACATGTGACTAGAATCAGCTTTGCCCCTCTCTTAGTAGTTCCTAGCTCCTATTTCTTCTCCCCAATTTATCTTTCTTTCAGTTGTCAAATACTGTGGATTTATTATGTACTAGATGTGAAGGGTATTGTTATCTTTCCCCATTCATCTTCTTTATACTTTCTAACTCCCCACCCAAATGCTGTAGCTTGCTTACGTTAATTTGCAAACTGAAAAGAGAAATAAAAAGCTGCTTTTATATCAGAATCACAGTTTTCTTATTTCTCTTGACTGTGGGTCTCTGTGGCCTCTTTTGTGAACTGGAGGTGAAATGTGACAGGGACACGGAAATGCCAATGTCTTTTGAGGCTGAAGATTTTAACATAAGGACAAATATTTGTAGAGATCATGTCCCTTAACTGAGTATCGGGGAAAGCAATCATCTCCCCTCCTCATGGGACAGGGAAGTGGGCAGAGTGTCTACACCTATCAGAGCAGTCCCACTTCTCACTGATGGGATTGTGTAGTAATTTGGGGCCCCATAATTAGGAAGTGAAGCAGAGGAAGTCTAGTGATCTGGAATGGGGAGACCAAGAAGAATAATTGAGTCCCATTCTCTTTTCTTGGGGCCAACTTAAAAGGCACAGAAGCTGAAGGTTATTGCATGAGATGTCTTCTGAGCCCTGGGCTCCTTTCAGACCATGACCATCATCTCTAGGCTGGAGGATGTGAACACATGCAGGGCTTATTCAACCAGATACAAGGTGCCATAAGGACAGCAGCCCAGGTAGATGCTTCCCAGGGAGTATCTTGATGTCTGTTCTGTAGCTGCTAGGCAGGGTTCAGCCTAATTCAGAGCAAGTGTACCTTCTCTACTATAGACTGTGGGCATAAGCAGGAGCAGCATGTCTATAATGCAGTCTAGCTGTCACCAGGAGTGGGAATCTGCTACTAACTCAGGCACAGCTTTGTACTCTGCTGCTCAGAACTACTCTGTCAAACCCCAGGAATGAGGCAGATATGGAGCCATAGACCTTGGCCGTGACCTCCTGATGATCATACTGAGGCTGTCAGGGGGATCCACAGACTCTCTGTGTTAAACCTGCAGTGAAGGCTGGGATTCACAGCTAATCTAGCATTCCTATGAAAAAGAAGCAAACAGGCCGGGCGTGGTGGTTCACACCTGCAATCCCAGCACTTTGGGAGGCTGATGCAGGCGAATCATGAGGTCAGAAGTACGAGACCAGGCTGACCAACATGGTGAAACCCTGTCTATACCAAAAATACAAAAATTAGCCAGGCGTGGTGGTACGTGCCTGTAATCCCAGCTACTCAAGAGGCTGAAGCAGGAGAATCACTTGAATCCAGGAGGCGGAGGTTGCAGTGAGCCAAGATCGTGCCACTGCACTCCAGCCTGGGTAACAGACCAAGTCTCTATCTCAGAAAAGAAAAGAGAAAAGAAAAAGAAGCAAACGCCCTTCTACCAGACATCAGGGATGGAGGGGTGGGGGCACCACATATATGAGTCACCAAGGGGTGACAAATAACAACCATGGCCTTGGAAGGCAAGGCTTCAGAAGAAAACTCAGTTCTCTCCTCGCTGTGGGCCTTATTCAAGGGCTGTGATGTAGATACTAGTCCTAGGAGTCCTGTGCTTTATGTAAAAGGGTTAGGCACAAAAAGAGTACGTACTAATTCTTGACAAACTGTATGTATGGTAGTCAAAATCCAACTAAACATCTGGTTTAATATCTACAAGATAGGCAGTACTTAACTGAATAATTAAAAAATTATCACCAAGTCTCTTGTACTATTCCCTAGATATAAAATAGAATATTCAACTATGATTATGTCAGCCTGTGATTACCCATGGTGGTGAAGAGAATTCTTCTTACCTTGAAAAAGGGGGCTGGGCCAGGCGCAGTGGCTCACGCCTGTAATCCCAGCACTTTGGGGGGCTGAGGTGGGCAGATCACAAGGTCAGGAGTTCGAGACCAGCCTGACCAACATGGTGAAATCCCGTCTCTACTAAATACAAAAATTAGCCAGGCATGGTGGCGCGTGCCTGTAATCCCAGCTACTCAGGAGGCTGAGGCAGGAGAATTGCTTGAACCCAGGAGGCAGAGGTTGCAGTGAGCCGAGATTGCGCCATTGCACTCCAGCCTGGGCAATAGAGTGAGACTCCGTCTCAAAAAAAAAAAAAAAAAAAAGAAAAAAAGGGGGCTGGTGGGACAGCAAGGAACAGTGGTTCACGCTTGTAATCCCAGCACTTTGGGAGGATGAGGTGGGATGATTGCTTGAGGCCAAGAGTTCGAGACCAGCCTGGGCAACATAGCATGACCCCATCTGTATTAAAAGAAGAAAAAAAGAAGGTTTTTTTTGTTTTTGAGACAGAGTCTCGCTGTCACCCAGGCTGGAGTGCAGTGGTGCAATCTCGGCTCACTGCAGGCTCTGCCCCCCGGGGTTCACGCCATTCTCCTGCCTCAGCCTCCCGAGTAGCTGGGAATACAGGTGCCCGCCACCACGCCCGGCTAATTTTTTTGTATTTTTGGTAGAGACGGGGTTTCACTGTGTTAGCCAGGATGGTCTCGATCTCCTGACCTTGTGATCCGCCTGCCTCGGCCTCCCAAAGTGCTGGGATTACAGGCGTGAGCCACCGCGCCTGGCCAGAAGATTTTGCTTCATAATAAAATTTTGTGACTCTTTAAATCACAGAACGTGCTTGCTTTATTCTGTTAAGCTCGAGGTGTTACAATAAGTTTAAATTTCCCGGCCGGGCGAGGTGGCTCACGCCTGTAATCCCAGCACTTAGAGAGGCCGAGGCGGGTGGATCATGAGGTCAAGAGATTGAGACCATCCTGACCAATATGGTGAAACCCCGTCTTTACTAAAAATACAACAATTAGCCAGGGGTGGTGGCACGTGCCTGTATTCCCAGCTGCTCAGGAGGCTGAGGCAGGAAAATCACTTGAACCTGAGAGGCGGAGGTTGCAGTGAGCCGAGATCACACCACTACACTCCAGCCTGGCAACAGAGCAAGACTCCGTCTCAAAAATAAATAAATAAATAAAATAAGTTTAAATTTCCCAAAGGTCAGATGGCCCTAGGAGTAAAAAGGGAGCAAAGCCAGGTGCAGCAGCACACACCTATAGTCCCAGGTACTGGAGAGGCTGAAGCAGGAGGGTCGCTTGAGCCCAGGAGTTTGAGTCCAACCTGGGCAACATAGTGAGACCCGGTCTCTTAAAAAAGACAGCCCGGCATGGCAGCTCATGCCTGTAATCCCAGCACTTTGGGAGGCCAAGGTGGGGAGATCACTTGAGGCCAGGAGTTCGAGACCAGCCTGGCCAACGTGGTGAAACCGTGTCTCTACTAAAAATACAAAAAATTAGCCGGGTGTGGTGGCACACGCCTGTAACCCCAGCTATTCAGGAGGCTGAGGCAAGAGAATCGTTTGAACCCGGAAGGCGGAGGTTTCAGTGAGCCAAGATCACGCCATTGCACTCCAGCATAGGTAACAAGCGAAACTGCATCTCAAAAAAACAAAAAAAAACACACAAACAAAAAACAAAAAGGCAAGGGGCAACAGAGGAGATTTGGGGAGAATGCTGTACAGTCCAGCAAGTCTTTCACAGATATGATAATTCACACATTGAAAATCAGAGATGAGGCCGGGCGCGGTGGCTCACACCTGTATTCCCAGCACTTTGGGAGGCTGAGGCGGGCGGATCACGAGGTCAGGAGATCAAGACCATCCTGGCTAACACGGTGAAACCCTGTCTCTGGCCAGGTGCAGCAGCTCATGCCTGTAATTCCAGCTACTCAGGAGGCTGGAGTCGGGGGATCCCTTGAGTCCAAGAGTTCGGGGCTGCATTGAACTATGATCATACTATGATACTGCAGCCTGGACAACAGAGCAAGACTCTATCTTAACCTTTTCTGTTCTCTAGCTTAATTTTTTTTTTTTTTGAGACAATCATAAAGAAGAGAAAATATATTTACTATTCATTAAGTGAAAGTGGATCATCATAAAGGTCTTCATCCTTATCATCTGCACATTGAATAGACTGAGGAGGAAGAAGAGGAGTTGCTCTTGCTATCTCAGGGATGGCAGAGATGGAAGAAAATTCACCTATAAATAGATCCTTGAAATTCAAACTGGTGTTGTTCAAGGGTCAACTGTATTTGGCTATATGGCCTTTAAAGAGGTAATTAAGGCCAGGCACAGTGGTTCATGTTTGTAATCCCAACATTTTGGGAGGCCAAGGCAGAAGGATCACTTAACACCAGGAGTTCAAGACCACCCTAGGCAACAAAGTGAGACCCTGTCTGTACAAAAAATTTAAAAATTGGCTCATGCCTGCAATCCAAGCACTTTGGGAGGCCAAGGTGGGAGGAATGCTTGAGGCCAGAAGTTGGAGACCAGCTTGGGCAACATAGTGAGATCTCATCTCTAAAAAATTAATTAAATTTTTTTAAAAAGAAATAAATTAGCTGGGCATGATGGCACATGCCAATATTCCTAGTTACTAGGGAGGATGAGGTGGGAGAATCGCTTGAGCCAAGGAGTTCCAGGCTACAAAGAGCTGTGATCATTCCTCTGCACCACACCCTGGGTGACAGAGGGAAACCCTGTCTCAAAAAAAAAAAAAACAACAACAAAAAGCAGCTGGGCATGGTGGCTCACGCCTGTAATCCCAGCAGTTTGGGAGGCCCAGGCGGGTGAATCATCTGAGGTCGGGAGTTCGAGACAAGCCTGACCAACATAGAGAAACCTCATCTCTACTAAAAATACAAAATTAGCCGGGCGTGGTGGCACATACCTGTAATCTCAGCTACTTGGGAGGCTGAGGCAAGAGAATCACTTGAACCCGGGAGGCGGCAGAGGTTGTGGTGAACTGAGATTGCACCATTGCACTCTAGCCTAGGCAACAAGAGCAAAACTCCGTCTCAAAAAAAAAACCAAAAAAACAGTAATTAAAGTTAAAGGAGGGCCGGGTGTGGTGGCTCATGCCTGTAATCCCAGCACTTTGGGAGGCCAAGGCGTGTGGATCACCTGAGGTCAGGAGTTTGAGACCAGCCTGGCCAACATGGTGAAACCGCGTCTCTTACAAAAAATACAAAAATTAGCCAGGTGTGGTGGCGGGTGCCTGCAATCCCAGCTACTTGGGAGGCAGAGGTAGGAGAATCACTTGAACCTGGGGGGCGGAGGTTGCAGGGAGCTGAGATCGTGCCACTGCACTCCAGCCTAGGTGACAGAGCGAGACTGTATCTCAAAAATAAATAAATAAATAAATAAATAAATAAATAAATAAATAAATAAAGTTAAAGAGGTCATAAGGATGGAACCCTAATCCAATAGGACCTATGTCCTTATAAGAAGAGGAAAAGGCTGAGTGCGGTGACTCACACCCGTAATACCAGCACTTTGGGAGGCCAAGGCGGGTGGATCACTTAAGCTTGTGAGTTCGAGACCAGCCTGGGCAACATGGTGAAACCCTGTCTCTACAAAAAAATACAAAAATTAGCCGGGCACAGTGGTGCGCACCAGTAGTCCCAGCTACTAGGGAGGCTGAGGTGGGAGAATGGCTTGAGCCTGGGAGGTAGAGATTGCAGTGAGCTGAGATAGCACCACTGCACTCCAGCCTGAGCAACAGAATCAGACCTTGTCTCACAAAAAAAAAAAAAAAAGAAAAAGGAAGAGACACCCAGAGTGTATGGGGATAGAGGAATGGCCATGTGCCATGTGAAGACACAGTGAGAAAATGGCAATCTGCAAGCCAATTAGAGAGGCCTCAGGAGCAACTGAACCTGCTGACACCTTAATCCTGTACTTCCAGCCTTCAGAACTGTCGGAAGTAAATTTATATTCCTTAAGACATTCAGGCTGTAGTTTTGCGTTATGGCAGCCCTAGCCAACTAAGACACTAAGCATGGGTCTTTATTCATCTATTTTCTCTTACCCTGTGAGTTCACTCAATCAGAAAACTTATTTTCTTCATCTTAAAAAATCTCCTAGAAAAAAATCATTTTCTCACTTCCTTTTTTTTTTTTTTAGTTTCGTTTTTGTATGGTAAAAAACACATAGCAAGCCAAGCTCGGTGGCTCACGTCTGTAATACCCCAGCACCTTGGGAGGCCAAGACGGGCAGATTGCTTGAGCAACCTAGGCAACATGGCAAAAACCCGTCTCTACAGAAAATACAAAAAATTAGCAGGTGGTGGTGCATGCCTGTAGTCCCAGCTATTCGGGAGGCTAGGGTGGGAGGATCACCTGAGTCTAGGAGGTCGAGACTGCAGTGAACCATGATTACCCCACTGCACTCCAGCCTGGGTGACAAAGACTGTGTCTCAAAAGAAAAGAAAAACAAAACAAAACAAAACATGTAACAAAATTTATCATCATAACCATTTCTTTTTTTCTTCTTTTTCTTTCTTTCTTTTTTTTTTTTTTTTTTTGACAGAGTCTTGCTCTGTCGCTCAGGCTGGAGTGCAGTGGTACAATCTCTGCTCACTGCAACCTCCACCTCCTGGGTTCAAGCAATTCTCCCTGCCTCATCCTCCCAAGTAGCTGAGATTACAGGTGCCCGCCATCACACTTGGCTAACTTTTGTATTTTTAGTAGAGGCGGGGTTTCACCATGTTGGCCAAGCTGATCTCAAACTCATGATCTCAGGTGATCCGCCCACCTCGACCTCCCACAGTGCTGGAACTACAGGTATGAGCCACTGTGCCTAGCCCACAACCATTTCTAAGTGTACAGTTCAGTAGTGGTAAGTATATTTACATTGTTGTACAACCCACATTCAGAACTTTTTCTCTTGCAAAACGGAAACTGCATATTGGTTAAACAACAGCTGCCTATCTTCCCCTCCCAGAAGCCTGTGGCAACCACCCTTCCACTTTGTTTCTATGAATTTGAGTACTGTAAATACCTCACATAAGTGGAATTATACAGGATTTGTCTTTTCGTAACTGGCTGATTTCACTTATCATAATAGCCTCAAAGTTCATCCATGTTGTAGCTTGTGTCAGAATTTCATTCCTTTTTTTTTTTTTAGAGATGGGGCCTCACTCTGACACCCAGGATGGACATCAACCTCTGCGCCTCAAGCAATTCTCCCACTTCAGCCTCCTGAGTAGCTAGGACCACAGGCATGAACCTCCACACCCCATTAATTTTGTTTATTTATTTTTTGGTGGGGGGCCAGATCTCACTATGTTGCCCATCCTGTTCCTTCCTTTTTAAATCTGAACAATGCTCCTTTGCATGTATGCACTTTTTTTTTTTTTTGAGACAGAGTCTCACTAAAGACAGAGTCTTTTTTTTTTGAGACAGAGTCTCACAGGCGAGAGCCACCGTGCCCAGCCCTTAAAATTTTTTAAATAGAATTACCATACAATCTAGCAATTCCACTTCTGGATATATATCTCAGAGAATTGAAAGCAGGATTTCAAAAAGATATTTTCACATCTGTGTTCATAGCAGTACCATTCCCAATAGTCAAGAAATGGAAGCAACCCAAATGTCTCTCAATGAATGAATGGATTTTAAAAATCCATTTGGTGGTGGATGGCCGCGGCGGTTCATGCCTGTAATCCCAGCATTTTGGTAGGTTGAGGCAGGTGGATCACTTGAGGTCGGGAGTTCAAGTCCAGCCTGGCCAACAAGGTGAAACCCATCTCTACAAAAAAAAAAATATATATATATATATATAAATTAGCCAGGCGCGGTGGCAGGTGCCTGTAATACCAGCTACTTGGGAGGCTGAGGCAGGAGAATCCTTGAACCCAGGAGGCAGAGGTTGCAGTGAGCCAAGATCGCACCATTGCACTCCAGCCTGGGTGACAAAAATGAAACTCCATCTCAAAAAAAAAAAAAACAAATTTAAGGGCCTGTCATACAGTTTTCCAAAGGTCCTGTACCATTTTGCATTCCCAACAACAAAGCACAAGGGTTCCATTTTCTCCACATCTTTGACAACACTTGTTATTTTCTGTTTTTTTTTTTTTTTTTTTTTGAAGTGGATGTGAGATAGTATCTCACTGTAGTTTTAATTTGCATTTCCCTAATGATTAGAGATGTTGCACATCTTTTCATGTCCTTATTGGCCATCTGTATAGCTTCCTTAGAGAAATGCTTGTTCATGCCCTTTGCCCATTTTGAGTCAGGCCATTTTTGTTTTTGTTGAGTTTTAGGAGTTCTCTATTTATTCTGGATATAAATGTTTACTAGGTATATAATTGCAAATACTTCCTCCCATTCTGTGTGGATTGCCTTTTTACTTTGTTGATATTGCCTTTTGGTGTACAAAATTTTAAAATTTTCATGAGGTCCAATTTGTCCGTTTTTTTCTTTTGTTGCCTGTGTCTTTGGTGTTATATCCAAGTAATCGTTGCCAGATTCAATGTCATGAAGATTTCGCCCTATGTTTTCTTTTTTTTTTTTTTTTTTGAGACAAAGTCTCACTCTGTCGCCCAGGCTGGAGTGCAGTGGAGCAATCTTGGCTCACTGCAAGCTCTGCCTCCCAGGTTCACACCATTCTCCTGCTTCAGCCTCCGGAGTAGCTGGGATTACAGGCACCCACCACCACACCCGGCTAATTTTGTTTTTGTATTTTTAGTAGATACGGGGCTTCACTGTGTTAGCCAAGATGGTCTCAATCTCCTGACCTCGTGATCTGCCCAAAGTGCTGGGATTACAGGCATGAGCCACTGCACCCGGCCCCTGTGTTTTCTTCTAAGAGCTTCATAGTTTTAGCTCTTATATTTAGATTTTAGATAATATTTGTATGGTGTTAAGTAATGGTTCAACTTCATCTTTTTGCAGGTAGATATCCAGTTTCCCACAGCAACATTTGTTAGAAAGGTTGTCTTTTCCCTCATCAAATAGTCTTGGCACCCTTGTCAAAAATCATTTGACCACATATGCAAGAGTTTATTTCTGGGCTCTCTATTCTATTCCATTGGTCTATATGTCTGCTGCTATGCCAGTATCACACTGTTTCGATTTATAGTAGTTTTGCAGTAAGTTGTGATATGAGGAAGTTGTTCTTTTTCAATATTGTTTTGTCTATTTGGGGTCCCTTGAGATTTTATACGAATTTTAGGATGGGCTTTTCAATTTCTGCAAGAAAACATGATTGAGATTTTGATAGGGATTGCATTGAATCTGTGGATCACTTTGGGTACTGTTGGCCTCTTAACAATAGTCTTTTAATCCATGGACATGGAATGCATTTTCATGTATTTATGTCTCCTTTAATTTCTTTCAGCAATGTTTTACAGTTTTCATTGTATAAACCTTTTAACTCCTTGGATAAATTAATTCCTAAGTATTTTATTTTTATCCTATTGTAAATGGGATTGTTTTCAAAATTTTATTTTCAAATGGCTCATTGTTAATATGCAGAGATGCAAGTGGTTCTTGTTTGTTGACTTGTAATCCACTAATTTGCTGAATTCATTTCTGAGTTCTAATAGTTTTTTGTGTGAAATCTTTAGGGTTTTCTACATATAAAATCATAAGAAGTAGCCGGGCATGGTGGTGTGTGCCTGTAGTCCCAGCTACTCAGGACGCTGAGGCAGAAGAATTGCTTGAACCCAGGAGGTGGAGGTTGCAGTGAGCCCAGAAGGAGCCACTGCACTCCAGCCTGGCGACAGAGTGAGACTCCGTCTCAAAAAAAAAAAAAAAAACATAAGAACAAGAGATAATTGCACTTCTTCGTTTTCAACCTGGATGCCTTTAATTTCCTTTTCTTGCCTAATTGCTCTGGCTAGAACTTCCAGTGCTATGTTGAATGGAACTAGTAAAAGTGGGCATCCTTTTCTTGTTCCTGATATTAGCGGAATAGCCTTTAATCTTTCACCATTGAGTATGATATAATGTTTGTTATGAGTTTCTCATACATGCCTTTTATTATATTAAGGTAGTTTCCTTTTATTCCTAGTTTGTTAAATGTTTTCATCATGAAAGGGTGTTGAATTTTGTCAAATGCTTTTTCTGCATCAATTGAGATGATTGTATGATTTTTCTCCTTCATTCTGTTAATGTGGTGAATTATATTGATTGTTGTTTTTCATATACTGTGCCATCTTTACATGCCAGGAATAAATCCCAGTGTATAATCCTTTTAATATATTGCTAAATTTGGCTTGCTGGCATTTTGTTGAGGATTTTTGCATCAGTATTCATAAGAGATATTGGTGTATGTTTTCTTTTTTCCTAGTGTATGTCTGCCTTTGGTATCAAGGTAATGCTCACCCCTGGAATGAGTTAGGAAATGTTCCTTTTCTTTGATCTTTTAGCAAAGTTTGAGAAGCATTAGCATTAATTCTCCTTCAAATGTTTGGCAGAATTCACCAGTGAAGCCATCTGGTCCAGGGCTTTTCATTTTGGGGAGGTTTTTGATTATTGATGCAATATGTTTATTTCAAATTTTCTATTACTTCATGATTTAGTCTTGGTAAGATATATGTTCCTAGGAATTTGTTCATTTCATCTAGATTATCCAATTTGTTGGCATGTAATTGGTTTAATTACTCTCATAATTCTTTTAATTTTTGTAAAATGTAATGTTCCCACTTTCATTTTGACTTTAATAATTTGAGTCTTTTTATCTTTTTTTGTTGTTAGTGTAGCTAAAGGTTTGTCAATTTTGTTCATCTGTTTGAAGAACCAACTTTTGGTTGCACTGATTTTCTCTATTGTTTTTCTATTATCTGTATTATTTATTTATTTATTTATTTATTTATTTATTTATTTATTATTTTGAGACAGAGTCTCCCTCTGTCGCCCAGGCTGGAGTGCAGTGGTGCGAAGCCTCCGCCTCCCTGGTTCCAGTGATTCTCCTGCCTCAGCCTCTCAAGTAACGGGGGTTACAGTCATCTGCCACCATGCGTGGCTAATTTTTGTTTTTTTGTTTTAATTATTTATTTATTTAGAGACAAAGTCTAGCTCTGTCACCCAGGCTGGAGTGCAGTGGCATGATCTCGGCTCACCGCAACCTCCACCTCCCAGGTTCAAGCAATTCTCTTGCCTTAGCCTCCCGAGTAGCTGGGATTACAGGCATGCGCCACCACAGCTAATTTTTATATTTTTAGTAGAGACGGGATTTCACCATGTTGGCCAGGCTGGTCTTGAACTCCTGACCTCGGATGATCCGCCCACCTTGGCCTCCCAAAGTGCTGGGATTACAGGCGTGAGCCACCGCGCCCAGCCAATTTTTTTTTTTTTTTTTTGAGATGGAGTCTTGCTCTGTCGCCCAGGCTGGAGTGCAGTGGTGCAATCTTGCCTCACTGCAACCTCCACCTCCCAGGTTCAAGCAATTTCCTGCCTCAGCCTCCCGAGTAGCTGGGACTATAGGCGTGTGCCACCACGCCCAGCTAATTTTTTGTATTTTTAGTAGAGATGAGGTTTCACAGTGTTAACAGGATGGTCTCGATCTCCTGACCTCGTGATCCACCCCCCTCGGCCTCCCAAAGTACTGGGATTACAGGCACGAGCCACCTTGCCGGGCCTATTTTTAATTTTTTCACAAGTATTTGTGCCTAAAGGTATTCTCTGTTTTATTTATCTCTTCTCTAATCTCTATTATTTCCTTCCTTATGATAGTTTTGGGTTTAACTCATTGTTTAATCTTCTTTAGTCTCCTTTAATATCTTTTAGTAATGTTTTGTAGTTTTTTTTTTTAAACTTTTTATTATGGAAAATTTCAAATATATACAAAAGTAGAGAAAATAGTCTATTAAACACCCATTTCTTATCACCTAATTCCAAGAATTATCAATTCATAGTCATATACTCCACATTTTCCCACCTCCACCATTTTGAAGCAAATAATATATTGTCCTCCATAAGTATTTCAGTATGAATCTCTAAAAGATGAGAGCTCTTTTTTTCTTTGACTTTTTTTTTTTATACTTTAAGTTTTAGGGTACATGTGCACAACGTGCAGGTTTGTTACATATGTATACATGTGCCATGTTGGTGTGCTGCACCCATTAACATGTCATTTAACATTAGGTATATCTCCTAATGCAATCCCTCCCCCCTCCCCCCACCCATGCAGTTTTCAATGTACAAATTTTACACTTATAGCTGCTATTTATAAATGGAATTTTCTTTTTTTTTTTTTTTTTGAGACGGAGTCTTTGCTCTGTCGCCCAGGCTGGAGTGCAGTGGCCCAATCTCGGCTCACTGCAAGCTTCGCCTCCCGGGTTCACTCCATTCTCCTGCCTCAGCCTCCCGAGTAGCTGGGACTACAGGCGCCCGCCACCACACCTGGCTAATTTTTGTATTTTTAGTAGAGACGGGGTTTCACTGTGTTAGCCAGGAAGGTCTCGATCTCCTGACCTTGTGATCCACCCGCCTCGGCCTCCCAAAGTGCTGGGATTACAGGCGTGAGCCACCGCGCCTGGCCTATAAATGGAATTTTCTTAACTTCATTTTCTTTTTTTTTTAATTTTATTATTATTATACTTTAAGTTTTAGGGTACCTGTGCACAATGTGCAGGTTTGTTACATATGTATACATGTGCCATGTTGGTGTGCTGCACCCATTAACTCGTCATTTAGCATTAGGTGTATCTCCTAACGCTATCCCTCCCCCCTCCCCCCTCCCCCCTCTTAATTTCATTTTCAAATTATTCATTGCACATATATAGATATATCATTGATTTTTGTGTATTAATAGTGTGTCCTGCAACTTAGCTGAACCCATTTATTAGTACTTATTTTGTGTGTGTGTGTGTGTCTGTGTGTGTGTAAGTTTGAGTTTTTTTAATATGCAACATCATGTTACCCACTCATCCTTTCTAATCAGGTACATTTTATTTCATTGTCTTGCTTAATTACTCTGGCTAGAACCTCCAGTACAATGTTGAATAGAAATAAGCAAGAGTGAGCATCCTTGTCTTGTTTCTTCTTTTAGGAATGTTATTTGTTTATTTTAAACACTATTGTAATTGGAATTTTTTTTTCATTTTATTTTTCTGTAGAGACAGGGTCTCACTATGTTGCCAAAGCTGGTCTCAAATTGCTACCCTCAAGCAATCCTCTCACCTCAGCCTCCCAAAGTCCAGGTATTACAAGCTTGAGCCATGGTAACCAGCTGGAATTGTTTTTCTAAGTTAACTTTCTTTTTTTTTTTTTTCGTTTTCTTTTTTTTTTGAGACAGAGTCTCGCTCTGTTGCCCAGGCTGAAGTGCAGTGGTGTGATCTTGGCTTACTGCAACCTCCACCTCCCAGGTTCAAGCGATTCTCCTGCCTCAGCCTCCCGAGTAGCTGGGATTACAGGCGCCTGCCACCACACTCGGCTAATTTTTTTTCTTTCTTTTTTTTGAGACGGAGTCTCACTCTGTTGCTCAGGCTGGAGTATAGTGGTGTGATCTCAGCTCATTGCAACCTCTGCAGCCCAGGTTCAAGCGATTCTCCTGCCTTAGCCTCCTGAGTAGCTGGGATTACAGGCACACACCACCATGCCCAGCTAATTTTTGTATTTTTAGTAGAGACGGGGTTTCACCATGTTGGCCAGGCTGGTCTTGAACTCTTGACCTCGTGATCCACCCGCCTCAGCATCTCAAAGTGCTGGGATTACAGGTGTGAGCCATACCGCGCCTGGCCAATTTTTTGTATTTTTAGTAGAGACAGGGTTTCACTGTGTTAGCCAGGGTGGTCTCAATCTCCTGACCTTGTGATCCACCCACCTTGGCCTCCCAAAGTGCTAGGATTACAGGTGTGAGCCACTGCACCTGGCCCTAAGTTAACATTCAATGTATGTTTTTAGACTACAGAAATAGAATTCGTTTATGTATTAATATTTTAGCCGGGCGCGGTGGCTCACACCTGTAATCCCAGCACTTTGGGAGGCAGAGGCGGGTGGATCACGAGGTCAGGAGATTGAGACCACAGTGAAACCCCGTCTCTACTAAAAATACAAAAAATTAGCCAGGCGCGGTGGTGGGCGCCTGTAGTCCCAGCTACTCGGAGAGGCAGAGGCAGGAGAATGGCGTGAACCCAGGAGGCGGAGCTTGCAGTGAGCCGAGACTGAGCCACTGCATTCCAGCCTGCGCGACAGAGCGAGACTCCGTCTCAAAAAAAAAAAAAAAAAAAAAAAAATTTTATCTTGTCACCTTGCTAAATTAACTTATTGGTCCTTTTAAAATTGTATTCTTTAGGATTTTATGCATAAACAATCACATTCTTTTAATTTTTTTATTTTTTAATTATTATTATTTTATTTATTTATTTATTTATTTGAGACAGGGTCTCCCTCTGTCGCCCAGACTGGAGTTCAGTGGTATGATCACAGCTTATTGAAGCCTCAACCTCCTGGGCACAAGTGATCCTCCTGTCTCAGCCTCCTGAGAAAATGAGACTACAGGCGTGTGCCACCACAGCTGGACAGCTTAGCTGGCTATTTTTTTTTTTTTTTTTTTTGCAGAGACATGGTTTCCCCTGTGTTGCCCAGGCTGGTCTTGAACTCCTGGATTAAGGCAATCCTCCCACTTTGGCCTCCCAAAGTGTGTGAGCCACCATGCCCAGTCCATGTTGTTTATATTTTGTACTACTTTTTTAAATTTTATTATTATTACTTTTTGAGACATGGTCTCACTCTGACGCCGAGGTTGGAGTGCAGTGGCACAATCATGGCTCACTGTAATCTCCCCCTCCTGGGTTCAAGCAATCCTCCTGCCTCAGCCTCCCGAGTAGCTGGGGCTACAGATGCACACCACCACCCCTGGCTATGTTTTTTATTTTTTGTAGAGATGAGGTTTCGCCATGCTGGCCAGGCTAGTCTCAAACTCCTGGTCTCAAGCCCCACCCCATGTTTTTTTTTGTTTGCTTGTTTTTTTGTTGTTGCGTTTTTTTTTTTCTTGATAGAGTCTCGCTCTGTCACCAGGCTGGAGTACAGTGGCACGATCTCGGTTCACTGCAATCTCCGCCTCCCAGGTTCAAGTGATTCTCCTGCCTCAGCCTCCCGAATAGCTGGGATTACAGGGGCGCACCACCATGCCTGGCTAATTTTTTGTATTTTTAGTACAGACGGGGTTGCACCATGCTGGCCAGGCTGGTCTTGAACTCTTGACCTTGTGATCTGCCTGTCTTGGCCTCCCAAAGTGCTAGGATTATACGTGTGAGTCACTGCGCCCAGCCCTCATGTTGTTTTTAAGAGTCTCATGTTCTACCAACTGAGCCAGCCAGGGCTATGTTGTTTTTAAATAAATATCATTCTACATCTTCCTTTCTAGTTTTTTTTTTTTTTTGAGACAGAGTTTCGCTCTTGTTGCCCAGGCTGGAGTGCAATGGCTCGATCTCGGCTCACCGCAACCTCCGCCTCCCAGGTTCAAGCAATTCTCCTGCCTCAGCCTCCCAAGTAGCTGAGATTACAGACATGCACCACTATGCCCTGGCTAATTTCGTATTTTTAGTAGAGATGGGGTTTCCCCATGTTGAGGCTGGTCTTGAACTCCTGACCTCAGGTGATCCACCCGCCTCAGCCTCCCAAAGTGCTGAGATTACAAGTGTGAGCCACCGTGCCCGGCCCCCTTTCTAGTTTTATGCCATTTATTTTTTATTCTTTCTACATTACACTAGTTAGAACTTCCAGTACAATGAAGAAAAACTGGTAAGAATGGATATTTCTGCTTTGTGATAGATCTTAGGAGAAAAGGGTTAAATCTTTTACTCCTTCTAGTGTTGCTACACAGAAATATAGAGTCCTAGGAGGCTGGGTGCAGTGGCTCAGCACTCTGGGAGGCCTAGGCAGGAGGATCCCTTGAGCCCAGGAGCTCTAGACCAGCCTGGCCAGCGTAGTGAGGTCCCTTCTCTACAAGAAAATTTTAAAAATTAGCCAGGTGTGGTGGTATGTGCCTGAAGTCCCAGATATATAGGAGTCCGAGGTGGGAGGATTGCTTGAGCCCGGGAGTTCAAGGCTGCAGTGAGCTGTGATTGTGCCAACTGCACTCCAGCCTGGTATATGTATATGTGTGTGTATGTATATTTTATCCATGTAGGTATATGTATATGTATATATATTGTCTTAGGGATTCCCCAGGGGCTTGGGGTCTAGTAATTTCAGACAGGGTTGGACTCCTTTCCACCTAGTTCTTGCTGTTTCTAACTTGGCACTGTGTCCCTGGAGACTTACTCCTCTGCTTCTGTCTTTGATCTTAATTGCCAGGGGCCACTCCTGGGAACTGAAAGAACCGAAAAAAATAGAGGGAGGGACCCAGGACCCTGCCATTGGCCTATTCCCTTTGGCCATGTGCCTGAGGTGACATCAGAGGAAACTTTAGGCCATAACGATATGTGGGAACTGTTACCATTTTTAGGAGGCACCAGATGTCTTATTTCCCTAATTTTTGGACTAATGTTACCCCTAAACCCAAGATAAAGCCTAATTCCTAGAGTTTTAGTTAGATTTGGAAAGTTACTGCTCAGCTGATGAACATGTTTTATTTGTGTTTTGCATTGGAATTACAAAAATGAAAAATAAACCAGGTGCAGTGGTTCACGCCTCTAATCATGGCACTTTGGGAGGCTGAGGTGGGAGGACTGCTTGAGACCAGGAGTTCAAGACCAGTCTGGGAAACATAGTGAAACCCCATCTCTACAAAAAAAAAAAAATTTTAGCCAAGCATGGTGGTGCACACCAGTAGTCACAGCTACTTGACAAGCTGAGGCAGGAGGATCTTTTGAACCCAGGAGTTAAACGCTGTGGTGAGCCATGATCAGGCCACTGTACTCCAGCCAGGGAGACAGAGCAATCCCTGGACTGGACTCTAAAAAAGAAAAAAAAAAGTTGCTCTGATTTTGTCTTATTTGTCAATCTGTCCAGTTTCCCTGAACTCTCATCCAGTATATTCTCTTTTTCAGACAAAGTCTCACTCTGTCACCCAGTCTGGATGGTGCAGTGGTGTAATCATGGCTCACTGCAGCCTTGACCTCCCCAGGTTCAGGTGATCCTCCCACCTCAGCCTCCCCAGTAGCTGGGACTACAGATGCATGCCACCACTCCTGGCTAATTTTTATATTTTTTGTAGAGACGGGGCTTTCACCATGTTGCCTAGGCTGGTCTCAAACTTCTGGGCTCAAGCCATCTGCCCGCCTTGGCTTCCCAACCAATATATTCTTTTAATAAGAAAAATGATGACCAGGTGCTGTGACTGGCTCAAGCCTGTAATCCCAGCACTTTGGGAGGCCAAGGTGGGCAGATCACCTTAGGTCAGGGGTTCAAAATCAGCCTGGCCAACATGGAGAAACCCCGTCTCCACTAAAAATACAAAATTAGCCAGGCATGGTGGCACATGCCTGTAATCCCAGCTACTCGGGAGGCTGAGGCAGGAGAATCGCTTGAACCTGGGAGGTGGAGATTGCAGTGAGCTGAGATCATGCCATTGCACTCCAGCCTGGTCAACAAGAACGAAACTCCGTCTCAGAAAAAAAAAAAGAAAAAAAAGAAAAGAAAAATGGTTTAGGGGTCCCAGAGATCACCAGCTATTATGCCTTACCCTTTCTCCCCTCAAGAAGATACGGAGGACCTTTTCCTCAACTCATACATAGGTTTAGGGTAAAACCTTAGGATAAAAAAGATATGTCACTGGGTGCCGTGGGTCACACCTGTAATCCCAACACTTTGGGAGGCCGAGGCAGGCAGATCATTTGAGGTCAGGAGTTTGAGACCAGCCTGACTGACATGGTGAAAGCCCAGCTCTACTAAAAATACAAAAACATTAGCTGGGCGTGGTGGCGCACACCTTTAGTCCCAGCTACTCGGGAGGCTGAGGCAAGAGAATCTCTTGAACCTGGGAAGCAGAGGTTGCAGTGAGCTAAGATCACGCCATTGCACTCCAGCCTCAGCAACAGAGTGAGACTGTCTCCAGAAAACAAAACAAAACAAAAATTTGCCAGGCATGGTGGTGCGTAACTGTAATCCCAACTACTAGGGAGACTGAGACACAAGAATCGCTTGAACCCGGGATGTGGAGGTTGCAGTGAGCTGTGATCGTGCCACTGCACTCTAGCCTGGGCAACAGAGTAAGACTGTGTCTCCAAAAAAAAAAGGAGAAGAAAAAGAAAAAGAAAAAAAAAAAAAGATATGGGACAGGACTGTAGGGCCTAAAAGGGGAAAGTTTGTCAGTATAGGTCAAAGGTGAGAAGGACAAAGTCTGGGCTGGGAAGAGATGCATAAATATTTGCAAATGTTTTGTCCTTCACTGTTTTGGAAGCCATCAACTTTCTGGTTTCCTTGTGATTCTGGGAAAGGGCAGATTAAAAACAGCAACAACAATAGCAATAGTAAGTCAGGTCATGAAGATACCAAAGCAAATGAGATGTTTGGACTGTTTTTTTCCTCTGTTTCTCCTCAAAATAGGAGGATCACCAACATCCTTTAAGAGTGAAGATGAGGTGTGTTCAGGGCAACCAAAGTTTCCAAGAGCTAAGACACTTTCTAGCTCTGGCCAGTCTTGGTGTCTCTTTGTCCTGAGCCTTTCTCCACTTCCCAACCTGAGCACTGCTTCCTTCCAGCAGGGCTGCTCTGCTGTCCCCCCATGGTCCAGGCTGTGCTGCTCCTTTGCTGTGTCCTGCTGTCCCTGGTGTCTGCCTTTCCAAGAAATGCCCAGAATGAGACTCTGACCCTCCAGCCGTCTTTCACAGAGACTGGGCATCCATCAAACATGCTCTCCATATTTGGAGAACATGGAGAGCCAGATTCCTCTCCCAGATCCCAGGATCTGCCAAGATCTCTTACACACAGCCCCCTCCCTAGCCCCTCTGCCTGAGGACCTGTCCAACTTAACTCTGAGGGTGGCCTTGGAGGAGGTGGGCTGCCCAACTGAGGCCCATGTTCTGCAGTTTCAGATGCAAGGAAAGGATACCACTGAAACCCTCATCCGTGAGAGTGAAAAAGTTCAATGGGGAGGAAGGCAATACCAACATCATTGTGAAGAATCTAGTAGTCCCTTAGGGAAGTGCGAATAAACCCAGTACCCAGCTGCCCATCCTGGGAAATGTATGGATGGTGGCAAATATACCCACTGGGGTGGCTGGCCTACCAGTTAGCTCAGATGGTGATTGAGTTTGCTGAGAAACCATCTCCCATGATGCTTGGTGTCACAGTTCAAAGCTTTGGGTGTCAACGTCACCAAAAACTGCAGGTATGAGTCTTGGGAGCATATTGAAAAATTAGGCAAAAAGTTGGAGAAGCTCTCAAGTTAAGATCATTTAAATATCCATGGACAGTGACAATATAATCTATCAAATGTTCCACAGCTATTCTGAAGTGCTTTGTGAAGAAAACGATCCAGGAATTGATCCCGGCTCACTTCAGCTATTCAATGCCACATAGGTAAGGAGTCTCCTTTCCCAGGACTGTATTCAAGGATGGGACACAGTAAGTAGTCAGAAACGTTGGAGACCACTTAGGACAGATGAATGCCCTTTATTTCATCCCTTCTCTTAAACACACATGTGACCAGTGTTAGCCTTGCCCCTCTCCACTTAGTAGGTGTCAGCCCCCCCCCTCTTTTTTTTTTTAAGACAGAGTCTCACTCTGTCACCCAGGCTGGAGTGCAGTGGTGTGATCTTGGCTCACTGCAACCTCCACCTCCTGGGTTCAAGCGATTCTCCTGCCTCAGCCTCCCAAGTAGCTGGGACTACAGGCGCCCACCACCACACCCGGGTTATTATTTTTTTTTCTTGTATTTTTAGTAGAGACAAGGTTTCACCATATTGGCCAGGCTGGTGTTGAACTCCTGACCTTATGATCCGCCCGCCTTGGCCTCCCAAAGTGCTGGGATTACAGGCGTGAGCCACCATACCCAGCCGCTAATTTAATTTTTAAAATGAAGAGAAATGAGAGTATCACAAACATCTCATCTTTCCTAATTCTGAATTTCCCTGGCTCCTATCATGAGCTTAGAGTGGGAATGTGGCAGGGACATACAGGAAATGCCAAAGAACAGGACTGTAGGTATAGAGGTTGAGTGTGTGACAAGGGGCACAAGGTTTGAGCAGCCAGTATAAATGGGCAAATATTTGCAGAGATTACATCCTTCACTGATCAGAGGGGAAAGCAAATATCTCCTTTCCTCATGGGACACAGAACTAGGCAGAACAGGATCAGGGAGCGACCAAACCTACCAAGGCAGTCTCACTTCTCAATGACTGGACTGTGTGGTAATTTGGGGTCCCTATATATGGGTGGAAATTAAACAGAAGTCCCTGGTGACCTGTAAGTGGGGGAGACCAAGTGGGAGCAATTGGGGTGCATTTCCTGTTTCCTACGCCTTTACCTAAAAAGAACAGAAGCTTGGGGCCAGGCGTGGTGGCTCACATCTGGAAGCCTATCACTTTGGGAGGCGGAGGTGGAAGGATCACTTGAGCCCAAAGTTCAGAACCAGGCTGGGCAAGATGGCAAAACCACATCTCTACAAAAAATTTAAAAATTAGCTGGGCATGGTGTCATGCACCTGTAGTCCCAGCTGCTTGGGAGACTGAGGCAGGAGGATCCCTTAAGCCCAGGAATTCAAGGCAGCAGTGATTTGTGATCCCATCACTGCACTCCAGTCTGGGCAACAGAGCAAGACCCTGTCTCTAAAAAGTACAAAAGCTTGGAGGTAGGTGATGTATGAGGTATCCCCCTAACTGAGTCTTGGGCTCACCATAGCCCTTAGGGAAATGGTTTGTATGTGTCGGATTTCTCCCCTTTCTAGGGTACTCTGCTGCAGACATGCGTGGCCTCAGACTCATCATGATACCAGTTGAGCTGCTACTTTGCTACCTCCTGCTGCACCCTGTGGATGCCACTTCATATGGAAAGCAGACAAATGTCTTGATGCACCTTCCCTTGTCCTTGGAATCCCAGACACCCTCCTCAGACCCCTTGTCCTGCCAATTTCTGCACCCAAAGTCACTGCCTGGTTTCAGCCACATGGACCTTCTACCCAAGTTCTTGGTAAGCCTGGCTCTAAGGAATGCCCTGGAGGAAGCTGGTTGCCAAGCTGATGTTTGGGCTCTACAGCTACAGCTCTACCGCCAGGGTGGTGTGAATGCTACACAGGTCCTCATCCAGCATCTTCAAGGGCTCCAGAAACGTAGAAGCACAGAGAGGAACGTGTCAGTGGAAGCCCTGGCCTCTGCTCTGCAGCTGTTAACCAGGGAGCAGCAAAGCACAGGAAGGGTCCGGCGCTCCCTCCCCACAGATGACTGTGAGAATGAGAAGGAGCAAGGTGTGCACAATGTCGTCCAGCTGCTGCCAGGAGTGGGAACCTTCTACAACCTGGGCACAGCTTTGTATTATGCTACTCAAAACTGCCTGGGCAAGGCCAGGGAACGAGGCCAAGATGGGGCCATAGATCTGGGATATGACCTTCTGATGACCATGGCTGGGATGTCAGGGGGGCCTATGGGTCTAGCGATCAGTGCTGCACTTAAACCTGCATTAAGGTCTGGGGTTCAGCAGTTGATCCAGTATTACCAAGATCAGAAAGACGCAAACATCTCACAGCCAGAGACCACCAAGGAGGGTTTGAGGGCCATCTCAGATGTGAGTGACCTGGAAGAAACAACCACCCTGCCTTCTTTCATATCAGAAGTAGTAAGTTCAGCTCCCTACTGGGGGTGGGCCATAATCAAGAGCTATGACTTAGATCCTGGGGCTGGGAGTCTTGAGATATAAAAGAACGTGGTAACCACAGAATTAATAACTGTACTATCCTGACAAGCTGTATACATGTCTTCAAAATTTTAATCTCTGAATTATCCAGGAGGAAGGCTGTACAGTAAAATGTAGGAACGTAAATGTTTGGGGGTTGAAGTCAGAGGGTTTGGTTTTGAATCTAGGCTCCACTTGTTAGAGCCTCGGTGATCACTGACTAGTAACTTCTTTCTTGAACTAAGATCAGTTTTTAAATTTCTAAAGGAGATAGAATGATTTTAACCTCAATGAGTTGCCCTGTAAATTTAAAATGATACAATGAATCTAAAATGCTTATCACAGTACTTTCAATAAATAGCTATTAGCCAGGTGCGGTGGCTCACGCTTGTAATCCCAGCACTGTGAGAGGCCGAGGCGGGAGGATCACCTGAGGTCAGGAGTTCAAGACCAGCCTGGGCAACATGGCGAAACCCCGTCTCTACAATAAATACAAAAAATTATCCTGGCGGAGTTATGCACGCTTGTAGTCCCAACTACCTGGGAGGCTGAGCCAGGAGAATCACCTGAGCCCGGGAGGTCGAGGCTGCAGCGAGCCGAGATCGCGCCACTGCATTCCAGCCTGGGTGATAGAGCGAGACCATGTCTCAAAAAAAAAAAAAAAAAAAATTGTTTTCATTACCTCAGCTCTCCTCTTCCTATCCCAAGGGGTCGAAATTCCGGTCCCACCCCTTCCCATGGAGCCCTTGGCGTTTGAGGAGTTTCGGTTCTCTGGCTCACGCGCGGGTTCCCGAAAAGCAGCTGTTTCAGTCTTGGGCTAGTCCACTAATTGCACTTCTCCCCTCGTAGAAAATGCCTACTTGAACTTCTCCACCAATCGCTGGAGCTGCAGGTGTGGTTTCGGCTCAGCTTGTCCCGCCCTGCGGATGGGCGGAGTTGCGGCGGCGCCAGTGAGCTCGCAGTCTGGGAAAGGCTTGACTGAGTGGCAGCCGGTGTCGGGGTGGTGGCTGGGAATGGGGCCGCTCCGGACTTCCGCTGCCAACTACAAGGGCAGATCCGAGGGGATTAGCCGAAGTT
Source organism: Symphalangus syndactylus (assembly GCF_028878055.3). NCBI lineage: Eukaryota > Metazoa > Chordata > Mammalia > Primates > Hylobatidae > Symphalangus > Symphalangus syndactylus. The sequence goes on from NC_072439.2 coordinate 33,405,965, forward strand.
GTAGGCGGGGCGTGAGGCTCTGGTACCCGAGCTCATACTAGGGACGGGAAGTCGCGACCAGAGCCACTGGAGGGCGCGGGGACTGCAACCCTAATCAGGTACGGGCCCTGAGAGGGTGTGCTGAGGTAGGGGTGGGGGTGAAAGTGAGAGTTCCTCCCAGGGAAGGGCGACTGGCCCCAGGGGTTACACCCTGGAGGGGGCAGCTTTGGTCCCCAGGTTGAAATAGGAGCTGTCGCCTGCTCGGTCCTCGATCTTCTTCTGTCCAGCCTATCTCCCCAACCCTAATGCCTCTCTCCCAAAACTGCCCTGCAGCTTCCGAGACCCGGATCTGGCATTATTATGTTGGTTCGGTATCTGACGTATTTCCCTCTGCTCTGCATTATTTTTTATCTTCACCAAAAAACGATGTTCAAAGATAGATAAATCTAAAAAAAAGATAGATAAATCTATCATCTTTGTTTTGTTAAAAAGTATAAGCTACTGAAAGATGAAACGATTGCCTAAGGTCACACACAAAATTCAGTTCATTTCAGAAAAGCTTCTTGAGTGCAAAATATGTGCCTAAGAATGAGAGATAATGAGAAAAAAGTGTTTCAGCCCTTAACCTCAGTGTTTGCAATCCATCTGGGGAGACCAGGTTTTTTGTTTGGTTTTCATATTTGAATCTTTGCTGACTTGCTCCTTTAATATCAGACACTTAAATCCTCAAGAATTGGGACCTCATCATTAATTTTTTTTGTTTGTTTTGGAGATGGAATCTCACTATGTTGCTCAGGTTTGGTCTCAAACTCCTGAGTTCAAGCCATCCTCCCATCTTGTTGGCCTCACAAAGTGCTGGGATTCAGGCATGAGCCATCATGCCTAGCCACCTAATCATTTTTTTAACTTTTTTTTTTATCATAAAAGCAATACAGATACATAGTTTTAAAAATCAAGCACTACTAAAAGGGTTAAAATGAAAATAGCCCCTGCCCAATCCTTCCCTTCCCTTGTTCCTGCTGGAGGTAGAAAGGCAGCTGATGTTAATCATGTTAGTAGAAGACTCTCCCACCCCAAGCATTTCTCTTTATTTTGTAATAAAATCATGTGACCTTTTTAGACCACAAATATGCACGAATTCTGTTCTGTTAGGCTCAGGCTGCAACAAGCGTTAAGTTTCAGTTTCCTAAATAGACACCAGCTGGCAGTGAGCAGGGAACAGCCTGCTTGGTGACAGGCAAAAACCAATTTGTTGTTGTTGTTGTTTTGAGACAGAGTCTTGCTCTGTCACCCAGGCTAGAGCGCAGTGATGTGATCTCTGCTTACTGCAACCTCTGCCTCCTGGGTACAAGCCATTCTCCTGCCTCAGCCTCTTGAGTAGCTGGGATTACAGGCGCCCACCAACACGCCTGGCTAATTTTTTTATGTTTTTAGTAGAGATGGGGTTTCACGTTGGCCAGGCTGGTCTCGAACTCCTGACCTCAGGTGATCCTCCCGCCTCTTCCAAAGTGCTGGAATTACAGGCATGAGCCACTGTGCCCTGCCAAAAAAAAAAAAAAAAAAATTTTAAGTGAAGTTTCAGGATCTCACAAAGTTGATAACCTATAATCATATTCAAGATTCACTGGTCATAAACGTGTCATATTCTTAGGGATTGAGCAACCCGTTGCACAGCATTTAGATGTCTTCTAGAATGGAGCTCCTCCTTCCTATATGGAGGGCAGTTTATATGGTGTACTTAGCTGACCTCCAAAAAGATTTAGCCGCTAAAAAAGCTTCAGGTGGCCGGGCACAGTGGCTCACGCCTGTAATCCCAGCACTTTGGGAGGCCGAGGTGGGCGGATCACCTGAGGTCAGAAGTTCCAGACCAGCCTGGACAATATGGTGAAACCCCATCTCTACTAAAAATACAAAAATTAGCTGGGCATGGTGGTGGGTGCCTGTAATCCCAGCTAGTCGGGAGGCTGAGGCAGGAGAATCCCTTCAACTCAGGAGGCAGAATTTGCAGTGAGCCAAGATCATGTCACTGCACTCCAGCCTGGGTGACAGAGCAAGACTCCATCTCAAAAAAAAAAAAAAAAAAAAGCTTCAGAGCCAGCAGGGATCATGCTGTAATAAATACTTAACATCAACACTGATCTTTAAATGCTTTAGCATAATCAAATATAAACAACAAACAAACACATAAATGCAAAATAAATGAATTAAGGAGATAGATGAAATAAGATAGTGGAAATAGTAATGTTTGTTAAAGTTGGATGGTGATCCTTGTACTATTCACTCTACTTTAGTGTGTGTTTGAAAATTACCATTAGGCAGGTTATGGTGGCTCATGCCTGTAATCTCAGCATTTTGGAAGGCTGAGGCAGGTGGATTACTTGAGCTCAGGAGTTTGAGATCTGCCTGGGCAACATGGTAAAATCCTATCTCTACAAAAAATTAGCTGGCATGATGGCACACTCCTATAGTCCCAGCTCCTTGAGGGGCTGAGGCAGAGAATTGCTTGAACCTGAGAGGTCAAAGCTGCAATGAGCCAAGATCATGCCACTGCACTCCAGCCTGGGTGACCAAATGAGACCCTGTCTCAAAAAAAAAAAAAAAAAAAAGAAAATTCCCGTTAAAGCACAAAGGCCCACTTATTGAAGCTATTAAAATACAGGTTGGGGGTTGGGGCCGGCTGGGCGCCGCAGCTCACGCCTGTAATCCCAGCACTTTGGAAGCCTGAGGTGGGCAGATCACGAGGTCAGGAGATCAAGACCATCCTGGCTAACACCATGAAACCCCGTCTCTACTAAAAATAGAAAAAAAAAATTAACTGGGCATGGTGGTGGGTGCCTATAGTCCCAGCTACTCGGGAGGCTGAAGCAGTAGAATGGCGTGAGCCCGGGAGGTGGAGCTTGCAGTGAGCTGAGATCGCACCACTGCACTCCAGCCTGGGCAACAGATGGAGACTCCAATCTCAAAAAGAAAAAAAGAAAAGAAAAAAAAAAATACAGTTTGGGGCCACAGTGGCTCACGCCTGTAATCCTAGCACTTTGGGAGTCTGAAGTGGGTGGATCACCAGAGATCAGGAGTTTGAGACCAGCCTGGCCAACATGGCGAAACCCCATCTGTACTAAAAAAAAATACAAAAATTAGCTGGGCATGGTGGCGGGCGCCTGTAATCCCAGCTACTCAGGAGGCTGAGGCAGAAGAATCACTTGAACCAGGGGGATGGAGGTTGCAGTGAGCCAAGATCATGCCACTTCACTCTAGCCCAGGCAAAAGAGTGAGACTCCATCTAAAAAAAAAAAATACAGATTAGGCATTCCTAATCGGAAAAATTGGGCTCCAAAATGCTCCAGTGAGCATTTCCTTTGAGCGTCATGTGGGTGCTCAAAAAGTTAGATTTTGGACCATTTCAGATTTCAGAGTTTTGGATTAGGGGTGCTCAACTGGTAAGTAATGCAGATATTCCAAAATCTGAACAAATCTGAAATCCAAAATGCTTGGAATAGCAGATACTCAACCGGTAGCACTCCCTAGAAGAATATGCACCAAACTGATAGCAGTGGTTACTTCTGGAGAGGAAGGGAAAGAACCAAGATTAGGAGTAGGGTCAACATAGACTTTAATGTTTTCTGTATTTTTATTACTTGTGTAATTTAAACATTTTAAATTAGTAATAATGAACAATCATGAAACTATGGATGATTTAGTCCAGCAAAATAACCAATTGGGAACCCTCATCCTTCTGACGCAGAGCCCAAATGGCGCAGTGGGAAATGCTGCAGAATCTTGACAGCCCCTTTCAGGACCAGCTGCACCAGCTTTACTCGCACAGCCTCCTGCCTGTGGACATTCGACAGTACTTGGCTGTCTGGATTGAAGACCAGAACTGGTGAGGCCTTCAGGAAGTTGGGGGAATGAGAAAAGTGGTTCCTTACTTCTGGGCCCCCAGGATCCTGGAATCATTAATGGCAGGAAGGGGTTGGAAAGCCTCAGGACTACAGTAACACTGCAGAGACACTAATACTTCTTATTCCTGGTGCCCAGGCAGGAAGCTGCACTCGGGAATGATGATTCCAAGGCTACAATGCTATTCTTCCATTTCTTGGATCAGCTGAACTGTGAGTGTGGCCGTTGCAGCCAGGACCCAGAGTCCTTGTTGCTGCAGCACAATTTGCGGAAATTCTGCCGGGACATTCAGGTACTTGGAAGGGTTGGGAGTAATGGGGTAGCACTGGGAGCTGAACATAGAGGAGTAAGGTTTAGAGAATGGAATAGTACCTGGAGGTGGAAAGGGAGACGGGGACAAATCTGGGGAAAGGAGGACAGAGTCTGGACTTGGGGAATCACTAGCAGAGACGAGGGCTGCATATACATGACACTGTTGGAAGGATGCTATGGGGAAAAGACAAAGGGCTAGGAACCCCGAAGGAGGAGGAAATACTGTGGACATTGGTGGGGAGGGTCTAGGGTGATAGGTCATTGAGAGTGGTTGAATTGGATCAATCCTTTCTGTTTTTCTATTCTAGCCCTTTTCCCAGGTCCCTACCCAGTTGGCTGAGATAATCTTTAACCTCCTTCTGGAAGAAAAAAGAATTTTGATCCAGGCTCAGAGGGCCCAATTGGTGAGGACAATTCAGTGGTAATGTTGGAAACTCCTGAAGTAGAGAGGAACCATGGAAAGGACTCAGGGATTTGTCTCAGAACAGGATCTCCCCCACATCCTGTGGTATAATTTCAGGCCTGAACTTAAGGCATGAAACGCCAGAGTTAAAATGTACTCAGAGCCTCTTTTTTCAGGAGCAAAGAGAGCCAGTTCTCGAAACACCTGTGGAGAGCCAGCAACATGAGATTGAATCCCGGATCCTGGATTTAAGGGCTATGATGGAGGTTAGTAGATGTGGTAGGAGTTAGGGTGGACAGCGTTCAGCCTAACACCTCCCTGAGAAGCAGCCTCATTGGGGTCCTCTCCCCTCTGCAGAAGCTGGTAAAATCCATCAGCCAACTGAAAGACCAGCAGGATGTCTTCTGCTTCCGATATAAGATCCAGGCCAAAGGTAGGAAGCACATTGAGGGGCTGGAGAAAGATAAGTGCCTGCTGAGAAGCCAGAGCTGGAAGTGAACAGGAGAAAGCTCCAATGAGCAGTAGTCACTGTCAGACATACCTCACTGACTACAGTCCTGCTGCCGTGCAAAGCTGGAAGTGCTTTGTGGAGGCTGAGCTGGAGGTGTAGCTGAGAGACAGTAAATGTTGAGGAAATGCATGGAAAACTAACAGTGTTTTATTTGAGGGGATGTCTGGTCCAAGCATGACCATTCAGAATTTGCCTGAGGGTCCCACAGGTGCCTGTGCTTTGCTTGGTTTCCCTTTCTTCCTCTGCAAAACTCCTCCTTCCTGACTCCGACTGAGACCCCAGTCAGGAAGGAGAGGAAAGAACCCCTGGACTGACTCCTGTTCCCACCATCCAGGGAAGACACCCTCTCTGGACCCCCATCAGACCAAAGAGCAGCAGATTCTGCAGGAAACTCTCAATGAACTGGACAAAAGGAGAAAGGTGGGAGACAGAGGACAGAACGTGTGGGCAACAAGGACCTGGAAAAATGAGGGATGTGGGGACCCTGGTCCTCTAGCACTGGCTTCTTTGTTTCTTCATCCCCAGTTGGGTGGTGGAGGGTGAAAGGGAGAGATGCTCAACACTCACATTACGCTCTTTCCTAGGAGGTGCTGGATGCCTCCAAAGCACTGCTAGGCAGATTAACTACCCTAATTGAGCTACTGCTGCCAAAGTTGGAGGAGTGGAAAGCCCAGCAGCAAAAAGCCTGCATCAGAGCTCCCATTGACCACGGGTTGGAACAGCTGGAGACATGGTGAGAGGTACCACCCCAACCCTCATCCTTGCCACGTGCTGTGATTTGTGAGTTGCAGTGCCCTGCATATAGCGAGAGATACTATTCTCTATTGGTCTCTGCTCCCCAGAATGAGCCCTGCTCCCTGCTGACTGCAGCTCTATTCTGCTCCTCATCCTCACCACCCAGGGAGCCCAGAGCCCAGTCTCCTTCAGGGAAATGAATGAATTAACCCACAATCTGGTTTTTCCTTCTTTTTTAATCACCCAGAAATATATATAAATATGTATATATATATTTTTTTTTTACTGCAGTGAATACAATGACAAGAAAGAAAGGAAGAAAGGAAGGAGGAAGAGAAAATTACCTATTACCTAGCTTATTAAACAAAAATGGAATCATATTGTCCATACTATTTTGAAATCCATGGGTTTTTTTTTAAGCTTAACAGTATTTTATATATATAAATATATATATATTTACATATATATATTTATATATATTTTTATATTTATATTTATATATAAATATATATATATATAAATATATATATATTTATATATATATATATAATTTTTTTTTTTTTTTTGAGACAGAGTCTCACTCTGTTGCTCAGGCTGGAGCGCAGTGGCATGATCTCAGTTCATTGCAACCTCCACCTCCCAGGTTCAAGTGATTCTCCTGTCTCAGCCTCCCGAGTTGCTGGGATTACAGGCACGCACCACCATGCCTGGCTAGTTTTTTTGTATTTTTAGTAGAGATGGTGTTTCTCCATGTTGGCCAGGCTGGGCTCAAACTCCTGACCTCAGGTGATCCACCTGACTTGGGCTCCCAAAGTGCTGGGATTACAGGCGTGAACCACCATGCCCGGCCAACAGTATATTATATTTATCCATGTTATTTCTTATGTCCACACAACAGTCCCCTATATGGTGGTAACATAATTTAATTAATGAACTCCTATTTTCAGCTATTTAGGTTATTTTCAATTTCTTGTTACCTTTTTCCAGGAAACTCTATATTTTATGGTAATTATATTGTGATGTGGAAAAATCACTAGTGTGTCCTCCAACATACTTGAAAAATACCTACTGTTTTCAATGTTTTCTCATTTAAAAATTTATTATAGGCCGGGCGTGGTGGCTCACGCCTGTAATCCCAGCACTTTGGGAGGCCGAGGCAGGAGGATCACAAGGTCAGGAGATCAAGACCACCCTGGCTAACACAGTGAAACCCCGTCTCTACTAAAAATACAAAAATTAGCCGGGCGTAGTGGCGGGCGCCTGTAGTCCCAGCTACTCGGCAGGCTGAGGCAGGAGAATGGCGTGAACCCGGGAGGCGGACCTTGCAGTGAGCCGAGATTGCACCACTGCACTCCAGCCTGGGCAACAGAGCCAGACTCCATCTCAAAAAAAAAAAAAAAAAATTATTATTATTTAGTCTTTTAAAAATATACCAGGCCAGGCATGGCGGCTCATGCCTGTTATCCTAGTGCTTTGGAAGGCTGAGGCAGGAGGATCACTTCAGGCTTGGAGTTTGAGACCAGCCTGGGAAACATAAAAAGACCCCATCTCTACAAAAAAAAAAAAAAAAAAAAAAATTTTTTTTAATTAGGCGTGTCCGGAGGCAGTGGCTCACACATGTAATCCCAGCACTGTGGGAGGCCAAGGTGGGTGGATCACTTGAGGTCAGGAGTTCAAGACCAGCCTGGCCAATGTGGTGAAACCCCATCTCTACTAAAAATACAGAAATTTGTCAGGTGTGGTGGCACATGCCTGTATTTCCAGCTACTCAGGAGGCTAAGGCAGGAAAATCGCTTGAACTCGGGAGGCAGAGGTTGCAGTGCACTGAGATCATGCCACTGTACTCCACCCTGGGTGACAGAGCGAGACTCCGTCTCAAAAAAAAAAAAAAAAGAGAGATTAGACATGGTGGCACACGCCTGTAGTCCCCAGCTACTCAGGAGGCTGAGGTGGAAGGATTGCTTGAGCCCAGGTGTTGCAGGCTGCAGTGAGCCATGATTATACCACTGTAGTCCAGCCTGGACAACAGAACGAGACCCTGTCTCTAAAAGTATATATGTACACATAACATAATACCCAGCTACTTAGGAGGCTGAGGCAGAAAGAGTGCTTGAGTCCAGGAGTTTGAGGTCAGCCTGAGCAATATAGCGAGACCCTCACCTCTTAAAAAGTAGATAAAAAAATACCACAATTGCTCAGGTAGATTGGAAAACAGGCATATAGTACTCATGTTACAGGACCAGCATGCATGCATGCATTGATTGATTGATTGACTGAGACAGGGTCTCTCTCTGTCTCCCAGGCTGGAGTGCCTGGCCTTAAGTGATCCGCCCACCTTTGCCTCCGAAAGTGCTGAGATTACAGGTGTGAGCCACCATGTCAGCTGGGGAGGCTTTTTAAAAGATAGTTCCAAGTGTTACAGCTCTTTTAGAATTTGTCTAGCAGGCTTTCAAGCTTTTGCCAGAAACCACCCCCACCCCCACCAAAAAAAAAAGAGTTACAAACGTTTCCCAGAATAGTTGTCCCAATCGAATCTATTTTCTCATGTGTAGTGTATGGTTGTTTTCTTATCACCACATTGCTGATTATTATTATTTTTAATTATAGAGACAGTAAAGTACAGTAGTTAAAAATGTGAGTTGGGGCTGGGGTGCTGTGGCTCACACCTGTAATCCCAGCACTTTGGGAGGCCAAGGCGGGCGGATCACCTGAGGTCAGGAGTTCAAGACCAGCTTGGCCAACATGGCAAAACACCATCTCTACTAAAAATATATATATATATAAGTTAGCCGGGCGTGGTGGCACATGCCTGTAATCCCAGCTACTCGGGAGGCCAAGGCAGGAGAATCTTGAATCCAAGAGGTGGAGGTTGCAGTGAGCCAAGATCACGCTATTGCACTCCAGCCTAGGTGACAAGAGAGTGAGACTGTGTCAAAAAAAAAGAAAAAACAAAAAAGTCTGAGTTGTACAATGAGACTGCCTGGGATCACATACAAGCTTCATCCCTTACTAGTTGTATGAACTTGAGCAAGTCACTTAACCTTTCTGTGCCTCAGTTTTATCATCTGTAATGTGGGGAAAATAATAGTACCTGCCTCAGAGGGTTGTTTTGAGGATTAAATGCATTAATATGTGGAAAGGGCTTAATATAAATTGTACATAGCATATGAAAACTGTTAGGCTGGGCGCGGTGGCTCACGCTTGTAATCCCAACACTTTGGGAGGCCAAGGTGGGCAGATCACGAGGTCAGGAGATCGAGACCACGGTGAAACCCCGTCTCTACTAAAAATAGAAAAAAATTAGCCGGGCGTGGTGGCGGGCGCCTGTAGTCCCAGCTACTCGGAGAGGCTGAGGCAGGAGAATGGCGTGAACCCGGGAGGCGGAGCTTGCAGTGAGCCGAGATGGCGCCACTGCACTCCAGCCTGGGTGACAGAGCGAGACTCCGTCTCAAAAAAAAAAAAGAAAGAAAACTATTAAATCTGGTAGCAGTTTTATATGTGAAAATAGCTTTGATTTTCGTTTCTTGGATTATGAATCATGTTAAATAATCCTTTATATGCTTCCTGGATTCTTTTTTTTTCTTCCCCCCAGTCAGTTTCTGACTCTTCACATATTTACAGAGAGGTCTTGGAACCTGGTTGGGGGAATCCAGGAAACTCATGGATTCCTTCTTCCTGAATTTTATCACCCAGGTTCACAGCTGGAGCAAAGCTGTTGTTTCACCTGAGGCAGCTGCTGAAGGAGCTGAAGGGACTGAGTTGCCTGGTTAGCTATCAGGATGACCCTCTGATCAAAGGGGTGGACCTACGCAACGCCCAGGTCACAGAGTTGCTACAGCGTCTGCTCCACAGGTCTAGAGGCCAGGCAGGAACCCTGGGGCAAAGAAGGAACAAGGGAAGCCATTCTTATAGATACTGAGCTATATATTCTCCCCACACCTCTCTCTCCTCAGAGCCTTTGTGGTAGAAACCCAGCCCTGCATGCCCCAAACTCCCCATCGACCCCTCATCCTCAAGACTGGGAGCAAGTTCACCGTCCGAACAAGGTTAGCATTCCAGAACTCATTCCTGCTTCCTTTTTCCAACCCTGCCACTGTGTATTTTCTGGCTTTACAGCTCTTCCCACTCTTGGCTTTTTCTTCTCTTTCCCCTCAACCTCCCTACCTCTTATAATCCCTCTTCTCTTTTTCAAACATCTGGCCTATCCGGAAGGTTGAGGTTGACCACTTTCCCCTATCCCCCTGCCTTCCCCCAGGCTGCTGGTGAGACTCCAGGAAGGCAATGAGTCACTGACTGTGGAAGTCTCCATTGACAGGTAAATTGGAGCAGGTGAAGGGTGGCCGGGACACGGGCTGCTGGGGTGGAGGAGATACTCACTCTTCACAACAGGGCCCTAGGGCTATCTTCTTCCTCCTTCCAATCCTACCTCATATAAATTATAATTCATTTCTTTTGTTGAACACTTACTTTGTGACATGCAGCATGTCAGCTACTCATTTAATTGTCACACCAACCTCATGAATTAACTATTACCAGTGTACCATACAAACAAAGATACAGGCTTAGAGAGACTGATTACATCTCTTCTCAAGGCCACATAGCTAGTGAGCTCAAGTCGGGTTTGAACCCAGGTCTATCTGATCCCAAAGACCAAACTCCTAACTTCTATACTCTTTTGCCCAATGATTTTTTTTTATTTATTTCTTTTCAGGAATCCTCCTCAATTACAAGGGTAGGTGCTTGACAAGGAGACTGCAAACATCCGTACAGTGCATGACCTGCAGAACCACATTCGGCAGCCCGGGTGGCACAAACAAGGAGGGAGGGATTTGGGATATAGACAAAGGGAGATGGCGAGATCTGAAATGAAGTGGAACTTCTGTTTTTTTTTTCTGCTGAGTTTTTAGAATAATTCTGTTCCTTGTCTCCATGTATCTTCTTCCTCCTGGAACAGCTTCCGGAAGTTCAACATTCTGACTTCAAACCAGAAAACTTTGACCCCCGAGAAGGGGCAGAGTCAAGGTTTGATTTGGGACTTTGGTTACTTGGTAAGAATAGTTTGTGACCTATGCTTTTATTACTATTTTTATTTTTTTTGAGACAGAGTCTCACTCTGTCCCCCAGGCTGGAGTGCAGTGGCATGATCTTGGCTCACGGCAACCTCCGCCTCCCGGGTTCAAGCAATTCTCCTGTCTCAGCCTCCTGAGTAGCCGAGACTACAGGCACACACCACCATGCCCGGCTAATTTTTGTATTTTTAGTAGAGACAGGGTTTCACCATATTGGTCAGGCTGGTCTTGAACTCCTGACCTCAGGTGATCCACCTGCCTCAGCCTCCCAAAGTGCTGGGATCACAGGCATGAGCCACCACACCTGGCCTGCTTTTAGTCCAAAGGAACAGGGGTTGGGGGAAGTTCCCAGGGCTTGAGAGGTCTTGAAGCCAAACAGGGGTTCCAGGACACTAGGGTGCCCACTCTGGCATTTTCTCTCCTTCCCTTCAATTTACAGACTCTGGTGGAGCAACGTTCAGGTGGTTCAGGAAAGGGCAGCAATAAGGTGAGGCCTGGACAGAGGACTCGGGGGCAGGGGAACTTGCCAAAGAGCCTTCTGATGACTATGTCTTTGGCTGTCCCAGGGGCCACTAGGTGTGACAGAGGAACTGCACATCATCAGCTTCACAGTCAAATATACCTACCAGGGTCTGAAGCAGGAGCTGAAAGTGAGTGAAAATGGAGGGCAAGGAGAGAGAAAGCAGCTTTGGAAGAAGGCATAAGAAGGGGATAAACAGAAGCCTCTTGGGATGGGTTAGCACTGCTTTCCTCTAACAAATACCTGCAGCCAGAAACATCACATCCCTCTCTGTGACTCCTCTCTTCTCCCCAGACGGACACCCTCCCTGTGGTGATTATTTCCAACATGAACCAGCTCTCGATTGCCTGGGCTTCAGTTCTCTGGTTCAATTTACTCAGCCCAAACCTTCAGGTAGGGAGTGGGGCCGACAGGTCAGTGGGGGAGAGGAGGGGTGTGGCAGCTTGGTGTGATAGGTTGCTTCTGAGCCAGCCTGCACTCTTCCCACCCCTGCAGAACCAGCAGTTCTTCTCCAACCCCCCCAAGGCCCCTTGGAGCTTGCTGGGCCCTGCTCTCAGTTGGCAGTTCTCCTCCTATGTTGGCCGAGGCCTCAACTCAGACCAGCTGAGCATGCTGAGAAACAAGCTGTTCGGTACAGATTTCCTTTACTCTCAGCCTTTCCCCAGCCTTAGTCTTTCCTGTCCCTCTGTCCTATCTATCCCAGGACCCCTGGCTTCCCTCATCATCTGTCTGTGGCTATCTGTCCCACAGGGCAGAACTGTAGGACTGAGGATCTATTCTTGTCCTGGGCTGACTTCACTAAGGTAACTCCCTGAATCCTGTGGAGCTAGATCTAGCCCACATTCCAAATACTGGCCTTCCCACGTCCCTCCTTCCCTACCCCAGGGGCATCTCCTCAGCTTTTGCTACCTTTCCATTCCTCCTCCAGCGAGAGAGCCCTCCTGGCAAGCTACCATTCTGGACATGGCTAGACAAAATTCTGGAGTTGGTACATGACCACCTGAAGGATCTCTGGAATGATGGGTAAGGCCTTGGTCACCCTTCCCTCATGGGCTTGTGCTTTCCAGGCTTGAGAGTGGAGTCTCTGCGCCCTCATGTGGTAAGCAGGGAGAGAGCAAAGACAGGTGCAGGCCACATCTCCTCACATTTGTTAACAATAATAAGGCCGGGTGCGGTGGCTCACGCCTGTAATCCCAGCACTTTGGGAGGCCGAGGCAGGCAGATCATGAGGTCAGGAGATCGAGACCATCCTGGCTAACACGGTGAAAACCCCGTCTCTACTAAAAATACAAAAAATTAGCCGGGCATGGTGGCGGACACATGTAGTCCTAGCTACTTGTGTAGCTGAGGCAGGAGAATGGCGTGAACCTGGGAGGTACAGCTTACAGTGAGCCGAGATTGTGCCACTGCACTCCAGCCTGGGTGACAGAGCAAGACTCCATCTCAAAAAAAAAATAAAATAAAATAATAGCCATAAACAGTGTTTGTGAAGCATCTCCTACATTCCAGAGCTTGATGGGTGCTCTTCATTAATTCTCTCATCTCATCCTTAAAACCACGCTGAGTGGTGGGTTTTGCCATCTTCATTTCATGCGAGGAAACTAAGTTTCAGAGAAGTTAAAGAACTTACCCAAGGGACAGAGTTGATATTCAAACCCAGGCCTATGTGACTCCAAGCCCATGCTCTTTTCACCACACTGCCTACCAATTTGTGTAGCATTTGGCTTTTAAAAGTGCTATTCATGACCAGGCGCAATGGCTAACGCCTGTAATCCCAGCACTTTGGGAGGCCGAGGTGGGCGGATCACCTGAGGTCAGGAGTTCAAGACCAGCCTGACCAACATGGCGAAACCCCGTCTCTACTAAAAATACAAAAATTAGCCGAGCGTGGTGGTGGGCGCCTGTAATCCCAGCTACTCAGGAGACTGAGGCAGGAGAATCGCTTGAACCCAGGAGAGAAGGTTGTAGTGAGCTGAGATTGTGCCTTTGCACTCCAGCCTAGGTGACAGAGCGAGACTCCGTCTCAAAACAAAACAACAAAAGTGCTATTTATGGCCGGGCACAGTGGCTCACACCTGTAATGCCAGCACTTTGGGAGGCTGAGGCAGGCAGATAACCTGAGGTCAGGAGTTCAGAACCAGCCATGCCAACATGGTGAAACCCCATCTCTACTGAAAATACAAAAATTAGCCAGGCGTGGTGGCGGGCCTGTGATCCCAGCTACTCAAGAGGCTGAGGCAGGAGAATTGCTTGAACCCGCGAGGTGGAGGTTGCATTGAGCCGAGATCATGCCATTGCACTCTAGCCTGGGCGACAAGAGCAAAACTCCGCCTCAAAAAAATGTGCTATTCATGGCTGGGCACAGTGGCTCATGCCTGTAATCCTAGCATTTTGGGAGGTTGAGGCGGACAGATCACTTGAGCCCAGGAGTTCAAAACCACCCTGGGCCACATGGTGAAACCCCGTCTCTACAAAAAATAAAAAGTTAGCCAGGCATGGTGGTGTGCACCTGTGGTCCCAGCTACTCAGGAGGCTAAGAGGTGGAAAGATTGCTTGAGCCCGGGATGTCGAGGCGGCAGTGAGCTGTGATCGTGCCACTGTTCTCCAGCCTGGGTGACAGAATAACACCCTGTCTCCCAGAAAAAAAAAAAAAAAGTGCTGTTCATCTGTGTGATCTCACTGAATCTTCATACCTCTTCGAATCCTCGAAAGGTGGCTATTGTCAGCAAAGTGAAGTGACTTGTAAAAGATAAAAAAAGCTAAGTGGCAGGGCTTGGTCCAAAACCTGGGTTCCAAACCTGGGCTGTTTCTCCACACAAGGGGAGCAGGGAGGCAGGGGCCTGGTGGGGCAGGGGTTGCGGGGCGGCTCACAGCTGCTCTCTGTACTCCAGACGCATCATGGGCTTTGTGAGTCGGAGCCAGGAGCGCCGGCTGCTGAAGAAGACCATCTCTGGCACTTTTCTACTGCGCTTCAGTGAATCATCAGAAGGCGGCATTACCTGCTCCTGGGTGGAGCACCAGGATGATGGTCAGCTGCTCTGCCCTGCCATTCCCACAGCCTCTCCTTTCTGCCTGGCTCCCCTCTTGCCCCTCTGCCTGCCCTTGGCTTCCCTGGCTCTGTCCTGAATCCCTCAGCCGGTTTGGGACTGGGCAGCCACAGCAGGGAGCTCCAAGGCCCACCCTCTTCCCTCAAGCCTGCCTGTTCCTGCATTCACTCTCCAGACAAGGTGCTCATCTACTCTGTGCAACCGTACACCAAGGAGGTGCTGCAGTCACTCCCGCTGACTGAAATCATCCGCCATTACCAGTTGCTCACTGAAGAGAATATACCTGAAAACCCACTGCGCTTTCTCTATCCCCGAATCCCCCGGGACGAAGCTTTTGGGTGCTACTACCAGGAGAAAGGTGGGAATCGTTGACATACTTCACTGCTAGATTGCAGAGATCTTCAGACATCCATAGATCCCACTCCTTCCTTTCAAGCATGGTAAAACTGATATCTAGAGGAGTTAAGGGATTTGTCCATGGGATACTGCTGGTTACTATGAGGATGAGACTGCCAGGACCATCTGCACTAGGGGAACCTCAGGCTATGTGTCTGGCCCACTGATCTTCTCTGCTTCTTGTGTATGTTCCTCACAGTTAATCTCCAAGAACGGAGGAAATACCTGAAACACAGGCTCATTGTGGTCTCTAATAGGTGAGATATGAACTCTTCACCCATCCTCCCTAATCCTTTTTGGCTCTGCTTCAGTGAATCATCAAAAGGGGGCATTACCTGCTCCTGGGTGGAGCACCAGGACGATGGTCAGCTGCTCTGCCCTGCCATTCCCACAGCCTCTCCTTTCTGCCTTCTAACCTGCCCTATTCCAGTCTCCCCAGCCTTCCCTCACTCCTATCCCACTCTAGTTTTTTCTGGTTCTAGTCTCTCCTATCTCATATTTTTCTGCTGCCATCCTTAGGTTGTCTCCACAGGGGTTTCTGGATAATAATGATTATAATCACTGGTGTTAATGGGTACCTACTTGATGCCAAGCATGGAGCTTTTTTTTTTTTTTTCTCCAGACAGGGTTTTGCTCTATCGCCCAGGCTGGAGTGCAGTGGCATGATCCTGGCTCACTGCAGCCTCGACCTCCTGAGCTCAAGCAATACAGGCATTCATCACCAAACTCAGCTAATTTTTTTTGTATTTGTTGTAGAGATGGAGTCTTACCATGTTGCCCAGGCTGTTCTTGAACTCCTGGACTCAAGCGATCCACCCGCCTTGGCCTCCCAAAGTGCTGGGATTACAGGCGTGAGCCACCACACCCCGCCTATATATATATATAATATATATATATATATTATATATATATTTTATATATATATATATATTATATATATATTTTATATATATATATATATATATTATATATATATATATATATATTTTTTTTTTTTTTTTGAGACAGGGTCTCTGTCACCCAGGCTGGAGTGTAGTGGTACAATCATGACTCACTGCAGCCTTGACCTAGGGGTTGAAGCGATGCTCCTGCCTCAGCCTCCCAAGTAGCTGAGACTACAGGCACACGCCATCACACTCAGCTAATTTTTTAAATTTTTTGTAGGGATGGGGTATCACTATGTTGCCCAGGCTGGTCTTGAACTCCTGGCCTCACGCAGTCTCCTGCCTTGGCCTCCCAAATTGCTGGGATTATAGGAATGAGCCATGGCACTTGGCTGGGGATAGATTTTTTTTTTTTTTTTTTTTTGAGACAGAGTCTCACTCTCATTGCCCAGGCTGGAGTGCAATGGTGCAATCTCAGCTCACTGCAACCTCTGCCTCCCAGGCTCAAGCAATTCTCCTGCCTCAGCCTACTGAGTAGCTGGGATTACGGGCGAGTGCCACCCATGCCTGGTTAATTTTTGTTTTTTTTTTTTTGAGACAGAGTCTTGCCCTGTTGCCCAGGCTGGAGTGCAGTGGCACGATCTCAGCTCACTGCAACCTCTGCCTCCCAGGTTCAAGCGATTCTCCTGCCTCAGCCTCCTGAGTAGCTGGGACTACAGGTGCACACAACCACCACGCCTGGCTAATTTTTGTATTTTTAGTAGAGACAGGGTTTTACCATATTGGCCAGGCTGGTCTCAAACTCCTGACCTCATGATCCGCCCACCTTGGCCTCCCAAAGTGTTGGGATTACAGGCGTGAGTCTCTGCACCCGGCCTAACTTTTGTATTTTTAGTAGAGACAGGATTTCACCATGTTGGCCAGGCTGGTCTTGAGCTCCTGGCCTTAAGTGATCTGCCCGCCTCAGCCTCCCAAAGTGCTTGGATTACAGGTGTGAGCCACCGTGCCTTGGCCTGAAAGTTTATTATGTGCCAGGCACTAGGCTAAATGGTTTGCATTTATTTTCTCATTTTATTGAATCTACAAAATAGTCCTGTGAAGTAAAGGGCACTGTTACTGTTTTCAGCTAAGGAACTGGATTTAGAGTAGTCAAGTTTTGTACCTAAGGTACATGGCTAATAAATGATACAGGTCTGTTAGATTCCATAGCCCTGCTTTTAACCACCCTACTGCCTCTCAAGAATTACTAGGTATTGTTCTCATTTATAGACGATAAATCTGAGGCTCAGAAAAGTTGGGTCACTTGCCTAAGGTCCCCCAGCCAGGATTCAAACTCCAGGAGGCCTGATTCCAAACCCATGCTCTTTAGCCCTCCGCCCTACTGCCTTCTTAGACTAGCTTCTGCTTGTTCTACCATTCCCTATTTCATTTGAACCACTGAGCGCTGCTCCTTTGTCTGTCTTTGGGTATCCAGACAGGTGGATGAACTGCAACAACCGCTGGAGCTTAAGCCAGAGCCAGAGCTGGAGTCATTAGAGCTCGAAGTAGGGCTGGCGCCAAAGCCAGAGCTCAGCCTGGACTTAGAGCGACTGCTGGAGGCAGGGCTGGATCTGGGGCCAGAGCTAGAGTCTGTGTTGGAGTCCACTCTGGAGCCTGTAATAGAGCCCACACTGTGCATGGTATCACAAACAGTGCCAGAGCCAGACCAAGGACCTGTATCACAGCCAGTGCCAGAGCCAGATTTGCCCTGTGATCTGAGACATTTGAACACTGAGCCAATGGAAAGTAAGTGATGAGATGGAGCTATGGAAGATAGCACACATTCCCTTTCCTACCCCTTCTCCCTCTCCCATTACAGAAAAAGCTGAGCTCCAAGCTCCTCATTGGAGAGAGGTCCCTTCTGTGATTCATTTTTTTAGGAATTACACGTCTTCCCCCACCTCCCTGCTCTTTCATCCCACAAATTCCCCCTCAGGCTCTTCCCAGGCCTTTCCTGCCATCCTCCCTCCCTTTCCCTGCTGGGTTGGGAACTCCTAACTAAGATCAGGGCCTCACTGTTCTCTCTGGTTTACCTAGTCTTCAGAAACTGTGTAAAGATTGAAGAAATCATGCCGAATGGTGACCCACTGTTGGCTGGCCAGAACACCATGGATGAGGTTTACGTCTCCCGCCCCAGCCACTTCTACACTGATGGACCCTTGATGCCTTCTGACTTCTAGGAACCACATTTCCTCTGTTCTTTTCATATCTCTTGCCCTTCCTACTCCTCATAGCATGATGTTGTTCTCCAAGGATGGGAATCAGGCATGTGTCCCTTCCAAGCTGTGTTAACTGTTCAAACTCAGGCCTGTGTGACTCCATTGGGGTGGGAGATGAAAGCATAACATGGGTACAGAAGGGACAACAATGAATCAGAACAGATGCTGAGCCATAGGTCTAAATAGGATCCTGCTGTGCTGCCTGCTGCCTGGGAGGTATAGGGGTCCTGCGGGCAGGTCAGGGCAGTTGACAGGTACTTGGAGGGCTCAGGGTAGTGACTTCTTTCCAGTATGGAAGGATTTCAACATTTTAATAGCTGGTTAGGCTAAACTGGTGCACATGGGCATTGGCCCTTGGTGGGGAGCACAGACACAGGATAGGACTCCATTTCTTTCTCCCATTCCTTCATGTCTAGGATAACTTTTTCTTTCTTCTTTCCTTCACTCCTGAATCAAGCCCTGAATTTCTTCTTTTCCTGCAGGGGTTGAGAGCTTTCTGCCTTAGCCTACCATGTGAAACTCTACCCTGAAGAAGGGGATGGATAGGAAGTAGACCTCTTTTTCTTACCAGTCTCCTCCCCTACTCTGCCCCTAAGCTGGCTGCACCTGTTCCTCCCCCATAAAATGATCGTGCCCATCTAATGTGAGGGTGAAGCCTTGCACACTAGCTTAGGCTACCTAGTCTCCACTTTCTCAATGCTTAGGAGACAGATCATTCCTGGAGGCTGGGGATGGTAGGATTGCTGGGAATTTTTTTTTTTTAAACAGGGTCTCACTCTGTTGCCCAGGCTAGAGTGCAGTGTTGCAATCACAGCTTACTGCAGCCTCGACCTCCTGGGTTCAAGCAATCCTCCTACCTCACTCTCTTGGGTAGCTAGGACCATGGCATGCACTACTATGCCCTATTTTTTTTTTTTTTTTTTTTTTTTTTTTTAGAGACAGGGTCTTGCTATTTTGCCCAGGCTGGTCTTGAACTCCTGGGCTCAAGTGATCCTCACGCTTTGGTCTCCCAAAGTGCTGGGATTATAGGCATGAGCCACTGCGCTTGGCCAGGAATTTTTTTTTTTTTTTTTTTGGGACGGAGTTTCTCTCTTGTTGTCCAGGCTGGAGTGCAATGGCGTGATCTCGGCTCACTGCAACCTCCGCCTCCTGGGTTCAAGTGACTCTCCTGCCTCAGCCTCCCAAGTAGCTGGGATTACAGATCTGCACCACCATGCCCAGCTAATTTTGTATTTTTAGTAGAGACGGGGTTTCTCCATGTTGGTCAGGCTGGTCTCGAACTCCCGACCTCAGGTGATCTGTCCACCTCAGCCTCCCAGAGGGCTGGGATTACAGGCGTGAGCCACCGTGCCCAGCAGGAATTTCTTTTTATAGTATCGGATAAAGTTTGGTGTTTTTACAGAGAAGAAGAAATGGGTCTTAGCTCTTTCTGTATTATGTTATCATCCCCCCTTTTTTGTACAATATGTTGTTTACCTGAAAGGAAGGTTTCTATTCCTTGGTTGTGGACCTGGACAAAGACCAAGTCTGTGGAACTTAAAACCTTGAAGGTCTGTCATAGGACTCTGGACAATCTCACACTTTAGCTATTCCCAGGGAACCCCAGGGGGCAACTGACATTGCTCTAAGATGTCCTCCTGATGTAGCTTGAGATATAAATGAAAGGCCCTGCACAGGTGGCTGTTTCTTGTCTGTTATGTCAGAGGAACATTCCTGTTCAGAAAGGGGCTCTTCTGAGCAGAAATGGCTAATAAACTTTGTGCTGATCTGGAAATGTCTCATCTTTGATCCTCTTTATTTCTCTGCTCACAAAGGCTAATGTTCTTAGGGACACCACCAAGCTGCACAGGAATGAAGTCAGAAAATTGTGGCCTCTCTTCCATCCACCCCTCTACGTTCCTCTTGTCATATTTCTTCTTCTTCCCTTCCTGTTTGGAGTAGCCCCTCCTGTCCGTTAGACTCTTCTAGGGGTGCTGGGAGCTATATATGCATTGTGGGGGGAGGGATGAGTAGTTATATAACTGTCTCATTGTCACTCAGCTGATTGTTGACAAAGCCAAAACACAAACCTGTCTGGATTTGTCTGACTTCAAAGCCCACACTTTTTGATGCTGTGACTGGAAAAAAAAGGAAAGGAAATAATCACTAGCCACTTCTCCTCATCTTTTCTTTTTTTCAAAGAATTTCAGCTACCCTTGAGTTACCAAACTTCCAAAGGGACTCCAAGGCCGGGCGTGGTGGCTCATGCCTGTAATCCCAGCACTTTGGGAGGCCAAGGTGGGTGGATCACCTGAGGTCAGGAGTTCAAGACCAGCCTGACCAACATGGTGAAACTCCATCTCTACTAAAAATACAAAAATTAGCCAGGCGTGGTGGTGCGCGCCTGTAGTCCCAGCTACTTGGGAGGCTGAGGCAGGAGAATCACTTGAACCTGGGAGGCGGAGGTTGCAGTGAGCCGAGATCACGCCACTGCACTCCAGCCTGGGTGACAGAATGAGACTCCATCTCAAAAAAAAAAAAAAAGGGACTCCAGTCGTCCTTTGAGAGGAAAGTCCCATTGTTCTGGGATATTTACCTTCATTTCCCTGGAATGCCCTTCCTGCTCAAAACTGAACTCTGACTTTTGATCCTGCAGCGATCAGGACTCCTGTCTTTGATCAGATATACCCTTGCCCAAGAAAGCAGGGAAGGAGACGCTGGATCAGGGAGCAAGTGACCCTTAGATATGATCCCACTTCCTAATCTGGTAATCCCATTCTGCTTGCTCAGCCATATAGGAATTAATACTAAAGAGATCCCAGTTATTCTATACACCAGGGGGTCATGAGAAAATATCATTCTCCACCATAGCCCTTCAGAATAGAAGGGACGCATATTGTAGTCCCTTGGCCTTATTTTTCCATCGATTTCTCTTTCCCAATTGAGCCTACAAATTAGACTCATTTAGCCACAAAAATAAGTCTTTATTGAAAAAAGTACATAATTCAATATAAATATAATAAATAATCCTCCCAAACTGTCCCCAGGAGGATAAATAATCCCCAAATTTCCCTTCCCATCTAATAAATACTCAACCTTATCATAGGTCAGCATCACATGTCAGTCAGTATTGGTAATTTTCAACGTATGCAGGTCCCACTAAAATTAATGGACTAATTAACCTGTTGGCTCACAGGTGCCTGGGGTGGTAGATTTATCTTGGCCTTGCTGGGCCATGGAGATCTGAGTGCCATCCTTGAGCTGCTGGCTTTAGGGACTCAGGGTTGCTGCTCCATGGGCAAAGACCCGGGCAGCTACAGCCACAAAGGCCTGGAGGCTGCGAAGGATTTTGAAGCGGAGAAGGAGGCGCTGCCATGGCTGGCTGGGACTGAGGCTTGGAATCTGCTGAGTCTCCCAATGGTGACCCTCAGGCTGAAAGGACATAGGACACAGTCAGAGAAGACTCTAAACCCTTAACCCCCAACCCTCTGTCTCTGACACCTGCAAGCCCCCATCCTCGAGGCCCCTACTTCATACCTGCAGGAGTTGGCTGAGGCCCAGTAGGGAGGCATGAAGCTGACCCACAGGGCTATCAGGGAGCAGAGAAGGCTCCCCTGTGAAAATATCCGATCCTAGCAGCTTCTCGTAAAAAATCAGACCCTGGTGGATCCTTTGCAAGCAGAACTAGGGAGAGAAGAAAGCAATGAAAGAGGACACCCTCTTCCTATTCCATTCACTGAAGACTCACCCAGTTTCTTAATATTTTCAGACACAACTTCTGGTTTACCATGGTACCCAGCCATGTTCTCAGTCCCCTCTCCTTCATCGCCCAGCCACATCCCAGTGGTACCTGACTGTTGTCCCTGAGTCCTTGGGGGTCACAGCCATCTCCACACTGGATATGGGGAACATCATTTGTAGTCTCTTCATCTCCCTCTTCTCTTAGATCCTGGAATGGAGGAAGAGGTGGAAGGAATGAAGAAGTAAGATAAGTACTTCTGAAGCCAACCTGGACCCTCAGGCCCATGACTCTCCCAGAAACCCTACTCTCTTGTCCTCTCTTAGTCCCTGATGGCCTTCAACCCTCCAGCCTCCACCCAAGGCCACAGTCTTCTGCCACGGCCTTGGAGAGCTTGGAGAGACTCCTGTTAGGCTCCAGGGGCTGCCACTCACCATGTGTCCCACTAGTGGATGTGCACTCCAGGCCAGTGTGCAGAGCTTCTGTGAAAGCTGCTGGCACTGAGCCCAGGCAGGGCTGCTGCCCCCAGGCACAGCCCTGCCCTGAGCTGTCCAGGGCAGCAGCAACAGCAGCATTACAGCTGTGCTCCCCAGCATCTTTTTGCCTTCTTCTGAAATCTGGCTGGCTCTGCGCCTTGCACCAGTCCTTGTGGAATCTCTGCCCACTTCCACTTGCTTTGAGCCTGATTCTGTCTGTTCAGTGCGTCTCTGGTTTGGTTCCCTCAGTTGTTCACCGAGTTTGTAAGCTGCTTCCTGTTGTTTTTCTCCCTTTGTCTCTGAGTCTTTTAAGGTCCCTGCATTGTAAGGCCCGCCCTTTATACCAGCAGGTGACTCACAGCAGGTGGGATTCCCCTCCCTGCATCATCCCCCTCTGTGGGGAGCCCAGGTATGCAGCCTCAGTTCCAGGGGAAATGAGTAGTGTGGTTGCTGTGGCTAGAGGCCTGGGATGGGACACATGTGTAATGCTCTCCAGGAATCGAAATAGCTGTAGAAGGCTGGGGGGATGGGGGGCACAGCGGGGATGGGGTGGGAGGGGGAAGGGAGAACAAATATTTAAATTAAACTGGTCTCAAGTTCCGTCCTGTTTGATCTTTCCCTGATCTTTTTGCCTCTCAAAGCTATACCCCTACCCCACCCTAAACCTAATTTCCTCACTTCCTCCTGCTTGAGGAAAAAGCAAAACAGAGAAACATTCATTCATCTCCCAATAGGATGGTGAGCTGTTTGCAATGAAGTTTGATTCCTACCTGATGCCCCCTATTAAGAATATAAACAAGCTTCTTTTTCTCAGTTGGAAACAGCATTATTTCAACTGGATGGTCCTGGTTTCATGGGAGAGAATGGACATGAAGGAACTTGGAGAACTGGGAAGCCCATATGAGGTCTTATTGCTCCCCATTTCAGGCCTCACAGTGGAGGTTAGAAAGGCTCTTGTGGGAAGAGAGTTACTGACTAAGAACCACCTGATTCTTCAACTCTAGTGGCCCAAGATTTCATAGGCTCTATAAGAGTTGGATGATGTTTTTTTCAGGACTAGTGCAAATAAGGCCTGGAAGTTCAACTTAGACATTCCAGCACCTAGCCCCATGGCCTCATTCTGACATCATCCAAATTGTTCTGGGATCCTCCACTGGGGTCGGGGCAGTCCCGGCTTTGGACCCCATGGCTAGGAAGCCCAGGAGTTCTGGGTAGTAGAAGGTGCAGTGTCAATGACTCTGGCTGTTCCTTCAGCTTGTTGCATCCATGGGTAAAATCCACTGACACCGATTTCATCACCCTCCATGATGCAACATCGAGTGAAACAGCTAAGAGTGTGAGGTTGGGCGTGGGAGTGGAAGGTGGTCCAAAGCCGGGACTGCCCCGACCCCAGTGGAGGGTCCCAGAACAATTTCGAAGACGTCAGAATGAGGCCATCAGTGACCACACAGCTGGCTCCCAAAGCCTCCCCCAAGAGGTTGACCCTTTCCTTCTGAGAAACTTGTCCTGAATGGAGGTCTCCCTTCCCTTAGAACTATTCAAAACTGCCCAATGACACTTCTGGTTCAAATATTATGATTCTGTAGGTATGAGCTGAGAGAAGAAAAAAAAATATTACGAGTCTAAGTAAAATCTACCAAGGGCCGGGTACGGTGGCTCACGCCTGTAATCCCAGTACTTTGGGAGGCCAAGGCAGGTGGATCATGAGGTCAGGAGTTCGAGACCAGCCTGGCCATCATGGTGAAACCCTGTCTCTATTAAAAATACAAAAATGAGCCGGCGCGGTGGCGGGCGCCTGTAGTCCCAGCTACTAGGGAGGCTGAGGCAGGAGAATCGCTTGAAGCCGGGAGGCTGAGGTTGCAGTGAGCCGAGATCGCGCCACTGCACTCCAGCCTGGGTGACAGAGCAAGATTCTGTCTTAAAAAAAAAAAAAAGAAATCTACCCTTTAAACATTTCCGGCATCAGAGAATTATCTGAGTTTGGGTGAGAACTGATTTGCCTTTCTCCCTAATAAGGTGGACACAAATGGAATAAGGAAAGGGGAGGGGGCAGGATAGGGAGTTCACCTTACTTGTGTACAACGTCTCCTATGCTCTTCCCATCTCTGGTCCCCATTCTGGGAGCCCTAAAAGATAAGAGATGAAAGAAAGATGAAAAGGAGGAAGTAGAGCCTGGGGGATGGGATGAGAGGGACAAGGGTGAGTTGGAGGCACAGGGCTCTGCCTCTGTTTCACTTCCTGGTGATGCAGGAGTTGGGTAGGAAGCAGGGTTGGTGGGGAGATTGTGGGACTGTTGCATGGCAGGAACTACATCCAGGGCTACAACTGACCTGGAGCTATAAGGAGCCCTTGACGTCAGCTGGGCCTAGACCGTTATGCAAATCGCATTCACAAGACACTCCTAGGCAGGTCTTTCCAGTTGTATGCCTAGACTCTAAATCAGTTGAAGTTCCCCCAGGTGGTTAATAATGATGGCTAATATATATCCAACTCTCGCTTAATGCCAAATACTTTGTCTAAGCACTTTACATGTACTAAACTATTAAATTTTCGCAACAACCCTTTAAGGTAGATGTTATTACCCTATATTACAGATGAGGAGGCCGAGGTGCAAAGATAAGCAATTTGCCCAAGATCACAGAGCTTCTAAGTGGCTAGAATTCCTTTTTTTTTTGAGATGGAGTTTCGCTCTTGTTGCCCAGGCTGGAGTGCAATGGTGCCATCTCAGCTCACTGCAACCTCCGCCTCCCGGGCTCAAGCGATTCTCCTGCCTCAGCCTCCCAAGTAGCTGGGATTACAGGCATGCACCACCATGCCTGGTGGCTAATTTTGTATTTTTAGTAGAGACGGGGTTTCTCCATGTTGGTCAGGCTGGTCTTGAACTCCCAACCTCAGGTGATCCACCTGCCTGCGGCCTCCAAAAGTGCTGGGATTACAGGCATGAGCCACCACGCCTGGTGGTGGCTTAAGTGGCTAGAATTCTAATGCAGATAATCTAGCATCAGATCCTGCATTCTTTTTTGTTCTTGGGTTTTGGGGGGTTTTGTTGAGACAGGGTCTCACTCTGTCACCCAGGCTGGAATGCAGTGGCACCATTTCCGTTCACTGCAACCTCCACCCCTGGGACTACAGGCACAAGCCACCATCCCGGCCTGGATCCTGAATTTTTAATCACTGCATTACATTGGATACTGTACGCCAGGTGTGGTGGCTCATGCCTCTAATCCCAGAACTTTGGGGGGCCGAGGCAGGAGGATCGCTTGAGCTTAAGAGTTCGAGACCAGCCTGGGCAACGTGGCAAAACCCCACCTCTACAGGAAAAAAAAAAAAAAAATTATCTGGGTTTGATGGCCAGTGCCTGTAGTTACGGCTAGTTGGGAGGCTGAAGTGGGAGGATCGCTTGAGCCCAGGAGGTTGAGGCTACAGTGAGTGAGAGGGCCAATGCACTTAAGCATGGGCAACAGAGTGAGATCCTGTCTCAAAAAAAAAAAAAAAAAAAGGCTGGGCGCGGTGGCTTACACCTGTAATCCCAGAACTTTGGGAGGCTGAGGCGGGCAAATCACGATCTAATATTACTGTATTAGAAACAGTAATTACAACTGAGCTAAATAATCTATGTCATGGATGCTCTTGTGTCTCCTCACAGTATCCTTTTTCTTTTTTTTTCTTTTTTTTTTTTTTTTTTTTGAGACGGAGTTTCGCTTTCACTGACCAGGCTGGAGTGCAATGGTGCCATCTCGGCTCACTGCAACCTCCGCCTCCTGGGTTCAAACGATTCTCCTGCCTCAGCCTCCCAAGTAGCTGGGATTACAGGCTCCCGTCACCAGGCCCAGCTAATTTAGTATTTTTAGTAGAGACGGGGTTTCTCCATGTTGGTGAGGCTGGTCTCGAACTCCCGACCTCAAGTGATCTGCCCCCCCTCGGTCTCCCAAAGTGCTGGGATTACAGGCGTGCGCCACTGCGCCCGGCGGACATGGATTATTTAGCCCAGGTTATTAGGATCTGTAACTCTCAAGGGTCTGTTAAGTCTTTCTCAATTTGAGACCTAAAGATGGAAATTTCTTAAAGTGTAGGAACCGTCTATGTCTCTCAGCATCCACCTTTTTCGGAGATTCTATATGTAATGACCTGCGAAGTCAGATCAAATCAGTTTGAGAGACCATCTGTGTTATTCTCTTGGTCTAGGCTCTAGGACCTCTGACTGGGTATAGGACCCCACCCCTCTGAGTCCTAGAAATTTAAATTCTTGGTTCCTTTAATGAAGGTCTATTTACCAGCCTTTATTGAGAGAGAAATGTTATAGAATTGAATCCTCCATGAGGAATGTCTCCCATCAGAGTCCCTTTATGTGACCTTTAGAAACAGTAATAACAGCTGAACTGAAGTGCTCTGAGACATCTCACAACCTAGACCCATTTCAAAGCAATTAGAGTTCACAGGACCCACGAATCCTTCAGAATAACAAAAGTCTCAATTTGTCATGCTCATCCCCCTGTGAGGGATAACGTCCAGCCAGCCTCAAGAGCTAGGGGAATTTGATAACCAGGGGCATCCTGTTACCCGGGAATGTTACCGGGGTCTCTGGGGAGGGAACAATCACGGATGGGAGTTTCAGATGGATGCCTGTAGAAGATGCAGCCACTTGGACTATGTCAGTAGTCCGGCTCCCGCTTCCTTTTTTTTCTCTCCCATATCTAGAAACAATAGGAAATGCCAGCAAGTTTAGGGGGCAACAGGGTCAGAGGTGGCGGAGAGGCTCACTAGAGCATCGCAAGAAGAGGAGGTAGACTAAGCCCCGCTGGGAATACCCAACAGCGACTCCTAGTGCTTTGCCTTGGGTGTCCCTTATTTTAGAGTTCCTAAAGTTATAGAAAGCATAAAAGTTTGGTTTTCAAATCTAGACGTAATTTTGTTCAAGAAGACTAAAAAGAGTTACTTTTTAATGCCATCCAACAAGTCCGGCGTCTGGCTGCGTTTGTCCCACTGGCGCCCCGTAACCTCTTTTTCCGGCGCGTGCGTCACACGCTGTCTCCTGGAGTCGCCGTACCTGGCTCCTTCTGATTGGCTTAGATGCGCCCGGAGCCCTTCTGATTGGCTTAAATATGCCCCGAGCCCTTCTTGATTGGAAGGCGCGCCTGGGAGCCGGGTCCTTGGCGCCGTAATGGTTAGGTTGAGCCATAGGCGTGGGGGAGAACTGAGGAAACTGGAATTTCCCGCGGAGCTGACAGCGCTTGCGCTCCCCCTACTCGCTCTAATTCCACGCGCTCCAAAATATCCGCCATGGAGAAATCTTGGTAATGACCCATTCCCCGTAAGCATCCCAGGAACACATCTGACCCTTGCCCTATCCCCCTCCTCACCGCCGCCGCGGGAGAATTCTAGGTAACCGATTTCTCTGGTTCCCCCAGAGAATTCTGGGTAACTAGCCGTTTCCGTCACCTTCCCCTGCCCCCGCCCCAATTGTGGGTAACTGGCCGTTATTGTTTTCCTCTAGAGAATCCTGGGTAGCTGTTGGAGAGGATCCTGGGAAATTGACTTCTCGTTATTCCCACCGTCCAACCCACCCGTCCTCACCCCCAATTCTGGGAGAAAGCACCTTAGATCCCTCTACCTAACTCCAGCCCCCGCAATTCTCGCTCCCTTCACCTGATGATTCAGGGCTGAACCAGGCAAGTGAGCAGTACGAAGTGAGAAGAAAGGGAAGTCAAGGATTAGGTTAGATAATGGGGTGGTGGAGAGTACAGAGGGCCTAGCAGAGGACAGATAGGGACAACAGTTCTACCACCTGCACCCCCACTGTCCATCCCTCCCCCGCCTGCTTCATCCTTTGGCTGGCAGTCTCATCCCTCATGCCTGCCTCATCTCCCTCCTGCCCCCATAACCTAGAAGACCCTAAGTACTAGTACCTGGGCCTACCCTTGACTCAGCTACCTCTTTCCCCTTACAGGCCAGGATGTCCATTCTAGGCCCATCGGTGCTGTCTTGCTGAAGGTTGGGTCAGGCATCTAAAGGGACTGTGGTAAGGGAGGGTGTGACACAGGTGTAAGCTACCATCGTCATCATGAACTTTGAGGGTCTGGACCCTGGACTGGCAGAGTATGCCCCAGCCATGCATTCTGCCCTGGACCCTGTCCTGGATGCCCACCTGAACCCAAGTCTGCTACAGAATGTGGAGCTGGACCCAGAGGGAGTGGCCTTGGAGGCTCTTCCCGTCCAGGAATCAGTGCACATAATGGAAGGTGTCTACTCTGAATTGCACAGCGTGGTGGCTGAAGTGGGTGTACCTGTTTCCGTCTCCCACTTTGACTTGCACGAGGAGATGCTGTGGGTGGGGAGCCATGGGGTAAGAACTATACCCCTTTGTGAGGGTTGAAAGATGTTGAAGGTCTTTATCTGGTCTTAACCCAAGGAAGCCGCTTTGCAGATAGCCAGTACCGAGGAGTTGTAGTGATGAGACAGCTGGGTCTGGTTGGAGGGATAAAGGGAGAATCTAGGATCTAGGAATAAATGACATTCTTTCTCAGGAGGCATCCCACTTTTTTTTTTTTTTTTTTTTGAGACAGGGTCTTGCTCTGTCGCCTAGGCTAGAGTGCAATGGCATAATGTGATCATGGCTCACTGCAGCCTCAACCTCCTGGGCTCACACAATCCTCCCACTTTAGCCTCTCAAGTAGCTGGGACTGCAGGCGTGCGCAACCAAGACCAGCTAATGTTTAAAAAAATTTTTTACTCTTACTATGTTGCCCAGGCTTGTCTCAAACTCCTGAGCTCAAATGGTCCTCCTGCATAGGGCTGCCAAAGTGCTGGGGTTACAGGTGTGAGCCACGGCGCCTGGCCAGCATCCCACTTTTGTCACAGTTGCCCATCCAGTGTTTTATCTTGATAGTTGTACCCATCACTTAGTTTGTAGCCATCCAAATCTAATCTGAATTGCTATTGCCCCACCTCTGTTTTCAATTTTTATTATTATAGAATATTTAATGAATGATTCTGCATATCTTACATTGAATCATTTTGTCTTCTCTGGCTGATTTTAATCTCTCTCAGAGCAGTTATCAATCTTAATTTTTTTTTTTTTTTTTTTTTTTTTTGAGACAGAGTCTCGCTCTGTCGCCCAGGCTGGAGTGCAGTGGCGCGATCTCGGCTCACTGCAAGCTCCGCCTCCCAGGTTCACGCCATTCTCCTGCCTCAGCCTCCTGAGTAGCTGGGACTACAGGCGCCCGCCACTGCGCCCGGCTAATTTTTTTGTATTTTTAGTAGAGACGGGGTTTCACCGTGGTCTCGATCTCCTGACCTCGTGATCCGCCCGCCTCGGCCTCCCAAAGTACTGGGATTACAGGCTTGAGCCACCGCGCCCGGCCCAATCTTAATTTTTTAAAATCTGTATCCATGTTACCGATATGCTATGGTGCCCAAAGACTTTGTAAGACATAATGTGCTGTCCTGGCGGGCGCAGTGGCTTACACTTGTAATCCCAGCACTTTGGGAGGCCGAGGCAGGAGGATCATGAGGTCAGGAGATCGAGACCATCCTGGCTAACATGGTGAAACCCTGTCTCTACTAAAAATACAAAAAATTAGCCGGGCATGGTGGCAGGCGCCTGTAGTACCAGCTACTCGGGAGGCTGAGGCAGGAGAATCGCCTGAACCTGGGAGGCAGAGGTTGCAGTGAGCTGAGATCGCGCCACTGCACTCCAGCCTGGGTGACAGAGCGAGACTCCGTCTCAAAAAAAAAAAAAAAAAAAAAGAAAGAAATACGCTGTCCTTCATTTACTGATTGACTTCTTAGGTCATGAATTGTTTTTCTATTAGAAGGGATGAATTTTTGTGTGTGATTCATTCAGTTTAATAGGCAGTGTCTACTGCTATGCTAGGCACTGTGAATAAAGCTAAATAAAACATAATCCTTGCTCTCAAGGAGTTTACAGGACAGTGAGGTAAAAAACATATACAAAAACAGATAATTTCATGGTACTAAGCGCCAGTGTGAAAATCTTTACTGGATGCTGGACAGGATGGAGAATAGTCAGAAAGGGCATCGAGTAGGAAGTAACCCTTGAACTGAGCCTTGCAAGATGAGTAGAAATCAGGTGAAAAAGATGGGAAAAGGTTGTCTTAGCATAGGATAAACAAAGATTCCCAAGATACTACAAAGCTTGTTGAGTACAAAATTCAGGAACTACAAGCAATTAGGATTTACCAGACTGGAAGAGGTAGACATTTATTCATTCAACCAGTGTTTTTTTGAGCCACATACTAGGTGTCAGACCTTGCTCTAAGGTCTAGGTTTGGAATAAGCAGTAAACAGAAAAACATTACAATACATCAGGTGTTGATTAGTACTGTTAAGAAAAATACTGGCTGGGCATGGTGACTCACACCTGTAATCTCAGCACTTTGGGAGGCCGAAGCAGGCGGATCACCTGAGGTCAGGAGTTCAGGACCAACCTGGCCAACATGGTGAAACCCCGTCTCTACTGAAAATATAAAAATTAGCTGGGTATGGTGGCGGGCGCCTATAATCCCAGCTACTTGGGAGGCTGAGCCAGGAGAATTGCTTGAACCTGGGAGGCAGAGGTTGCAGTGAGCTGAGATCACACCACTGCACTCCTGCCTGGGTGACAGAGCAAGACTCCATCTCAAAAAAAAGAAAAAAAAAATACAGTGACGCCAGGCACAGTGGCACCTGTAATCCTGGCACTTTGATAAGCCAAGGTGGGATGGTTGCTTGAGCCTAAGAGTTCAAGACCAGCCTGGGCAACATAGCAAGACCCCATCTCTAGTAAAAGAAAAATACAGTTGAGTAAGGGGGTTGAGGTAATGAAGGGTGGGAAATGTTGCTATTTTGTTTGGTTTTGTAGTGTTTTGTTTTAATTTTAATCTTTTTTCCTAATGGCTCTTTTAGAAACAATGTTGCTACTTTAGATAGTTGGTCAGGAGTTCTGATAAAGTAACATTTGAATAGAGACTTGGATGCAGCACCAAAAAGGTGAACAAAGAGGCAGAGCTCCATGCCTCTAACTTATCCTTGTGCCTCTCCTTTACTATTCTAGGCCCTCTAGAAGGGAGGGAAGGAGCCATGCAGATATCTGGGGAAGGAACATTCTAGAGACCTTCATATACTATGTTAAAAGAGCTTGGACCTTGGACTTGAACCTTCAGGCCACTGAAGGCCTTTTTTTTTTTCTAGATGGAATCTCACTCTGTTGCCCAGGTTGGAGTGAAG
This sequence comes from Symphalangus syndactylus, assembly GCF_028878055.3. NCBI lineage: Eukaryota > Metazoa > Chordata > Mammalia > Primates > Hylobatidae > Symphalangus > Symphalangus syndactylus. Next base: position 33,437,395 of record NC_072439.2, read on the forward strand.
TGGTGCCATCTCAGCTCACTGCAACCTCTGCCTCCCAGGTTAGAGTAATCCTCCTGCCTCAGCCTCCTGAGTAGCTGGGACTACAGGTGTGTGCCGCCATGCCCAGCTAATTTTTGTGTTTTTGGTAGAGATGGGGTTTCACCATGTTGGCCAGGCTGGTGTCAAACTCCTGGCCTCAAGTGATCCACCTACCTCGGCATCCCAAAGTGCTGGGATTACAGCGTAAGCCACAGCGCCCAGCCTCAGATTTGAGAAATATTTAGGAAGCAAAATAGGCCGGGTGCGGTGACTCATGCCTGTAATCCCAGTATTTTGGGAGGCCAAGACAGGTGGATCACCTGAGGTCCCGAGTTCGAAACTAGCCTGGCCAACATGGTGAAACCCCCTTTCTACTAAAAATACAAAAAATTAGCTAGGTGTTGCCGGGCGCGGTGGCTCACGCCTGTAATCCCAGCACTTCGGGAGGCCGAGGCGGGTGGATCACCTGAGGCCGGGAGTTCAAGACCAGCCTGACCAACATGGAGAAACACCGTCTCTACTAAAAATACAAAATTAGCCAGGCGTGGTGGCACATGCTTATAATCCCAGCTACTAGGGAGGCTGAGGCAGGAGAATCGCTTGAACCTAGGAGGTGGAGGTCGCGGTGAGCCGAGATCGTGCCATTGCACTCCAGCCTGGGCAACAAGAGTGAAACTCCGTCTCAAAAAAAAAAAAAAAAAAAAAAAAAAAATTAGCTAGGTGTGGTGATGCATGCCTGTAATCCTGGCTACTTGGGAGGCTGAGGCAGGAGAATTGCTCGAACCTGGAAGGTAGAGGTTGCAGTGAGCTGAGATCATGCCATTGCACTCCAGCCTGGGCAACAAGAGTGAAACTCCATCTCAAAAAATAAATACATAAATAAAAATTTTTAAAAATCCTTGGTTATCTAGTGGTTAGGAAAAAAATAAATAGGACTTGACTGTCAGATATATGGCTTGGTCAACTAGGTAGATCTTGGTACCATAGAAAATACAGTAAGAAAAATAGAAATAAAAATGGTGAATTTAATTTAGGATGTCATGAGTTTGAGGTTATGATGGGATATTTAAAGAGGTTTAGTAGTTACCATCATATTCTTGGTATCCATGTGGGATTGGTTCCAAGATCTAAAGATACCAGATACCAAAATTCAAGGATGCCTAAATCCCTTATAGAAAATGATATAGTATTTGCATATAACCTTATGCACATCCTCCCAGATGTGAAACATAAGAAAGCCAGCTGGCCAGTAGAGAATTGGACCATGTCCCTGACCTTCTATATACTGTTCTAACCAAGTGAGCCATTATCTATTCAGCAGGGTCATTGTGAGGATAAAATGAGGTAGAGTTTACAAAAATGCTGTGTAACACATTAAACAAACATAAGACAGTATTATCAGTGTCTTTATCACTAAGATTCACTGGTTCCTAGCCTTTTGCCTCAGTTGCTGCTAGTCACAAAGGCCAGGCCGGGCGCGGTGGCTCACGCAGGCCGGGCGCGGTGGCTCACGCCTGTAATCCCAGCACTTTGGGAGGCCGAGGTGGGCGGATCACGAGGTCAGGAGATCGAGACCATCCTGGCTAACACGGTGAAACCCCGTCTCTACTAAAAATACAAAAAATTAGCCGGGCGAGGTGGCAGGCGCCTGTAGTCCCAGCTATGCGGGAGGCTGAGGCAGGAGAATGGTGTGAACCCCGGGGGGTGGAGCCTGCAGTGAGCCGAGATCGCGCCACTGCACTCCAGCCTGGGTGAAAGAGCGAGACTCCGTCTCAAAAAAAAAAAAAAAAAAAAAAAACAAAGGCCAAGCAAGAAAGGATCAAAGCTGAGCCATGTTCAGTCCCTGACCTGGCCATAGGATGGCCCTTGCCCCTCCACTCTAAGTGTCTCTTGTTTTTGTCCTCTATAGGGCCATGCCACTTCATTTTTTGGCCCAGCCTTGGAGCGCTACTCATCCTTTCAAGTCAATGGCAGTGATGATATTCGGCAGATCCAGAGCCTGGAGAATGGTATCCTTTTTCTCACCAAGAACAACCTCAAGTATATGGCCCGTGGGGGCCTCATTATATTTGATTACCTGTAAGTGGCTTCTCAGCTCTGGACTGGGAACGAGGATGCCTCATAGGGTGGGAAGGCTAGGGGACTGGCAGCTTCTAAGGCCTGGGCCCCTTAGCCTTTCCTCTCCCCACCAGGCTAGATGAGAATGAGGATATGCACAGTCTCCTACTGACTGACAGCAGCACTCTACTCATTGGTGGGTTGCAGAATCACATACTAGAGATTGATCTTAACACTGTCCAAGAGACTCAGAAGGTACAAGCCTGGGGCAAGAAAGACCTATGTGGGGTCTGAGGTTGTTGCGGGGGCAGGGTATCCTTGGGCTGGTAATGTGCCTGAGATGTGGGTGTGACTTTTCTGTTCCCTTGGTCTGTGGGAAAAATCATTCTCACTGGTTTTTCCTGCTTCCCTCTCCAGTATGCAGTAGAGACACCTGGAGTCACCATCATGAGACAGACAAATCGCTTCTTCTTCTGCGGCCACACGTCTGGCAAGGTGGCCAAGTACCATTTCTCCTCCCACTGCAGGGCCCTGTTTCACTAGATACCTGATTGGGATCTGCTTTCCCTTAACTCTGGGGTGTAGTTGGATAGGAGATAAGGAATGAGTGGAGTGAATTCACTTCCTATTCAGTGATGTTCTACTATGAGATTATTTTGCAGCTTGACGTATTCTATGATAGTGAAGTCTCCCTGACGCCCCTTCTGGCTCTGGGCTTCTCTGTTTGCCTTTTCTGTGCTTTAAGTTTCCCTGTCCTAAAGCCCTAGTTCCTTTGGTAGGGACCCCACTGGGTTAGGTAGGTGGCAGGTATTTTTCCTGATAACAGAATTTGCAGATAACTGAAATTTTTTTTTCTTTTTTTAGGTTTCCCTGAGAGACCTCCGTACTTTTAAGGTGGAACATGAGTTTGATGCCTTCTCAGGAAGTCTGTCAGACTTTGATGTGCATGGCAACCTGTTAGCTGCCTGTGGCTTCTCCAGCCGCCTCACTGGCCTGGCCTGCGACCGTTTCCTCAAGGTGTATGATTTGCGCATGATGCGTGCCATCACACCACTTCAAGTACATGTGGATCCTGCCTTCTTGCGCTTCATTCCTACATATACTTCTCGTCTTGCTATCATCTCTCAGTCAGGTATGAAGGGCATATGGAATTGGGTAGGAGGGATTGATGAGCGAAGGAGAGCTAGAACCCGAAGGAGTACTCATCCTGAAACCTCTTTGTTGGGGAAAGAAGTAACCTTTCATCAGGGTCCCAGGGTTTTACTTGGGTTTGGCCAGAGAGTAAAGCTTTTATTTTCTTGAATGTGAGGAACATGGAAAAAGGTAAAGATAAAGTAGGCAAAATAACTGTAGAATTGCTGTTTGCTGAGTAGCGAACCATCTGTGGTTTATGGAAGGCATCAGGTGGCATTCTGTCTCTAGGCATGGATTTGGGGCCCATCTTGTCCTGAAATCAGGGGAAGAGGATAGGAAGGGCATAAGAATATGGCTCCCTTTCACTGTCTAGGGCTCAGTGGGTTTTTTCCTCCTTTGTAGGGCAGTGCCAATTCTGTGAACCCACAGGCCTGGCCAACCCAGCAGATATCTTTCATGTGAATCCTGTGGGTCCTCTGCTAATGACATTTGATGTGTCAGCCAGCAAGCAGGCTCTGGCCTTTGGGGATTCTGAGGGCTGTGTGCACCTCTGGACTGATTCCCCGGAGCCTTCCTTCAACCCCTACTCCCGTGAGACTGAGTTTGCTTTGCCGTGCCTCGTGGACTCACTGCCTCCTCTGGACTGGAGCCAGGACCTGCTGCCTCTTTCCCTCATCCCTGTCCCACTCACCACTGACACACTTCTCTCTGATTGGCCTGCTGCCAACTCTGCTCCAGCTCCCAGGTTGTACCCTACCTCTGGGCCAAAAGGCGGGAGGGACAGGGAAAGGGCCAAGATACCAGAATTCTCTGCTAGTCCTGTTATTATTCTACTACTTTCCTGATTTTTGTCTACCTTCAGTATTTTCTTTTTCTCTGGACCCTTGGGGATTGGGTAGTGGACCGGTGTACACCACAACTCTTTAAGTCCTAGAATTATACTGAATTGTAGGCGAGCACCACCCGTGGATGCAGAGATTCTGCGCACCATGAAGAAGGTGGGCTTCATTGGCTATGCGCCCAATCCCCGCACCAGGCTGCGCAATCAGGTGTGTTCAGAGTGGAGGGTCAGCCCCCAACCCGGCCCACTGAAGTTTCTCCTATCTTTTTCCTTTACTAGTCTTTCTTTTGTTTTTAGATCCTGTTGGTAACCAACCAAATTGATGGAACTATGCTAGGTGTTAGGGAGGATTCAAAGATAAAGAAGCTAGGGGCTTTGCTGTTAGGAAATTTAGTATTTGGTTGGTGAAGAGAAGACATAGCCATATCAGAAATTATGTTCTGTTGTTAAATGCTGAAAGAATGTCATAAGCATTTAGTGCCAGAGCTGTTTGGAGGAAAAATGTTATTCTGGGCTAAAGTGACCAAGGAAGGTGTAATGAAAGAGCTGGGTATTAAGCTGGAAAGGTGGGATATCAGTTAAGTAGATAGTAACAGAGGAGAACATCCAAGATGAGAGAAGAGTGTTAGTAAAGGTCTCAACAGGCATAAATGCAAAACATATATCTGAGGGGGACTATATGACTATACCAGTCTGGCCGGAGTAGCTGTTGGTATTGGAATGTAGTGAGCGATTAAAGTTAGAAGTGGCCAGATTGTGAAGCTTTGAACACCAGTGTATAATAGAGGAAGTAATACATAGAAAGCAGCATTCTGCAAGGGTTAATTTGGTAGTGGTATGCTGGACAGAGTGAATATAGGGAGACCAGTGTGGACGCTATCACAGTTGTCCATCTATGCTGAAGCTGAGTGATGGCAGTGGAAATAGAAAGGAAGCAGTGGATGCTGAGAATGCTATAAATATAGAAGGTTCAGGACTTGGTGGCTGTTTCGGTGTTGGGATAAATGAGTGTGAAGCCAAAGATGACAAGACATCCAACAAGGTGACCTCTTCCTAAAATCCCTAGATACCTTACAGACTCAAGGAGTCAGAGAGTGAATTTGACAGCTTCAGCCAGGTCACTGAGTCACCAGTAGGACGAGAAGAGGAACCACATCTCCACATGGTTTCTAAGAAATACCGCAAGGTGCTGGGGGACATCAGGGCCCGTGGGATGTGGGGAAAGGTACCCTGGGAAGGAAGTCATATGAGAAAGGATTGAAGGACTCAGTCAGGAGGCCTTCAACTACCACCCTGGACCCAGGAAGGTTCTAGGAACGGCTGTGGCTACTGGAAAGATTTGGGGACTCAGAATATCCTTGTCTTGCTCAGACAATTTCTGCCTTAGGTGACCATCAAATATTCCAAGCTAGGGCTGGAGGACTTTGACTTCAAACACTACAATAAGACTTTGTTTGCTGGATTAGAGCCCCACATTCCCAATGCCTACTGTAACTGCATGATCCAGGTAAGGGTTGGGTATTCCTATAACTTGAACGTGCCTACTGCTTTTCTTCTTCCCTGTGGCTCTCGACTCTGATCTTTCCAGGTCTCCTCAGCCATGTTCTCTTTACCATGGTCTCCTCTACAATTCTTTCTTGCCTCTACAACTTTCAAGTCTCCTCTGAGCTCCACTGATTTGGTGGACTCACTGCTTTGGTGGACTCCTGCTGTGTATTTTCCACCAGCTCACTTAACCTCCATATTTCTTCTCACTCCCAGGCCAGTTTCCTACATCAGTTCTTCCACTTTTCCCTCCAGGTGCTCTATTTCCTGGAGCCTGTACGCTGTCTAATTCAAAACCACCTTTGCCAGAAGGAGTTCTGTCTGGCATGTGAGCTGGGCTTCCTGTTTCACATGTTGGACCTCTCTCGTGGTGACCCTTGCCAGGTCAGTACTTGGAGACCTTAGACACTTAAAATGGAAGGGGAAGGAAGGTGGACACAAAAGACAAAATAACCCCTTTCCACCAACACATTTCCAGGGCAATAATTTTCTTCGGGCATTCCGTACTATTCCTGAGGCTTCAGCCCTTGGTCTGATCCTGGCTGACTCAGATGAGGCCTCAGGCAAGGGCAATCTGGCCAGGCTCATTCAGAGGTGGAATCGCTTCATTCTCACTCAACTGCATCAAGATATGCAGGAGCTGGAAGTACCACAGGCTTATCGAGGTGCTGGAGGCAGGTATGAAATCAGGATAGAAATAGTTAAAGCCATCATGACAGGCCCCTCTGTGATTTAAAAGGTCTTCTAACTTCCTCAATGTGCATATATCATCCTCTCCACTCTTAGCAGCTTTTGCTCATCGGGGGACTCTGTTATTGGGCAGCTCTTCAGCTGTGAGATGGAGAACTGCAGCCTCTGCCGCTGTGGCAGTGAGACCGTGCGAGCCTCATCCACCCTGCTTTTCACACTCTCCTACCCTGATGGTAGCAAAAGTGGTGTACCCTTCAGCTCAGTTGGGAAGGCTCCCCCAAATGTCCTGTAATATCAGGGAGCGGGTATTGGGGACTAACTGTGGGTAGAGGGGAGAACCAGGAGTAAAGCCTCTAATTTTCCCTCAGATAAAACTGGGAAGAACTATGACTTTGCTCAGGTGCTGAAGCGAAGCATCTGCCTGGACCAGAATACACAGGCCTGGTGTGACACCTGCGAAAAGTACCAGCCCACGGTGAGTGGACTGTTGGACTGGACTAGAGTCCTGGTCCTGCCATGGAGATTCAGCCACCATCCCATGTGGGGCTGGCTCTGTCAGCACTGCCATCCAGGGATCGCTGGTGGAGTGAGGAATCCCAGTTTGAGGACGCAGACCCAGGTCCCTGTCCAGACTCCTTTTCCTGTACATTCCCTGCCATTCCTTGTTTGTTTCTTCCTCTCAGATTCAGACCCGCAACATCCGCCATCTGCCAGATATTCTTGTCATCAATTGTGAGGTGAACAGCTCAAAAGAGGCTGATTTCTGGAGAATCCAGGCTGAGGTAAGGACTCAGACTAGAAACAGGGCTTCCGGAATAATTTTTCATTTTATCCCCCTTCTGACCTCCATATATGATTACATTCCTGAAGAACTGGATGTTTTTCTTCTGCGTTCAGGTTGCCTTCAAGATGGCAGTAAAGAAACGTGGTGGGGAAATCGCCAAGAACAAGGAATTTGCTTTGGCTGATTGGTAGGTGCTGTCTTGGGAGTTGTCAAAGGACTGAATTGTCCAATGGTTCCTCTTGTCAAGATCTCTTTCAGAACAAATTTCCAATTCTTCTGACCTGATAGGAAGGAACTAGGGAGTCCAGAGGGTGTGCTGGTGTGTCCCTCCATTGAGGAGTTGAAGAACGTCTGGCTTCCTTTCTCCATTCGCATGAAGATGACCAAGAACAAAGGGCTGGATGTTTGCAATTGGACTGATGGGGATGAGATGCAGGTTGTTGAAAAACTGGGAAGAGGAAAGGGAATAAGGGAGAGAAGGTGGGGCAGAAGGTAAAGGAGGGCAGGGGAAGGTGAAACTTAGCAGAGGGAAAAGGAAGAGAATAAGGCCTAGTATTTACCTGTTAGGGGATTTTCCATAGTCACTCAGTTCAGTGTTGGGGTCCTAGATGGGCTAGGATGGAGATAACCCACCCTGGTCCCCCATCCCCTATACCCCCAACTCCCTGCCCTCTGTCCCCATTCCCCTTCCTTCCCCATCCTTAAACTTAGCTTAGCAGCCTGGGTACCCCCCTCACAGTGGGGCCCAGCCAGGGCAGAGGAGGAGCATGGTGTCTATGTGTATGACCTGATGGCTACTGTGGTACACATCCTGGACTCACGCACAGGGGGCAGCCTGGTGGCTCACATCAAAGTTGGAGAGACCTACCACCAGCGCAAGGAGGTGAGTGAGGTTGTAGAGGGCAGGAACACTCCTGGGATGGCCACAGTGAGTCCCAGATCTGTCCTTGAGTCTGAGACAGAGAGGTCCAGCTATCACATTGTATCGCCACAGGCTTTCTTTGTATTTCCATAGGGCGTTACTCACCAGCAGTGGTATCTGTTCAATGACTTTCTTATTGAACCTATTGATAAGGTTAGTTGCAGCATGTTCTGTTTCTTCTTTCATTTCCCCTTTTCCTAGCATCCTTATCTTTAGGGCTCTATAGAATGCCAGGCAAATTCAACAGGGAGGGAGGAAGGAAGGAATCCTCAGGAATAAAAACCATTAGCACTTAAAAATAGCACCTGAAAAAAAAAAAAACTAGCACCTGAGTCCTGGCCTCCGTCTGAAGTGGGGAAAAGGAAAAGGGTGATATACATTAGCCACAAGTGCTTTTTCTCTTCTATAGCATGAAGCTGTGCAGTTTGACATGAATTGGAAAGTACCTGCAATCCTTTATTATGTCAAACGGAATCTCAATTCCAGATACAACCTGAACAGTAAGTGCTACATAGTAGACCCAAGTGTGTGGACAGTTTAGATTGGGCTTCAGGATGAGATCTGGGACACTGCTTGCAAGTACTTAGGATTGGTAACCAGTGTTAATATTTCTGGAGATACTAAAGAGATTCCTGCTTATCAGACCTTAAATTTAGAAGTGCGAAATCCAGCCTGAGCAACATAGCAAGATCCCATCTCTTTGAAAAAAAATTTTTTTTTTTTTTTTTGAGACGGAGTCTTGCTCTGTCACCCAGGCTGGAATGCAATGGCACAATCTCAGCACACTGCAACCTCTGCCTCCTGGGTTCAAGCGATTCTCCTGCCTCAGCCTCCTGAGTAGCTGGGATTACAGACGCCCACCACCACGCCCAGCTAATTTTTTTGTATTTTTAGTAGACAGGGTTTCACCATGTTGGTCAGGCTGGTCTCAAACTCCTGACCTCATGATCTGCCCACCTCGGCCTCCCAAAGTGCTGGGATTACAGGCGTGAGCAACCACACCCAGCCTAAAAAAAAATTTTCTTTTTTTTTTTTTTTAATTAGCCTAGTGTAGGCCAGGCACAGTGGCTTATGGCCTGTAATCCCAGCATTTTGGGAGGCTGAGGTGGGCAGATCACTTGAGCTCAAGAGTTTGAAACCAGTCTGGGCAACATGGTGAAACCCTTTCTCTACAAAAAATACAAAAAGTAACCCTAACCCTAACCCTAACCCCTAACCCTAACCCTAACCCTGTTGTCCCAGCTACTTGGGAGGCTGAGGCAGGAGAATCGCTTCAGCCTGGGAGTCGGAGGTTTCAGTGAGTCGAGATTGCATCACTGCACTCCAGCCTGGGTGACAGGAGTGAAACCCTGTCTCAAAAAAAAAAAAAAAAAAAAAAAAATTTAGCTGAGGTGGTGGCATATATACTTGTGGTCCCAGCTATTGGAGAAGCTGAGTGGGGAGGATCACTTGAGCCCAGGAGGTCAAGGCTGCAGTGAATGAGCCATGATTGCACCAGTGTACTCCAGCCTGGGCAACAGGATGAGACCAATTTTTTTTTTTTTTTTTTTGACAGAGTTTCACTCTTGTCGCCCAGGCTGGAGTGCAATGGCACAATTTCGGCTCACTGCGACCTCCACCTCCCGGGTTCAAGCAATTTTCCTGCCTCAGCCTCCCGAGTAGCTGAGACTACAGGCGCCTGCCACCATGTCTGGCTAATTTTTTGTATTTTTAGTAGAGACAGGGTTTCACCATGTTGGCCAGGTTGGTCTTGAACTCCTGACCTCGTGATCCGCCCTCCTTGGCCTTCCAAAGTGTTGGGTTTACAGGCGTGAGCCACGGTGCCCAGCCTGAGACCCTGTCTTAAAAAAAAAAATAAAAATAAAGCAGTTGTAAATCATGAGAGTGGAGTGGAAATGAGATAGGGGGAAGTTTGATCACAATGGCTTAGGTTATGACGTTACATCTAATTATTCTTTTTTTTGAGACAGAGTTTCGCTCTTGTTGCCCAGGCTGGAGTGCAATGGTGTGATCTCGGCTCACTGTGACCTCTGCCTCCTGGGTTCAAGCGATTCCCCTGCCGCAGCCTCCCAAGTAGCTGGGATTACAGGCATGTGCCACCACACCCGGCTAATTTTTTTTTTTTTTTTTGGTCTAATTAGTAGAGATGGGGTTTCACCATGTTGGGCAGGCTGGTCTCAAACTCCTGACCTCAGGTGATCCGCCCGCCTCGGCCTCCCAAAGTGCTGGGATTACAGGCATTAGCCACCACGCCCAGCTATGAGCTCCTTATTAAGTACCTATTTGGTACCTTTAAACCACAGTTTCTCTGTAACCTTTTTCTGGATTCTGTAAACTAAGGTCCAAGTGAAAATCTTATTTTTCTTCTCTGTGGTCTTTTCTGTTTTTTTCTCAGCATGTTTGTTGATAATTTTGTGATGTGACCTGCTCTGTCTACCTGTCCCATTTATCAGACATGATCTTTTTTCTCACGTGCTTTCATTATTGAGGGATCACAGTGAAGACCCAGAGTCTATGATCAGCCACACTGGGCTTCTTTCCCCTAGTCACTTCCCTATCCAAGCCCTGTGTTCTCTGCATTCTCCCTTCTAGTCAAGAACCCTATTGAGGCAAATGTCTTGCTAGCTGAAGCCTCGCTGGCACGGAAGCAGCGGAAAACACATACTACCTTTATTCCACTGATGCTGAATGAGATGCCACAGATTGGGGACCTGGTGGGTCTGGATGCTGAGTTTGTCACCCTTAATGAGGTAACCAAGACCAAAGGGATGGGGTATTGGAAGAGAACTCTGAGGATATTAGGAGTTGTAAGCATTTCTCTGATTTCCTTATTAACTCTTCTCATGTAGGAGGAAGCAGAGTTACGCAGTGATGGTACCAAGTCCACCATTAAACCAAGCCAGATGTCAGTAGCCAGGATTACCTGTGTTCGGGGCCAGGGACCCAATGAGGGTATCCCCTTCATTGATGACTACATCTCTACCCAGGAGCAGGTATTAGGATATGGAGATGCAAGTGAGGCACACCCTGGTGCTTTTGTACAGTGCTCAAGAACCCAGGGAAGAGTGATAGGGGAAAACTCCATCTCACTTCCTGAAAAAGACTTGTCCTTTTCTCTATTCCTAGGTGGTGGATTACTTGACTCAATACTCGGGTATAAAGCCTGGTGACCTCGATGCCAAAATTTCCTCCAAGCACCTAACAACTCTCAAGTCTACCTACTTAAAGCTTCGTTTTCTCATTGACATTGGAGTCAAGTTTGTGGGTCATGGCCTGCAGAAGGACTTCCGGGTCATCAACCTGATGGTTTGGCAGGGCTCTTTTAAGAGTCTTCTTGTGAGAGTGGGCCCCTCAGGGTATACATTGTGCCTTTAGAGAATGGGGAATTATAGGTCCCCTACCTTAAGTCTCCCCCTCTTTTATCCTTGCCAGGTGCCCAAGGACCAAGTCCTTGACACTGTCTACCTGTTCCATATGCCCCGAAAACGAATGATTTCCCTGCGATTCCTTGCTTGGTACTTTCTGGGTGAGTTGCTCTGCCTTGTAGGCCCCTGCTACATTAATAGCAGAAGCAGCCATTTAAAAAAAAAAAGAAATCATGTCCTTTGCAGCAACATGGATGGAGCTGTGGGCCATCATACTAAGTGAACTAACTCAGAAACAGAAAATCAAATACCACACATTCTCACTTATAAGTTGGAACTAAACAATGAGTACATATGGACATAAGGATGGAAATAATAGACATTGGGGACTCTAAAATTCGGGGTGGTGGGTGAGGGGTGAGAGTTGAAAATTACGTATTGGGTGCATAGTTCACTATTTGCATATTAGGGATACCAGAAGCCCAGTCCCCACCAGTACACGATACACCCATGTAACAAACATGCACATGTACCCCAAATCTAAAATAAAATTTAAATATAAAAAATAAAAGCATGGGGGGAAAAGAAAAGGTAGGAAAAGTGTTAGAGGACAAAGTGGGAGTAGGGGAGACCCTCAGTTAGTGGTGACAGTTACTAATGGATTTAATTAACTTCAATATCCCTCTGTGCACTGAGGAAGATGTTTGACAATTTTCCTTAAGGGCAGTCAGGCTTTTTAGTTTTCTGGAGTCAGGTAGGAGTGGGGAGACATGTTCCTACCTCCCTTTGCTGGGTCCCAAACTATTCCACCTTTACCTACCCCAGACCTGAAGATTCAAGGGGAAACCCATGACAGTATTGAGGATGCCCGCACAGCCCTTCAGCTCTACCGAAAGTATCTGGAGCTAAGCAAAAATGGCACTGAGCCTGAGTCTTTCCACAAGGTGCTCAAGGGTCTTTATGAGAAGGGCAGAAAGATGGACTGGAAGGTGCCTGAGCCTGAGGGCCAAACAAGTCCCAAGAGTAAGACCTGGGATGGGACAAGGGAAACTGGACTGGGTGGATTTTGTATTTTGTTTGTTTGTTTGTGACAGGGTCTCAATCTGTCACCCAGGCTGAAGTGCAGTAGTGTGATTACAGCTCACTGCAGCCTCGACTTCCTGGGCTCAAGTGATTCTCCCACCTCAGCCTCCCAAGTACCTGGGACAACAGGCACACACCACCACACCCAGCTAATTTTTGTACTTTTTGTAGAAACGGGATTTTGCCATGTTGCCCAGGCTGGTCTTAAACTCCTGGACTCAAGCGATCCACCCACCTTGGGCTCACAAAGTGCTGGGATTACAGGCATGAGCCTGGCGCCCCCAGTTGGGTGGATTTTGATTGCACATATGGAGAACAGCACTTAACAGTTTACAAAGCACTTCATCCTCCTAACATTCAATAAAATACATTTTATTGAAACTCTCCATTAACTATAACTTCCTCTTGCCCAAGTCTAAAATGTCCAGGGAAGGTCCATGCCCTTTTTTGTCTTGCATTTTTCCTTCATAGGAAGTATGAGAAGATGCTTTTTCTCCACTCAGCTTGAATCATGCTTTTGGTTTTGTCTCTGACAGATGCAGCTGTCTTCTCCTCAGTGCTGGCGCTCTGACTACCCTTCCCAAAGAACCACTGCCCTCTCCCTTTACTGTTCTATAGCCTCAGAACTGGGAGATGGCTTCCTAAGTTGGCTATACCTTGTCCACTTCCAGTACTGGACGTGCTCAGGGTCTAGAGTCACAGATGGTGCTATTAATTGAACTGGAACACAGCAGAATTGTTGCAAAGGTTCTAGGAGCCAGAGTCATTCCTTCTTCATTCTTTGCAAAACAGTGGTACAGACATGGAGTCTAGAATTGACCCAGATGGAAAGTAATTGGTATTCTTAATATCTTGGGTGACTAATATCCAGACAGAGAAGCTCCTGGAACCATAACTGTAAGTTCCTAGCTGGCTAGGGATTGAAGTCCTGGACAGTGACAGATGATACCACAGTAGTTCAAGACTTAGCACAAGTCACCAACTGCTTCAGGGATACCTGGAGGGGCCGGCAAGTAGAGTGTTGGTGGCCCAAGCAAACCAATGTTGCCAATACCATTGCCGAAAGGGCCTTTGGATCCTGGACAAAGCTTGGCTGCCGGCTTCATTTATTCCTGCTGATGGCTGAGAAGCATCTGTCTTCCATCCCACCCTCCTGTCCCAAGTTCCATTTTTTAAAAATTTGTTGTAAACTGCATGTTTTATAAAATAAAAACAAAATATCGTTTGTCATTTATCTCATTAGAGAACTGCTAGTGTGGGTTCTCTGGCTTCAGTCTTCCTCTCCTTCCTTTGAAGGTAAAGGTCCAGAATCCAAAGTTATGGATATGAAAGGATGTAATTAGGCCTGGCGCGGTGGCTCACTTCTGTAATCCCAGCACTTTGGGAGGCCGAGGTGGGTGGATCACGAGGTCAGGAGTTCAAGATCAGCCTGACCAAGATGGTGAAACCCCGTCTCTTAGTATACACAAATTAGCCGGGTGTGGTGGATGGCGACTGTAACCCTCGCTGAGGCAGAGAATTGCTCCAACCTGGGAGGCGGAGGTTGCAGTGAGCCAAGATCACGCCACTGTATGCCAGCCTGGGCGATAGGGCGAGACTCCGTCTCCAGCCTGGGCGACAGAGCGAGACTCCGTCTCCTGCCTGGGCGACAGAGCGAGACTCCGTCTCAAAAAAAAAAAAAAAAAAAAGGAAAAAGGTATAATTTATGCCTTTTCTGGGCAATGCTGGATCTTTGCTATAGCTGCTTAGTACCCTAAGTCAGACTGAAGATGTACAGTATGGTTTCCGTTAATTGTGTAAGCCGACAAACTACAGGTCCCAGGATAGCTTAAGACCTGTAGTTGCTCACAGAGATGGGGCTGGTGCTGCGGTGCTTCCTGGGAGTTGTAGTTTCCTGTGTATTGAAACCTGGGCTGCTCGCTGGCCTGCAGCGCACCGTTTTGAAGGTCCTAGCCCACCTGGGCTGGCTCACGCGCACGACTAGCCGCTCCCATACAGCACGTCCAGGCTCTGTCGTCGCTTAAGGCCACTCCTATTCTACGGCTGACCCCTGGTGGTCACGTGGAGCTGGTCGCCACGCAAGTCTGGGTCCTTCGGCGATTGACCGGGGTCCTTGCTGTCCGGGAGCCTCTCCTAAGCTGCCTGTTCGCGCGAGAGTTTGGAGGGGCGGGTTTGGGGTCGGTGTCTGATTGGGGCTCGCACCGCAGCACGCTGGAGCCCCGCTTAGGTACCGGTTAGCGCCAGGGGAGCTGGGTCAGGCGGTCGCCGGGACACCCCGTGTGTGGCAGGCGGTGAAGCGCTCTGGAGAATCCCGGACAGCCCTGCTCCCTGCAGCCAGGTGTAGTTTCGGGAGCCACTGGGGCCAAAGTGAGAGTCCAGCGGTCTTCCAGCGCTTGGGCCACGGCGGCGGCCCTGGGAGCAGAGGTGGGACGGACGCGGGCGGCGAGGCGCTGGGCGCTGAGGGTTGGGGATGGACTGAAGCGAAAGCAATGGCGGAGTCCTTAGAAAGGGGGCTGGGGTCCGTACGGGTAATCACTTACGGGCTGGAGGTGGGGACGCAGGAATCTTCGGTGCAGGATCCAAATGGGCCCTAGTTATTGCTGTCCTCCCTGGCCTCCTGGCCTGACTGAGGGCTCCCTGCCGGCAGTTCCCTAGTGCCTGTAGTCCTCACGTAATCGCCAGTTTACCTCCTGTAGCTGCCACAAAGCCCCGTGAACCCTAGGCATGCAGTGCTAAAGTACCAACACTTAGGGCCTCACCTATCCACGTAGAGTCTGGGGCTGAGCCCCAAGTCCTGAGCTCGCGCTCCCACCCACCACCCTGGGGGAATCAGAGCCCTCAAGTGCTGGAACAGAGGAGCCCCTTTGTGTCCCGGCCATTTCCTGGAAAGTAGAGCCAGAGTCACAGTGAGCCCTTTAGAAAGCCTTGGGGTAAGGAGTGGGTGGGTCAGGGAAAAATAGAGTGGGCTTCTCACACTTATGTTTTATTCCCACACAAACCCAGGTGGAGCGACCCCATTACACTAAAGATGAAAGGCTGGGGTTGGCTGGCCCTGCTTCTGGGGGCCCTGCTGGGAACTGCCTGGGCTCGGAGGAGCCAGGATCTCCACTGTGGAGGTAAAGGCACAACGGGAAAAAGAAGTGGAGGAAGCAGAGCTTTGGGAGGGCATGAGATCCAAGGCCTGGGAGAAGGATGAATGGAAATCCTGGGTTGATCCCATTCTCCTCATACCCTACCCCCTACCCTGTCCCCTGCTCTCATTCTCTCCTCTTCCACCAGCATGCAGGGCTCTGGTGGATGAACTAGAATGGGAAATTGCCCAGGTGGACCCCAAGAAGACCATTCAGATGGGATCTTTCCGGATCAATCCAGATGGCAGCCAGTCAGTGGTGGAGGTAACTGTTACTGTTCCCCCAAACAAAGTAGCTCACTGTGGCTTTGGATGAAAATTCGACTGCTTAAAAAGGACCTTGGTTTAATAGAAATGAAGAAAACAGACTCAAAAAAGATTTGGCTGTGTCTCATTTGGAAGAAGCTGCAGGCTTATTCCCCATGCACTTGCTTCCTGGCTGCAAACCTTAATACTTTGTTTCTGCTGTAGAATTTGTTAGCAAACAGGGAGTCCTGATCAGCACCCTTCTCCACATCCACATGACTCGTTTTTAATGTAGCACTGTGGTATACATAACAAACATCCGTTCAAAATCTGAGTCGGAGCTAAAAATAAAAAATGAAAAAACAGAAATAAGAATAAAAGGTCTTATCCTCATAATTAGGAAATTTTAGTCGAAAACAACACACATGTACACAAAGGTGTATCTAATAAGCAATATATAAGGCAATGTTAAGATTACAGTGCTAGCCTGGGCGTCATGGCAAAACACCAACTCTACAAAAAAATGCAGAAGTTAGCAGTGCATGGTGGCATGTGCCTGTAGTGACAGCTACTTGGAAGACTGAGGTGGGAGGATCACTTGAGCCCAGGAGGTCGAGGCTGCAATAAGCCGTGATCGTGCCACTGCACTCCAGCCTGGGAAACACAGCAAGACCCTGTCTCAAAAAAACCCCAAAACCCAGCACTTTGGGAGGCCGAGGCAGGCGGATCACCTGAGGTTAGAAGTTTGGGACCAGCCTGGCCAACATGGTGAAACTCCGTCTCTACTAAAAATACAAAAAAGTAGCCAGGCGCGGTGGTGCATGCCTATAGTCCCAGCTACTCAGGAGGCTGAGACAGGACAATCACGTGAACCCAGGAGGCGGAGGTTGCAGTGAGCCAAGATCGCACCACTGCACTCCAGTCTGGTTGACAAGAGCAAAACTCTGTCTTGAAAAAAAAAAAAAGGCTGGGCACGGTGGCTCACGCCTGTAATGCCAGCATTTTGGGAGGCCGAGGCAGGTGGATCACAAGGTCAGGAGATCGAAACCATCCTGGCTAACATGGTGAAACCCTGTCTCTACTAAAAATACAAAAAATTAGCCAGGCATGGTGGTGGGTGCCTGTAGTCCCAGCTACTCAGGAGGCTGAGGCGAAAGAATGGCGTGAACCCGGGAGGCGGAGCTTGCAGTGAGCTGAGATCGTGCCACTGCACTCTAGCCTGGGCGACAGAGCGAGACTCTGTCTCAAAAAAAAAAAAGAAAAGAAAAAAGATTATGGTACTTTAACAGCTATTGTTCACAGAGCCTACACTACCTCTTTAATACTGTGCTTACTGAGGATATTAGTCTCAATTTAAACAAAATTATTATTTTTTTGAGATGGAGTTTCACGCTTGTTGCCCAGGTAGAGTGCAATGGAGTGATCTTGGCTCACCGCAACCTCTGCCTCCTGGGTTCAAGCGATTCTCCTGCCTCAGCCTCCCGAGTGGCTGGGATTACAGGCATGCACCACCACACCCAGCTAATTTTGTATTTTTAGTAGAGACAGAGTTTCTCCATGTTGGTCAGGATGGTCTTGAACTCCTGACCTCAGGTGAGCCACCCTCCTTGGCCTCCCAAAGTGCTGGGATTACAGGCATGAGCCACCATGCCCGGCCAAAAATAAAATATTAATCAACACATGGACACAGGGAGGGGAACATCACACATCGGGTCCTGTTGGGGTGTGGGGGACTAGGGGAGGGATAGCATTAGGAGAAATACCTAATGTAGATGACAGGTTGATGGGTGCAGCAAACCACCATGGCACATGTATACCTACGTAACAAACCTGCACGTTCTGCACATGTATCCCAGAACTTAAAGTATAATTTAAAAAAAAATTATCTTCATCTATAGAAATTAGAAGTATAAGTTGATCAGGTTAATCAAAAAATTGTTTATAACTTGGAGCTAATGTTACCTGTCTTGTTTCTTAGAATTGTACAATGAGGTGCCGGGCACGGTGGCTCATGCCTGTAATCCCAGCACTTTGGGAGGCTGAGGCGGGCGGATTACTTGAAGTCGGGAGTTTGAGACCAGCCTGACCAACATGGAGAAACCCTGTCTCTACTAAAAATACAAAATTAGCTGGGCGTGGTGGCACATGCCTGTAATCCCAACTACTCGGGAAGCTGAGGCAGGAGAATCACTTGAACCCAGGAGGTGGAGGTTGCGGTGAGCTGAGATCGCGCCATTGCACTCCAGCCTGGGCAACAAGAGTGAAACTCCGTCTCAAAAAAAAAAAAAAGAAAAGAAAAGAAAGAATTGTACAATGAGATAAAATAAAATCATATATTTGAAACTACTGCCAAGTACAGTGGCTCATACCTGTAATCCCAGGACTCTGGGAGGCCAAGGCAGGCAGATCACTTGAGCGCAAGAGTTTGAGACCAGCCTGGGCAACATGGCAAGACCCTCTCTCTACAAAAAAAATACAAAAAAGTAGCTGGGTGTGGTGGTGTGCACCTGTGTGAGGCTGAGGTGGGAGGATCACCTGAGCCTGGGAGATCCAAGCTGTAGTGAGCCTCAGTCATCACACCACTGCACTCCAGGGCAACGGAGTGAGGCTTGTCTCAAAAAAAAAAAGTACTTTGAAACTATCAAGCAAACCATACTAATTTAAAACCAGGCCGGGTGCGGTGGCTCATGCCTGTAATCCCAGCACTTGGGCAGATCACGAGGTCAGGAGATTGAGACCATCCTGGCTAGCATGGTGAAACCCCGTCTCTACTAAAAATACAAAAAAATAGCTGGGCGTGGTGGTGGGTGCCTGTAGTCCCAGCTACTCAGGAGGCTGAGGCAGGAGAATGGCGTGAACCCAGGAGGCGGAGCTTGCAGTGAGCCGAGATAGCGCCACTGCAGTCTGGCCTGGGCAAAAGAGTGAGACTCCATCTCAAATAAATAAATAAATAAATAAATAAATAAATAAATAAAATAAACACCACACTAGGCTGGGCACAGTGGCTCACGTCTGGAATCCCAGCACTTTGGGATGCCGAGGCAGGTGGATCACCTGAGGTCTGGAGTTTGAGACCAGCCTGACCAACATGGAAAAACCCCATCTCTACTAAAAATAGAAAAGTTAGCTGGGTGTGGTGGCGCATGCCTGTAGTCCCAGCTACTCAGGAGGCTGAGGCAGGAGAATCACCTGAACCCAGGAGGCAGAGGTTGCAATGAGCCGAGATCGTGCCAATGCACTCCAGCCTGGGCAACAAGAGCAAAACCCCATCTCAAAAAAAAAAAACAAAACTAATTAATAATTAAAATCAATGAGGGAAGGCTTTTTAGAATAGGTTGTTGGAGCTAGATTTGGAAAGAAAAGTAAGGATATAAATTACTAATGTACAGAGGTAGAAGAGAGTGACCCAAGGCTGAGGACATTTCTAGGTGCCTTATGCCCGCTCAGAGGCCCACCTCACAGAGCTGCTGGAGGAGATATGTGACCGGATGAAGGAGTATGGGGAACAGATTGATCCTTCCACCCATCGCAAGAACTACGTACGTGTAGTGGGCCGGAATGGAGAATCCAATGAACTGGATCTACAAGGCATCCGAATCGACTCAGATATCAGCGGCACCCTCAAGTTTGCGGTGAGCTATGGGAATCGGTAGCTGGTTCTTGGACATTAAGGGGTTGTTGGAGAACCAATTAGAAAGTTAGGCTGACATCCTTGTCCTCGTCTTTGGAAGTGAAGGCAAGAGGCCTCTTATTGCCCTGTGTCACCCATTTCTCCCTTGGGTTGGCAGTGTGAGAGCATTGTGGAGGAATACGAGGATGAACTCATTGAATTCTTTTCCCGAGAGGCTGACAATGTTAAAGACAAACTTTGCAGTAAGCGAACAGGTAAGCTGCCCCCACTTTATCTCCTGTTCTAGTAGCTCTGTGGAACCTGAAACCTGACATTCCCTAACTCACCCATACACCCCCCTCCCAGAAACCTCTGGTATTAGGTCAAGAGCTGTCTTCCATTTCCCTTGGCTTAGGGACTTGGGGTGTTCCTCCACATTTTCTGTCAGCTTTCAGAATTTGTGTCCCCTTGACCCTGAGATACAGGTGAGAGGGCAGTGGGGATGTTTTATCATTTATAAGCATATATTATTCTGCAGAATGGTGGTTGCTGTGTGTTTGTGTCAGCTTGGTCTGGGAAATTTTCTTGATACTGGCATATATCAGTATGAGAATGGCATTTTCCTTTAAATTGTTTACCATTTGCAGATCTTTGTGACCATGCCCTGCACATATCGCATGATGAGCTATGAACCACTGGAGCAGCCCACACAGGCTTGAAGGATCACCCCCAGGAGGGGAAAATGGTGGCAATGCCTTTTATATATTATGTTTTTACTGAAATGAACTGAAAAAATATGAAACCAAAAGTACAAACTGTGTTGTCTTTTCATGCCCGGAATTGCCCTTACATTAAGCTTGAAGATAAGGAGTTATAGACAGGAAAGATAATGGAGGAAAAAGAAGAGTTTTGGGATTGATACAGGATAAAGGTAGGAGAGGCCTGAACCTTTAATTCTTCTACCTTCTGAGATTCCACTCCACTCATAAACTAGATAAGCTTTCAGTCAGTGCCCACTCAATACCACGTCTTTAGGGTCTAATTGTGGAGAAGAGAAGAACCTCCATGAGGAAGCAGGGGAACATAAGTGTACGGTAGTGTAGAATACTAGAAATCCCTTGTGTTCATGGCTGTTGAAACATAAAGACAGGGCTTGGTCTTGAAGGAAATAACGGACATGCATTATTCTTCCTTCCCTGCCCATCCAGATGGAGGGACCAGCAAGAACAGAGACAGGAAGGGGAAAATGGATGTGACCAACTCAGCTGAAAAGTAAGGGCTTTATCAGATAGGGACAGACGAGGTAAGGAAGGTTGTTTAATGAGAGGCCTTGCTTGCCAGCCTAAGCTTTTAAATTTGATGCCAGTGGCAACAATAAAGTATATCTTTCTTATCTCTATCACTAGCCATTGTCAATCTGGACTATAAGTCTGTCCACACTTCTGTGTGTAGAGATTCCAGACTGGGTCATAGGGATGAAAACCTAAAGGATACCTTCTTTTGGAAAATTCTTTTTTTCTTTTTTTTTCCTGAGATGGAGTCCTGCTCTGTTGCCTAGGCTGGAGTACAGTGGCGCGATCTCGGCTCACTGCAAGGTTCACGCCATTATCCTGACTCAGCCTCCCAAGTAGCTGGGACTACAGGCGCTCGCCACCGCACTGGCTAATTTTTTTTTTTTTTTTTTTTTTTTTGTGAGACAGAGTCTCGCTCTGTCGCCCAGGCTGGAGTGAAGTGGCACGATCTCGGCTCACTGCAAGCTTCGCCTCCCGGGTTCATGCCATTCTCCTGCCTCAGCCTCCCAAGTAGCTGGGACTATAGGCACCCGCCACCACGCCCAGCTAATTTTTTGTATTTTTAGTAGAGACGGGGTTTCACCATGTTAGCCAGGATGGTCTGGATCTCCTGATTTCGTGATCCACCCGCCTTGGCCTCCCAAAGTGCTGCGATTACAGGCCTGAGCCACTGCGCCTGGCCCACACTGGCTAATTTTTTTGTACTTTTAGTAGAGGCAGGGTTTCACCGTGTTAGCCAGGATGGTCTCGATCTCCTGACCTCGTGATCCGCCCGCCTTGGCCTCCCCAAGTGCTGGGATTACAGGCGTGAGCCACCGCGCCCAGCAGAAAATTCTTAAACACCCTGAGCTTGAGGTATCGTCTCAGGGTTTCAAATAGAATATCTCCGGTCCCAAGAACACCTCAAGGAGAGAAGACCTGAATAAACATTTCAAAGGTTTTAAAAGTTACATCATTTTAGAATCTAAAGGAACCTTAGAGGTTGTCTGGTTCACCTCTGCCCATTTTATTGATGAAGAAGCTGAGGCCCAGAGAAGCCATATAACTTCATGAAGTTCTGTATTTAATGGCAAAACTGGGTCTATAAGCTAACTTTCCAAAGTGCCGATCTGATCTAATATAGCTATAGAGTAGCTTCTATTTTAAGTCTTTTTTCTCTAATAATACCTTGCACTAAGCCTGGCGCATAGAATGCATATATTCCACAAAGCTCTCTTGTACCAAAAATCCCTACAAAATCTGACAAATTAACTAGAGCACACAGAGCAAGCATTCTGATATTTGTTGTTAACTAATATCAGCCTGGTGTTAATTCCATCTTCTCCCATCAGCCATAAGAAATGCTGTGTTCTCTCTAGTTTTCCAAACCAACTATTATAAACCTTATTTTTTCTTCTATGATGCATATAAGTAATAATTACATTTTTTCATGCACCTGAAAGTATACCCAAGGTGCTGTCCATTTCGTGCTTCGTGCCTAAAAATGCCTTTCTCTTCCATCAGAAAGCTTATCAGAAGTATAAATGAGAGTACTCTTCAAGCCAGATGTGGTGGTTCATGCCCATAATCCCAACATTTTGGGAGGCCAAGGTGGGAGGATCACTTGAGTCCAGGAGTTTGAGACCAGCCTAGGCAATATAGTCAGACCCCATCGCTACAAAAAATACAAAAATTAGCCGGCATAATGGTGTGCATCTGTGGTTCCAGCGACTCTGGAGGCCGAGGTGGCAAGATCTCTCGAACCCAGGAGGCTCAGGCTGCACTGAGCTGTGATTTTGCACTACTGCACTCTAGCCTAGGCAACAGAGTGAGATCCTGTCTCAAATACAATAAAGAGAGTACTCTTCTGGAAACTTAAAACTGTTTTAATTTAGAAAACAAATTATTCATAGTTTTTTTTTTTTGAGACGGAGTCTTGCTCTGTCGCCCAGGCTGGAGTGCAGTGGCGCAATCTCGGCTCACTGCAAGCTTCGCCTACCAGGTTCACGCCATTCTCCTGCCTCAGCCTCTCCGAGTAGCTGGGACTACAGGCGCCCGCCACCACGCCCGGCTAATTTTTTGTATTTTTAGTAGAGACGGGGTTTCACTGTGGTCTCGATCTCCTGACCTCGTGATCAGCCCGCCTCGGCCTCCCAAAGTGCTGGGATTACAAGCGTGAGCCACCACGCCCGGCCTCATAGTTTTAAATAAATAAATTTAATGTTAATCAGTAACAAGTTACTTGTGATGCACCTTTCTGGTTTGTCAAAGTACAGTTGTTAAGAACTCTCCAGCTGGAGAGACTTTGTCATTGGTACACAAAGGATATGTCCTATATAGGAAAGGGTGGATGTTACCCTCTAGGCTTGATTAAGGATACACTTTGTGGGTTTTTTTTATTTTTTCCTGAGGCAGAGTCTCGCTCTGTCGCCCAGGCTGAAGTGCAGTGGTGCAGTCTCAGCTTACTGCAACCTCCGCCTCCCGGTTCAAGCGATTCTCCTGACTCAGCCTCCCAAGTAGCTGGGATTACAGGCATGTGCCATCATGCCCAGCTAATTTTTGAGTTTTTTGTAGAGGCAGTGTTTCACCATGTTGGCCAGGCTGATCTCAAACTCCTGGCTTCAAGTAACCCGCCCGCCTCAGCCTCCCAAAGTGTTGGGATTACAGGCATGAGCCACCGTGCCCAGCAGGAAGATACACTTTGCAAGCCTCTTATTTTTATTATTATTATCATTATTATTATTACTATCTTAGCGAGACAGGGGTCTTGCTCTGTTGCCCAGGCTGGAGTGAAATGGCATGATCATAACTCATTGCAGCCTCTAACTCCTGGCTTCAAGCAATCCTCCTGCCTTGGCCTCCTGAGTTTCTAGGATTACAAGCAAGCACCACCATGCCCGGCTTTGCACATGTTTTAATTCATATCACAAGGAATGCATGAATTTATCTGAACCCTCTGGAGGTTCATTATAATAAATTACAGCCCAGTATTTGGTAGAGCGTATGCTCTTAACCTTGTAAATCTGATCAAGCTTCAAATGACTTCTTAGTTTATCAGTAAAATGTTAGAACTTAATAAACATTTCCGAAGACAGTGTTAAATGAGGTACAGATATAACAGGAAAGTTTATTATGTGAAAATTTAGTCCTTTAGAAATATGTTTTAGGGCTGGGCTCAGTGGCTTATGCCTGTAATCCCAGCACTTGGGGATGCTGAGGTGGACAGATCAATTGAGGCCAGGAGTTCGAGACCAAGCCTGGGCAACATGCCAAAAACCCATCTCTACCAAAAATACAAAAATTAGCCAGGTGTAGTGGCATGCGCCTGTAGTCCCAGCTACTAGGGAGGCAGAGGTTACAGTGAAGATTGCGCCACTGCACTTCAGCCTGGGCAATAAAGTGAGACTCAAAAAAAAGTTTAGGCCAGATGCAGCGGCTCACACCTATAATCCCAACACTTTGGGAGGCTGAGGCAGGAGGATCTTTTGAGCCCAGGAGTTCAAGACCACCCTGGACAACATAGCAGGACCCTGTCTATGCAAAAAAATTAGCTGGGTATAGTGGCAGGCATCTGTAGTCCTAGCTACTTAGTAGGCTAAGGTGGGAGGACTGCTTGAGCCAGGGAGGTCGAGATTGCAGTGAGTCATGATCTCGCCACTGCACTCCAGCCTGGGCGACAGAGCAAGATCCTGTCTCAAAAAAAAAAAACAAAAAAAGTGAAGTGGCATGATCTCGACTCACTGCAACCTCCACCTCCCGGGTTCAAGTGATTCTCCTGCCTCAGCCTCCCAAGTAGCTGGGACTACAGGTGCCTGCCACCATGCCCGGCTAATTTTTGTATTTTTAGTAGAGGTGGGGTTTCACCATGTTGGCCAGACTGGTCTTGAACTCCTGATCTGAAATGATCCACCCACTTTGGCCTCCTGAAGTGCTGGGATTACAGGCATGAGCCACTGCCTGGCCAAAAAAAAAAAAAGTTTTCTAGGATTTTTTAACTTAAAAAGCATTCATAGGTACAATATTCCTTTAAATATAGGACAGGGGCCAGGTGCAGTGGTTCACGCCTGTAATCCCAGCAGTTTTGGAGGCTGAGGCAGACGATCACTTGAGCTCAGGAGTTCGAGACCAGCCTGGGCAACATGGAGAAACCCCATCTCTACAAAAAATACAAAAATTAACCAGGCAGGGCACACCTGTAGTCCCAGCCACCCAGGAGGCTGAGGTGGGAGGGTGGCTTGAGCCCAGGAGGTTGCCGTGAGCTGAGATCTTGCCACTGCACTCCAGCCTGGGTGACAGAGCCAGACCCTGTCATAAATAAATAGGAATAAATAGCATGGGAAAGGGAAATAATATATGTTGAATACTTGTATAACAAGCACTTACACACTCATTTAATCTTTTTTTTTTGAGACAGGGTTTTGCTCTGTTGTCCAGGCTGGAGTACAGTGGTGAGATTATGGCTCACTGCAACCTCCACCTCCCAGGCTCCAGCAATCCTCCCACCTCAGCCTCCTGAGTAGCTGGGACTACAGGCGGGCATCACCAGGCCCAACTAACTTAAAAAATGTTTCGTAGAGATGGGGTCTTGCTGTTTTGCCCAGGCCGGTCTCAGACTCCCGGGCTCCAGTGATCCTCTTGGCCTCCCAAAGTGCCGGGATTACAAATGTGAGCCACCTTGCCTGGCCTCATTTAATCTTTACAACTCTAAGAAATAGATGTTATTCCTATTTTATAGATGAAGAAACTAAGCTCAGAGAGATTAAGTGTCTTGCTAGTCAGCGAGGAGCCAAGACTTCACCCCCAGTGATCCTCTAATCCCTAGTCCAGTCATCTTTCTGTTATACCTCATTCGATGTAGTGGAGTCTCCAAGTGGCTGTATAAAGTAGTACTTTTTAAATATGGCTTGAAAAACTGTCTCCAAGTTTGAATGTATGCCCTCTGATTCTAGTAATCTGTAGTGGAAAAGCATTATATCCTCTGTTCAGCCATTTTTCCTGACTATTCCTTATAAGACCACCCCTTTTATTTACCTTTCTGGTCATTTTTTGTTTGTTTTTGCTGTTGTTGTTTGAGACGGAGTCTCGCTCTGTCACCCAGGCTGGAGCGCAGTAATGCAATCTCGGCTCACTGCAACCTCCGCTTCCCCTGCTCATGCGATTCTCCTACCTGAGCCTCCCAAGTAGCTGGGATTACAGACATGCACCACCACGCCCAGCTAATTTTGTATTTTTAGTAAAGACAGGGTTTCTCCATGTTGGTCAGGCTGGTCTCAAACTCCCAGCCTCAGGTGATCCGCCCGCCTCGGTCTCCTGAAGTGCTGGGATTACAGGCATGAGCCACCGCGCCCAGCCTAATTTTTGTATTTTTAGTAGAGACGGGGTTTCAACATGTTGGCCAGGCTGGTCTCAAACTCCTGACCTCAAGTAATCTGCCTGTCTTGGCCTCCCAAAATGCTGGGATTACAAGAGTGAGCCACCAAGCCTGGGCTGTAGTATTTGAGACAAGCTTGCTCAGTCGCACAGGCTGGAATGGAGTACATGGAGTGCAGTGGTGTGATCATGGCTCACTGTAGCCTCAACCTCCTGAGCTCAACTGATCCTCCAACCTCAGCCGCCCCAGTAGCTGGGACTATAGGCGCACACCACCTGGACTGGCTAATTTTTACATTTTTTGTAGAGGTGGAATTTCATCATGTTGCCCAGGGTGGACTTGAATTCCTGGTCTCAGGTGATCCTCCTGCCTTGGCCTTCCAAAGTGCTGAGACTACCACACCTGGGATTATAGGCGTGAGAAACCACACCCAGCCCCCTTTCTGGTCATTTCAAATGCTGAATGTTTGTCTCTCCTACGTTTATGTATTCTGGGAGTCACCATTTATTATCTAGTTCACGTATGGATGTGAAAGCCTTTACAGATGAGTAAGACTATAGTTCCTTATCTTTTATTTTTATTTGTTTTTTAGGGACAAGGTCTCACTATGTTGCCCAATCTGGAATACAGTGGCTGTTCACAGGCGTGATCATTAGGCACTATAGCCTCAAACTCCTGGGCTCAAGCAATCCTCCTGCCTCAGCCTCCCTAGCAACTGAAACTATAGGCACATTCCACCTTGCTTGGCTTAAGTATCTTTTTATTTATTTATTTATTTTTTGAGACAGAGTCTCACTCTGTCGCCCAGGCTGGAGTGCAGTGGCACAATCTCGGCTCACTGCAAGCTCCGCCTCCCGGGTTCACGCCATTCTCCTGCCTCAGCCTTCCGAGTAGCTGGGACTACAGGCGCCCACCACCACGCCTGGCTAATTTTTTGTATTTTTAGTAGAGACGGGGTTTCACCGTGTTAGCCAGGATGGTCTCGATCTCCTGACCTCGTGATCCACCCGCCTTGGCCTCCCAAAGTGCTGGGATTACAGGCGTGAGCCACCATGCCCGGCCAAAATATCTTTATAGCAACACAGTGAGTTGATGTCTCCAGGAGACAGTTGACAGTGACTCAAAAATCCCCTTACTGAGTTGCAGCTGATAGTTCACAATTGGCAGATGTGGTGCCTCATGCTTGTAATGCCAACACTTTGGGAGACTAAGGAAGGGGGATCACTTGAGCCCAGAAGTTCAAGACCAGCCTGGGCAACATAGCAAGACCCTGTCTCTAAAAAAAAAAAAAAAAAAAAAAAAAAAAAAAAAAAATAGGAAAAATTAGCCAGGTGTGTAGTGAGTACCTGTAGTCCCAGCTACTTGAGAGAGTGAGGTGGGAGGATCGCTTGCGGCCAGGAAGTTGGGCAGCATTGAGCAACGATCATGCCACTGCGTTCCAGCCTGGGTTACAGAGCAAGACCTTCTCTCAAAAAAAAAAAAAAATCACAATCATCATGTAAGACATACAGCTTAGGGCCAGGCGCAGTGGCCAACCTGGCCAACATAGTGAAACCTTGTCTCTACTAAAAATACAAAAATTAGCTGAGTGTGGTGGCATGCGCCTGTAATCCCAGCTGCTCGGGAGGCGGAGGCAGGAGAATCGCTTGAACCAGGGAGGCAGAGGTTGCAGTAAGCTGAGATCGTGCCACTGCACTCCAGCCTGGGCGACAGAGTGAGACTCCATCTCAAAAAAAAAAGGAAAAAGAAATACAGCTTAGCAATGCTGACCTTGGTCTGAATTTATAGCTATGCCAATTACAAGCTATGACACTGGGTAGGATACTTCATCTAAGTCTTGGTTTTCTCTTCTTTTTATTTTTTAATACCTATGAAACTTAGAGTTGTTGTGAAGATTAAGATAATGCACATTCCAGGCCAGGCACGGTGGCTCACGCCTGTAATCTTAGCACTTTGGAGACCAGCCTGGGCAACATAGTGAAACCCCATCTCTACTAAAATAGAAAAAAAAAAAAATTAGCCAGGCATGGCGGCGTGTGCCACCCTGGAGGTGGAGGTTGCAGTGAGCCGAGATCACACCACTGCACTCCAGCCTGGGCAACAGAACGAGACTCTATCTCCAAAAAAAAAGATGATGCATGTTCCACATTTAGAGAGTATCTGCAAATAGTAAGGGATCCTCCAGTTTAAGTTTTAGCTATTATCTATTAAATAGAGGAGTTTGGTTTACCATGTAGTTTAAGGGTTTAAATTTAGATTTTATTAGCCCACTTGTCCTTTGCCACTAGGGGGTGCTATTGCCTCCCTACATTTTAAAGAGGTCCTCCCAAGGTCACAACCTAAATTCTCAGCCTTCTCTCCCTTGCCCCTTCAAGTTCCCAAGCACTTAGTTATACTTGGATCTAGAGCTCACTTGGCTGCTTTATTCATGCCAATCTTTCTTCCTTAACATTCTCACCACCTCCCCAGGTCCCATCAGTGTTGAGAAGGAATCTAGGCCAGCTCCTGGGAGATGCCATTTAGCCCCTTTGATCCTGTGCTTTCCAATTGCCCTTATAGCAGTCGATGTCAGGATTGGACAACTTCAAAACAAGTCCATAAAGTCCCCATGGCACTAGGGGCTCTGGGACCCAGTGTCGAGAGGCTTAGAGCATTGCTGTTCCCCACCCAATCACTAAAGCTCCAAGACAGATGATCCTGTGGCCTCTCAATAATTGTCCCTTTGGTAGTCTCATCCTGGGGCACTGAAGTTCAGTCCTGTGGTCTGCTAGTTAGTCTCTGTGGATAATTAACCAGAGAAAAGGAACCAGGTCAGACTATTCTAGGGTTATGTGGAAATCCTTTATGAGATGCTAAATGGGGAGCAAATGTTGATCAGTGAAGCTTTGAAGTCACAGGGGTCTTCAAAGGTAGCTGAGGTCAGTACTCCTCTGGAGCATTGCCTAAAGTTTTTTCCTGAGACCTAACTATCTGATCCCCAGGCCAGAAGAGCATTGGTTGTTAGGTGTGAAGCTGGGTATAAAGAAAATTAAGAAGAGAAAATAGGGATTTTCTATCTCTTTTTCCAAGTCCAAGCTAGAAACTTTGTTCTTTGTAAAGGAGATCTATCTAAACCTGGCTTAGGTGGATACTGAGACCTCTGATCCTTGTTACTGCTATGTGGTGAGATAAAAGGGCTATTCACAGCTGGGCACGGTGGCTCATGCCTGTAATCCCACTACTTTGGGAGCCCGAGGCGGGTGGATCACCTGAGGCAGGATTTCGAGACCAGCCTGACCAACATGGCAAAACCCCATCTCTACTACGAATACAAAAATTAGCTGGGCGTGGTGGCGGCCGCCTATAATCCCAGCTACTCAGGAGGCTGAGATCGCACCACTGCAATCCAGCCTGGGCTACAGAGCGAGATCTGTCTCTAAAAAAAAAAAAAAAAAAAAAAGGCTGTTCACTTGGGGCTGGAGGTTTGTAGATAAGATGCCCTGGTCCTTGGGTCAGTTCCCCTCTGCCCTTGGGTCAATGACTACTACAGGCTTAGGGAGGCACAAAGGTCCTGAAGCCTTGTCTACCGAGAGGAGTTAGAAAGTGGTGCGGAATATCACTTCAGGGTCGTGTCATGGTCTCCGGGGAGCACAAGGTAAGAGAGCATAGAAGACTGCCAAGTAGGAGAAGTGGCCCAGAGGCCCTAGAGAATGATGTGACGAAAGGGGATCTTCGATGAGGGGTTAGTCTGCGGCTCCTAATCTGTGGCTAAAGTGGAGTAGGCTGCTGTGTGGGGTTATGTGACCAGAGTGGCAGTGAGACTAAAGCCCATGACCCAGAGGCTGTGGCCGGCTCTGTAAGCTTTCATAGTAAGGGCGCAGTTTTTAAGACTTGGATTTCCTACCATTATACACAGAACTGACAGCTCACAAAGCACTGGATATTCAGGCTCCTGCTTTTGCTTTTCTCCCCATATCGGGGTCTGTTAGTATCTATAATATCGTGGCCTCTGCTGACCTCAAATGATCTCCACCAAGCAGCTAACTCTGGCATCATAGCCTGTTGTCCACATGATGTCACCTCCATGGCCGTGAAGCCATTAACCAAAGACCTTCCTCAAGAAAGCGCGCCAAGGCGGTAGGAGGATCAGGCAATGATCAGTTTCCATGATAGCATATTACAGAATTGGCTCCAAGGACCTTCAGAGGTCGAGTCCTGGAGCGTCTCCTTTAGTATTCGCCTCAGAGATAACCCCAAACGTGTTAAGGTCAAAGGGAAAAGCCAAGAGGGAAGTTAACTGAGTTCTCAGGCACCTACTTAGCCACCCGCACTTCCCCGCCCGCCACCCATCCACCCTTAATTAGCCCTAATCCGGGCGGTCCAATCCTCCCCGTCACAACTGCTGTCAAGGGCTAAGGTCCCGCCCCGCTTCCATAACGGACCAATGGCCGGGCCCGGGGAGAGTCCCCTGAGAGGGGCGGGCTTGGGTTCCGGCCAGTGGGCGGGGCCTCCTTGAGGACCCCGGGCTGGGCGCCGCCGCCGGTTCGTCTACTCTTTCCCTGAGCCGCCTCCTTTCAACCTTGTCAACCAGTCGGCGCGGCCTCTGGTGCAGCGGCGGCGGCTCCTGTTCCTGCCGCAGCTCTCTCCCCTTCTTACCTCCCCACCAGATCCCGGAGATCGCTCGCCATGGCTTTACTTACTGCGGCCGCCCGGCTCTTGGGAACCAAGGTGAGCAGCGAGGGGAGGGAGCACGCCGTCCCAGGGTGGGGCTGAGGCGACCGCAGGCCCTCCGGCGCCGGGGTCTCCCTCCCACACCCGTGCGCACCCTGCGCGCCTTAAAGGACCCTGCGCTTGGCTGGCCGCCAGCCCTGCGTGAAGCTCCCAGGACCATGTTCCACGCTTCCCTTCTGGCTCCTGGGGGTGAAGTGCACGCCGTCCGCCCTCGGCCCGCAGTCTAGAGCGCGTGAGGAGGCCGACCCTGCTGTCACCCCGCATGTCTGAAATGAAAGGGGAAGGAATGCGTGGCCCTGAAATAGCAAGGAGCCGAGACAGGAACCTCTGGTAGAAGACTAGAGATGCGGTGTTCCACTGGAGTTACAGTCAGTTTTGTGGAGGGAGCGGGAGTGAAGAGATGTGCTCACTCTGGAGCAGTGGCTAATTTCGTCTTCTTTGTAGGAAGGGCCTTGTCAGTTCCCGAACTGCCTGTTTCCATTTCTCCAAGCCTGTTATTTAAGCCTTCGGTGACCACGCCAAGCACAAGAGTGGGTCATTCAGGCCCTCCTCTTTGTCCTTGGGACTCTTGCACTTTTTATATAGGAGGAGCTTGGGTGGGGTGGAGCACTTCTATACAACCTCCTGCATGACTGTCATACATGATTGCAGAAAGAACCAGAAAGGTGGTTCCACCAAACTGCAGGCCAATAAATGAAGATCCTTGGCAAGAGATACTAATGCCAAGGTCACATGACCGTCATACTACTTGGTTACCCAGGTTATGCCGTTCATCTTAAGTCTACTTTATCCAGGAACTTTCTCTCCTTTGGGGTCCTTTACTTGGTATTGATTGCCTTTTGGGTCATAGAAATACTGTTGCAGGTAATGATGCCTCCAATTTCAAATTGCAGCACTTTTAGTTCTAAGTAACTTGGCCCTTTTAGACAGAAACTGCTGTGCTGAGGGAGTCCCAGCCCTCTAATCCAAGCAGGGGACGGTCCCACAAGTGACCTTGACTTCTGCAAAGAACTTAGTTTTTTCTGCGGATAATTTAAAGCTGACAGCATCTGAAGGAAAGGAAAGTCTTAGGATGGTTTTGGCTTGCTATATGTAATTTTTTTTTTTTTTTTTTTGTGGTAGGATATTGCTCTGTCACTCAAGCTGGAGTCTTGTGGTGTGACCAAGGCTTCCTGCAGCCTCCACCTCCTGGGCTCAAGCAATCCTCCCACTTCAGCTTCCCAAGTAGCTGGGACCACAGGTGTGCACCGCCACGCCTGGCTAATTTTTTTTTATTTTTAGTAGAGGCAGCGTCTCCTTATGTTGCCCAGGCTGGTCTTGAACTCCTGAGCTCAAGTAATCTTCCTGCCTCGGCCTCCCAAAGCACTGGGATTACAGGTGTGAACCGCTGCACCTGGCCTGCTGTGCGTTATTTTTCATGGTTGGCACAAAGTGAAACTTGTAAGATTTACCTTGGTTCTTCCAGGCACCCAGTGGCAAGTACTAGCTGAGCATTTGGGAGATGCTTGTCTTACTTGGCTGTTGCTTCTCCTGCTGCTGGGGAAAAGGGTAAGGAAACCTCTTGGGAAATGAAGCAAGTTCTAGATAGCGTTTTGGCAGAAGGGGGGACACTATAATTAGCTCATTTCTGAGCTGCTGACCCAGACCAGATAGTCTAACCCTGCAGTGAATGTGAAAAAGCCTTAGGATTTACCTATTGAATTTATTTTGCTCCTTAAGCCCATAGGGAAGCTCAGAACACTTTTGGGATGACAGAGCTACATAATTATGGTACCATTATTTTCCTATTAGAGATGGCCTGACGATCCTAGTAACCTATCAGTTGAAAGCCATTAGAAGGCTTTTGACCCTTAAAAGTAGGCCAGGTGCAGTGGCTCACACCTGTAACCTCAGCACTTTGGGAGGCAGAGGCGGGTGGATCACCTGAGGTCGGGAATTTGAGACCAGCCTGACCAACATGGAGAAACCCCGTCTCTACGAAAAATACAAAATTAGCCAGGCATGGTGGCACATGCCTGTCATCACAGCTACTTGGGAGGCTGAGGCAGGAGGATCGCTCAAACCCAGGAGGCGGATGTTGTGGTGAGCCCAGATCGCGCCATTGCACTCCAGCCTGGGCAACAAGAGCGAAACTCCATTTCAAAAAAAAAGGCGGGGGGGTGGTAGCAAAGCCCAATAATGAGTTTATTGGACTGGAAATCTCCTGAGAAATAAGCAATATGAGCAGGATACCAAGAAGCTTGTTGGCTTGTCAGCATTGCTAGCACCTGCCTGCGCTTTCTAGCTTAGCCTGTGGATAATGGTAGTCATAATTGGTAATTTTACTTTTGCTAGTAAGGTAGACTTTGGGAAGCAGTAATTTCTCACCAGGGAGAACTGACTTTTACCACTTTGAGTCTCAGCGTCAGGTGTAGTTTTACTTTTCTGAGAATAAATTTTTTTTTGTTTTGAGACAGAGTCTTGCTCTGTCACTCAGGCTGGAGTGCAGTGGCGTAATCTCCGCTCGCTGTAACCTCTGCCTCCCAGGCTCAAGCGATTCTCGTGACTCAGCCTCCAGAGTAGCTGGGGTTAGCAGGTGTGCACCACCACGCCCAGCTAATTTTTTGTACTTTTGGTAGAGACGGGGTTTCACCGTATTGGCCAGACTGGCGAATTTTTTTAACCTTACTAGGAGACAAAATGTGAATTAGTCATTATTCTATTGTTCTACTTTCACTGTCACATAATTTAAAACCCCTGAGGTAGAGAGACATTAATTCAGAGAGCTTTGAGATTATTTGACTTCTTGTTTATCCAAATGCATTAATGCTAAGCAGTGGCCTTAGTATTATCTGTGGGTCAGTTTTGTGACATCAAAAATGTCTTTTCACAGATGATCTGGGTTTGGATTTGGGCTAGGAATTGAAGTAGGGCTACAGTTCACTTCTGGACTTTTGAAGTCAACATGCTTCACCAACCCTAGTTAAAGGGAACTGTCTCTTGAGCCACTGAAAATTGCTTCTCCAAGCTAGTATGTTTGAAACTGAGTAAATCAATTCAAAGATGTTTCTAGATTACTTCTTGACTTTTTCAAGACACTTAAATGCAAAGGAACCAATGGTTTCTTTACATAGGACTTATACCACTGTACAACATCACCTGTATAAGTCCTACTCAGAAATTGGGTTCAACACAACTGAGTTGGTTTTGTCCTGCAAAATATTTAGTTAGGTTTTAAAGCCCAAATTTTTTAAAGGTAAGGGCTCATATCTCTGTGCCTTCACTTTGACTATCAGCCTACCCAAAGTAACGGTGATTCCTTGATACTAGAATGGCAGGGGAAGCCTTATGGGGTGTTAGTGGTGAGATGATTGCTTTTGGTCTTCCTGGTGGCCTTTAGGTTGGTAGCAGGTGAATGAATGCATGGGGAGGCAGGAAGAATAGTATGGTAGGTAGCAGTGATAGAGTTGGCATTCCTGACTTAAAATCCAAGGGGCAGCAGAAGGGAAACCAGACTTGGTGGATTTCAATAAAGCCACACAATGATTCCTTCTGCCCTGTGTCAATGCTTTATGCAACAGAGTAGGATGTGAAATTTAAAACTGTAATGAGGCAACTGTAGCAATAGATCTTTCTTAGCATCTGATTGTCTTTCAGTTCTGGCTTCAACTGTGCTTCAGCTGCACAAATTCCTTAGTTCTCTGTTTTGGGTTTTTTTGGGGGTGGGGGGTGCTGGAGTGCAGTGGTGCAAACATGGCTTGCTATTACTACAGCCTCAACCTCATGGGCTCAAGCAATCCTCCCGAGTAGCTGGGACCGCAGGCACACACAGCCACGCCTGGATAATTTTTTTGTAGTTTTTTTAGAGACAGGGTTTTGCCATGTTGTCCAGGCTGGTTTCGAACTCCTGGGCTCAAGCAATCCACCAGTCTCAGCTTCCCAAAGTGCTGGGATTACAGGCATGAGCCACTGCACCCAGCCCTCTGTATTTCTTTTAACATGATGCTATTTTAAAAGGTCTGTAAACTCACAGTGGGCATTGTCACCCGTAATGCTTGTTTATGTTGCAGTTTCCTGGATCCTACCTTCAGATTATGATTCTGCAGAGTAGGATGGGATCTGGAAAAGTTTCTTGTAAATCCCAAAAGTGTCAGGGAGGTAAAACTTGTAAGAACTTTTTTTTTTTTTTTTGAGACAGAGTTTCGCTCTGTCGCCCAGGCTAGAGTGTGGTGGCTGGATCCCGTCTCACTGAAAGCCCCGCCTCCAGGGTTCACGCCATTCTCCTGCCTCAGCCTCCCGAGTAGCTGGGACAATAGGCGCCCACCACTGCACCCCGCTAATTTTTTGTATTTTTAGTAGAGATGGGGTTTCACCGTGTTAGCCAGGATGGTCTCGATCTCCTAACCTCGTGATCCGCCTGCCTCCGCCTCCCAAAGTGCTGGGATTACAGGCGTGAGCCGCCGCACCCGGCCGTAAAACTTCTAAGAACTTCTAGCAGAAGTAAGGGAATAGTTTCTAATTCCTGAGAAAGTATTATGGTGACAGATCCTATATTCTTTATTCACTAGTATATACTTAGTGTACACATAATAAGTAGGTGTTCAATAATTTTTTTTTTTTTTCTTGAGATGGAGTCTCATTCTGTCACCCAGGCTGGCGTGCAGTGGTGTGATCTCGGCTCACTGCAACCTCTGCCTCCTGGGTTCAAGCGATTCTCCTGCCTCAGCCTCCCTAGTAGCTGGGACTACAGGCGCATGCCACCACACCGGGCTAATTTTTGTATTTTTAGTAGAGATGGGGTTTCACCAAGTTGGCCAGGATGGTCTTGAACTCCTGACCTCGCGATCCACCCGCCTCAGCCTCCCAAAATGCTGGGATTACAGGCATGAGCCACCGTGCCCGGCCAAGAAATATTTATTAGCTAGGCATGATGGCTCATGTCTATAATTCCACCACTTTGGGAGGCTGAGGTAGGAGGATCACTTGAGCCCAGTAGTTTGAGATCAGCCTGGCAACATAGCAAGACCTGTCTCTTAAAAAAAAAAAAAAAAGTTCATTAAATTAAAGTACAGTAAGTGTTGGCCGGGCACAGTGGCTCACGCCTGTAATCCCAGCACTTTGGGAGACTGAGGCGGGCGGATCACTTGAGGTCAGGAGTTCGAGACCAGCCTGGCCAACATGGTGAAACTCCGTCTCTACTAAAAATACAAAAATTAGCCAATCTTGGTGACAGGTGCCTGTAATCCCAGCTACTAGGGAGGCTGAGGCACAAGAATCGCTTGAATCTGGGTGGCAGAGGTTGCAGTGAGCTGAGATCATGCCACTGCACTCCAGCCTGGGCAATAGAGTGAGACTCATCTCAACAAAAGAACAGGAAGTGTTCCTACTGAAAGGATAGTTTAATACTTGTGATTCCTGGCTGGGCACGGTGGCAGGCACCTATAATCCCAGCTACTCGGGAGGCTGAGGCAGGAGAATCGCTTAAACCCAGAGGGTGGAGGTTTCAGTGAGCCGAGATCGCACCACTGCACTCCAGCCTGGGTGACAGAGACTCTGTCTCAAAAAACAAAAATAGACTTGCAATTCCTTTCTGAAGATGGAAGCTGGAGGAGTATCTTTTGCAGTCCTCCTTACTGAGTGATCAGTGCATCTTTTTTTTTTTTTTTTTTTTTTTGAGATGGAGTCTTGCCCTGTAGCCCAGGCTGGAGTACAGTGGCATGATCTCGGCTCACTGCAACCTCTGATTCCTGGGTTCAAGCAATTGTCCTTTCTCAGCCTCCCGATTAGCTAAGATTACAGGTGTGCGCCACCACACCCGACTAATTTTTGTATTTTTAGTAGAGACAGGGTTTCATCATCTTGGCCAGACTGGTCTTGAACCCCTCACCTCAGGTGATCGGCCTACCTTGGCCTCCCAAAGTGCTGGGATTACAGGCATGAGCCACTGCACCCAGCCGTGATCAGTGACTATTCACGTGAAGAGACTGTTGGAAAATGACAATTAGGTAGAATTATTAAGGAAATGTCTGTAAGTATGAAGGAGGTCAAAGTATGAAATCTGTAGATTGCTCAGGCTTTTAAGTGGCCTGACCATGTAATGCCAAACTGACTTCCAGTATCACCATTGTGAAACACACACATTAAATGGCTTTAGTTCTCTGACCTGGTTCTGGGGAGAGAGGAGCCTTTGTCCTACTTGTGTTCGTGTTCTCTGAATGCATGTTCTTCCTTCTGCATTGGAAGTGTCTGTAGCACAGGATTTTTTCCTACTGGTTATTAGTGTATTGTGTTTGCTCCATCAGCTAAGCCAGTCCTGCTGGCTTGGCAAGCTCTGATCTTTTGTTGATGAAGGACGAAGTCCCTGTTAAAATCAGGAGCTTCTCCCCCAAGGTTTTTCTGTTTTGTTTTCTAATTTTTTTTTATTTTTTATTTTTTATTTATTTATTTTTATTTTATTTTTATTTTTTTTTGAGACGGAGTCTTGCTCTGTCGCCCAGGCTGGAGTGCAGTGGCACGATCTCGGCTCACTGCAAGCTCCGTCTCCCTGGTTCACGCCATTCTCCTGCCTCAGCCTCCCGCGTAGCTGGGACTACAGGCGCCCGCCACCATGCCCGGCTAATTTTTTGTATTTTTAGTAGAGATGGGGTTTCACCATGTTAGCCAGGATGGTCTCGATCTCTTGACCTTGTGATCCGCCCGCCTCGGCCTCCCAAAGTGCTGGGATTACAGCCTTGAGCCACCATGCCCGGCCTCTAATTTTTTTTAGTGTTATTATTTTGAGACGGAGTCTTGCTCTGTCACCCAGGCTGGAGTGCAGTGGCACGATCTCAGCTCACTGCAACCTCCGTTTCCCGGGTCCAAGCGATTCTCCTGCTTCAGCCTCCCGAGTAACTGGGACTATAGGCATGTGCCACCACGCCTGGCTAATTTTTGTATTTTTAGTAGAGATGGGGTTTCACCATGTTGGCCAGGCTGGTCTTGAACTCCTGACATCAGGTGATCCACCCGCCTTGGCCTCCCAAGGTGTTGGGATTACAGGCGTGAGCCACTGCATCCAGCCTGTTTTCTAATTTTTTAAATTATTTGTTGTAGAGACAGAGTCTTGCTTTTTAATTCGGAAATGCTGGGATTATAGGCATGAGCCACTGCGCCCAGCCTCCCCCAAGGTTTTAATGTTGGTTATGTGGATATGTGGTAGGACATATCCTGGATATGCGGAAGGACGGACAGAGTCTGGATGTACCTAGGATAGAGAATCAAAGAAAATTTGGCTTCTTGACTGTAGGGTGAGGGTGCCAGATGTGGAACAGTGATGGTAATAGGCTAAGGAGTAAGAGGAAAATAACCTATATTGAGTAAGTGGGGTTTTTTTGTTTTGTTTTGTTTTTTGAGATAGTCTTTTCTGTTGCCCAGGCTGGAGTGAGTAGCACAATCTCAGCTCACTGCAGCTTCAGCCTCCTGGGTTCAAGCGATTCTTCTGCCCAGCCTCCTGTTGGAAATGCTTGTTCCCTGGTGCCGTAAAGAAATAGCACTTGAACATAAATTTAATTAATTTAATTTAATTTACTCAGCAAGGCCTTTTTTTTTTGAGATGGAGTCTCGCTCTGTCGCCCAGGCTGGAGTGCAGTGGTGCAAACTCGGCTCACTGCAAGCTCTGCCTCCCAGGTTCACGCCATTCTCCTGCCTCAGCCTCCTGAGTAGCTGGGACTACAGGCGCCCGCCATGACGCCCGGCTAATTTTGTGTGTGTGTGTGTGTGTGTGTGTATTTTTTTAGTAGAGACGGGGTTTCACCCTGTTAGCCAGGATGGTCTCGATCTCCTGACAACATGATCCGCCCGCCTTGGCCTCCCAAAGTGCTGGGATTACAGGTGTGAGCCACTGCGCCCGGCCATCAAGGCCATCTTTATACTTTCTGCAGAAAGGGTACACGCCAGCAGTTTTGCCACGAGAGTACACTGAGCAAAGGAAACAGGGTCATTTATACCCTGACACATCCACCCTACTGCTGTGTCCAATTCCAGTTTCCATTTGCTGGAATGGGACCTCACATTTTGCATTTGTCCTGATTGGCTAGCAACTTAGAACTTTTTTTTTTTTTTTTTAGACCAAGTCTCGCTCTGTCAACCAGGCTGGAGTGCAGTGGCACAATCTCGGCTCGCTGCAGGCTCCGCCTCCCGGAGCTTCTCCTGCCTCGGCCTCCCAAGTAGCTGGGACTACAGGCACCTGCCACCACACCTGGCTAATTTTTTGTATTTTTTAATAGAGACGGGGTTTCACCGTGTTAGCCAGGATGGTCTTGATCTCCTGACCCCGTGATCCGCCTGCCTCAGCCTCCCAAAGTGCTGGGATTACAGGCGTGAGCCACCGCACCCAGCCGCAACTTAGAACTTTTGGCAGAGGAGAACAAAGGAAGGTGTGAGTCACCATACCTGGCCTCTTTCAATTTTTATATTTTTTCATCTTACCACATTTGAGGGCTACAGCCCACCTCTATCAGTAATAGCAGACTCACTAGAGGAGTTCTTGTAATGGGTGGCAACAAATGAGCTCTTAGTGGTTGTGGGGGAAACCTCTTCGTGATTGTGAT
Source organism: Symphalangus syndactylus (assembly GCF_028878055.3). Lineage (NCBI taxonomy): Eukaryota > Metazoa > Chordata > Mammalia > Primates > Hylobatidae > Symphalangus > Symphalangus syndactylus. The sequence goes on from NC_072439.2 coordinate 33,476,740, forward strand.
AACCCCACCTCCACCCTATAGAGAATACTGGCTGTCAGACATTGTGAGCCAGGCCCTTGTCTTTGGAAGTAGCCCTCTCCATCTCTCCCCATGAAGGAGCTGACCTATTGAGTGAGATGACTGCCTGATTCACCTGAGAGCTGCTGTTCCAGTAAGGTGACTCTACAGGTGGCATGCATCCAGAAGCCAAAAGCCCAACTGTTACACCTCCAGGGTTAGGGGAGAAGCTGGGAGGTAGAAGTTCAGGGATGATTCAGAGGTTTGTAATCTACCTGTCTCATCACTCATCAATGAACATAACCTGAGTGTACTGTTCAGAGCCATTCAGCAGCTTTCTTTGGCAGCCATGGGGTAGAGGAAATGAAATGTAGCCTTTGGTGTTACAGTCTTCAAGCACCTCCTGTCTAGAGTCATTTGCTCTGCTGGTGGCCATTAGGGTTAGTTAAATTTGTTTCCTCTCCCTGAGGCTCCTCCCTTCTTGGTTCCTTAAAAAGAAAACTGGTATCTTTTCCTTGATGGCTGTTAAAAAAAAAAGAAAAGAAAGAAAGAAAATTGGAACTTTATTTTGTATTCCACAGCTAGAAGGAATTATCCATTCACCTCTGCCTCAAGCTTGACTGCTTCTTTCCTGGGATCCAACTCCCAGGAAGTTCTGACACTTGATGGTAGGTGATAGGCCAACACATTTCTAAGAAACAAATATTTACTGAATTCAGCTATGCACAAGGCACTGTTCTAGATGCTTTTATGAAAATTATTTAGTTTACTTAACTACTCTGAAATTGGCTTTTATTATTACCATTTTAGAAATGTAAAAACTGAGACTTAGAAATTAGGTTACATAGCCAAGATAACACAGGGGGAAAGTGGCAGAACGTTAATTTAGGACTTGGTCCTTGGTAATTTCATATCTCAACTGTTTGGATTCAGTAGGTCTGAGGCCCAAGAAATGTGAATACTTCTGGCGAGGAGGTCACATTTTAAGTAACAAGACTTGACTACTTTTGCATATATGTCCTTATTGGAGCCTGAGAATCAGACTCTGAGTTAAGTAGTGTGTTATCTTAATTATGGAAATGGGAAGAGAAATAGTAGTTAATTGTTTTCCTTTGGTTGTCTTAGTTAATTAGTAATGGAGCTAGGACTAGAACCCAGACTTCCTTTCCTAACTCCAAATCAAGTGCTGTGTACTCTACATCATTAGATAAAGTTGTCCTAAGTTGAATTTTTTCTACTCTATCCTTTTGAGCAATCTTACCAATGAATTGCTGCCTTTAAAATTCCTCTGGTAACTTTTTTTTTTTTAAGCTTCAGGTTTAGCAAAAAACATGACTGAACCTGACACCGAAGGGTGCTAGAAAGTGGCTATCAGGCTGAGTGCGGTGGCTCACGCCTGTAATCCCAGCACTTTGGGAGGCCGAGGTGGTGGATCAGAAGGTCAGAAGTTCGAGACCAGTCTGGCCAACATAGTGAAACCCCATCTCTACTAAAAATACAAAAAATTAGCGGGGTGTGTTGGTGTGCACCTGTAATTTTAGCTACTCAGGAGGCTGAGGCAGGAGAATCGTGTGAACCCAGGAGAGAGAGGTTGCAATGAGCTGAGATCGTGCCATTGGACTCCAGCCTGGGTGACAGTGCGAGACTCCTTCTCAAAAACAAACAAAAACAAAAAACAGAAAATCTGCCAGGCACTGTGGCTCATGCCTGTAGTCCCAGCATTTTGGGAGGCTGAGGCAAGTGGATCATTTGAGGTCAGGAGTTTGAGACCAGCCTGGCCAACGTGGTGAAACCCTGTCTCTACTAAAAAACTACAAAAATTAGCTGGGCATGGTGGTCGGTGCTTGTAGTCCCGGCTACTCGTGAGGCTGAGGCAGGAGAATTGCTTGAACCTGGGAGGCAGAGGTTGCAGTGAGCCGAGATCAAGTCACTGCACTCAGCCTGGGCAACAGAGCAAGACTCTGTCTCAAAACAAAACAAAACAAAGTCAGCTGGTTGCAGTGGCTCATGCCTGTAATCTTAGCACTATGGGAGACTGAGGTAAGAGGATCGCTTGAGCCCAGGAGTTCAAAACCAGCCGGGGCAATATAGCAAGACCCCCGTCTCCATAAGAAAAGTTTAAAAGATAAAATTAGCTGGCCGGGCACAGTGGCTCACACCTTTAATCCCAGCACTTTGGGAGGCCGAGGCGGGCGGATCACGAGGTCAGGAGATCAAGACCATCCTGGCTAACACAGTGAAACCCTGTCTCTACTAAAATACAAAAAATTAGCCAGGCGTGGTGGCGGGCGCCTGTAGTCCCAGCTACTTGGGAGCCTGAGGCAGGAGAATGGCGTTGAACCTGGGAGGCAGAGCTTGCAGTGAGCTGAGATTGTGCCACTGCACTCCAGCCTGGGAGACAGAGTGAGACTCCGTCTCAAAAAAAATAAAAAATAAAAAAATAAAAATAAAAAAAAAAATCACCACAGCAAACAACCACCTGCAATTAAAAGGTCTCTTGCTGGGCTGATGTAGTCTCTGGGACACGGGGCCTCTATAATAGGGAATCTGTGGGACTCTAAACCATGGAATAGCTTGAACAAGGTTAACTGTAGAACAATAGTTTGAACTTATTAACATGTTTTCTTTGCCCACTTTTTTTGTGAAAGAAAGGGCAAAGTTACATCTTCAGTGCTGGGTTCAGCTTCCTGTTTGCCCATGTAGGTGCAGGGCTATGAAGGGCTGTTTGTGCTGCCTATTTCTTGCTCAAATGATCCTCAGTAAGATAAGAGGAGACTCTTTAGGAAGTTAAGAAAAGGAGTTAAGGACAGCCCTGGTAACAACTTGAGGTGTTCCTCCTTTGCTTTGGGAACATACTGGCTTGGTCTATGCTCTCTGAATTTACCTTTGGATTGATTCTTGTAAAAGTAATCTTTTCTGGCTGGGTGCGGTGGTGCATACCTATAATCCCAGCACTTTGGGAGGCTGAGAATGGAGGATCACTTGAGCCCAGGATCACTGGAGACCAGCCTGGGCAACATAGCAAGACCCCATCTCTACAAAAATTTTTTTTTTTTTTAATTAGCTGGGTTTGGTGATGTGCGCCTGTAATCCCGGCTACTCAGGAGGCTGAGGTGGAAGTATCACTTGAGCCCAGGAATTGAAGGCTACAGTGAGCTATTAACATGCCACTATACTCCAGCCTGGGGGAAAGAGTGACCTTTCTGAAGGGCTTCTTTTCGTTCCTCCTCTCCACCCCAACAGAAATAGGGGAACTAAATTTTAAAAATTCTAAAAATCTGGGAGGTCGAGGTAGGCATATCACCAGATGTCAGGAGTTTGAGACCAGCCTGGACAACATGATGAAACTCTTGTCTCTACTAAAAATACAAAAATTAGCCAAGCATGGTGGTGTGTGCCTATAATCCCAGCTACTCAGGAGGCTGAGGCACGAGAATCACTTGAACCCGGGAGCCAGAGATCGCGCCACTGCACTCCAGCCTGGGCGACAGAATGAGACTCCATCTCAAAAAAAAAAAAAAAAAATCTAAGAAGCCTTCAGCCCTATAGAACTCTCACCCCAGGCAGGTAGCAATTTTTTGCACAGAGAGCAGTGCAGTAGTTACTAGAAAAGGTGTCTCTGGTCTTTTGACAAAAGGAGGACAGGTGCAGCCTTGCTCCAGGATTAGTTTATTTCTGTGTGTAATCTTCTAAGTTTGCAAAGCACTTTTATGTCCACTGTAATTTAATTATCATAGGACTATTCTGTAAGGTGTGTGGTGAGTATTAGAGCCATTTTATAGAGCAGGAAACTTAGGCTTAATTTGATTATCTCAATTTGTTTTCAAAATCTAGTACAGAAAAATTAATTTCCTTGCCTCAGGCCGTATTTCTAGTTAGTAACCTGATTGGTCATCTTATTTCAAAGTTGGTGTATGGCCGGGTGCGGTGGCTTACGCCTGTAATCCCAGCGCTTTGAGAGGCCAAGGCAGGCGGATCACCTGAGGTCAGGAGTTTGAGACCAGCCTGGCCAATATGGTGAAACCCCGTCTCTACTAAAAGTACAAAAAAATTAGCCAAGCGTGGTGGTGCATGCCTGTAATCCCAGCTACTAGGGAGGCCAAGGCAGGAGAATCACTTGAATCCGGAAGGTGGAGGTTGCGGTGAGCTGAGATTGTGCCATTGCACTCCAGTCTGGGCAACAAGAATGAAACTGTCTCAAAAAAAAAAAAAAGAAAAGAAGAAAACTCACAAAGTTGGTGTGGAACTTTTATTGCAACTTGACAATCTTCTCAGAGATGTATTTTTTATTTGAGGAAAAAAGAAACTACCTGTACACATAGAAAAGCATAAACTAGCTAAACTATTTTCTCTCTCTTTTTTTTTTTTTTTTTTTTTTTGACAGAGTCTTGCTCATTTGCCCAGGCTGGAGTGCAATGGCACAATCTTGGCTCACTGCAACCTCTGCCTCCAAGGTTTAAGCCATTCTGCCACCTCAGTCTCCTGAGTAGCTGGGATTACAGCTGCCTGCCCATACCACGCCTAGCTAATTTTTGTATTTTTAGTAGAGACGGGGTTTCACCATGTTGGCCAGGCTGGTCTTGAACTCCTGACCTCAGGTGATCCACCCACCTCAGCCTCCCAAAGTACTGGGATTACAGACGTGAGCCACCGCACCCAGCCAAACTAATTATTTTCTTTTGACACTTTTAGAAACTTTGCAAGTTTCCATTTCTGCTAATGAGTAGTTTTCTGTCAGCTTCTTTGTAGATAATCTTTGTGCTTTTTCCAGGAGGGTCAGAAGTACCGTTGTGAACGGCTGTCCTCTGCCTGTGGTCTTTCCCAGACTAGAGAGGTTGAAGTGCTGCCGAAAGACCAGGTGCAGGAGAGATCTTACTAGCAGTGTTAAGTAATTGCTCAGTTTCCTCGTTCGTTTTCCTTGGGGTCACTCAAAAATATTGACAACTGCCCTGTTCTGGAACCCAGATGATGGGAAAGAGTCTGTCTTCAAGGAATGCTAGTGAAGCTGTAGATGAAAAAAAGCAGTTAAACCTCCTGCTGTCTCCATAGTGGTAACTCCTTCCAAACTGTTTGGGGACTTTTACAGCTTTCTTATGTCAAACTGCCCTAAGAGGCTAAGATGAAGAGAGAGAGGTTGAGTCACTGTAATTCCTTCTTGTTAATACAAAGGAGGGAGGGGTAACAGTTACATAAGGTTTTCTTTTTTGCTTTGCAGAATGCATCTTGTCTTGTTCTTGCAGCCCGGCATGCCAGTGCTTCCTCCACGGTAAGGTTTGGAAAAGAAGACTAAGAATAAGAATCATTGCGGCCAGCCTGACCTTGGGGCAGAGGATTTGGCAACCACCTGGCCTCTTATTATCCTGAATATTTCCTGGAAGTGTTTGTTATTATTGTTATTGTTATAGCTGCTATTATTATTATACTACTATTTAACAAATAATTTACTCAGTGGTATAGTGAGATGGGAATATCAATACATTTGCCTAATTCTTTTAAATGTTTTAAATAGTGTAAAATATACATAACATAAAATTTACCATTTTAATCATTTTTAAGTATATGCTTTAGTGGCAGTAGATATGTTTACATCATTGTGCAAGCATCCACCTCCAGAACTTTTGTCTGCCCAAACCAAGAAACTGTTCCCATTAAACATTAACTCCTGATTCCTTCCTCCCCCTGCCTAATTCTTTTACTCTCATTGTGCAGAGTAGTTGACCAGACTTCCCTGGCAGATAAAGCCAACTTCTAAAAAGCAAATTCTTGACACCTACTTTGCAGGAAATCTAATAAACTTTTAGACCATCGCTTAGCCCTTCTACTTTTCTTTTTAGAATTTGAAAGACATATTGGCTGACCTGATACCTAAGGAGCAGGCCAGAATTAAGACCTTCAGGCAGCAACATGGCAAGACGGTGGTGGGCCAAATCACTGTGGACATGGTAAGGGTTATGTGGCTTTGGCTGGGAAAAGTAGCTCTGTAATGTGCTTCAACAAAAGTAACGTTCTCTCCACTGACTATTCAAAAGCATTCTGTCCCATAGGCCCTGTAGGACAGCTTTAGGATGACTTTTCCCCATCCTTCAGATTCTGAGCAGCTCAGCTGATAGTTTCTCAACAGTTTTTAGCTTATTGGTCTCCATCCCCTTCTTCTAGAATGGAACTCATTCTGTTTGTTTTGATTGGTTGGAATTTGAGGGTAGGGTATGTTGGGGAGTGGTTGAGTGGGCAGGAGAAAAAAAGTGAAATACAATAAGAAAAGGAATCAGAGGCAGAAATATTAAAGATAGTAGGCTGGGCGCTATGGCTGATGCCTATTATCCCAACATTTTGGGAGGCTGCAGATGGAGAATCACTTGAGGCCAGGAGTTAACAACCAGCTTGATCAACAAAGGAAGATACCATCTCTATGAAAGAAAAATTTTAAAAATTAGCCAGAGATAGTGGGATGCCCCTGTAGTCCCAGCTACTGGGGAGGCAGAGGCAGGAGGATTGCTTGAGCCCAGGAGTTCAGGGCTGCAGTGAGCCATAATTATGCCACTGTAGTATAGCCTGGGCAACAGAGGGAGACTCTATCTCTAAAACAAACAAAAAAGAAAGATAGTGATTTCTCAACTTAAAAAATTTCATTTCCAGGCCTGTTGCAGTGGCTCATGCCTGTAATCCCAGCACTTTGGGAGGCCGAGGCGGGTGGCTCACCTGAGGTCAGGAGTTCGAGACCAGCCTGGCCAACATGGTAAAACTCCGTCTCTACTAAAAAATATAAAAATTAGCTGGGCATGGTGGCAGGCAACTGTAATTCCAGCTACTCAGGGAGGCAGGAGAATCACTTAAACCCAGGAGGCAGAGGTTGCAGTGAGCCGAGATTGCGCCATTGCACTCCAGCCTGGGTAAGAGTGAGACTCCATCTGGGGGAAACAAAAAAAAAAGATCAGCCTGGGCAACATGGCTGGCAAAACCCTGTTTCTTTTCTTTTTTTTTTTTTTTTTTTTAAGACGGAGTCTCACTGAGTCACCAGGCTGGAGTACAGTGGCGTGATCTCGGCCCACTACAACCTCTGCCTCCCAGGTTCAAGCAATTCTGCCTCAGCCTCCCAAGTAGCTGGGATTACAGGCCCGCGCTACCATGCCCAGCTGATTTTTGTATTTTTCGTAGAGACGGGGTTTCACCATGTTGGCCAGGATGGTCTCGATATCCTGACCTCGTGGTCCGCCCGCCTTGGCCTCCCAAAGTGCTGGGATTACAGGCGTGAGCCACTGCGCCCGGCCTAAACCCCATTTCTTAAAAAAAAAAAAAAAAAAAAAAAAAAGAAATACAAAAAATTAGCCAGACATGGTGGCACGTGCCTATAATCCCAGCTACTCAAGAGGCTGAAGTGGGTGGATCACCTGAACCTGCAAGTCCAGGCTGCAGTAAGCCGTGATTGTGCCACTGCGCTCCAGCCTGAGTGACAGACTCTGTGAGAGGCTCTAGGGATCTTCCCTCCTCCTCAGCCTCCCAAAGTGCTGGGATTACAGGCATGAGCCCCACCGCACCTGGCCACAAAGTTTCTTTTTTTTTTTTCCTTTTTTTTTTTTTTTTTTGAGATGGAGTTTTGCTCTTGTCACCTAGGCTGAAGTGCAATGGTGTGATCTTGGCTCACTGCAATCTCTGCCTCCTGGGTTCAAGCGATTCTCCTGCCTCAGCCTCCCAGGTAGCTGGGATTACAGGCACATAGACCATGCCCGTTAATTTTTTTATTTTTAGTGGAGACAGGGTTTCACCGTGTTGGCCAAGGCTGGTCTCAAACTCCTGACCTCAGGTGATCCACCTGCCTCGGCTTCCCAAAGTGCTGGGATTACAGGTGTCAGCCACTGTGCCTGGCCACAAAGTTTAATTCTTTAGTAAGCTGACTCCTCAGACATCTCTCACCAAATGAAGTCTTACAAGTCTAAGAATAAATTTTCTCTCCCAGATCCCATGAAGCTCTAACAAGTTCTAGTCTGAATCATTCTGATTACTGGCCACAGTCTCTCTTTTTTTTTCCTTTTTTCTTCATCCTCTTTAGATGTATGGTGGCATGAGAGGCATGAAGGGATTGGTCTATGAAACATCAGTTCTTGATCCTGATGAGGTAAGACATTTTCATGTCAATTACTAATAATCATTAAGTTTGTGCAAATATGCAAACCGTGGATTAGACCAGTAAGGGTAAGCACAAAACAGAGCACCTAGCTTCATATATTGGAAGGTAGAGAAGACATATGTATGGAATAATTGAAGAACAAATTTACCTTTTAAATATATCAACTAGTAAAAATAAAAGTACAAAACCAGAAGTAAGTTATGTGAAGATTTAAGCTTTAAAAGTTCTGTTCTGGGCCGGGTGCAGTGGCTCACGCCTATAATCCCAGCACTTTGGGAGGCTGAGGCGGGCAGATCATGCGGTCAGGAGGTTGAGACCGTCCTGGCTAACACGGTGAAACCCTGTCTGTACTAAAAATACAAAAAATTAGCCGGGCATGGTGGCAGGCACCTGTAGTCCCAGCTACTCGGGAGGCTGAGGCAGGAGAATGGTGTGAACCCAGGAGGCGGAGTTTGCAGTGAGCTGAGATCGCGCCACTGCACTCCAGCCTGGGCGACAGTGTGAGACTCCGTCTCAAAAAATATATATATATATTAAAAATTATATTCTGGGCTAGGCATGATGGCTTGCCCCTGTAATCCTAGCACTTTTGGAGGCCAAGGTGGAGCATTGCTTGAGGCCAGAAGATTGGGACCAGTCTGAGCAACATAGCAAGACCCCACCTCTACAAAAACAATAATTAATTAACATAAAAAGTCCTACTCTAACTTGTTGTAAGGTCTGATGAGTAAGACCAGTCGTGTGACTTCCAGGCTATAAACTTGATTTGTAATTCTCTCTCTTCTCTCTCAAGGGCATCCGTTTCCGAGGCTTTAGTATCCCTGAATGCCAGAAACTGCTACCCAAGGCTAAGGGTGGGGAAGAACCCCTGCCTGAGGGCTTATTTTGGCTGCTGGTAACTGGGCATATCCCAACAGAGGAACAGGTAAAGCAGAAGGATGTTATTAGCTCTTCTCATTACCCTTCTTCATTGCCTTTCTCTAATCTCAGACACTTAATGCTGATCCGGCATTTATAGAGATGTGTAGTGAGGGGAAGGAATCAGAGCAGAGTTCTGCTGTGTAAATGGATTGGGTTGAACTCTCTTGGGTTTTCTTTACTCAGATGTTGCTGTCCTTTTTTATTTTTCTCCTTCCTTGTCCTTGCTGGTGTTCTGAGCACTGTCTCTTTTTCCACAGGTATCTTGGCTCTCAAAAGAGTGGGCAAAGAGGGCAGCTCTGCCTTCCCATGTGGTCACCATGCTGGACAACTTTCCCACCAATCTACACCCCATGTCTCAGCTCAGTGCAGCCGTTACAGCCCTCAACAGTGAAAGTAACTTTGCCCGAGCATATGCACAGGGTATCAGCCGAACCAAGTACTGGGAGGTAGGAAATTTGGGTGGGGTGATCGGTGTGTGATGGGGATTCAAAAGACTTGACTGAAGAGAGGGAAAAAATACAGAATCTTCAGAAAAATTACCTCCGAATTAATCAGAAACTAACTTAACAAATTTTCATTGGAAGCTTGTTTTTTGTCAGTTGTTGGAATTACAGAGCTAAGTAGAGCATGGTTTCTATCACCAAGACTGTTTGTTTGGTTAGGCTGACACACGTGTAAAAAAAGAAATTATTAAAATTCCATAGTCGGCCGGGCACGGTGGCTCATGCCTATAATCCCAGCAATTGGGGAGGCCAAGGCGGGCATATCACGAGGTCAGGAGTTCAAGACTAGTCTGGCCAATATGGTGAAACCCCATCTCTACTGAAAATACAAAAATTAGCCAGACGTGATGGCGGGTGCCTGTAATCCCACATACTCAGGAGGCTGAGGCAGAAGAATCACTTGAACCTGGGAGGTGGAGGTTTCAGTGAGCCGAGATCGCACCACTGCACTCCAGCCTGGGCGACAGAGTGAGACTCCATCTAAAAAAAAATTCCATAGTCTTGCTGTAACAGAGGTATGTACACACGGCTGTTGAAATGGAAAAGAGACCTAGGTAGGTGGCTCATGCCTATAATCCCAGTGACTCATGAGGCTGAGGTGGGAGGATTGCTTAAGGCCAGGAGTTTGAGATCAGCCTGGGCAACATAGTGAGATCCCATCTGGACATTAAAAAGGAAAAAACAAGAAAAGAAAAGGATGTGACTTAACTGCAGGGTCCCTGAGGAAGGTTTCACAGGGCAGTCTCACGCTAGCGCCAGAGGGTCACTTTCCCTCCCCATCTTCTTCAAATACAGAAAACTTTGAGAAATCTTACAAGTTGGGAGAACAGCAGTTGCAACTCTGGAGTCTAGGAGGACTAATGCCAGTCAGTCATGTTCTCGGCTAGCCAACCTAAGATACCCATCAGGAGTGGGAGAGTGGTTAGTATCCTTGGAGTATGCTCCAGATCCAGAAACAAATGAGCTTTATTCTCTGAAAATGAAAAGTGTCCTTAATAGTTTACAACTCTGGTTAGGGTATGGAAAGATTGTTTCTTATCCCAATGCATAGTACATAATTCCTTCCATCCTCTTCTAGTACCCCACAAACTCAAACACTGGGTAAAAGTACAAATGATCTGGCTAGGTTTACAGGAGAATGTACCATTTTCTTCTGTTTCTTTTTTTTTTTTTTTTTTTGAGACGGAGTCTCGCTCTTTCACCCAGGCTGGAGTGCAGTGGTGCGATCTCGGCTCACTGCAGGCTCCGCCCCCCGGGGTTCACACCATTCTCCTGCCTCAGCCTCCCGCGTAGCTGGGACTACAGGCGCCTGCCACCTCGCCCGGCTAATTTTTTTTCTTTGTATTTTTAGTAGAGACGGGGTTTCACCGTGTTAGCCAGGATGGTCTCGATCTCCTGACCTCGTGATCCGCCCACCTCGGCCTCCCAAAGTGCTGGGATTACAGGCATGAGCCACCGCACCCGGCCTTTCTTTTGTTTCTTATTTGGAGATAGGTAGTATAGGAACAGAAAATTTTCTTTTTACAAAGCAGGTACATTAAATGATTTTTGGCCAGGAGGTGCCAGCCACCAGGAAGGCCCTAAAGAGTTCACTGTGGTGCAAGACACAGAAGAGCATGATCCACTGCTCTGATGCAACCCCCTTGGGTCCTTGGCAAATCTAGATTCATTTAGTTGGTCAATATTAATTCGGCACCAACTGTGTGTGGAGAATTGTGTTTGCAGTTGAGGAAGACAGAGAGCATTTAAAATTGATATTAACTTGGTTGGCATTGGGGAGTTGGTATCAGAATGATGCAAAATATATACATTCACACCACATAAAGCATTTATTTATAAAGGCTTATTTATAAACACTTTAGGTGGTATGAATGTGTATATTTGTACCTGCACACATTAGCAGGTACAAAAGATCATATAATCTTAATATTTTATTTTTCATTTTCTTTATTTATTTTATTTTTTTGAGATGGAGTCTTGCTGTCACCCAGGCTGGAGTGAAATGGCATGTGAGCCACTGTGCCCAGCCATTTTTATTTTTATTTTTTTAGAAATAGGTCTCTCTCTAGTCACCCAGGCCAGGATGCAGTGGCATGATCATAGCTCACTGTAACCTCGAACTCCTGGACTCAAGTGATCCTCCCGCCTCAGCCTCCCAAGTAACAAGGACTACAGGCACATGCCACCATGCCTAGCTGGCATTACAGGCACACACCACCACTCCTGCCTAATTTTTGTGTGTGGTTTTTTTTTTTTTTTTTTTTTTGAGACGGTGTCTTGCACTGTCACCCAGGTTGGCGTGCAATGGCACGATCTTGGCTCACTGCAACCTCCACCTCCCAGGTTCACACGATTCTCCTGCCTCAGCCTCCCGAGTAGCTAGGATTACAGGCGCACACCACCACACCCGGCTAACTTTTTGTATTTTTAGTAGAGACAGGGTTTCACTATGTTGGCCAGGCTGGTCTCGAACCTCTGACCTCGTGATCTGCCCACCTCGGCCTCCCAAAGTGCTGGGATTACAGGCTTGAGCCACTGCACCTGGCCTTGTCTTTTTAATAGAGACAGGGTTTCACCATGTTGGCTAGGCCGGTCTAGAATGGCTGGTGCAGAACTCCTGACCTCAGGTGATTCGCCCACCTCTTCCCAAAGTGCTGAGATTATAGGCGTGAGCCACCACGGCCTTTTTGTTTGTTTTGTTTTGTTTTTTTGAGATGGAGTCTCACTCTGTTGCCCAGGCTGGAGTGCAGTGATGCAGTCTCAGGTCACCACAACCTCTGCCTCCTGAGTTCAAGCGATTCTCCTGCCTCAGCCTCCCTAGTAGCTGGGACTACAGGTGCACACCACCACGCCTGGCTAATTTTTGTTTTTTGTTTCTTTGTTTTTGTTTTTGTTTTTGGTTTTTTTGAGATGGAGTCTCGCTCCGTTGCCCAGGCTGGAGTGCAGTGGCGTGATCTCAGCTGATTGCAAGCTCCGCCTCCCTGGTTCAAGCGATTCTCCTGCCTCAGCCTCCCGAGTAGCTGGGACTACAGGCACCCACCACCATGCCTGGCTAGTTTTTTGTATTTTTAGTAGAGTCAGGGTTTCACCATGTTAGCCAGGATTGTCTTGATCTCCTGACCTTGTGATCCACCCGCCTCGGCCTCCCAAAGTGCTGGGATTACAGGCGTGAGCCACCGCGCCTGGCCTTGTTTTTTTTGTTTTGTCTTGTCTTGTCTTGTTTTGTTTTGTTTTGAGACAGAGTCTCGCTCTGTTGCCCAGGCTGGAGTGCAGTGGAGGGATCTCCACTCACTGCAAGCTCCGCCTCCCGGGTTGACGCCATTCTCCTGCCTCAGCCTCCCGAGTAGCTGAGACTACAGGTGCCCGCCACCACGCCCGGCTAATTTTTTCTATTTTTAGTAGAGACAGGGTTTCACCGTGTTAGCCAGGATGGTCTCGATCTCTTGACCTCGTGATCTGCCCACCTTGGCCTTCCAAAGTGCTGGGATTACAGGCGTGAGCCACCGCGCCCGTCCAGGCCTTGTGTTTTTAATAGAGACAGGGTTTCACTCTGTTGGCCAGGCTGATCTCGAACTCCTGACCTTGTGATCTGCCTGCCTCGGCCTCACAAAGTGCTGGGGATTATAGGAGTGAGCCATGGTGCCCAGCCTTCTTGAGCTTTTAAGGAGTTTTTTTTACATATACCTTAAGAGGATGATCTTCTGCACGAACATTTCTTCTATAATAATTTCCATTAGGCCGGGCGCAGTGGCTCACGCTTGTAATCCCAGCATTTTGGGAGGCCGAGGCGGGCGGATCGTGAGGTCAGGAGATCGAGACCACGGTGAAACCCCATCTCTACTAAAAATACAAAAAATTAGCTGGGCGTGGTGGCGGGCACCTGTAGTCCCAGCTACTCGGAGAGGCTGAGGCAGGAGAATGGCGTGAACCCGGGAGGCGGAGCTTGCAGTGAGCCGAGATCGCGCCACTGCACTCCAGCCTGGGTGACACAGCGAGACTCCGTCTCAAAAAAAAATAATAATAATAATTTCCATTAACTCTAGATGAATAGTGTAATCTCTTGAGTTGAAAGAGTTTAATTAGCTTCTAGGCCTCTGATTGACTTAAGATCACTCAGAACAAGGAGATTGATTGCTCTGATGCAACCAGCTGTTTAATTGTGAAGTAGCCTTAAGCTGTTGAATTTAGTCAAATTTGTGAAGTAGCTGACAGATCAAGTTTTGCTAGTAGGCCAGGCATGAGGACTCATGCTTGTAATCCCAGCACTTTGGGAGGCCACGGCAGGCAGATCACTTGAGGTCAGGAGTTCAAGACCAGTCTGGCCAACATGGCAAACCCCATCTCTACAAAAAAATACAAAAATTAGCTGGGCGTTGTGGTGCACACCTGTAATCCCAACTGCTCGGGAGGATGAGGTAGGAGAATCGCTTGAACCTAGGAGGCAGAGGTTGCAGTGAGCCAAGATAACACCACTGCACTCCAGCCTGGGTGAGGATAAACCAAAAATATATGCTTTTTATTTACCAACTTTTTTTTTTTTTTTTTTTTTTTTTTTTTTTTTTTTTTTTTTTTTGAGACAGAGTCTTGCTGTGTCGCTCAGGCTGCAGTGCAGTGGCACGACCTCGGCTCACTGCAACCTCCGCCTCCCAGGTTCAAGCAATTTTCCTGCCTTGGCCTCCCGAGTAGCTGGGACCACAGGCGCACGCCACCACGCCCATCTAATTTTTGTATTTTTAGTAGAGATGGGGTTTTGCCTTGTTGGCCAGGATGGTCTTGATCTGTTGACCTCGTGATCCGCGCGCCTCAGCCTCCCAAAGTTCTGGGATTACAGGCATGAGCCACCGTGCTTTGCCTGTTTATCAGCTTTTTAAAAAGTGGCATGGGCTGGGTGCAGTGGCTCACGCCTGTAATCTCAACACTTTGGGAGGCCGAGGAGGGTGGATAACCTGCGGTCAGGAGTTCGAGACCGACCTGGCCAATATGGTGAAACCCCATCTCTACTAAAGATACAAAAAATTAGCCAGGCATGGTGGCGCACGCCTGTAAGCCCAGCTACTCAGAAGGCCACGGCACAAGAATCGCTTGAACCCTGGAGGCGGAGGTTGCAGTGAGCTGAGATCGCGCCATTGCACTCCAGCCTGGGCGACAGGGTAAGACTCCGTCTCAAAAAATAAAAGTGGCATGAGTTAATAACGTAAGCTAGGTAATGCTTCTTGGCTACGTGGGTGACCTTGTGCAAGTTAACTTAGCTAAGCCCCAATTTCCTCATCTATAAAAAGAGGTATATGTTACCTTACAGGATTATTGTAAGAAAAGAAAAAGTAATACTGCAAATAATATAACTAGCACAGTACCTGTTGCATAGTAAGTGCTTAAAGAATGGAAGCCTCGGCCAGGTGCGGTGGCTCGCTCCTGTAATCCCAGAACTTTGAGGGGCCAAGGCGGGCAGATCACCTGAGGTCGGGAGTTCAAGACTAGCCTGACCAACATGGTGAAACCCCCCTCTACTAAAAATACAAAATTAAGCCAGGCATGGTGGTGCATCCTGTAATTTCAGCTACTCAGGAGGCTGAGGCAGGAGGATGGCATGAACCCGGGAGGCAGAGCTTGCAGTAAGCCGAGATCGCGCCACTGCACTCCAGCCTGGGTAACAGAGCGAGAATCCATCTCAAAAAAAACAAAAAAGAATGGAAGCCTTTGTTATTAAACAACAATTGAATATCACTGTTTGATCCTTGGCACATACAGTGAATTTTCTTTGAAAGATGGAACATAGAATTCATTATTAAAACCTAGTGTCTTTTTTTTTATTTTTTGAGATGGAGTCTCACTCTGTCACCCAGGCTGGAGGGCAGTGGCATGATCTCGGCTCACTGCAAGCTCCACCTCCCGGATTCATGCCATTCTCCTGCCTCAACCTCCCGAGTAGCTGGGACTACAGGCACCTGCCACCACACCCGGCTAATTTTTTGTATTTTTAGTAGAGACGGGGTTTCACCATGTTAGCCAGGATGGTCTTGATCTCCTGACCTCGTGATCTGCCCGCCTCGGCCTCTGAAAGTGCTGGGATTACAGGCATAAGCCACCGTGCCCAACCCCTTTTTTTTTTTTTTTTTTTTTTTTTTTTAAGACAGAGTCTCGCTCTGTGGTCCAGGCTGGAGTGCAGTGGCACAATCTTGGCTCACTGCAACCTCCACCTCCCGGGTTCAGGCAATTCTCCTGCCTCAGCCTCCCGAGTAGCTGGGATTATAGGCGCCTACCCACACCACGCCTGGCTGATTTTTTGTATTTTTAGAAGAGACCAGGTTTCACCATGTTGGCCAGGCTGGTGTTGAACTCCTGACCTCAAATGATCTGCCAGCCTCAGCCTCCCAAAGTGCTGGCATTATAGGCGTGAGCTGCCGTGCCTGGCTGTAAAACCTAGTGTCTTAACACATTGAACGTCAAGTCATGGTGTAGTGAAAAAGATCATGATTAAACATATCAGAGGGCCAGCCATGGTGGCTCACACCTGTAATCCCAGTACTTTGGGAGGCCAAGGCAGGCAGATCACCTGAGGTCGGGAGTTTCTAGACTAGCCTAACCAACATAGAGAAACCCCGTCTCTACTAAAAATACAAAATTAGCCGGGCATGGTGGCACATGCCTGTAATCCCAGCTACTCAGGAGGCTGAGGCAAGAGAATCACTTGAACTTGGGAGGCGGAGGTTGCACTGAGCTAAGATTGCGCCATTGCATTCCAGCCTGGGCAACAAGAGTGAAACTGTCTCAAAAAACCATATCAGAGTTCAAACTTGACTTTGGCATTTAACCTAATACTATGAGCCTTAGTTTGCTCATCTTTAAAATGGCAGTCATTATATACTTTGTAGTAGTAAGCGTTGGGAATAATGTTTTAGTGTACATTAGATGGTATTACAAATCACTTAGTGCCTGGGTCATAATAGTTATTTGGTGAAATGGTTATGATTGTTATTCTCTACTTTCAAACACACTCAATATATAACAACCCATCATATAACTAACCATCAACCCAAATAGCCCCAATTCATGGAGGACAGACAATATCCCTGCCTAATTCTTCTTTGCTGATAATTCCTTTTTTTTCTCCATCTTGCTCCCCTTCTGTCAGTTGATTTATGAAGACTCTATGGATCTAATCGCAAAGCTACCTTGTGTTGCAGCAAAGATCTACCGAAATCTCTACAGAGAAGGCAGCAGTATTGGGGCCATTGACTCTAAGCTGGACTGGTCTCACAATTTCACCAACATGTTAGGCTATACTGACCATCAGTTCACTGAGCTCATGCGCCTGTACCTCACCATCCACAGGTGAGCTAGACCTAGCAACCATAGCCACTAGGTGCCTCAATTGGTGGGAAATTTTTTTAAAAGCTCCTTTATGTTCTCATCTTCTGAGAACAGGTGATAGGCAGCAAGAAGACAGAAATGTGGCATAAAGGATGATACAAGGCAAGAAAGGGGTCTAGTAAGCAAGGTCAGGAGGCCTAAAGAAATTACTGTAACCATGCTAAGAACAAGATGGTGCTTCTGGCTGGGAAAAGGCACTAGCTGCTCACATTAGATGGTCCTTCAACTTTCCAGGAGCTCCCTCTTTGGGGCCATTGCTATTAAAGCTAGGTTGGAGTCATGGAGCAGAGCATACAGGCATCATCAACCAGTAACCTCTCCAGCTCTGTGGATGAGTGAACAAAAGCTGGTAATGAGATTAGGATGCTTTTTTGGTTTTTTTTTTTTAGATGGAGTCTTGCTCTGTCGCCAGGTTGGGGTGCAGTGGTGCAATCTTGGCTCACTGCAACCTGCACCTCCAGGTTCAAGTGATTCTGCTGCCTCGGCCTCCCAAGTAGCTGGGACTACAGGTGTGTGCCATCACGCCCAGCTAATTTTTGTTATTTTTAGCAGAGACGGGGTTTTACCATGTTGGCCAGGATGGTCTTGATCTCTTGACCTCATGATCCACCCGCCTTGGCCTCCCAAAGTGCTAGGATTATAGGCGTGAGCCACTGTGCCTGGCCAAGATTAGGATGTCTTTTACAAGAGTTTAGGTATAACTGACTGGCTATAGGCTGGCATGAGCCCATAACTAGGCTAGTAAGTGGCAAATAAGAGAACAGCAAGGTTTCCATAATCTGCTCTTTCTTTCTCCCCTTGGCTCTCCCTTCTTACTTCCCCACAGTGACCATGAGGGCGGCAATGTAAGTGCCCATACCAGCCACTTGGTGGGCAGTGCCCTTTCAGACCCTTACCTGTCCTTTGCAGCAGCCATGAACGGGCTGGCAGGGCCTCTCCACGGCCTGGCAAATCAGGTAAGACTATTCTTTTTATTTTCCTGCTACATGTTTTCCTTACCCCATGCTTTGTTTCTGATCTTGCCATTCTCTTCTGGCATATGTATTAACATTCCCTTTTTTCCCAAACCTTACCCATAGGAAGTGCTTGTCTGGCTAACACAGCTGCAGAAGGAAGTTGGCAAAGATGTGTCAGATGAGAAGTTACAAGACTACATCTGGAACACACTCAACTCGGGACGGGTAAGCAGAGATGCTTAACAAATGGGAAAGAAACCAAGACCCAAGTTCTGCAATTTGGAAGAATTAATAAGAAAAGAATGAAAGATGTCCCTAAATTAGAGATTTTTTTTTTTCTTCATTTATCTACCTTGAAGAATTTAGAAAAGAATTTCTAGGTGGGTACAATGGCATGCACCTGTAGTCCCACCTACTTGGGAGGCTGAGGCAAGAGGATTGCTTGAGGCCAGGAGTTTAAGGCTGCAGTGTGCTAAGATCGCTCCTGTGAATAGCCACTACACTCCAGCCAGGACAACACAGCAAGACCCCGTTATCTAAAAAACAATTTTAAATAGGTTGAGTGTGGTGGCTCACGCTTATAATCTTAGCACTTTGGGAGTCCAGGTTGGGTTGGATCACTTGAGCCCGGGAGTTTGAGACCAGCCTGAGCAACATAGACCCTATCTTTTTTTTTTTTTTTTTAAGACAGAGTCTTGCTCTTGTTGCCCAGGTTAGAATGCAGTGGCGCAACCTCAGCTCACTGCAACCTCCGCCTCTCAGGTTCAAGCGATTCTCCTGACTCACCCTCTGGAATAGCTGGGATTACAGGCATGCGCCACCATGCCCAGCTAATTTTGTATTTTTAGTAGAGACGGGGTTTCTCCGAGTTGGTCAGTTGGTCAGGCTAGTCTAGAACTCCCAACCTCAGGTGATCTGCCCATCTCGGCCTCCCAAATTGCTGGGATTACAGGCATGAGCCACCGCACCCAGCCAGACCCCATCTTTGCCAAAAAAAAAAAAAAGCCAGGTGTGTTGCTGTGCACCTGTGGTCCCAGCTACTCTGGAGGCTGAAGTGGGAGGATTGCCTGAGCCTGGGAGGTCGAGGCTGCCGTGAGATGTGATCATGCCACTGCACTCCAGCCTGGGTGACAGAGTGAGATCCTGTCTCAAAAAATAAAAGAATTTCTACTGAGAATACTATCTTTTTTCCTCACTCTTTACAGGTTGTTCCAGGCTATGGCCATGCAGTACTAAGGAAGACTGATCCACGATATACCTGTCAGCGAGAGTTTGCTCTGAAACACCTGCCTAATGACCCCATGTTTAAGTTGGTTGCTCAGCTATACAGGATTGTGCCTAATGTCCTCTTAGAGCAGGGTAAGGCCAAGAATCCTTGGCCCAATGTAGATGCTCACAGTGGAGTGCTGCTCCAGGTAAGTCCTCCTTTCCCTCTTTTCCCTCTAATTTGTACCAAACCCTATTGTTATCTGCCATGCACAAAGTCAATTAACTCCTAGTCAGAGCAAGGACTTCCCTCACAGAGCATTTTGATAAAGTTGACTATGAGAGGGTTGGGGATTGGGGTTGCTCTGTTTTCAGAATCCCAATTGCTATACTTTTCTCAGTGTCATTTCTATTTAAGGTTGACTGGGCTAAGTCCTTGGAGAAAAACGGAAAATTGAGCTTTTAAGGTTTCTATCACCCAGGACTTGTACATGCCACTGCCTCTGCCTTAAACAAAATATTTTTCTCTTCTACCTTACAGTATTATGGCATGACGGAGATGAATTACTACACGGTCCTGTTTGGGGTGTCACGAGCATTGGGTGTACTGGCACAGCTCATCTGGAGCCGAGCCTTAGGCTTCCCTCTAGAAAGGCCCAAGTCCATGAGCACAGAGGGTCTGATGAAGTTTGTGGACTCTAAGTCAGGGTAAAACTGGAGACTGGGGGAAAGTGACTACCAGAAAGTGAGGAAGCCTAAATAAAAAGTATACTTTTGTTTCAGGGGGCCTTTAAAGACTTAAGGTTAAATTATATCTGAGGCACTGATATGTTTGAGGTTAAAATATAAATTAAGACTTTAAAAGATGAAAAATGGTCCCTTCCCTAATAAGCTCCCTTCCCCTGCCTGGTATGAGTTGCCCATCATAGGCATGGTCCTGGAGGATGACCAGGACTAATGCATGTGGTGAGTAGGTTTGGCCCCCTCACTATCTCTAGAGTGAGAATCTGGCTCCTGTTTCCATGGGTCAAAGCCGGTTGCAGAGAATCTGCAGTCACTTCAGAGCTTTAGCTTCTTCTCTGCCAAGCCCTCAATAAGCCAGCAAACCAGGACTCTGCCCCTTCTGTTTCCATAGGAATCATGTTGGATAGTCATCTGTACCAAGCCCCTTGGCCCTCTCCCATGCACACAAACACCTCCTAGCAAGACCTGTTGGTTAGCTGGACATGGTTTGGCAATTTTTTTATACTACCAAGTGACCATAAAGGCATGGCATTTGTTGTGACCGGCACCCAATGTTTGATTTCTTTTTTAAAAGCTATCCAATTAAAATTAAGGTCTGGGAGTGTTCTGTTTCCCATTACTTTAATACTCACCTCCTCCCAGACTTTCTACACCTGTTACACTTCAGGCTGAGGATGTTCTAGACCTCCCTCTCTTGGTCCCTACTAGAGACCTCTCAGCAGATCTGTGGGCCCAGTCATTGGGTTTTATCAGTGCTTAATGTGAACTAAATTTTTTACTTCCACAGAATACAAGCCACTACCTTCTGACCTCCCCACCCCGCACCAACCCCCATCTTTTAATATGCTGTGGGGCATAGAACAGGGACTCTGGAATGACCAGCATGATATTTTCAGAGTCTTGTCCCTGGGGTATTAGCACCTCTTTTTGAACAGAGAATTGATTCAAGATTGGACATGGTCTCCTCTGATTATCAGGTACTGGGGCTGAGGGCATTAAAAATAGTAAGCCTTGGCTGGGCGCGGTGGCTCACGCCTGTAATCCTAGCACTTTGGGAGGCTGAGGCGGGCGGATCACAAGGTCAGGAGATGGAGACCATCCTGGCTAATACAGTGAAACCCCGTCTCTACTAAAAATAAAAAAAAAAATTAGCCAGGTGTGGTGGTGGGCGCCTGTAGTCCCAGCTACTCGGGAGGCTGAGGCAGGAGAATGGCGTGAACCCGGGAGGCGGAGCTTGCAGTGAGCCGAGATCGTGCCAGTGCACTCCAGCCTGGGTGACAGAGTGAGACTCCATCTCAAAAAAAAAAAAAAAAAGAAAAAAAATAGTAAGCCTCCCTCCTGGTCCCCTGCCTCAAGAAATTGCCTCCTTAATTATCAACATCTTTTTCCTCTCTTTCCCTGAGAGATCACAGTACAATGTTTGTTTCAGAAGCCTCATTAGCACAGGTTTTCAGCAACTCAGAATGCTCTACTTCTTTTTCTTTGAGAAAGGATTTCGATACACTCCTGCTGTGCCCCCATCTTTCCTCCAAACTCCTGCCTGTGTTTGTGTGGATACCCAGTCCCAGAACCACACTGTTGAGTTGGACACACTGTAAACCCCTGGGTAACTGTGAAGTCATGATGCAGACTTCAGGTTGTTCTGTACAAAATGCAAAATAAATGTTTTTATTAACAATGCTTGAGCCTACTATTAAATAAGGCCTGGAAGAATCTTTATTATGAGGTAAAGAATCTGGCTAGCAAGATCCTGAACTTAGTGGGTTATAAGTAAAGTAATCTGTATCCATTTATCTTTAGGCAGGTTTGGCTTTCTTTTACCTTAACCAGAGGAAAGCCTCCCTGAGAAACTTCCAGAGGAGATTTCTGTCCTTCCTCAAGGTTAGGAAGTCCTTGATGTTTAGCCCCTAACCTTGCTAATTTTGTTGTAAAGTAACATACTCAAGGGCTATAGCTGAGATTCTCACTTGCTTATGTGACTAATCCAAGAACTGGTCTAGCCCACTGAGAGAAAGGAACAAACTGTACCAAGGACGAATGGGCTAGTACTGCTACCTCAGGACCAGAGCCACTAGAGGGCTCTGGTACTTCTTGGAGTGCCTGCTCTTTACAGCTTCTCTGAGGGAGGTCCCAAAAATAACAAGAGGTGGTCCTGAGGGCATCACATATATGGGAGGTCCGAGACCAGATGATTCTGTCCTGAGATCCCTGCTGCAACTGACCTTCTGAAAAAGTCTATAAATAGACAAGGGGGTGGGTACTAGGTCCTGGCTTGTAGAATGTGCTACTATAGTTAGCAGGGACACTGTGTCCAAGAGGCCTTCTTACACCTTCACTCCCCCAGGAAGAGAAGCCATAACTTCCTTCTACTCTACTATATCTACATTATTGCCCCAAGAAACAATATAATAAAGCCAAATTCACACTGTCACAATTTATTGAAATTTTATAAAAACTCAGGCCAACTGGAAGAATAAGGTACAACTCAAGAGTACAAAGACAACTCCGTTTCCGTTCAGTACTTTTCTCCTTGGCTCTGGTGGTAAGAAAGCCCCTTGCTCTCTAGTAGCCAAGCAGCATGGACTTATAGTCTTAAAATGAGGCTCTATGTATTTCAGGCTGGAGGCAGGTTGCCTTTTCTCCTGAGGAATCTCAGGCAGTGTAAAAGTTACTTACCACTCAGTACCTCTGTGCCAGAAGAAAAGCTCAATTGATTCAATCCTTAGAAAAGTTACTATCATCCCCTGGTCAGACACTAAGGTGTCTTGATAAGGTCCAGAGACAACCACATAGTCCTTATTCTAATTCATAGTGAAAAGGCTGCAGGCATATGGTGCTCCTACGATGGGCCTGACCCTTTCCTAAGCACATCTCATTTCCACATCCTTTGCCTTCTCTTTCCCCCAACATTTCCAGCCAGCATAGAACCCAATTTCTGGGGAATTGAGAGGAGAAACAGTATTATGAACACAGACTCCTTTCAAATTGGAACAGGAGCCAAACCAAATAAATAAGAGAATTGCATAGGGAAGTGGGGTAGGAGGGAGGTCAGGGAGCAATCCCTTGCCTCAGGTCTGGTGCACCTCATGGAACATCAGTTCACGGGGGATGGCTGTTTCTGGACCAAACTTGGTGGCTGCCCGACGCTCAAAGGCAGCAACATTCTGTTTGACAACCTCATCAAAAAACATGGTGGCCAGCTGGGAGTGCAGCAGAGAACGAAATTCAAAGGAAATCTGGGAATGGGTAAGAGACAGTCAGAAACTTCCAGACCATGTTGGATAGTCCCTGGCCAAATGCAAGGAAACTGTTCCTCAGTGCCTTTTCTCCCCCCTCCCCATCCAGTTCGTTGGATCCCCATAAGAGCCCTAACTTGGGACTGAGCACAGAGTACAAGTCTGACACAAGCTCAGACTAACTGACTTGGGAAATGCTAGCTATACTTAAAGAATAACCCTGTCAGGTCTGTGCGGTGGCTCACGCCTGTAATCCCAGCACTTTGGGAGGCCAAGGCGGACAGATCACCTGAGGCCAGGAGTTTGAAAGCAGCCTGGCCAAAATGGTGAAACCCCGTCTCTACTAAAAGTACAAAAATCAGTCGGGCTTGGTGGCGGGCTCCTGTAATCCCAGCTACTTGGGAGGCTGAGGCAGGAAAATCGCTTGAACCCGGGAGGTGGAGGTTGCAGTGAGCCGAGATCGTGCCATTGCACTCCAGCCTGGGTGACGGAGCAAGACTCCATCTCAAATAAATTAATAACCCTGTCACAGTACCCCAACCCTTCCTCATACCCAGTCCTCGTCCTCTGCTACACAACCTCCTGACTCACCGAAAAGTCCACAGTGCAGGTTCGGGGATAGGCAGGAATACCAGGGCTGAATCGCCAAATGGTCTCCAAGTGGTTGAAGAGCTTGCCATCAGTACAAACAGCCTAGAATAGGGTAATCAGGTAGTTAAATAACATTACTAAGTATAGGATACAATATAAAGGAATTGAAAGCCATTTTCCTTCTTTTCTGATACTAGGGAAATACTTGACACATGGACATAAAGTCATTACAAGGAAGGCCAAAATAGCACTTTTATATGAAACTGCTAAAAACAAAAAATCTTGTCAATCCCTCCCATACAGGCCTCACCTTGACCATGTGAGGTTTGACCATGGAAACTGCAGAGGTGTAACGTTCCATGACAGGTGGAAAGCCAACCTCCAGCTGGGCTTTCAAGTGACCCGTACGGCTGGATACCACCAGAGACTTCTTACACCAGGGCACAAACTCACGATACTCCTGGACATTGGACACCACCTCATACATCTCCTGCATTGAGTACCTAGGAGAAGAAGAATCATAGGCCAAGGAGCTGCCAGCTGGGTCAGGTTCCTCCTTGCTATAGGTCCCTAATTCATACCTTTGCCCACTAACCATGCACCTTCAGGAATCAGAGATCCCAAATAAGCCTGGATGAATAACTTCCCAAAAGCAAACGTGTAAATCCTTATGATATTGTTATCTTATATTTTGCAGTTTACAGAATGCTTTTGCATTCATTGTTTATTTTGATTTTAAGAGGGACCATCTAGGGAGAACAGAGGCTGTCAATTTTACTGGTGATCACACAAGGATCAGATCCCAGCTCTTAACAATTTTTTAACAATGTGGCCTTAGGAAATTACCTGTGTCTCCATTTTCTCACCTGATTTATAGGTTTATTGTGAGAATTAAATGAGAAATATCTATGTAAAACATCTAAGTCAAGCTGCTAGCATGTAGCAAGTGCTCGATAAGTTAGCTATTATGCTCAAAATATACTAAAAAGGTTACGCTGCAAATTTACACATACTATGTACCCATAAAAAATTTTTTTAAATGGTCACCAGAAAAATACACCCTGTTTTTTGTTTGTTTTGTTTTTTGAGACAGTCTTGCTCTGTCGCCCAGGCTGGAGTGCAGTGGGGCAATCTCAGCTCACTACAACCTCTGCCTCCCAGGTTCAAGCGATTCTCCTGCCTCAGCCTCCCAAGTAGCTGGGATTAAAGGCGCCTGCCACCGCGCCAGGCTGATTTTTGTGTGTGTGTGTGTTTTTTTTTTTTTTTTTAGTGGAGACAGGGTTTCACCATGTTGGCCAGGCTGGTCTTGACCTCCTGACCTAAAACGATTGGCCCGCCTCAGCCTCCCAAAGTCCTGGGATTACAGGCGTGAGCCACTGCACCCAGCTACGCCCTGTTAAAGTATACTCCAACCCTAGTCTCATGTCACTTAAGCACATGCACAGCAACCAAGAAGGAAGAAATTAAGGTCGGGAGGGTGGCAGGGGAGGATTGAGGATCAGTATTGTAGCTGGGGAGGGGGATGGCTAGGGATGAATCTTGCCCACTAATGATACCCTGACATTCTTGCCTGGACATGGTTATTTGGAGGGAAAGGGGAAGTGGAAGGATGCAAGGCAGAGAATGCTTACCCCATGATTCTACGCTCGGAGTAAGCCTTTCGCTTGTTGGTGAAGGGAGCAGCAAATCCCATGAAGGAACGGCTTGAAGGTAAGCCAGCCTCAGCCGCCAAGATCTGGGCAGCCCGAGGCAAGAGGAGGCTGCAGGAGGTCAGAAACCTAAGGCCAAAGGAAAGAGGAGCCAACCTTATAGTTCTTTGTAATCCTCTATCATTTGTAGGTGAAGGAGAAGAAGAGTGCATCCCAGACGAAGGTCGTCCAGACAAGCTTTCCCCCCAGCACCTGCTGCAGCCTGCTAGGCTCTCTCTGGCCAGGGAGTCACGAGTGCAAAAGGTCGAGGGCAGCTAAGGACAGGGCTGGGGGCGGGGTGGGGGGGGATGAGAAAAAGCGGGGTGTGTGGGAAGCGCCAGTTGCCTTTGACTGGGCCTACGCTACTGCTGAAAGCTAAGACTCTTAAGGAAGCATCACTGTCCCCGGGGACCCCAGGGCGCCCGCGAGGGCCCAGACTCTAGAGGTTGGACACTCACCCCGAGAACTTCCCTTCTCGTACAGCTTGCAAAAGCATTATCCAAAGCTCTACATTAGCTCCCAGGGCATGATTGCTGCCAGTCCCCGCCGCGCCTGCATCCCAGTATAGCACCCCTCCACCGCGGAACCCCGGGGTCCGCAGCGACCCCCTGCCCTCAGCCGCGGTCGCCTCCCTCTCACCTCATTGGTCGCGGCGGCCGCAGAGGGCCTGGGGGCGGGGCTGGGTGCGCGCCCGGGCGGAGCGACAGCGGGCAGCAGCGCTCAGCTGCCGCGCGCGTCCCAGCCGGGACCCGCCGCGAGCCCGCCCAGGCCATGCGCGCGACCCTGCCTGGCCCTCTAAGTTCTGACGCGGGCTGCGCCCTCCTCACTCCAAAGGCAGAGCGGCAAGAGGCAGCGGCCGGGCTGGTTCGGGACCTCGGAGCGCAGGGGCGACGGGAGGCGGCAGCACCTCTCGCCTTGCTCCCGTCCAGGCTGCCGGGTAGGCTAGAACTGAAGCCGGGACCGCTGCTCCCGCTGATCTCGGTACCCCCACGTCACGCTGTTGCCATGGCTCGGGCCTGGGAGAGGAAGGAAGGAAGGAAGGGGACAACGCCGCCTGTCGGGAGATGTAGTTTCACACCTCTGGCGAGAAAGGGCACTGGGGTGTGCGTTTGAGAAGCTGCAAAGATGGTTCAGGGGACTGAGGTCGCCTGTGGTCACAGGACCCGATACGTAGGCACAGAGGCGACTTCGTGGGCGTGTCTACCGCAGATATCTGTAGATCCTCTGAACGCCGCTCTTAGCGCCTTAGGTTCTCTAGAGGGACAGGGTGAATAGGATAAATGTATATATGAAAGGGAGTTTATTAGGAAGAATTGCCTCACAGGATCACAAGGTAAAGTCTCATATTAGGCCGTCTGCAAGTTGAGGAGCAAGGAGGCCAGTGGTGGATCAGTCCAAGTCCCAAAACCTCAAAAGTAGGGAAGCCGGCAGTGCAGCCTTCAGTTTGTGGCCAAAGCCCTGAGAGCCCCTGGCAAACCACTGGTGTAAGTCCAAGAGTCCAAAAGCTGAAGAACTTGGAGTCTGATGTTCGAGGGCAGGAAGCATCCAGCACGAGAGAAAGATGAAGGCCGGAAGACTCAGCAAGTCGGCTTCTTCCACCTACTTTTACTTTTATTTATTTATTTATTTATTTATTTATTTATTTAAGACAGAGTCTCGCTCTGTTGCCCAGACTGGAGTGCAGTGGTACGATCTCAGCTCACTGCAACCTCCGCCTCCCAGGTTCAAGCGATCCTCCTGCCTCACCACCCCTGCCCCGCCCGCCTCCCCAGTACCTGGGATTACAGGTATGCGCCACCACACCCAGCTAATTTTTGTATTTTTAGTAGAGATGGGGTTTCGCCATGTTGGCCAGGCTGGTCTCGAATGACCTTAGGTGATCCACCCGCCTCGGCTTCCCAAAGTGCTGGGATTACAGGTGTCAGCCACCATGCCTAGCCCTGCCTACTTTTTCTAGCGTCGCTGGCAGCGGATTGGATGGTGCCCACCATTAAGACTGGGTCACCTTCTTCCAGTCCACTGACTTAAATGTTAATCTCCTTTGGCAACACCCTCACAGACACTCAGGAACAACACTTTGCCTCCTTCAGTCCAATCAAGTTGACACTCAATATTAACCATCACAGAGCCTTTATCATATTCGGCCTTGTTTATAGTTAGAAGCACTGTTAATCTTTGTAGCTTCCACAAGTGGTTAGTGCTGAGTTCTACATTTTTTTTTTTTTTTTTTTGAGACAGAGTCTCGCTCTGTCGCCCAGGCTGGGGTGCAGTGGCGCAATCTCGGCTCACTGCAAGCTCCGCCTCCCGGGTTCACGCCATTCTCCTGCCTCAGCCTCTCCAAGTAGCTGGGACTACAGGCACCCGCCACCACGCCCGGCTAATTTTTTGTATTTTTAGTAGAGAGGGGGTTTCACCGTGGTCTCGATCTCCTGACCTCGTGATCCGCCCGCCTCGGCCTCCCAAAGTGCTGGGATTACAAGCGTGAGCCACCGCGCCCGGCCTGTTCTACATTTTTGGGAAAGGAGATTAACATTCCAAGCTCTGGGCTAAGATTGCATAGTTTTTGCCTTTAATTTTTGTAGAAAGAAGTCGAGGTAGGAAGAACCAGATATTCTTAGGACAGAGAACCATCTTTGTCTGAAAAGTGTGCACTTGATGAAGAGTGAGACCTCACGGACAGAAACCCAGGCAATTAAACATCACTATACTACTTTTCATGACTCAAGGAGAAAAAAAAATGCTCTTGGCTAGGCATGGTGGCTCACTCCTGTAATCCCAGCACTTTGGGAGGCTGAGGCAGGTGGATCACTTGAGGTCAGGAGTTCAAGACCAGCCTGGCCAACATAATGAGACCCTATCTCTACTAAAAATACAAAAATTAGCCAGGTATGGTGGCGGGCGCCTCTAATCCCAGCTACTCAGGAGGCTGAGGCAGGAGAACTGCTTGAACCCAGGAAGTGGAGGTTGGAGTGAGCTGAGATTGTGCCACTGCACTCCAGCCTGAGCAACAGCAACAGAGCAAGACTCCATCTCAAAAAAAAAAAAAAGAAAGAAAGAAAGAAAAGAAAGCAAGAAAGAAAGAGAAGAAATGCTCTTGATAAAAGTCTGGTGGGCCAGGCGTGGTGGCTCACGCCTGTAATCTCAGCACTTTGGGAGGCTGAGGAGGGTGGATCACGAGGTCAGGAGATCAAGACCATCCTGGCTAACACGGTGAAACCGCGTCTCTACTAAAAATACAAAAAATTAGCCAGGCGTGGTGGCGGGCGCCTGTAGTCCCAGCTACTCAGGAGGCTGAGGCAGGAGAATGGCATGAACCCAGGGAGCAGAGCTTGCAGTGAGCCAAGATCGTGCCACTGCACTCCAGCCTGGGCAACAGTGCAAGACTCCATCTCAAAAAAAAAAAAAAAAAAAAAACAGTCAGGTGAACAAAAGACAAAAAGGAAGGGAAGAAAGAAATCAACAATTAGAAAGAGACTGGGCTAGGTGCAGTGGCTCATGCCTGTAATCCCAGCACTTTGGGAGGCTGAGGTGGATCACTTGAGGCCAGGAGTTCAAGACCAGCCTGGGCAACATAGTGAGACCTTGTCTCTCCAAAAAGAAAAGAGAAAAAAAGAGAGAGACTAGGCCAGGCGCAGTGGCTCATGCCTGTAATCTCAGCACTTTGGGAGGCCAAGGCGGGCGGATCACGAGGTCAGGAGATCGAGACCATCCTGGCTGACACGGTGAAACTCCGTCTCTACTAAAAATACAAAAAATTAGCCGGGTGTGGTGGCGGGCACCTGTGGTCCCAGCTACTCGGGAGGCTGAGGCAGGAGAATGGCGTGAACCTGGGAGGTGGAGCTTGCAGTGAGCTGCGATCCCGCCACTGCACTCCAGCCTGAGCGTCAGAGCGAGACTCCGTCTCAAAAAAAAAAAAAAAGAAAAAGAAAAAAGAGAGACTAAGACTAGAACTAGGTGGGTGCAAGAGAATGGTGGTGCCTGCTGTTGAGTTTTAAGAAATTCATGCTATTACAGTACAAGCCTTTCCTCTGCTTGCTTTCTAAATCTTCAGTCAAGCTCTCCACTTTCAGGAAATCTTTCCCTGAGAAGTGTTGTATGTGGTGGTTATGCGGAAGGGCAGGGGATGAAGTAAATAAAGACTGTGTTGCAGCCAGGCATGGTGGCTCATACCTGTAATCCCAGCACTTTGGGAGGTGAAGGTTGTGGATCACCCAAGCGGCTCGGGAGTTTGAGACCAGCCTGGGCAATATGGTGAAACCTTGTCTCTACAAAAAATACAAAATAATTTAGCCAGGCGTGGTGGCACATGCCTGTAATCCCAGCTACTTGGGAGTCTGAGTCGGATCACCTGGGCCCAGGAGGTTGCGGCTGCAATGAGCCGTGATTGCACCACTGCACTCCAGTCTGTGTGATGGGAGTGAGACGCTGTCTCAAAAAAAAAAAAAAAAAAAAAAAAAAAGACTGTTGCAATGCTGGTCTAATTAATGTGGAAGAGACATCTGGTCTAGAAACAGGGAAGCTCTTGGGCTGCGCACGGTGGCTCACGCCTGTAATCCCAGCACTTTGGGAGGCCAAGGCGGGCGGATCACAAGATCAGGAGATCGAAACCATCCTGGCCAACGTGGCAAAAACCCATTTCTACAAAAAATACAAAACACGTCCAGGCGCAGTGGCTCACTGCCTGTAATCCCAGCACTTTGGGAGGCTGAGGCGGGTGGATCACAAGGTCAGGAGATGACCATCTTGGCTAACATGGTGAAACCCTGTCTCTACTAAAAATACAAAAAATTAGCTGGGCGTGGTGGTGGGCGCCTGTAGTCCTGGCTACTCGGGAGGCTGAGGTTGAGGCAGGAGAATGGCGTGAACCAGGGAAGCGGAGGTTGCAGTAGGCCGAGATCACGCCACTGCAGTCTAGCCTGAGCAACACAGCGAGACTCCGTCTCAAAAACAAAACAAAACAAAACAAAAAGCCAGATGTGGTGGTGCGCACCTATAGTCCCAGCTACTTGGGAGGCTGTGGCAGAGAATCACTTGAGCCCGGGAGGCAGAGGTTGCAGTGAGTGGAGATTGTGCCACTGCACTCCAGCCTGGACAACAGACGGAGACTCTGTCTCAAAAAAAAGGCGGGGCGAGACAGCTCACGCCTGTAATCCCAGCACTTTGGGAGGCCAAGCAGACGGATCACCTGAGGTTGGGAGTTCAAGACCAGCCTGACCAACAAGGAGAGACCTCATCTCTACTAAAAATACAAAATTAGCCAGGCGTGGTGGTGCATGCCTGTAATCCCAGCTACTCGGGAGGCTGAGGTAGGAGAATCACTTGAACCCCAGAGGCAGAGGTTGCGGTGAGCCTAGATGGCGCCATTACACTCCAGCCTGGGCAATAAGAGCAAAACTCTGTCTCAAAAAAAAAAGTTTAGGCCGGGCGCAGTGGCTCAAGCTTGTAATCCCAGCACTTTGGGAGGCCGAGGCGGGCAGATCACGAGGTCAGGAGATCTAGACCACAGTGAAACCCCGTCTCTACTAAAAAATACAAAAAATTAGCCAGGCGTGGTGGTGGGCACCTGTAGTCCCAGCTACTTGGAGAGGCTGAGGCAGGAGAATGGCGTGAACCCGGGAGGCAGAGCTTGCAGTGAGCCGAGATTGTGCCACTGCACTCCAGCCTGGGCAACAGAGTGAGACTCCGTCTCAAAAAAAAAAAAAAAAAAAGTTTGAGCCCATCTTCTCTGGATTTCAAGTAAGCAAGAGCCATTGGGTGATCATCAAAACCCATTTTTAATAAGCTGTTCTACCTCTATAGCAGTTAGTACTACCAATTCAAAATAATTATTGACCAAATGAATATGTTTTATTATTTACTGTGGGCGGCAAGCCACCCAGGCGCCGAGGCAAGAGACTGAAGACAGGAGCTGTTCCAGTATAATAAAATATAAAACAAGAATAGTCATACCAGATATAGATCTTAGATATGATTATATATGAATATCATTAATCATTAGTTGGTAGTAATTACTCTTTATCCCAATATTATAATAATCCTTGCTCTATAATCATAACCTAGGAAAAACCAGACCATACAGAGATAGGAGCTGAGGGGACATAGTGAGGTGTGACCAGAAGACAAGAGTGTGAGCCTTCTGTTATGCCCGGACAGGGCCACCAGAGGGCTCCTTGGTCTAGCGGTGACGCCAGCATCTGGGAAGATGCCCGCTGCCAGGCGGACCATGGTCTAGCGGTAGCAAAAGATGTCAAGGAACAACACCCGCTACTTAGCAGACCGCGAAAGGGAGTCACTTTTTCCCCGGGGGAGTTTAGAGAAGACTCTGCTCCTCCATCTCTTGTGGAGGGCCTAACACCAGTCAGGCTTTCCCACAGTTATCCGGACGCCTAACCGTCTCCCTGTGATGCTGTGCTTCGGTGGTCACGCTCTTAGTCCACCTTCATGTTCCATCCTGTACATCTGGCTCTGCTTTCTAGATAGCAGTAGTAAATTAGTGAAAGTACTAAAAGTCTCTGATATGTAGAAATAATGGCGTAAGCTGTCTTTCTCTTTGTCTTCTCTCTCTCTCTCTGCCTCGGCTGCCAGGCAGGGAAGGGCCCCCTGTCCAGTGGACATGTGACCCATGTGACCTTACCTGTCATTGGAGAAGACTCACATTCTTTACCCTGCTCCTTTTGCTTTGTATACAATAAATAACAGCGAAGCCAGACATTCGGGGCCACTACCAGTCTCCACACATTGGTGGTAGTGGTCCCCCAGGCCCAGCTTCCTTTTCTTTTATCTCTTTGTCTTGTGTCTTTATCTCTACACTCTCTCGTCGCTGCACACGGGGAGAGACCCACCGACCCTGTGGGGCTGGTCCCTACAATTTATCTGTTTAATTTTTGAGACGGGGGTCTCACTCTGTCACCCAGATTGGAGTGCATTGGTGTGATCTCGGCTCACTGCAACCTCTGCCTTCCAGGTTCAAGTGATATTCCCACCTCAGCCTCCCAAATAGCTGCGACCACAGGGGCACACTACCACATTTTTGGTAGAGACAGGGTTTCATCATCTTGCCCGGGTTGGTCTCGAACTCCTGAACTCAAGCAATATGTCCACGTTGGCCTTCCAAAGTGCTGGGATTACAGGCGTGAGCCACCATGCCTGGACTATAAATGTGTTTTGTCAACTTTTCTTTTTTTTTTTTTTAATTTTGAGATAGAGTTTTGCTCTTGTTGCCCATGCTGGAGTGCAATGGCGCGATCTCGGCTCATCGCAACCTCGGCCTCCTAGGTTCAAGCGATTCTCCTACCTCAGCCTCCCAAGTAGTTGAGATTACAGGCATGCACCACCACACCCGGCTAATTTTGTATTTTTAGTAGAGACGGGGTTTCTCCACGTTGATCAGGCTGGTCTTAAACTCCCAACCTCAGGTGATCCGCCTGCTTGGCCTCCCAAAGTGCTGGGATTACAGGCATGAGCCACCGTGCCCGGCTAACACCTTTCCTTTTATTCTCTTCCGTGAAACCCCAAGTCGGGTGATGATCTCACTTGTTTTCTTTCCTAATATCTCTTCTTTTCACTTCTGCACTCCAGAGTGAGCCTGTTAAAATGTCCACATCCCCCAGTCCTCTTCTCCACTACTGTAGTACAGTGCCTCCTTCCAGTTCACAAATGGTAATCTGGAGCCACCTTCAGATGGGCACATCACCTTAAGGACAGATTTACTCTTTCCAATTCCACTCTCTTGTCCAGCCCCACCCGCCTCTGACTAAGGGCTTATACATGTGAGACAGCTGCTTTGAATGAGGAGTAAGGATCTGGTTGAAATTAACAGGGATACATAACTGAACTGTGACCTCATTATCACTCTGCCTTAACCGAGTTGACTGCTACAGAATCCCCAAGGTCCAATAGGCCTACCAAGCCAATTTGCTTGCTTCCCCTACTAATTAGTTTAACTAATTACTGCCATTTAAACTTTCCTAGTTTAGTCCCTATACTTGAAACAACCGATTTCTTCCCATGTCTCCACCATTCTACATCAATAACTTCCTTCAAGTACTGACTCAAAACACACCTCCTCCAGCAAGACCCCCTTGACTGAATCCTTCCTTCAACACTACTCTGAACACATAATGCCATTTAATCTAGCATGTATCCTATATTCTGTAGTTGTTTCACATGTATATGTATGTTCATCTACTAAGTTATAAGCTCCTCACAAAGAGACACCATTACTTCTAATTTTTGACCTCCCGACCAGTTAGTACAGGGCTGTACATCGGGTGAGTCCTCACATTTAGTCCTCACATTTGTCAGAAGAAGGAAAACTGAGGCTTAAAAATAGGCAGCGATCTGTCTAGAGTTACCCAAATATGAATACTTGTAGTTCAATCCAGAAGGACTGTCCATATAAGGTTTTATCACCACTTCTGGCCTCCTCCTCGCATACCCTGTGTGTCTCCCTGAGCCCTGAAAGTATCAGTGTTCCCTACCTCAAATCCTTTTTTTTTCCTACTGGGAAATCCTCTTTCGGTGCTCTAAATAATATTAAAAATAACTCTTCTAGCCCGTCCTCCTCCCTCCAGTTGCCCAGAGAACCAGGCTGGCAACCTCTCTTGTTCACCTCCATCCCCTAGCCAGATCCGGGCACGTGACCCCAGCTCAACCCCTGACTCCAATTCCTCAGGTTACCTAGAGTTATTTTGGGCAGTGGATACCATGTATGCCCCTCCTCCTTATCCTCTGGGCCATATCCTAGTTTAGCCCTTCCTGGAAGGCCCATCATACCCAATAGCCAAGTCCCAACACCCGTATCCATTTGATCCTTTGCTACCTTTGGTTTCTTTTTTTTTTTTTTTTTTTTTTTTTTTTTTTGAGACGGAGTCTCTCTCTGTCGCCCAGGCTGGAGTGCAGTAGCGCAATCTCGGCTCACTGCAAGCTCCGCCTCCCGGGTTCACGCCATTCTCCTGCCTCAGCCTCTCTGAGTAGCTGGGACTACAAGCGCCCACCACCACGCCCGGCTAATTTTTTGTATTTTCTAGTAGAGACGGGGTTTCACCGTGGTCTCGATCTCCTGATCTCGTGATCCACCCGCCTCGGCCTCCCAAAGTGCTGGGATTACAAGCTTGAGCCACCGCGCCCAGCCTTGCTACCTTTGGTTTCTGCTGCTTCTTCTTCATCATCATCAATCATCAAATATTAAATGCCTGCTTCTCTATACTGATATTCTCGAGCTTAAAAAGAACTATACCTGGCCGGGCATGGTGGCTCATGCCTGTAATCCCAGCATTTTGGGAGGCCAAGGCGGGCGGATCACGAGGTCAGGAGATCGAAACCTCCTGGCTAACATGGTGAAACTCCATCTCTACTCAAAGTTAGCTGGGCATGGTGGCGGGCGCCTGTAGTCCCAGCTATTCGGGAGGCTGAGGCAGGAGAATGGCATGAACCCCGGAGGCGGAGCTTGCAGTGAGCCGAGATCCCACCACAGCACTCCAGCCTGGGCGGTGACAGAGCGAGACTCGTCTCCAAAAAAAAAAAAAAAAGGTGAAATGAGAAACAAAGGTGTACAATTTAACCAGATTGTGGCAGTATAAACTAAGTATGTAAGTGTTAAGGAGAACTGCCGGGCGCGGTGGCTCACGCCTGTAACCCCAGCACTTTGGGAGGCCGAGGCGGGCGGATCACGAGGTCAGGAGATCAAGACCATCCTGGCTAACAGGTGAAACCCCGTCTCTACTAAAAATACAGAAAAATTAGCCGGGTGTAGTGGCGGGCGCCTGTAGTCCCAGCTACTTGGGAGGCTGAGGCAGGAGAATGGCGTGAACCTGGGAGACGGAGCTTGCAGTGAGCCGAGATTGTGCCACTGCACTCCAGCCTGGGCGACAGAGACTCCGTCTCAAAAAAAAAAAAAAAAAAAAAAAAAAAGTGTTAAGGAGAACTAACAAAAGGAAAAGAGCCTATGAGCCAGGGGAGACTTCCTGGAAGAGGTAAGTTTAAATTTCTTTGTAATTTTTGTGTGTGCATGGAATCACGGAGTGATTGCTCCTAAGCAATATTTTAACTTTTATTTTCAATATGGTAAAAATTTTAAAAATTCTAAAAGGTATATAGTGATAGGTAAATTTCTCTCTCATTCCTTATTTCCTGTACCCCCGTTTTTCTTTCCAGCAAAAAAGGACTGTTACTAGTGTCTTAAGTATCTTTCTAGCAGGAAAGCAAGGGAAGGCTTTTTTTTTTTTGACACGGAGTCTGGCTCTGTCACCCAGGCTGGAGAGCAGTGGCTCAATCTCGGCTCACTGCAACCTCCTCCTCCCCGGTTCAAGTGATTCTCCTGCCTCAGCCTCTCCAGTAGCTGGGATTACAGGCATGCACCACGACACCAGGCTAATTTTTTATATTTTTGGTAAAGATGGGGTTTCACCATGTTGGCTGGGAAGTCTTTTTTTTTTTTTAATAGAGTTTCGCTCTCTTTGCCCATGCTGGAGTGCAATGGCTCGATCTCGGCTCACTGCAATATCCACCTCCCGGGTTCAAGCAATTCTCCTGCCTCAGCCTCCCAAGTAGCTGGGATTACAGGCGCCTGCCACCATGCCCGGCTAATTTTTTGTATTTTTAGTAGAAACGGGGTTTCACCATGTTGGCCAGGATGGTCTCGATCTCCTGACCTCGTGATCCGCCAGCCTCGGCCTCCCAAAGTGCTGGGATTACAGGCGTGAGCTACCGCGCCCCGCCAGGGAGCCTTTTTTTTTTTTTTTTTTTTGAGACAGAGTCTCGCTCTGTCGCCCAGGCTGGAGTGCAGTGGCACGATCTTGGCTCACTGCAAGCTCCGCCTCCCAGGTTCACGCCGCCATTCTCCTGCCTCAGCCTCCCAAGTAGCTGGGACTACTTCCGGCCGGGAAGGCTTTTTTGAAATGCCGAGAAGGCTTTTTTGAAATGTATTTTCGCCGGGAGCGGTGGCTCACGCCGGTAAACCCAGCTCTTTGGGATGCCGAGGTGGGTGGATCACCTGAGGTCAGGAGTTCGAAACCAGCCTGAACAACATGGTGAAACCCCGTCTCTACTAAAATACAAAAATTAGTTGGGCAGGGTGGCGGGCGCCTGTAGTCCCAGCTACTTGGGAGTCTGAGACAGGATAATCATTGAACCCGGGAGGCGGAGGTTGCAGTGAGCCGAGATCGTGCCACTGCACTCCAGCCTGGGCGACGAGAGTGAAACTCCGTCTGAAAAAATAAAATAAAATGTATTTTTATTTTTTAATTTTTTTTCCTCTCCCCGCAATGGAGGACTTTTATATATGAAGCCTTGACAGGACGCCAGCATGCTGCCCTTCGTCCATTTCGTGTTCTCTTCAATGTGTATTGAGTTGTGAAACTCTAAACAGGATCCTGGATCACCTTTTATAAATTGTATCAATTTTTCAATCTCCACTTTTCGTCTTCCTCCTTTTCCGTTTCTGGGTTGAGATGACCTCCATTCATTTCTTCTCTAATTGACTGCTCTCTGGCCTCTCCATTGGAGGAGGGGAAGCGCCACATGCTGTTCTGGGGAGAAATTGTTGAGTGTTTTCCACTTTAACCTTGCAATGGAATCAGTAAGGAGTTGCAAAATGCCCCTTCTGTTGGTCTTGGCGGCCTTTTCCAGCTGCCAGTTGTCATGGCCTCTTTGTGGGTGTTTTCTGCAGTAGAATCCTCCTTGGGGTTTCTCTGCAGTTTGAGCACTTTTGCTATTTCTTCTCTACCCAACTCACGCCTCCGCTAGTGGAGACACACGCTTTCCCTCCCTCTGGGGCTATTGCCATACATAATTCCCAGTTCTCCACCCGCCAGTTCCCCCTAGTCTGTGGGGGATTTCGGGGTGTGGAATCGCTGACGGGAGGAGTTAGCTTGGGCGGGAGCATTGTGGGCTGGGTAAGATCTGGCCAGCCGTTCGGTCCTCAGTTTGGGAAGCACTGCGGGACCAAGGCCCAGGTTTCCGCTAGGGTCTTGTGGGGAACCCCTTGGGCCGCCAGACTGGAGCGGAGAGCACAGAGCGGCCAGCTGCGTGAGCCAGGGAGCCGGCGCGCGAGTTCGGAGGTGCAGGGGCTGCTGGGGCAGCCAGGGTGGGGCGGAGGGCGCTGCGGCCGGGGTCCGTTTGCGCGGGGAGCGCCGGGACCAGGACGGCCGCCAGGGAGCGCTGCGACCTCCAGCTCGCCCGCCCCCCGGTAGGCGGGGCCGCGCTCTCCCTGCAGCCGCCGCCGCAGCCGCCGCCTGGGCCGCTCCGTGTCCCCGGTGGAGCCGCCGCCGCCGCCGCCGGGAGCTCGATGCGGACGGAGCCCGGGCCGAGCCATGGGGATCCTCAGCATCACGGACCAGGTCAGCCCTCCTGCCCTTTCCCGCTTCCTCCTTCCAGGGCTCGGCGCTGCCGCCACGCGAGCCCGGGGATGTGCGGCCTAGGCTGGGCCCTAGCCCGGGGCTCCCGCAGCTCCCGCCCCGCCCCATGCTGCGCTCCCCTCAACCGAGCCGGTGTCCTTGGGGACCTGGCAACCGGCGGAGGCACCGCGGGAGCCCGCTCCAGCCAGAATCCCCAGAGTGGAGCCCCTCCACGGACGCCCCCCACTCAAACCTGGGTGCTCCCCCACCCCCACCCCCACACTGGTTCCGCTCCGGCTCCAGACTGCTCTCAGAATGCCGGTTCTCTCTGCAGCCGCCCCTGGTCCAGGCCATCTTTAGCCGAGATGTGGAGGAAGTGCGTTCCCTACTCTCGCAGAAGGAGAACATCAATGTGCTGGTGAGTTGGGAGCAGGGAGGATGGCGAGACCGGAATCCTGGCTCCCGTGTTCTGGACCCCTCCCCACCGGTGGGGCGGCTCCGTGTCTCCTCTGCTCAGATGAGGCCGCAGTTCTTTCCATCCTGGAGTGAAAGCCTACTCTGCATTTGGGGATGGAGAGCAGGTCAGGCTTGGAGCCCAGATCACTTGGGCTGGGGATGCCCAGGAACGTTGTTCTCTTCTCAACCTCCGGAGTCTGCAGCGCCCCCACCCCTCCTGGAAAAAGGAGCCGGCTTCTCAGCCCATTGGCCCTGACTCCACCCTCCCTAGGTGCTTGCCTTTGACTCCCAGTACCGGGACTTAGGACGCTGCAGAAACTATGGGAAGAGGTTGTGGGGAAGGGCCTGGAGCTCTGAGGCTTGGGCTGGGGTTCTTGATAGCCCCCTCACCCCGCGCCCATAGTCCCTCCTCTTTTTTGCCTTCCCAGGACCAAGAGAGGCGAACTCCATTGCATGCTGCTGCCTACGTAGGCGATGTCCCCATCCTCCAGTTGCTACTGATGTCAGGTGAAAGTGGGGAGCTGGAAGGTGTGGCACATAGGGAGGGAAAGGAGGGGAGGAGTCTTTTTTGATATTCAAGGATTGCTCTCCTGGGCTTGGTCCAGGCGAGGCTCCAGCTCCATTCAGATTTCCTGGCCTGATTACTGGCTTCCTTCATACCCCCTCCCCACCTTCCATCAAAATAGGAAATTATATCCCCACAGGTGCTAATGTCAATGCTAAGGACACACTGTGGCTGACCCCTCTTCATCGTGCTGCTGCCTCCCGAAACGAGGTATGCACCCCCACCTTCTTTTACCCTTTCAAAAAGGATAAGTTGCTTAAAGGTGGAGGTTAAGGGTTAAGGAGCCTCAGTCCTCAGCCCTCAGCCCTACAAGCTGTTCTACCCCAGGTAGTGAGGAGATCAAATCTTGGCCCCTCCCTCCTACCCCTAGAACTGGCCGGTAAGGGGGCTGAGTGCTGCCAGCTGATGTGACTCAGGGAGAGCTTAACACTGGGCTGGCAGACTGCGGGGGCCCTGCTGCCAGGCCTGAGTGACTCATCCCTCCCTGGGGGGCCACCTTGAGTCTGATCCCCCTCTGGGCACTGAGATTTCTTTCCTTGTGATGGGGGATGGGTATAGTAATCTGTTGCATCCTTGGCCCTCAAGCAGCTTGAAAGTTGACAGCACAGGGGCCAAACGTATTTCATCAGTTGGGTCCTTTATCCTATTCCCATCAGCCCTGAAGACAGGGAAAGGGGGACCTCCTCCTCAGTTCATCACTTCCCTGGCTCCAGCCACCAGGGGGAGGGGCCGAGGCCAGTGGGAATGAGGTGGGTGGTGGTTAGGAGGGGCATTTTAGCTCGGGAACCGGTATCTGTTTGCTTACTGAGATGCTGAAAATAATTTTGGTGCCTATGAGAAGGCTAAAATGGGTGTTCAGGGCAAGATGTAGCAAGAGCATTTAGTTTTCCTAGAAGTAGTGGGGGGTTGGGATGTGTGGATCTCCACATGTGGATTTGTTTGGGAATGGATGTATGTGTGAGTGAAGATTTTCAGGATCTAAGTTGGTGAGTCAGGTGGCTTGAAGAAGAGCAAAGGGTCCTTGTTTTAATCAGCAAGGTAAGGAAGAGCTTAAGTTCTAAGAAGATCCAGAAGATGGGAAGTAGGTATTCAGAGGCTAGGTATGTTGGAAAAATGAGAAGAGACTCTGCTGGGGAAAACGGGGCTGTAGATGCTGTGCTGACCTATTCCTCCTTCCATTTCCTGTTGTTTTACCTCCTGCTCCCACTCTCTCTTTTCTCCCCTGCCCTCAACAGAAGGTGCTGGGGCTGCTGCTGGCACATTCAGCAGATGTGAATGCCCGGGACAAGCTGTGGCAGACACCACTGCACGTGGCTGCTGCCAACCGGGCCACCAAGTGTGCTGAGGCTCTGGCACCCCTGTTGAGCAGCCTGAACGTGGCTGACAGGAGCGGGCGCAGTGCTCTGCACCATGCAGTGCATAGTGGGCATCTTGAGGTGAGGACTGTTCCCATCCAGGCCCAGCTGGGGCTTTCCCTTTTCTTACTTTCCTACTCACCTTTCCCTGTTTCTGGGCCCTCAAGCCTGAAGGAGAAACAGCCCGGATGGTTATATAAACACTTAAGCTCAAGCACTAAATGAATGGTCAGACTAGATTAAAATTCTTAACTTGGACTTCAGGAGGTTGATAAAACCTTGGATTTTGCATGGAAAATATTTGCATACACGCCTTTCTGAAGAGAGTCCATGTCTTTCAGCACATTTGCAAAGACTTACATGAGTTTAACAACCACCAGATCACCTGAAGAGACTCCCTTGTTTCTCTTAAAGTTCCAAATCTCTCTAGTATCTCCTCCTTAAGTGCCTGCTTCTGCTGTTCCCTCGAGTCTTCCAGGTTGTTTTGCTCATGGAAAAAGGCATTAGGCTGCCTCAGCCTCTTCAGGAGATGAGGCCTCTGCTCTTAGGTAGGTTGAGGGCACGAATCTGGCTCTGAACAGGTGTCTTTCATATCCTGATACAGACAGTGAACCTGCTCCTCAACAAGGGAGCCAGCCTGAATGTCTGTGACAAAAAGGAGCGGCAGCCTCTGCACTGGGCAGCTTTTCTAGGTGAGAGAGAATACACGGGAAAATCAGAAATTTGACATTTAGGATTCCTAGGGCAGGGATATGGGGTTGCAGCCTTTGAAGAGAGGAGTGCAGGGCCTTAGAGTTTACCTTCTACTTCCTTTAGAGTGTATTCTCTTTTCTCAGGGCACTTGGAGGTCCTGAAACTGCTGGTGGCACGGGGAGCAGACCTCGGCTGCAAGGACCGCAAGGGCTATGGGCTGCTCCATACAGCTGCTGCCAGTGGCCAGATTGAAGTGGTGAAGTACCTGCTTCGGATGGGAGCGGAGGTCAGGGCTTTGAGCTCTGGGGTTGGGAACTATGGGCAGCAAGTAGGAGATTATAGTCTGTTATGGAGATATGAGGTATTGGGATGTTGGTGTAGTTTTGGGAAGTTGGAAGGACGTGGTGGAGAGGGTCTGAATAATGCTTACCTTAACTGTAGTACCCTTAGTACCTTAGTACCTTGGGTCAGAAACCCGAGAAGAACTGAGGCAGTCGTTGGATTTCTGGGATCTGTAGGCTATATGTGCTGGCTTCTACTTTGTTTAAACTGATACCGCCTTACTGTCACCCCTGAATATCCAGATTGATGAGCCCAACGCTTTTGGAAACACAGCTTTGCACATCGCCTGCTACCTGGGCCAGGATGCTGTGGCTATTGAGCTGGTGAATGCCGGAGCCAATGTCAACCAGCCGAATGACAAGGGCTTCACGCCACTGCATGTGGCTGCAGTCTCCACCAATGGCGCTCTCTGCTTGGAGCTATTGGTTAATAATGGGGCTGACGTCAACTACCAGGTGCCTGAAGGGATAAAGCTTAGACCAGTGGGGAGCGAAACTTGGATCTAGGGGTCCTGACTATATCTGGATAGCTCTCTTGGGGAATTATCCACTTGCTTCCTGGGGTAATCAGACCTTGCCAGGGACTCAGGAGAGAGTGGGCTAAGAAGGTGCCATATGACCCTTTTGTCCTTAGAGATATGTCCTTGGAAGGGAGGTAGGGCATTCTCTGTGCTTTGCACTGGAAAAAAACAAAAACAAAAACCCACCATGTTTCCACAGAGCAAAGAAGGGAAAAGTCCTCTGCACATGGCTGCAATCCATGGCCGTTTCACACGCTCCCAGATCCTCATCCAGAATGGTATGGACCTGGGAGACTTTGTGCTCTCATCCCCTCCTCCCCCAAGGAACTCATTTCTAGAATCTAGGGAGATTCCTAACTTCCTTCTCCTGCCCTCTTCCAGTAGGATAGGCCCTTGGAACTCTGACCAAGGGACCTGTGGAAATGGCCCTGCTCTGCCCTGCCCAGTCTCCTAAGGCCTAGAAACAGGATAAAACATGTAGAATCCTGGGCCTGGCACCTGATACATAGTAGAAACTCAAATCGTGGCTAGCTCGCAAAAGTGGTCTTAAGCCTGAGGTCTGCCTGAGCTTGTGTGTGTGCATCCCCTCACAGGCAGCGAGATTGATTGTGCCGACAAATTTGGGAACACGCCACTGCATGTGGCTGCTCGCTATGGACACGAGCTGCTCATCAGCACCCTCATGACCAACGGCGCAGATACCGCCCGGTGAGTCAGGGCCCCGACTCCACTTCTGGGCTGCCCAGATCTGCACAGACTGCTCACATCAACCATGGAGGCACAGATAAGCTTGCCAAAGGGCACCTTGGAGAACCTCCTACCCTGACTCTAGGGTGGTGGTGGGGCACAGAAGAGGTCTTACTTGGTCCCTCATTGACCCAAGGACTGAGTCCCTCAACTTCTCTCTAGGCGTGGCATCCATGACATGTTCCCCCTGCACTTAGCTGTTCTCTTTGGATTCTCTGACTGTTGTCGTAAGCTTCTCTCCTCAGGTATGTGCTGATGGGCTGGGGATTTGCAGGTGTATAGGAGAGCAAAGGCCTTTCCCTCCCTGCTGAACACTCTCAGATGTGACCTGTGGCTGTTCTGTGCCTCCAGGTCAGTTGTACAGCATTGTGTCTTCACTCAGCAACGAGCATGTGCTTTCAGCTGGGTTTGACATCAATACACCTGACAACCTTGGCCGTACCTGTCTTCATGCTGCTGCTTCCGGAGGGTGAGTTCTCTTTCTCTCTCCCATGCTTTGAGCAGGGAGCTGGGCAAAGGTCTGGGTCCCTCATTCTTGCCTGCCCAGATCTATTCCCCCTCTCACAATGAAAGCAGTCACAGCAGAAAGGCCTTGCTAGTTCCATCCATCCTTAGCCCCACCCTGGGCCTGTGGCTTCCCTTTGAGGCTGTAACTCTCTTAACACATCCTTCTTTTAGGAATGTTGAATGTCTTAATTTGCTGTTGAGCAGTGGAGCTGACTTGAGGAGGAGGGACAAATTTGGCAGGTATGCTAATATGCAGGGGTAAACATAGGGAATGTCTGATTAGAGAAACAAATGGTAGAGGGAGGAAGGGTTGAGATTGGAGAGTTAAATAAGGAGAATGTTACAAAGCAGCATTTGGCTGCACATCTGATTGCATTTGGATCTGTCTCTGATTCTCTTCCCCACCCTCCTTCACTTCTTCCCCAGGACCCCACTGCACTATGCAGCTGCTAACGGTAGCTACCAGTGTGCAGTAACATTGGTGACTGCTGGGGCAGGTGTCAACGAGGCCGACTGTAAAGGCTGCTCTCCCCTCCACTACGCTGCCGCTTCCGACACTTACAGGAGGTGAGGCTACCAGTCTGGTCCTTCTCAGCCCCATTCACCTCCCTGAGCCTGGCCCTAACTTTCTCTCTCTCTTCC
This sequence comes from Symphalangus syndactylus, assembly GCF_028878055.3. Taxonomy (NCBI): domain Eukaryota; kingdom Metazoa; phylum Chordata; class Mammalia; order Primates; family Hylobatidae; genus Symphalangus; species Symphalangus syndactylus. The sequence goes on from NC_072439.2 coordinate 33,520,240, forward strand.
CCAGAGCGGAATCCCATACGCCTTCCAGCCATGATGCCGAAGAGGACGAGCCACTGAAGGAGTCCCGCAGGAAGGAGGCCTTCTTGTGAGTAGCAGAGAGGGCCCCTGGGATGTGCTTTCCTGAACCCATGCAAGCTCTGGCCCTACTGTCCTCCTATCTAATCTGAACCTCTACCCTACACTGCCGCTGTCCTGCCAGTCAGCCAGCAGTGTCTTGAGCCCTCTGGGTATAGTCCAGAGTGGGCAAAGACAAAAGTATGAGATTGAAGCTCAGGAGCTTCAGGGAAAAAAAAATCCCAAAAGTATGAGACATAGTTGCTTCCCTGAAGGAATGGATTTTTTTTTTGGAGACAGAGTCTCACTCTGTTGCCCAGGCTGGAATGCAGTGGTGTGATCTCAGCTCACCACGCCCGGCCGGTCTTCTTGAGAGGATTAGAAAAGCTAAATGTACAAAATAATTTGTTTATTCCACAAACATTAATTGAATATTTACTTACTAGGTTCCAAGTACTGTGCTAGATACTAAGGATAAAAGATGAGGCTGGGCGTGGTGGCTCAAGCCTGTAATCCTAGCACTTTGGGAGGCTGAGGTAGGCAGATCACCTGAGGTTAGGAGTTCAAGACCAGCCTGACCAACATGGTGAAACCCCATCTCTACTAAAAATACAAAAAATTAACCAGGTGTGGTGGCGCACACCTATAATCCCAGCTACTCAGGAGGCCGAGGCAGCAGAGTTGCTTGAACCAGGGAGGTGGAGGTTGCAGTGAGCCGAGATCTCGCCACTGCACTCCAGCCTGGGCAACCGAACAAGACTCTGTCTCGAAAAAATTAAAATTAAAAATAGGCTGGGTGCGGTGCTTCACGCCTATAATCCCAGCACTTTGGGAGGCCGAGGCAGGCAGATCATCTGGGGTCAGGAGTTCGAGACCAGCCTGGCCAACGTGGTGAAACCGCGTCTCTACTAAAAATACAAAAATTAGCCGGTCATGGTGGCAGGCACCTGTAGTCCCAGCTACTCGGGTGGCTGAGGCAGGAGAATCACTTGAACCAGGGAGGTGGAGGTTGCAGTGAGCCAAGATCATGCCAATCCACTCCAGCCTGGGTGACAGAGTGAGACTCTGTCTCAAAAAAAAAACAAATAAATAAAATTAAATAAAAATTTAAAAAGAGGCCGGGCGCGGTGGCTCACGCTTGTAATCCCAGCACTTTGGGAGGCCGAGGCGGGCGGATCACGAGGTCAGGAGATCGAGACCACAGTGAAACCCCGTCTCTACTAAAAATACAAAAAATTAGCCGGGCGTGGTGGCGGGCGCCTGTAGTCCCAGCTACTCGGAGAGGCTGAGGCAGGAGAATGGCATGAACCCGGGAGGCGGAGCTTGCAGTGAGCCGAGATTGCGCCACTGCACTCCAGTCTGGGTGACAGAGTGATACTCCATCTCAAAAAAAAAAAAAAAATTTAAAAAGGATGAATTGTCCCAAATTTCTGTCTTTTGAAAACTAATAATCTATTGGGAAAGCTAAATAAAAGGACACTTATGCATACTAATGTAAGATGTTAATGACAGGGGAAACTAGGTATAGGGTATGTGAGAACTCCCTATACTATCTTCACAATTTTTTTTTCTTTTTTTTTTTTTAATTAATTTATTTTGTAGGTCAGGGATCTCTTTATGTTGCCCACACCGGTCTCGAACTCCTGGGCTCAAGCAATCCTCCTGCCTCAGACTCCCAAAGTGCTGGGATTACAGATATGAGCCACCACACCTAGCCCAAAATTTTTCTATAATAATATTCTAAAACAAAAAGTTTATTTTTTGCTGGGCATGGTGGCACATGCATATATTCCCAGTTACTCAGGAGGCAGGTGCAGGTAAGGCAAGAGGATCATGCAAACCCAGGAGTTTGAGGCTGTAGTGCACTATGATCATGCCTATGAATAGCCACTGCACCCCAGCCTGGGCAGCATAGTGAGACCCCGTCTCTAAAGAAAAGCCCACAAAAATCAGCTAGGCACAGTGACTCATGCCTGTAATCCCAGCACTGAGGTGGGAGGATTGCTTGAGCCCAAGAGTATGAGACCAGCCTGGCTAACACATAATGAGAACCCATCTCTATTTTATTTAATTAAATTTATTTATTTATTTATTTATTTGAGATGGAGTCTTGCTCTGTCACCCAGGCTCTAGTGCAGTTGCGTGATCTCGGCTCACTGCAACCTCTACCTCTGGGGTTCAAGCGATTCTCCTGCCTCTTCCTCCTGAGTAGCTGGGATTACAGGTGTCTACCACCACGCTCGGCTAATTTTTTTTTTTTCTTTTTTTTTTTTTTTTTGAAGACCAAGTCTCACTCTGTTGCCCAGGCTGGAGTGCAGTGGCATGATCTTGGCTCACTGCAACCTCCACCTCCTGGGTTCAAGCAATTCTGTCTCAGCCTCCTGAGTAGCTGGGAATACAGGTGCACGCTGCCACACCCGGCTAAATTTTTGTATTTTAGTACAGATGGGGTTTCATTGTGTTGCCCAGGCTGGTCTCGAACTCCTGAGCTCAGGTGATCCCCCTGCCTTGGCCTCCCAAAGTGCTAGGATTGCAGGTGTAAGCCACCATGCCCAGCCTAATTTTTGTATTTTTAGTAGAGACAGGGTTTCGCCATGTTGGCCAGGCTGGCCACGAACTCCTGACCGCAGGTGATCTGCCCACCTCAGCCTCCCAAAGTGCTGGGATTACAAGCGTGAGCGACCGAGCCAGGCCCCTGTCTCTATTTAAAATAAGTAAATTAAATAATTTTTTTTTAAGATTTATTTTTTAAAAAAGGACACTAAAATCCAAGAGGCTCAGCTGTTAACCTTCAGCAAGTTACTTCTTTATGCCTCAATTTCATCATCCACAGTAAGGATAAAAATAGTATCTACTTCATAGGATCTTTATGAGGATTAAATTATTTAATATACATGAAGTACTTAGAACTGTGCTTGACAGTAAGTGCTACTTTATTATTATTACTACTACTACAACTACTACTAAGGTATGAGAAGACTGCCAAGGGAGCACAGAGGAAGAGGCACCTTCCCCAGGGAAGGCTGGGAAAGGCCTCACAGAGGAGAGAAGCTGGGACTGAGTTTGAGATGAACAGGACTTATTCGGGTGGGCTGGGAGGAGAAAGCATCGTAGGGCAGGGGTTGGCGTGCCTGGAGGTGGGGAAAGCATGTTGGTCAGCGGAAGGCTGATAACTGAACATCATGCTCTAGTTTCTCTAGGAGAGCATTCAGAGGATAAAGGAGGGCATTGAAGCCAGAGGGGTTCAGGGCAGACCTTGAGAAGGTAAAGTGGGTCTGGAGCTGGCATTGGAGAATGGGTAGGATTTAGAGAACCTACCTAGAGCTGAGGATGGGTGGCGGCCAGGTAGGCCTGGAGGGGTTCCCTTGGTCCTCTCCTCTGGCCCTCCCAGAACTGTGCCCTCCTGGGCTGGGCCTGTCCCTGCCTCACAGTCTACCCCCGGCTCCTCAGCTGTCTGGAGTTCTTACTGGATAACGGTGCAGACCCCTCCCTGCGGGACAGGCAGGGCTACACAGCTGTGCACTATGCAGCCGCCTATGGCAACAGACAGAACCTCGAACTGGTATGTGTTGGGGCCCGGCCTGCAGGAGGGGAGGCAGGGGCGGGGCACAGGGTTTGTGGATTCCGAAACTAAGGGTTCAATTAAATGTGGTCTTTAGATCCAGAGGCTTAGTGGGGATTACTGCGAGTCGGGGACTGAGGTACTATCTTGGGAGTTCCAGAGTCTCAGCACCTACTTTCCTGTCCTTTGCAGCTCTTAGAAATGTCCTTTAACTGCCTGGAGGATGTGGAGAGCACCATTCCAGTCAGCCCTTTGCACTTAGCTGTGAGTCCCACGTCTTTTTCTGTTGCCTTCCTTGTCCTACCTGTTCCCAGGCCCTAACAAAGGTACCAGCACTTGTGAAGTTATCCTTGCTTCTGCCTTTTTGTGGGAGAGGGGATAAGCCCAGTGCAGGGTTGGAAGCCTTGAGGGGCCCAAGGAGCTTGTCTAGGACTAAGACCTTGAGCTTCCCAGGGACCCCAAGAGCAGAGAAGGGGAAGGGAGGAGCAGGGAAGGTCCCGAGCTGTGTGCACTGGTTGCCTGCGCCCCGCCAGGCCTACAACGGTCACTGTGAAGCCTTGAAGACGCTGGCGGAGACGCTGGTGAATCTGGACGTAAGGGACCACAAGGGCCGGACCGCACTCTTCCTGGCCACGGAGCGCGGCTCTACTGAGTGTGTGGAGGTGCTTACAGCCCACGGCGCCTCTGCCCTCATCAAGGAGCGCAAGCGCAAGTGGACGCCCCTGCACGCTGCTGGTTAGTGCCCACTTTAGGCTGCTGCCCTACCCTTGCCATGCCAGATCCCTCCTGGATGGGAATGGGGCTGGAAAGTGAAGTAGGGTGAGGAGAATGGAGACTTCAAGCCCTGATTCATAGCTTCCTATCCTCAGAGATTTCTCCATGGCCCAGGTCGTCCTGTAACATTGACCCCAAGTCCTTTAGGCTTGACCTTGCCTCCCTTCTTCCTCCTGGCCCTGCCCTGACACGGGGTCCCTTTCCCCTAGCTGCCTCTGGCCACACTGACTCCCTGCACTTGCTGATCGACAGTGGGGAACGAGCTGACATCACAGATGTCATGGATGCCTATGGACAGTGAGTGTGGGCCAGGGTGGGGTGCAGGTTTTCCAGTCCTTGCGGGATCCTCACTTCTCCTCCTGCCTTTCTGTAGGACCCCACTGATGCTGGCCATCATGAATGGCCATGTGGACTGTGTACATCTGCTGCTAGAGAAAGGATCCACAGCTGATGCTGCTGACCTCCGGGGCCGCACCGCCCTCCACCGCGGGGTGAGTGAGCTTCTAGGGGGGATTGTTTGCACATGGGCCTCAGTGTGGGAGCATGGGACTCACCAGCAGTAGGGAATCCAGTTGTCTAGGAGGCAAGCCAGGATTTTGTGCCCAGTCTTTTTTCTTTTTTCTTTTCTTTTTTTTTGAGACAGGGTCTCACTCCCATTGCCCAGGTTGGAGTGCAGTGACACTATCACAGCTCACTGCAGCCTTGACTTCCTGGGCTCAGGTGATCCTCGCACCTCAGCCTCCTAAGTAGCTGAAACCATAGGCACATGCCACCATGCCCAGCTAATTTTTGTATTTTTTGTAGATATGGGGTCTTACCATCTTGCCCAAGCTGGTCTTGAACTCCTGGGTTCAAGTGATCCCCCTACCTTGGCCTCCCGAAGTGCTGGGATTACAGGCAGGAGCCACCAGGCCCACGCTGTGCCCAGGATCTTATTGAGCTTTGTGCTTGCTCCAGGATGAGTCCCTGATGTCCCCAGCTGATTTCCCTGATATCTGTGCTTTATTTATTTATTTATTTTATTTTATTTATTTTTTTTTTTGTGTGTGTGGGCAACATGGCTGTTTATTTCAGCTGGGTGCAGGCGGGCTGAGTCCGAAAAGAGTCCTTATTTTTTTTATTTTTATTTATTTATTTTTTTTTTTGAGACGGAGTCTCGCTCTGTCGCCCAGGTTGGAGTGCAATGGCGCGATCTCGGTTCACTGCAAGCTCTGCCTCCCGGGTTCACGCCATTCTCCTGCCTCAGCCTCTCCGAGTAGCTGGGACTACAGGCGCCCGCCACCACGCCCGGCTAATTTTTTTGTATTTTTAGTAGAGACGGAGTTTCACCGTGGTCTCAATCTCCTGACCTCGTGATCCACCCGCCTCGGCCTCCCAAAGTGCTGGGATTACAAGCGTGAGCCACCGCGCCCGGCCTTTATTTATTATTATTATTATTTTTGAGACAGAGTCTCGTTCTGTTGCCCAGGCTGGAGTGCAGTGGCGTGATCTCGGCTCACTGCAACCTCCGCCTCCTGGGCGATTCTCCTGCCTCAGCCTCCCGAGTAGCTGGGATTACAGGCGCCTGCCACCACGCCCGGCTAATTTTTGTATTTTTAGTAGAGACAGGGTTTCACCGTGTTAGCCAGGGTAGTCTCAGTCTCCTGATGATGAGATCCACCCGCCTTGGTCTCCCAAAGGGTTGGGATTACAGGCGTGACCCACTGTGCCTGGCCAATATCTGTGCTTTGTAATCACGTACAACTGAGTGCTCACCACCCAGACTCTACCTGGGATACCCTGCTGGCCCCAACCCATCGCATAATGTCGCCACAACCTAGATCCTCTTCCGTGACCACCTGTCCTAAGCTGCCTCCTCCTCCCATAAGATTTTTTGATCCCTTGGTCTCCTTCTTCTCTCCATTTAGTCTTTCACTCCAGAGCTCCAGTGTTAACTCTTAGTATCCTGATTGTCTGTTGGCATAGAGAGAGTCAAGGAGGGAGATGTGGGTCCCTAATACTTAGAATTGTTGTTGTAAAGGGCTGGGCATGGTGGCTCACATCTGTAATCCCAGCACTTTGGAAGGCCAAGGCGGGCAGATCACCTGAAGTCAGAAGTTTGAGACCAGCCTGGCCAACGTAGTGAAACTTCATCTCTACCAAAAATACAAAAATTAATTGGGTGTGGTGGTGCATGCCTATAATCCCAGCTACTTGGGAGGCTGAGACAGGAGAATTGCTGGAACCCCAGGAGGCAGAGGTTGCAGTGAGCCAAGATCGCACCATTGCACTCCAGCCTGGGTGATAGAGTGAGACTCCGTCTCAAAAAAAAAAAAAAAAATAAGAATCGTTGTAAAGACAAGGATTGAGGCCAGTGGCTCACGCCTGTAATCCCAGCACTTTGGGAGGCCAAGGCAGGCAGATCATGAGGTCAGGAGATCAAGACCATCCTGGCTAACATGGTGAAACCCCGTCTCTACTAAAAATACAAAAAAAATTAGCCGGCTATGGTGGCACCTGCCTGTAATCCCAGCTACTCGGGAGGCTGAGGCAGGAGAATCGCTTGAACCCAGGAGGCAGAGGTTGCAGTGAGCCGAGATTATGCCACTGCACTCCAGCCTGGGCGACAGAGCAAGACTCTGTCTCCAAAAAAAAAAAAAAAAAAAAAAAAGACAAGGATTGGAGCAGCCCTGGAAGTGGTTCTTACTCCTGAGCCAGACTCCAGCAACAGGCCAGTGGAAAAGGAGGAGCTTTTCATCCCCCTCACACCCCCCTGTTACTCATAGGCAGTGACTGGCTGTGAGGACTGCCTGGCTGCCCTGCTGGACCACGACGCATTTGTGCTGTGCCGAGACTTTAAGGGCCGCACGCCCATTCACCTGGCCTCAGCCTGTGGCCACACTGCAGTACTGCGGACCCTGCTGCAGGCTGCCCTTTCCACAGATCCCCTGGATGCCGGGGTGGATTACAGCGGATACTCGCCCATGCACTGGGCCTCCTACACTGGTACTAGACTGGGGCCTCCACAGGCACAGGAGTGTGTGTTGGAGTGTGTGTAGAGGAGGACAGGTGGGTTGTCGGGGGGGACCTGGGTTGATCTGAATCTGGAAGTAGAATGGAGTGTCAGGACACAGGACAGACAGGGAACCTTGCCATTTTTTTTCCATCACTATTCCTTCCTCATGCCCAGGACATGAAGATTGTCTGGAGTTGTTACTTGAACACAGCCCGTTTTCATACCTGGAAGGAAACCCCTTCACTCCTTTGCACTGTGCAGTGTAAGTCCCTTCTGCTGCGTCAGCCCTTCTCGCGAGGGCCCATGACTTGAGCTTAGGACAGGTAGCCTACTTCCCTTGTCCTTCCTGATGACCCCTCCTCCCTCTTCCTCTAGGATTAATAACCAGGACAGCACCACAGAGATGCTGCTGGGAGCTCTGGGTGCCAAGATTGTGAACAGCCGAGATGCCAAAGGACGGTGAGTGATGGAAGACTTGGGAAGAAGCCCAGTTGCCTCTCGCTTCCTCTTTCTGCTTGGGCAGTATACTCTTCCCTATTTTAATCTACCCTGATCCCCGCCTTACAGGACCCCCCTTCACGCCGCTGCCTTCGCGGACAATGTCTCTGGGCTCCGGATGCTGCTGCAGCATCAAGCCGAGGTGAACGCCACTGACCACACTGGCCGCACTGCGCTCATGACGGCGGCTGAGAACGGGCAGACCGCTGCTGTGGGTGTGTAGGGGCCACTTGTGGAAGGGAGGAGCTCCCCTGGGGCATTTGCAGGATGGGTCAGTCCTGCCTGTGGAGGCTGGCTGGGGCTGGGGTTCAGAAAGCAGGAGGGTTGTCTTTGGATGTCTCGCCATCTGCAGACGGGATGCAAAGTGGAGAGCCGGGATGGCTGCTGCTCTGGAGGGAGGGGTCAGTCCCTCTATCACATTTCTCTCGTAGAATTTCTGCTGTATCGAGGGAAGGCAGACCTTACTGTGTTGGATGAGAACAAGAACACGGCCCTCCACTTGGCTTGTAGCAAGGTACTCACCTGAAGTGATTGGGGGACTGCATAAGGGGCAGAGCTTGGTGAAGAGAAGTAGGTCTCGGTTGCAGAGGGGACTGGGGCAGAAGTGAGGATTGTCCAGCCTATCTAACTGGTGGGGCAGCTGTTTGTCCTCCTGTTACTCTCCCCAACTCCTGCCCTGCACCCTGCCACGTTTCTACTTCACAAGTCTCCACTCTCTGTTCACCTCCCTCAGGGCCATGAGAAATGTGCCCTCATGATCCTGGCAGAAACCCAAGACCTTGGCCTTATCAATGCTACCAACAGTGCGCTGCAGATGTGAGTGCCTGGGGAAGGGGGCTTCTGACTGGGGGAGGCCAGTGGGTGATGAAAGAGTGGCCGCTGTTCAGAGGCTCTCTGGAGCTCATAGTATTTGTTCAGCACCCTTGCCACCATCTCTGGAGGTGGAAGGGCAGCTTAGCATCAAGCTCCTTCTTTTTCCTTTTTTCCAAGGCCACTCCACATTGCTGCCCGGAATGGTCTAGCTTCTGTGGTACAGGCCCTGCTGAGTCGTGGGGCCACAGTGCTGGCTGTGGATGAAGAAGGTGGGTGGGGTCTGGGGCCCCCTGCCTCTCTTGGGTTTGGGGTCGGGGACATTCTTCAGGAGGTGACTTCTTAATCTTGCTATACATGGGATTTTCTTCCCAAGGGAACTGTTCGGAGCAGGGAGCCCACACCAGTACTCTGGAGTCTCAGAGGGGAGCCGGCAGGGTCAGGAGGGCTCCACACCCTAGGCGTTGACTCCCATGCCCGCCCTTTAACTCGTACTTAGAGAATCTGCCTGTCAGCCTTCCTGGGCCCTTGTCACCCTTGGATTCTGCCCCTGCTGGGTACCTGCCTGCCTTGGCTCCCTCCACAGAGAAGAGACTTCAGAGCTTGGGGGAGGCTGGCTGGGATCCAGGACTCCATACCTCAGTTCTCCCCCTTGGCCCTGCAGGTCACACCCCAGCACTGGCCTGTGCCCCCAACAAAGATGTGGCAGACTGCCTGGCCTTGATCCTTTCCACCATGAAGCCTTTCCCACCCAAGGACACCGTCAGTCCTTTCAGCTTCAGCCTGCTCAAGAACTGCAGCATTGCAGCTGCCAAGACGGTGGGTGGCTGCGGCGCCCTGCCCCATGGGGCCTCCTGCCCCTACAGCCAGGAGCGGCCCGGCGCCATTGGGTTAGATGGCTGCTACTCTGAGTAGCCCCCTCCAGTGTCCCTCCCCCGCCGGTGGCTTGATATCTAATTCTATTTATTTAGAAAAAGTCTAAACATTTAGGGCACTTTAAAGGAGAACACGACTGGGTGGAGGGGGCGGAGGGGAAGGAAGCCCTGGGGAGCAGCTGCTCACCCCTTTGCCACACCATCTTGGCCTGGCAGGGGTCTGGGACTGACAGGGAGCACCCCAGGCCCTTGGTACCCCCAGGGCGACCCCTTCTGCCAAGTGTCCCAAAATGATTGCTAAATGCCTGGCTCCCCCACTCTTTGACTCCATCTCTTGGTTCCCTCTTTCTGCTGCCAGCTCCCCCGACTCTTCCCTGGGGACTCCTCTCTGTGTCCCCCTTCTCCCCTGCCCCTCCTGCCAGGCAGATCCCTACTTCTTCCATACCCATCACTGCCTCCCTGCTCGGCCGGTCCCTCCATCCCCGCAGCAGTGAGAAGCCTTAATTTCTGGTACTGTGTGAGCACTCTGGGGGTGTCCCCCTCCCCCTTCAGGGGCAGCTAGAGGATGAGGGGGGAGGATATTTAGCACTGGGGCCTGGAGCTTTTTCCCCACTTCTGTACCCTATCACCCCTAAGGTTCAAATGCAAAACACTTGAAGCAGCAACTACTGTACCTGGGCCCCAATCCTGCACTCTCCCCTGGCTCCTCATATGCAAATCAAGGGCTGGTTCTGCCCCCACAGCCTGCCCCCTCCCTCTTCCCTCCCACTCCTAGCCTGGCCCCTAACCACGCACTTTAACCTTGCTTCTTTCTTTTATCTTCTTTTGGGAGGGCAGAGCCTGTGGTCATTCCTGCCCTGGCTCTCCTTTCCTTGAACTTTGAGGCTTGTCATGAATTTTTAAGTAAGCGTTTTATCCTTTAGGGGAAGAAACAAATTAATTTTCTGCCCATTTCAAAACCACAGCCCTAGTATGTCCACTGTGTTTCAGGCATGTGTTTGCATGTATATGGAGGGAGGGACCATGTTCTTCCTCCTGTGCCCCCAAGCCCATAGTTTATCTGTGCTCCCTATCTGCCTCCACCTTCTGTTATGTCCAAGAGTACCCACTGCCCCAGTCACTCCTGATCTGAAGCCAAAGATGGTAGGAGGGGCAGGGCTGACAAGGGACCGTGGCTACTCGGGACCCAGGCTTCCCCTCCAGTGTGAGGAAGAAGCTCTGACCTAGAGAGAGATGAATAGGTACTGGGGCTTGGTCCCTGCCTTCCCAGCAGGGAGGAAAGATGGGATTGAGCTAGGGGCTGCACTGTTAAGATTTCTAAAAGTCCCACCCCAAAAGCCAAACTGGGCTGGAGTGAAGAGGGGGCAGTTTTCTCTCTAAATGTAGCATTGAATTTGGCCCTGGTCCCTTTAAGTGCTCTGTCCACCCATCTCCTAGTGCAGCCTCCTGGACAGTTGGACCCACTCCTGCAGCCCAGTGTTCCCTTCCTCACACTCAATACCTCAGCCAGGGGCCAAGACACAGAACTTGAATAGAGGTCATGCCCCCTCCGCCCCCACAGTGCATCCTTGCCCAGTTTGGCTGCCATCAGTATTGTCCCCTGACAACTGGACAGGCTTCGTTTACACAGTGCAGGGTCTCCCCCTGAGGGGGGATCCTTCAGCCTCCCACCCCTACCCAAGTTTGCTTTATTCACAGTCTTACCCATCTTTTAGTTGTATACCCTGAATGTCTTGCCACCCTTGTCAAGGGTGGGCTGAAGGGAGGGGGGCGTCCCAGGGACCCCCTTCCTCCCCAACAGATACCTTTAACCATACCTCATGCTGGTTTCCAGAAGCCTGGGGTGTTGTCCAAGTCCTTATCTTTTCATGATCCCTTTTGATCCCCTGTCTCTCTGTGTCTTGCTTCTCCCAACCCTCAGTTCCTAAATCATTTCAAGGCTTCCAAATGACCATTATTGATGAGAAGGATTGTGCAGCTTTTAGTTTTTATTTTTATTTTCAAAGCCAAAGGGCCTTGTGACGCCCCTCTTGCCCACCTCCCTCCACACCGTGTCCTCCCCTATATGACAATCAATGTGACCTCTCTTAAGGGCTGCAGCCCCCATCCCCAACCCTGCTGGCTCTGCAAAGCTTGCCTTCCCTTCAATTCTCTCTCCTGAAATCTTCCCATTCCACCCCCTCCCTCTCATCTTGGTGCTGGGAATTAGGTGGTGGGGGGCAAGGGGAGTGAGGAGATGGGTCCTCCAGAGAGAACTTGCGGGGTGAGTCGTGTTCTCCTTTCGTGACGTTTGGCGATGGCGGGAAGCATCTGAGTGTCAGGAGCCCCGTTGTCTTGCTAGATGAGATTTCTGGGGGCTGTCTGCTCCCTGCTGCCCTCAGCGCACTGTCAGCAGTGCTGGGAGGTGGTGGGGAGTCCTCTGTCCCTCCATGTGTGGCTGTGAGGAAGCCTGGGGGACAAGCAGCCTCCTCTCCTTATGCCAAAGGAAACCCCACGCCCCACCCTGGGCTCCCCAGCCCTAGTGTTTTTTGAAGCATTTTGACCATTCTCATGGCCACTGCATATTTATTTTAATGTTAAGATTTTTTTTAAACCTCTTTGACTTAAACGGGTGTGGAGAAGTAAAACAGGCAGAATGCCCCCCAGTCTTCATGGGGGAGGGTGGGGAGGGAACAGCGCTTTCCCTTTGCCCTCCCACTCCCCCCTCTCCCCACCACAGCTCTAAAGCACTTGCTTCAAGTAATAAGCACTTTTGTGAAAAGGCCTATTTTAAGCGAGGACCCTGGGAGCAGCCCCAGGTCCCAGCAAAGGAAACAGAGCGAGGGCAACATAGGAGACAGGGAAACAGACGTGTGAATCAGAGGGTGAGATGGAAAAAGCCAGTTTTTAGTTTCTGATTTTTGGGGAGCTATTTCTGATTGGGCGGTGGCTCTGGTAGGGTCATATACTATCCTTCAGAAAAATGAATGGCACAAACTGTGGGTCCCAGGAAGGACCAGCAGACCCGGGTCACTGCTACTGTCCACTGAGACTGACGGGCCACCTCCCCCACCCCGTGGCCCCCTGAGCCATAGGACTGCTGAAAACCACTGAATGTACAGCCCAGGTTGGGGTGGGGAGCAGCCCCTGGGGGAGGGGGCTTCTCCTTTTGTTTGGTGCTGTGGGGGGTGGGAGAGACGAGACTGAGGGACTGCCACCCCATGTAGATGTGTTTCTTGGGGTGGAGGGGCTGAGGAGGGCCTACCTCCCTCTCCAACCCCAGCCATGGCCCCTCTTCCTTCCTCACCCCTATCCTTTTTGACTGTAAGTCCAGCTCACCTTTGCCTTCAATATGTAACCAAAGGAAAACTCAATACTGTTTCCACCACTGTCTGCCCACCCGAGCACCTTCTTACTCCCTGGACCTAGAAGGGGAGAAGAGGCTGGGGGTGGGGTGGATGGGGCCAGAGTGAACGGTTCTACAGCTGTATCCCCAAAACCTCCTCCAGGGTCTTGGAAGGGGTCCTGCGAGGTGGAATTGGGGCCGGGCTGGCAGGGCTGAGTTTGCGCACTGTGTATCTTATGCACATGAGTGTTTTTGTCTAAATGACTCCAGTGACTGCTCCAGCGGGGAGGCCCTTTCCTCCTTCCCTCTCAGCCATTTCTCACCCGCTTCCCATACCCAGTGTTCATCCCCTACCTCCCCTTCCCACCGCAAAGGAAAATAGCCTTACAGACCCTAGCCCAGAAACCCTACTCCTGGGGCAAACCAGTATGGGCCCCCATCCCGCCTAGTTTGAACCCTACCTTTTAAGAAGGAGGGATAAGGAACAAAGCAGCCCCTTCCCCTCTAATTGTGGTGGCTCCAGCCTTCTGCAGCCTTGACCCAGGTTGGGCAAGGGCGGAGGTGAGGAATCTTTGAGGACCAAGCCCAGTGGTCTGGGAAGCGGGAGGTAGAGAGGGAAGGGTCTGCCTTGGGGGCTCCCTCCTCCCAACCCAACCCCTAGAGAAGTGACCAAATCCCAGAGATGGGGTGAAGCTGGGGTGGGGAGGGTCTGCTCTTTGAATTACTTGAAGGTACTGACTCCAAGGCTGCTGTTGCCCACTTAGGTGTGAGGGGGACACTGTCACTGCATTTGGGAGGGCAGAGGGTGGCGGGTGACCAGAGGATCCACCTTGGCCCTCACCCACTCCTGCTAGGCCCTTTCCCTGGGGAATCTGGAAGCCTGACTTTGCCCCCAGGGAAGTTGGGGAGCGCCTTCCCTCCCTTCTCCACCCCTCACTCTGGGCACCCTCTCCAATTGCACTAAAGTAGCTGTTGTGCCAGTCTGCCCCCCACAAGGGGGGAGGTCTCTGCTTCCAGTCTTCTTCCCCCGCTGCCTCTGCTCCCACCCTGGACAATCTCCTTGTTTCCCTTGTGTTCCTGGATAGCTCAGCTTTGTATGTGTGTTTGGGGGGTGGGGGTGGGTTCTGGCTGGAGTGGGTTTGGCAGGGGTTTGGGAAGGGTTAGGGGAGGATGGAGGATGAAGTCTCCTACCCCCTTCCCCAGCTCCAGGCCACAGAAGCCTGGGAAGGGAGGGTGCCTACTCTCGCTGCTGTGTGTCTTGCAGATGTGCCAAAATGGGGGTGGGTGGGAGGGGAGGGTGCCTGGCAGAGCAGCCCCTGGGGTGGCTCTCTCAAAGCAATATAGTTCCCCTGCGGGGGACAGCAAGACAGGGGAGAGGGTTGGGGTGGGGACCTGGGGGTTCCCCATGTACAGCTGTGTATATTCAGGGGTGTTCTCTGTCTGGTACCCACTGTGGGCATCTATGTGTGTGTGAACCTCCCCTTCCCCATGCCCTGCATGACCTGTGATGCTGCAGACACCACCATCCTGTGTGCAGGTGTGTGTTGGGGGGCACGGAGGGGCATGTTCCATGTCCTGTTGCACCCTCCACCCTGTGACCCATGTACTCGGTTGTAGGAAGTAAAGAGAACTGAGCACAATTCACTGGATTCTAGTGGAATCTTTCTCTAAGCAATTTTCCCATTCCTGCCTCTCCCTGCCCCGGAACCACCTGTGGTGCTAGTGTTGGGATCGGGGGCGTTTAACGCTGGTGGGCAGCAATAAGGGGCCGATGTGCCCAGATGCCTGCATCCCCAGGGTGCCGAGGGCAGCAGGAAAAAGTGGGGACCTCGGTGCATTTGCCCCACCCCTCCCCTCCCTGGGCTAAAGCACAATGTTCTCCCTGCAGATTAATGACCCTGCACCCTCCAGGCCCCTACTCACATCCTCCCCCAGCCGGCTTCGGGTCCTCCCACCACACTCTGGTTTTCTATGCTGTTTTGGTGCAAGTACAACTGTCGTAGTCATGGCTTTGGGATGGGTTCTGTTTATTAAAATCCTATTGCTCCTACTGGCCCTGTGTCCCGCCTCCATTCCTGTGGTTGGGGGGAAGGAAGGGCAACCCGACCCCTTTCCACTGGCCCCGTCAGCCCTCAGTGGTCACGGGCAGTAGCCGCTCCTCCAGCAGGGCTATGGCAAGCATGAGGCCACCCCCCAGCAGCAGCCCCAGCCCCTGCAGGAGCACATGGGGCGTAGGCAGGGGCTCCGGAGGACGAAGCAGGGCTGGTAGCTGAAAGAAAAAGAAGATGTCAGGATTCTGGCCTTGCCCCTGACCTCTCAACACCAGAGGAGGGGTATCAGAAAGCATCAGCAGCCCCCACCCAAACACCTCAGTCCCTTGTTTCTCAGACTTTTGCGGGCCTGTGGTCTGACGCCCTTCCAGGAGCTAATGGTAGAGGCGCAGGGACTGCTATCTCCCTCTCCACTCCCGCCTCCCCACTGCCCTTGATTTCTCTGCTCTACCCGACATCTCTCACCATGTCCACAAGGGCCACATAGAGGAAGACCCCAGCAGTGACCCCAAACACCCAGGGAGTGAGGGGGACAGGGCCCAGGCTGAGCCCCACCCCCAGGACTGCACCCCCCAATCCCAGGGCTCCAGACACGAGGCTCAGGAGCAGCAGCCGCTGAAAGGACAGCCCTGACTGGAGCAGCATGGCAAAGTCACCTATTGGAGACAGAGGACAGGATGGGAGGGAGTAAGCTGGGGTGCCCCTCATCCATGCCACCCACCAGCCTCCAAGCTCTACCCCTTGGAGCTATCTCCTTTCTGGAGTCCACCCCACCCTGCTCCTGCCATTCCTACCCAGTTCGTGGGGCAGCTCATGGCAGAAGACCGCTAAGGTGGTACTGAGGCCACTGGAGAAGCCATCAGAGAAGGCAGCACCTGGGGCCAGCAGGGTCAGAAGTTGTCAGTCCAGAAGAAAAGTCTCCTCAGAAGCAGGTTCCTGTGTTCCGTGGTCCTCCCATCCTCTCCCCATCTTCCTGACAGCCCTCTCCTAGCCCCAGCTGATAACTAGGAGCCCCGGCCTCCCCTTGGACCTGCTTCCCTCCGTTCCCACCCCTCACACCTATGGCCAGCCCATCAGTGAGGTTGTGTAGACCATCTCCCAGGAGGACCATCCACGTGATATCAGCGCCACCCTGGTGCCCATGACTGTGGCCTTGGTGCCCAGGAGGGGCCAGGGCTGGTGGGTGCTGGCTGTTCTGCTCCCTCTGGCCCTGAGCCCCTGGCTCTGCAGGAAGAAGCACAGGACAGTGTTGGTGACTGCAAATAAGGACTGTGAGCTTGGAAACTACTCTTCAAATTTTCTCCTCTAGTCACCTGGAGCTGCCTGTAGGGGCTGAAGGGCCATCCCACTGCCATTCTCCGGGTCCAAGTTCCGTGTTTCGAGATTCCTTCGTTTTTGCCTGCAGCATCTCTGAAATAGGAGGGCATCCCTCCTGGTGGAGGAGGCAGCAGAGCCAGGGACTAAGGGGAAGCCAGGCCACAAGCTGGGAAGATGAACACCTGGTTCCACCTCTGGCACCTGGGATGTTCTTTGGCCTCTACCTTCTTCCCAAGTTGGCACCTCCCCTCTGTTTCTTGTTGACTTGAGCTCAGAATAGGATGCCATTTGGCCAGAAATCCTGGGTCTGTGCTTAAGGAGCTGCTACCCACTCCCTGTTAGCTGATAGGTCCCGCACACCAGGCAAATGTCAGAGATCCAGGAGCACACACTGCTCCTCATCTCTTGGCTTTTTGGCCCAGTTTGTTGTTGTTGTTGTTGTTGTTGTTGTTTCTGAGATGGAGTCTCGCTCTGTCACCCGGGCTGGAGTGCAATGGTGCCATCTCGGCTCACTGCAACCTCCATCTCCCAAGTCAAGCGATTCTCCTGCCTCAGCCTCCTGAGTAGCTGGGATTACAGGCATGCACCACCACGCCCCACTAATTTTTGTATTTTTAGTAGAGACAGGGCTTCACCATGTTGGTCAGGCTGGTCTCGAACTCCTGACCTTGTGATCTGCCTGTCTTGGCCTCCCAAAGTGCTAGGATTACAGGCGTGAGCCACCGCGCCTGGCCTGGCCCAGTTTTTGACTGGGACTCTGGTCTCAGCAGAAGGAGGAGAAAATGGTATCACTCACTGGCCTGAGCCCTCGGTGCCGCAAAAGCCTCAGCATGTTCTCCAGCACAAAGAGCAGGAAGAGGCCTCCGAGCACTGACAGCCCCGGGCCCAGGTCCTTCTCTGGTAGTCCGCCAGGTCCTGCATGCCGCCCTTCTTGTGCCTGACAGAGAGAAGGTCAGGGCAGACCCTGGAAGCCCCTATACCCAACAACATCCCCTTGCATGGGTGGTGGCAAGCCTTCGCTCATATGCTCCACTAGAAGGCAGCACACCGTGGGCTGAAGCCAGGATCCGGGAGTGGGATGTGGGAGCTGATGGAAAGGGGGAGGGGATGTCCTATGGCTGGGGACACCTTAGATCCATGGAGGCCAGGGGTACAAGGAAGGGGCTTCACATACATGCGGTAGCAGGTGTAGCAGTGCATCCCCACAAAGAGTGCCCACGGCCAGGGCCCCCAGGAAGTCCAGCAAGGGCCGCAGTAGACGAGGTCCCAGGAGCCGCAGCAGCAGCAGGGATAGGGGAGAAGGGAGGCTGAGCAACAGGACTGCCAGGGCACTCTGAAACAGGGCTGGGGAGAATCGGGCTGAAGTTAGGGCAGGGCAGGAGGAGGGTCCCACACGTAAGGTGGGGCAGAGAGAACACTACAAGGAGAGGCAGGACCCCAGTGAGCCTCCTTCCTTGGCATGGGCCCCACTTCCAGGATTCAGGGTGCCCCCCACCCACTCCTACTTGCTGACCAGATAGTAGATCCCCTGGGGGTGCAGGGGCCGGAGCTCCGATGCAGACGCGGCTGTCAATCTGATAAAGCAGGGCTGGGCACAGCAGAGCAAACTGACGAGGGGTCAGAGGAGCAGCGGGGCTCAAGCCAAAATTGACCAGCAGCTGGGAGCCGTTCAGACACTGGGGAGTCGAGGGTCATACATTGGAGAATCACCAGGAACTATGACTCAGATCGTTAACACCTGGCCAGGTGCAGTGGCTCACACCTATAATCCCAGCCCTTGAGAGGCCCAGGCGGGTGGATCATCGGAGGTCAGGAGTTCGAGACCAGCCTGGGCAACATGGTGAAACCCTGTCTCTACTAAAATACAAAAAAATTAGCTGGGCATGGTGGCATGCGCCTGTGATCCCAGCTACTCAGGAGGCTGAGACAGGAGAATCGCTTGAACCCAGGAGGCAGAGGTTGCAGTGAGCCGAGATTGCGCCAGTGCACTCCAGCCGGGGCGACAGAGTGAGACTCCATCTCAAAAAAAAAAAAAAATTTAGCTGAGGATGGTAGTGAACACCTATAATCCCAGCTACTCTGGAGGCTGAGGCAGGAGAATTGCTTTAACCCAGGAGGTGGAGGTTGCAGTGAGCTGAGATCGCGCCATTGCACTCCGGCCTGGGTGACAGAGTCAGACTCTGCCTCAAAAAAAAAAAAAAAAAATTATATTTAACACCTGTCCTTCCATTGCATAGACTCTTGGGTCTCTCCCAGGGTCCCCTTTGCTCCTACTGGCAGGTACCTTGGGGACTGGGTCCAAGGGTACTTATAATCAATGTGCATTATTAGTGAATATTCAGTCCAATGCGGGTATTCAATTCGATGCAAACTGGGTGCTAGTGAGCATTGTCATCATTTTCCCTGCAAACTCTGATCATTTCAATCATTTTGTTGATTTGATAAATGAAGCTGGTTGGAAAACTAGAGCTCTCCATGCCAGAATCTTAAAAGGGAAAAGACCCTGAAGTGCCATCTAACCTCCCTCTCAACAGCCCTGTTGATGTTCATCCAGCCTCAGCTTGAATGCTTCCTGCAATGGGCACTCACTGGACCTCCATCAGGGTTAGGCAGCTTTGTCTGCCCTCTGGTGTAAATGGAACATATTCTCTGTCTTTCTGGATGAAGACAGCCATCCATTCCCTGCAGGTCTCCTCTCCAGGTAACCATCCAGATTCTACCCTGGGCTGCTTCTCTAGATTCTCTGCTTTGCCATCTATTCCCCTAAACTGAGTCTTGGAGCTCTGGATATGGGCTCACCTGCTCTGATCCCAGAGGGAACATAGTTCACTATTGAAATAACATCCCCTAAGACCACAATGGGATATTTTTTTTATTTTTTTGTGTTTTTTATTTTTATTTTTGAGACAGAGTCTCGCTCTGTTACCCAGGCTGGAGTGCAGTGGTGTGATCTCGGCTTACTGCAATCTCTGCCTCCTGGGTTCAAGTGATTCTCCTGCCTCAGTCTCTGAGTAACTGGGATTACAGGCATGTGCCACCACGCCCAGCTATTTTTTTTTTGAGACGGAGTTTCCCTCTTGTTGCCCAGGCTGGCGTGCAAATGGCGCCATCTCAGCTCACTGCAACCTCTGCCTCCCGGGTTCAAGCGATTTTCTCACCTCGGCCTCCTGCATAGCTAGGATTACACACACCCGTTACCACACCCGGCTAATTTTTGTATTTTTTAGTAGAGATGGGGTTTCATCATGTTGGCCAGGCTGGTCTCGAACTCCTGACCTCAGGTGATCCACCCACCTCAGCCTCCCAAAGTGTTGGGATTACAGGCGTGAGCCACCACGCCTGGCCCATGTTGGGATTTAAAAACAAAACAAAACAAAAAACTACTGACTATTTAAACATTTCAGGCCATCTAATCCCATGGCTCCTTCCCCTCTAGAGACTGTCAGACTCACATCCTCATGCAGGTGGTCAGCCAATGAGTGGTCCAGCAGCAGAAGCCTGTGAAAGAGGTCCAGGCCCGAGGGGGCTGGCCCACGGGGTAGGTGAGGGGCCTTTGACTCTTCCAGGTCACCCCACCCTGAGGGAACCAGAGGCATCCCTGCCCAGACATCCACACTCAGCTCAGGGTTCTGTGGCCTGGAATGGGTGAGACAGCAAGTCAGCCTCCCTTGTGTTCTCTATCAACCCGCTTTGAGAGGCTCCCAGGGATTTTAGGGGGAATGGGGGGACTAGCCACTGACTGGAGATCCTGGGACCCAGAAACCATAGAATGTCATTCTTAGGAAGATCTGTGAGTTCTCCATTTTCTGCCACTAGGGGGGACAGAAAAAAAAGGAGGACAACCAAAAGGGCTATGAATGGCTGGGCATGGTGGCTCACGCCTGTAATCCCAGCACTTTGGGAGGCTGAGGTGGGTGGATCACCTGACGTTGGAAGTTCGAGACCAGCCTGACCAATATGGTGAAACCCCGTCTCTACCAAAATTACAAAAATTAGCCAGGCGTGGTGGTGTGTGCCTGTAATCCTAGCTACTCAGGAGGCTGAGGCAGGAGAATTGCTTGAACCCGGGAGGCGGAGGTTACAGTGAGCCAAGATCACACCACTGCACTCCAGCCTGGGCGACAGAGCGAGACTCTGTCTCAAACAAAAAAAAAAAAAGAAAAGAAAAGAAAAAACAAAGGGCTACGAATTTGGAGCCAAATCAGCCCAGAGACACTGAACAGTGACACTAAGAGCAAGAAATTTAAGGGTTTAGAGATTTGGAGGAGGAGAGAATTAGAAGCAACGGAGGGCTAGGGTGGTAGTTCACATCTGTAGTCCCAGCACTTTGGGAAGCTGAGGCAGGCAGATTGCTGAGCTGAGCCCAGGAGTTTGAGACCAGCCTGGGCAACACGGCGAAACCCTTGTCTCTGTAAAAAATTTTAAAAATTAGCCGGGCATGGTGGTGTGTGCCTGTGGTCCCAGCTGCTCAGGAGGCTGAGGTGGGAGGATGGCTTCAGCCTGGGAGGTGGAGGTTGCAGTGAGCTGTGAATGTGTCACTGCACTTTAACCTGGGTGACAAAGTGAGACCCCCCAGTCTCAAAAAAAGAGAGAGAAGGCAATAGAAACATGAGAGGTTTTGAAGAGATACCAAGGAGCTGGGTTCTGAAGAATTTGTAACTCCAGGGATCTCGTGAGGAAGCCAGAATGAGGCAACTGGGGGCAAGCACTGAGAGGACCTGGGGGATG
This sequence comes from Symphalangus syndactylus, assembly GCF_028878055.3. Classification (NCBI taxonomy): domain Eukaryota; kingdom Metazoa; phylum Chordata; class Mammalia; order Primates; family Hylobatidae; genus Symphalangus; species Symphalangus syndactylus. The sequence goes on from NC_072439.2 coordinate 33,541,229, forward strand.
TGGTCCTGTGGAGTGGAGGAAGGGGTCAGTACCTGTGCGTGGAATTGTCTGCAGCTGGGGGTGCAGCCCGTCCAGTCAGAGGCCCATGCTGTCCCAGGCGAAGCCCCTGAACTCGGCCTAGCCCCAGGCTGTGGAGAAGCCGCGCCAAGCCCCCTGCAGTCAGCGTCCCATTCTCTCCGTACAGGCCAAACAGCTGGGCCAGGTAATGGTTCTGCTCCTGCTCAGCAGGGCCCAGGTTGGGGACTGAGCCCCCTACCCAGCCCAAGATGACCCACACACAGAAGCCGGCCAGCAGATGACTCACTGGGGACCCCATCATTGGTGAGGGGAATGGCTTAGGGGCTCAGGTTCTGGCTCCTATTCTCCCCGAAACATCCTGAGGACTGTGCCCTGGAAGAATGAGGAATGGGCTGGAGCTGCTGCTCTGCTCTCCAGCTCAGGTCCATGGGGGAGCCAGAGCTCCTTGCACCTGCTCCCCACCGAGTCCAGCAGCAGCCCCTACTGCAGCCTTCTTTCTCCCTTCACACTGCCTCCTTTGGGAGCAGCCTCTTGTTTGCCAATTCCTGGAGCACTTCCCTGACTCAGAGCTCTCCTCATACTTCATCCAAAGCTGGCCGTCCATTCCTTGTCCCCTAAACCCCACCCCTCAACTTTGCCCCACCTCTTTATCCCCCCTCAATCCCCAGGGTCTCACCCCTACTGGCAACATGAGAGCTGTCACCTCAGGTCCCCTATTAGGCCTTGCCGTGGACGTTAAGCAGTTCCTGAGTCAGGGAGGGGGGAATCCAGGCTTAGCCTCCAGGTGTTCAGGTGGATCGGAGGCCACGTCACATAGAAGGCTGAGATGGACACGCACCCCCTCCTAGCCCACCTGCCTTGGGGCGGGGTCAGGGGTGGGGCCAGTGTGTGAAGGCTCACATAAGACAGGAGTTAATGGTTCACTGGTCTCTGGGGTGGGGGTCAAAGGTCAGTCTCTGCTGGGCCTCTGAGTAGGGAGGGGCCACCCTCTGCCCTGGGAAAGCCACATGGCTAAGGAGAACCTGGGCCTAGTCTTTTTCCTCTTAAATAATTCACCCCATCCTTAACACAGTTAGTACCATTTTAGCCCTTTCCCGCATGTACTTCCACCCCACCTACCTTACAGTCTAGCACTAAACTTCATCTCCAAGCCCCATCCCCATATTCCTTGGGAAGGTTGGACCTAGGTGTCCCTAACCTGGGGATGAGGGGGGAAAAGGCAGATCAGTGGCAAGCCGAGATGCATGCATGGGAAATAAACTGTTCTTAGCAATTTCTCACCCCAAGAAGAGAAAGAGCCAGAGCTCTAGGGATCGATGACCAAGAAAGGGGAAGCCCTGCGGGGCGAGAGGAAACAAGGATCTGGGCTCTTCTCTGATGTCTGACCTGGCCTAAAATCAGGCAAAGTCTGATCGGGGTGACTGGTCCAGGGGGTTGAGGTTGGCATTACCTGATAGCAGGAGACAAGGACACCCAGAGGAAGGGGGACACAGCCTTCTTGGTTCCAGCTGGGGGGGCAGGCAGGCAGGCGGGCAAGGGTCACTTGCAGGGAGGGGGTAGGGGAGGGACACTACCTTAAAGGGGCAGGTCTGCTTTGCCTGGGCCTCCTTACCTGTAACCTATCTTCCTTCCACCTTTTAGGGACACCCCACCTTCCCAAATGCCTAGTTGCTAACCTCTTCCTTTTCCCACAAAAAGCAAAGGAGTCCAACACAGAGTAGAGTGGTAACATTTATTAGGAAGGAGAGACTTCAGTTAGACTCCCATGTCTCACACAGAAGAAACAGATGGTAACTGCCATTTCTTTCTTCTTTCTTTCTTTTTCTTTCTTTCTTTCTTTTTTTGAGATGGAGTTTCGCTCTTATTGCCCAGGCTGGAGTGCAATGGTGCAATTTTGGCTCACCTCAACCTCCGCCTCCCGGGTTGAAGCGATTCTCCTGCCTCAGCCTCCTAAGTAGCTGGGATTACAGGCATACGCCACCATGCCTGGCTAATTCTGTATTTTTAGTAGAGACGGGGTTTCTCCATGTTGGTCAGGCTGGTCTTGAACTACCGACCTCAGGTGATCCGCCCACCTCGGTCTCCCAAAGTGCTGGGATTACAGGCGTGAGCCACTGTGCCCAGCCAGTAACTGCCATTTCTAAAGAGGAAAGAGAGCAGGCAGAGGGTCCTGACTCCCAGGGGACAGGCAGTTCATCTGGACGATGAGGGAGTATGAGATTAGGGTGGATAAGGACACTGCTCACCACCCTCCACGGAAGTTCAGTGGCTAAAATACTGCTACACCAGCCAGCCAGCGGAAGGCTATCTTGCTCTCCAGGAGACACTTGGGATGTGGTTGGTGGCAGGAAGAAAGAATGTCATGCTATCTCTTGCTGCTCCTCCGAGTTTCTTTGCCATTACTAACAGGGTTGCTGGAAGGGCCAGGCGGGCCTGCAGGTGTGTGGTTGGGCTGGCTTCGAGTGATTCGGGTGCTGGGAGGGTGGGAGGGAGTATGAGGGGGATGTGGGCCACCACCAGGACCTGGTGGGGCACTCAGTCCATTCCCATTCTGGTTCTCAGAGGCTAATTGTGGGAGGAGAAGAAACAAACGAATTAGTTAACATAGGAAAGGGGTCCATCCCAAGGCCTGCCTCCATGCCCCAAAGAGTGGCACAGTCTTCACCATGCACAACTGCATCTTAATGCCAACTGGACCAAATGCAAAAGACTGTGGGCTGCGAGTATGAATGGAGCTCCAGAGAAGACTCACACGATCATTTAGGAAGTTGCTACATGAACCTCGGTACGGTATTTTTCTCTTGTAGTTATCTTACTATTATTGAGAATCAGACCTAGAATTAGCTGTTTAGTTCTAGGCTCAGGGACCTCTGACAAAAATGCCCCTTTACTGGGCCAGGTGCGGTGGCTCACACCTGTAATCTCAGTACTGTGGGAGGCTGATGCAGGTGGATCACGAGGTCAGGCATTCGAGACCAGCCTGGCCAACATAGTGAAACCCCGTCCCTACTAAAAATACAAAAAATTAGCTGGGTGTGGTGGCAGGCACCTGTAATCCCAGCTACTCAGGAGGCTGAGGCAGGAGAGTCGCCTAAACCTGGGAGGCGGAGGTTGCAGTGAGCCGAGATCGCACCATTGCACTCCAGCCCAGGCGACAGTGCGAGACTCCTTCTCAATTAAAAAAAAAAAAAAAAAAAAAAAAGGCCCCTTTACCAAAAGTGATTACAAAACTGGAGAACAATGGCAAGGGGAAGGGCCTGAAGTCTCTGCGTTAAAATACGAGGCACTTAAAAAAAAAGGTGTGTATGCGTGTACCATAATGATAATGTTCATTTTAGAAAATATAGATAAGCATCAGTGAAAAGATTATTACACATAATCTTACCCACCAAAGATAATAACAAGTCACATTTTTGTGTATATAAATATTTATTTTTAAATTTTTACTGTTTTAGAGATGAGGTCTCACTTTGTCACTCAGGCTGGAGTGTAGTGGTGTGATCATAGCTCACTGCAGCCTCAAACTCCTTGCTCAAGCAATGCTTCTGCCTCAGCCTCCCAAGTAGCTAGGATGATGGGTGTGCACCACTGCATCTGGCTTATATTTTCAATGTTTGAAGCCAGGTGCCTGGGATTTGTTTGAGCTCTCATAACTCTGGACATACCACGTCATTGAACTTAAGCATGGCGTATTATAATCATTATCTCTCTCCTGGATAAACCACAAGCCCCTAAAGGCAGGTAGTGTGTTTTATTCCGTGGCAAATAGTAGGTGCTCTAGAAACATTTGTTATATGAAGGCAGAGGTTTGCTTCTTGCATACAGTAGGGACTATGAACCTTAAATGGCATGGAAGTTATAGCCTAGTGGTTTTTTTTTTTTTTTTTTGAGAAAGAGTCTCAATGTCACGCAGGCTGGAGTGCAGTGGCATGATCTCAGCTCACTGCAACCTCCACTTCCCAGGTTCAAGCCATTCTCCTGCCCTGGCTTCCCAAGTAGCTGGGATTACAGGCTTCTGCCACCACATCTGGCTAATTTTTGTATTTTTAATAGAGATGGGGTTTCGCCACGTTGGCCATGGCTGGTCTTGAACTCCTGACCTCAGGTGATCTGCTGGCCTTGGCCTCCCAAAGTGCTGAGATTACGGGTGTGAGCCACTGCGCCCGGCCAGCCTAGTTCTTAAACCATATCTCTACTGAACCCTGCTGCTCCACTGGACTAAGATACCTGCAGCCCATGGCTGGGTGCGGTGGCTCATGCCTGTAATCCCAGCACTTTGGGAGGCTGAGGCGGGCAGATCACCTGAGTTCAGGAGTTCAAAACCAGCCTGGCTAACGTGGTGAAACCCCATCTCTACAAAAATACAAAAACTAGCCAGGCATGATGGCGGGTGCCTGTAATCCCAGCTACTCAGGAGGCAGAGGCAGGCAAATTCCTTGAACCCAGGAGGCAGAAGTTGAAGTGAGCCGAGGTCACGCCATTGCACTCCAGCCTGGGTGACAGAGACTCCATCTCAAAAAAAAAAAAAAATTAGCCGGGCATGGTGGCAGGTGCCTGTAATCCTAGTTACTTGGGAGTCTGAGGCAGGAGAATCAGGAGAATCACTTGAACCTGGGAGGCGGAGGTTGCAGTGAGCCGAGATCACGCCATTGCCCTCCAGCCTGGTTGACAAGAGCGAGACTTCATCTCAAAAAAAAAAAAAAAAAAAAAAGAGGGGTCTGGGAGAATTGGGTGAAGGAGGATACACTGAGAAAAGAGAGATTTGGAAAAGGAATGAGGGAAATGCATCTTTCTAGGCTGAGGAGAGTGGGAGAGCTAGGAGGACCAGTGGATGGAAGGGAACAGATTTACCTGGAGAAGCAGCAGAGGGTCCAGTGTTAGGCTGGGAAGCTGAAGGGTTGCTGTCGTTCTGCACCTGAAGGCACAGATTACATATTCAGATCCTGCTCCCTCCCATGCTTCTTGTCTTGATCTGCCCTCCTTTCCCACCATTGTGGCCACAGGACTCACCGCCTTGTTGGGTGCCTGCTGGGTGCTGTACTCTGGGTTTGGCTCACTGAAGTTAGGAACCTCAGAATAAACCATACAGAATCTGCAATGGGAGAAAGTAGCTAAAGCCTTGGATTCATCCTCTGGGCCACTGCTAGAGGCCTCAGAAAAGTCCAGATAGGTTGGGTGTGGTCACTCACACCTGTAATCCTAGCACTTTGGGAGGCAGAAGTGGGAGGATCACTTCAGCCCAGGAGTTTGGGACCAGCCTGGGCAACATGGCGAAACTCCATCCCTATAAAAAATACCAAAAAATTAGCTGGGTTTGGTGAAGCACGCCTGTAGTCTCAGCTACTTGGGAGGCTGATGTGGGAGGATCACCTGACCCCGGGAGGTCAAGGCTACAGTGAGCCAAGATCATGCCACTGTACTCCAGCCTGAGTGACAGAGACTGTTTCTCAAAACAAACAAACAAACAAACAGAAAAAGTCCAGAAATGAGGCCTGGACTGCACACCCTATGCTGCCTCCTTGCAAACCCCTTTGCCCTGGTGCTTCTTCATGCCAATCCCCAAGACAGCACTTACTCTCCAATCTTCTGCAGATCACCCCCACGGCCAGTATATAGTGTCAGACAACCTTTGAAAACTGAAGCGTACCTATGGGAGCAAAAAAAGCAAAATTCAGAGTACTCAGAAGTGTTATAGGGACTGTTAACCCCACTCTTGATTGTTGTTGCCTTTGGAAGGCCAGAAGTCACCAGCTGGCTGACCCTTTGGTGAGCCGGATAATGTCCCCAGGCTGGATCAGATTGCCGACATCGTCCCAGACAGAGATATTGATGCTGCCTGTTTTGTCCGCCACTTTGCAGGTCCGAACCTCATGCCCGTCCTTTGTCTTGGTCACTCGGCCTGAACGGAACAGATAAATCGAGGTGGGAGGATGGTCAAATAAATGGGGTGGTAGCTGTCAGAAGGATGAGATTGTGGATATTGGTGGAATGAGGGTAAAGGTGTACAAACAGGGGAAAGCCCAAATCCCTGGGGAATAAGGGGTTGGGATTGTGGAAGGAGTGGTGGAGGGTGAGGGTGGGAGTTCAGGGGCCAGCACCATGGAGAGGGCCCTGAGTGGAAAGAGGCCCGCATGGCACAGGAGATCTAGATCTGGCAAGAGTTCTATCTACCCTATACCTGACTGCAACTTTCTGTCCCAGGGTGGAAGAGAGAGATTGGGAGTGAGGAGTGTCTTGCAGCTTGCCTTGCCATCCCTATAGCAAGTTAAGAACGCAGACAGCGTTCCCCTCCTGCCCCCCACCCCCATCCCGCGAACCGGCCACCCCAGTATAGACACCTGTCTCCAGCACAATGAAGATAAGGTTCAGATTCTTGAGCCCAGGCTTGATATCCTTCACAAAGGTCTCCGTCGTCATGCTGCCCGAGCCTCGGCACCCCACTGGATGGGGAATAGAGGATGAAGGCTCAATGCTTGGATCCTTTGCCCCATGCTCCACTTCCCAAGGCCTACCTACCCCATTAGGCTGGGGTCAGGCAGCCTCAACCCCTCTAACCCTTCTAAAAGATTAAAAAAGAACATCCCCGGAGGCCTCCAACTTCAGGATCAGAATTTGGGGGTCTCTGGACAGGCTGCTTTGGGGCTGGAAGGCCCCCTGCCGGGATGCTCTTTTAGTCTCAAGCCGTGAAGTGGCGGAGCCGACGTAGACAGGGGTAGGGAACCCGGTGCACAGCCAGGGAGTAGAATCTTACTGGCCAGACCTTCCCGAACCCTCATCCCGACAATCCAGGACTCGGTCCATCCCCTCCCCTACCCGCAGCCCACCACCCACCCAGTCAGCCGGCAGGACTGTGCACGCCGCTGAGCAGCCCGCAGGGGGAGCCACAGGCTCCGCTGCCGCCGGATGCTGCCCGGTGGAACGCGGGAGTGCGGGCATTCCCGGAAGTTTCCCCCGGCTGGCCTCCTTCGGCCAATCAGCACCGTCCGGGCGCGCCCTGCGTCCCGCCGCCTGCCCTGCCCAGCCAATCGGGATCAGAGACTCGTGCGCCGCGAAGGGGGCAAATTTCAGGTATTAAAGGAACCTTGGAGATAGTTGGCTCTGCAGGGGGAAAAATCCACCACTAGAAGGCGCACAGGGCCCCCAATTTTCCTTAACTTGGCTAGGGAGAATGCACTTAGGTTCTAAGACGTTTCTTTCCAAAGAGTGACACAATGGGAAAAGGAGCAAGGGCTTCGGAATCCTGGCTCAATGCTTCACTTCTTTTCTCGACTATTTAAACATATGTAATTCCAATTCCGCTAGGCGCGGTGGCTCACGCCTGTAATCCCAGCACGTAGGGAGGCATAGGCTGGAGGATAGCATGAGTCCAGGAGTTCCAGACCTGCCTGGACAATATAACGAGACCCCATTCTCCACAAAAGAGAAAAAAAAAGACAAAAAATATGTAATTGCATCTTACGAGAAAACGGAAGTTATATAAAAAAAGTGCCTTGCACACAGTAGGCACACACGGTTTCCTCCCTTTTTATTGCTCTAACCCTTATCTTTGTTCCTGATTTGGAGTTCTCATCTTTAATGCACTACCCAGCTTGGTCAAGTCTCTGGGAAAAGTGGCATTTACACCAGAGACAAAAGGCAGGCTCACCCTTCTTGGAAGAAATGGAACCTGCGGCAAAGAGAGAAACATTTGTTAGTCCCTTTTTTTTTTGAAACAGGGTCTCGCTGTGTAACCCAGGCTGGAGTGTAGTGGTGCAATCTTGGCTTACTGCAACCTCCCACCACAGCCTCCGTAGTAGCTGGTACTACGGGTTCGCACTACCACCCTCGGCTAATTTCTGTATTTTTTTTGGTAGAGACAGAGTTTCGCCATGTTTCCCAGGCTGGTCTCGGACTCCTGACCTCAAGCGATCCGCCCACCTCGTCCTCCCAAAGTGCTAGGATTACAGGCGTGAGCCGCTGCACCTAGCCATACTACTCTTCCCCGCCCCGCCCCACCGCCCCACCCCGGCAAAGGAGTCTTGCTCTGTCGCCCAGGTTGGAGTGCAGTGGCGCGACCTCGGCTCACTGCAATGCAACCTCTGCCTCCCGGGTTCAAGCGATTCTCCTGTCTCAGCCTCCCGAGTAGGTGGGATTACAGGCGCCCGCCACCACGCCCGGCTACTTTTTTTGTATTTTTAGTAGAGACGGGGTTTCACCATGTTGGCCAGCCTGGTCTCAAACTCCTGACCTCGTAATCCACCCGCCTCGGCCTCCCAGAGTGTTGGGATTAAAGGCGTTAACCACCGCGCCGGGCCATACTACTCTTATCTTACTTATCTCAGAGTCCCGCTAGAGGACAGCAGAAAGGAGGCCTGAAACTGTAGTTCCTTTTGGGACCTGTCAAATTGTCCACAAAAGGTAGCTAGCTCTGTATTGTTGTGTATAAACAAATTACATAAAGATATGTGTGTATGTGTGTATTAATGTGCATTAGCATTTGCTTAGCCAATGTGCACAATAAATACCATACTATTTAATACCAGATTAGTCTAGGAAGTCATGTAATTGTAATGCCTTGGTTTGCTTAATTAATCCCTTATCTGCTTACGGATCTCTTTAGGCTCCACATTGACTTCCCTTGGATCCCAGGTTCTCTACCGCCCACATGCCCAACACCACGGTGTTGTAAGCTAAGGAAATCAAATCCCAACTCAGGAAGAGGGAAATTTTTTCTCCCTTCCTTCCTCTTAGGTGTTTTAGGGAACTCCACAAGTGTTCGGGGAGCCATTGTGGATACGGCAGGAGAGCGCCTGGGAGAGAGGCAGAGAACCCGTTGAGCACCCCAGATCTAAGCTTTGCGGTCAGACTCCCTCACTCCCCACCCCGCGGCCGCCTTTTTCTTTTGTTTTGTTTTGAGACGGAGTCTCGCTCTGTCGCCCAGGCTGGAGTGCAGTGGCGCAATCTCGGCTCACTGCAAGCTCCGCCTCCCGGGTTCACGCCATTCTCCTGCCTCAGCCTCCCGAGTAGCTGGGACTACAGGCGCCCACCACCACGCCCGGCTAATTTTTTGTATTTTTAGTAGAGACGGGGTTTCACTGTGTTAGCCAGGATGGTCTCGATCTCCTGACCTCGTGATCCACCCGCCTCGGCCTCCCAAAGTGCTGGGATTACAGGCGTGAGCCACCGCGCCCGGCTGGCCGCCTTGTTAACTGCAATATCCATTCCCATGACAGGAGTCAAGGGGTTACGAAGCTCTGGGATGCTGACCAGGGCTCTGGAAAAGGGAGAGGGGCCGGACCCGCAGCAGGTCACGCTGCAGGCCTGCCTCTCCGCAATGATCTCGCACCAATCTGCGTCAGCTCTAAGACACAAGTCACCTGCACCCCTCCGAAGCGAAGCGTGGCCGGCCAGGCCCACACGTTTTTGCCGGGAAGAACATTGAGTTCTCCCTCCCAAATGGCTATATAGTCCTGGTTGGGACTATATAGACTCTAGACTAGACTTCCTGTCTAGGGTGGAGGCCTGGCCAGCCTTGGTCCCTCCTCGTACGCCGCTCGTGGCTGCTGGTGTAGGGGCTGAGTTAAACAAAGAGGCGGGGTTTGGTGACGAGCTTCCGCCGGGTTGCGTAGCAGCGGTGGGCGGGGCAAAGGATCCGTCTAAGACGGCAACGAGCGGTGGGAGTCTTCTTTCCCCTCCTTCCCCTTTCCCTTCCCTTCCCGGGAGAGGCTGGGACCCGGCACCAGGGCACTACTGTGGCCGCTGCGGCCTCAGCTGCAACTGGGTCAGGTTGCGGAGACTCCAGGCCGCTTCCAGGGCGGTGCGTACTGCGCCTGCGCGATCTTCCACCTAAAAGAGGGTGTGGGAGGGGAGGAGGTGATGTCCCAGGGGTATTGGGGCGGGGGATTGAAATACTGGGGTTCGGGAGGAGGGATGGTGGTAGAGATAAAAATGTGAGAAGGGAGCAGCACTGGCGAGGAGTCGGGAGGTGAGAAAGGGGCTCTGGAGATTGGGTTGTTGGGGAAGGTCCATTGGAATAGGGGAGCTTTGAGAAGTGCGGGAGGGGGCCGGGGCTAGCTGGAGGACCGGCACCTGCAGACCTTGGGGAACAGCGTGGTGTTTAAATGGACAATGATTGACGGGCCAGAAGGGGAGGAAGGGAGCGTTCCGGGGGCCAGCCTGGGCAGGGGCGGTGGAACCTAAACCCCCGCCCTCAAAGCGCCATAGCTTGGCTCCTCTCCCATGCCTTGTCTTTGGCAGCCTTGTCCTCTCATTCCTTCCCCGCTCCTCACCCCCTCCCAGCCCTCCATGAAGGAATCGCAGATTCTTCACATCCCTGCGCTTCGTTTGCAGCCTGGCTCTCTGGCAGGGTTCACACACCACACACTGGAAGGCCTAACCTAACTCAGGACTTTGGGAAATTGGGGAGTGGGGAGGAGGGGGCCAGAGGAAGAGCAGAAAGCCAGGAGGGGTGAAGGCCTTTTGCTTGAGGGACTGACAGACTGCTTCCCCATTCAGAAACTTCATTTCACCTAATAGCAAGTGGGGCTGTTAATGAGGCCACTGTTCTTGGGGACTGGCCCGTGATAGTGTTATCCCTTTCTATACAGGGGTTTTAGAGTCTGACAATAGGGCAAGAGCCTGATAGTGTTGTTGGCTGATAGTTTTGCCCCAAATAAGAATGTAGTGGACTAGTGGTAGGGAATGTGAGTGATGCAATGTTAAGCCGACCGACCTGTGGCTAGGCCTGCCTTCTAGTAAAAAGAAGGAACAAGCTTCTTTCAAGCATTTCCTCTCCGACTCTCAGTACTCTAAATTTATTTTGCATTTTTTTTTTTTTTTTTTTTTTGAAACGGAGTCTCACTCTGTCACCCAGGCTGGAGTGCAGCGGCACAATCTCGGCTCACTGCAACCTCCTTCTTCTGGGTTCAAGCGATTCTCCTGCCTCAGCCTCTTGAATAGCTGGGATTACAGGCACCTGCCACCATGCCCGGCTAATTTTTTGTGTTTTTAGTTGAGACGGGGTTTCACCGTGTTGGCCAGGCTGGTCTCAAACCTCTGACCTCAGCCGGGCGCGGTGGCTCACGCCTGTAATCCTAGCACTTTGGGAGGCCGAGGTGGGCAGATTGCCTGAGCTCAAGAGTTCGAGACCAGCCTGGGCAACACGGTGAAACCCCGTCTCTACTAAAAATATAAAAAATTAGCTGGGCATGGCTGCGTGCACCTGTAGTCCCAGCTACTTGGGAAGCTGAGACAGGAGAATTGCTTGAACCTGGGAGGCAGAGGTTGCAGTGAGCTGAGATTCCACCACTGAACTCCAGCCTGGGCAACAGTGCGAGACTCTGTCTCCCCATGCACCCCTCAAAAAAAAAAAAAAACCCTGACCTCAGGTAATTGGTCCACCTCGGCCTCCCAAAGTGCTAGGATTACAGGCATGAGCCACTGCACCCAGCCTTATTTTGTATTCTGTTGCTACAAATAATCTTACTTGAGGATAACAGTATTCAGTATCCTTTCATATTTATTTATTTATTTATTTTAGAGACAGGATCTCACTCTGTCACCCAGGCCGGAGTGCAGTGCTGCGATCTCTGCTCACTGCAACCTCTGCCCCCTCGGCTCAGTTGATCTTCCCCCCTTCAGCCTCCTCAGTAGGCGGGACTACAGGCACTCACGCCATCATGCCCGGCTAATTTTTGTATTTTTTGTAGAGACAAGGTTTCACTATGTTGCCCAGGCTGGTCTCAAACTCTTGGACTCAGGTGATCCACCCACTTCGGCCTCCCAAAGTGCTGGGATTACGGGTGTGAGCCACTGTGTCCAGCCTCCTTTCATATTTATTATTTCATTTGATTTGCAGACCATATATATAAGGGGTGTGCACGTGTGTGTGTATATATATGTGTATACACACACACACACATATATACACTTTACATTACGCCGGGCGCAGTGGCTCACGCCTGTAATCCCAGCACTTTGGGAGGCCAAAGGTGGTGGATCACATGAGGCCAGTTTGAGACCAGCCTGGCCAACATGTTTGAAACCCCGTCTCTACTAAAATATAAAAATTGGCTGGGTGCGGTGGCTCACGCCTGTAATCCCAGCACTTTGGGAGGCCGAGGCAGGCAGATCACGAGGTCAGGAGATTGAGACCATCCTGGCTAACGCGGTGAAACCCCTGTCCCTACTAAAAATACCAAAAAAATTAGCTGGGCGTCGTGGCGGGCGCCTGTAGTCTCAGCTACTTGGGAGGCTGGGGCAGGAGAATGGCGTGAACCTGGGAGGCGGAGCTTGCAGTGAGCTAAACTCGCGCCACTGCACTCCAGCCTGGGCGACAGAGCCAGACTCCGTCTCAAAATAAATAAATAAATAAATAAATAAATAAATAAATAAATAAATAAATAAAATAAAAATTAGCCTGGCATGGTGACACATGCCTGTGATCCCAGCTACTCAAGAGGCTGAGGCAGGAGAATTGTTTGAACCTGGGAGGTGGAGGTTGGAGTGAGCCGAGGAGATCGCATCACTGCACTCCATCCTGAGCGACAGAGCAAGACTCCATCTCAAAAAAAAAAAAAAAAAATAGGCCAAGCATGGTGGCTCACGCCTATAATCCCAGCACTTTGGGAGGCCGAGGCAGGCGGATCACAAGGTCAGGAGATTGAGACCATCCTGGCCAACATGGTGAAACCCCGTCTCTGCTAAAAATACAAAAATTAGCTCAGCATGGTGGCACATGCCTGTAGTCCCAGCTACTTGGGAGGATAAGGCAGGAGAATCGCTTGAACCCGGGAGGCAGAGGTTGCAGTGAGCCGAGATCGTGCCACTGTACTCCAGCCTGGCAACAGAGCAACACTTTGTCTCAAAAAAAAACATATATATATAATATATTTATTATATATATAATAAATATATTATATATATAATAAATATGTATATATTATATATACCTTATATTAATATATATTTATTATATATATAATAAATATATATAATAAATATGTATATATTATATATATACCTTATATTAATATATAAGGCAGGTATCATGTTCCCTACTTGACAGTTGAAGAAACAGAAAAACTACAGCAGGATTACTTGACTTGTTTAAATGTGTAGATTTGGGGGTGGGCACAGTGGCTGGTGCCTGTAATCCCAGCACTTTTGGGAGGCTGAGGTGGGAGGATTGCTGGAGCCTGCCCAGGAGTTCAAGACCAGCCTGGGCAACATGGCAAAACCCCGTCTCTACCAAAAATACAAAAATTAGCCAGGCATGGTGGTATGTGCCTGTGGTCCCAGCTATTTGGGAGACAGAGGTGGGAGGATTGCTGGAGCCTGGGAAGGTGAGGCTGTAGTGAGCTGTGATCATGCCACTGTACTCCAGCCTGGGCAATAGAGCAAGACCCTGTCTCAAAAAATAATAATAATAATTTATGCGGGCCAGGTGCAGTGGCTCATACTTGTAATCCCAGCATTTTGGTAGGCTGAGGCAGGTGGATCACCTGAGGTCAGGAGTTCGAGACCAGCCTGGCCAACATGGTGAAACCCCATCTCTACTAAAAATACAAAAATTAGCCAGGCATGGTGGTGGGTGCCTGTAATCCCAGCTACTCTGGAGGCTGAGGTAGGAGAATCACTTGAACTTGGGAGGCCGAGGCTGTAGTGAGCCAAGATCACGCCATTGCACTCAAGCCTAGGTGACAGAGCGATACTCTGTCTCAAAATAATAATAATAATTTGTGTGAAAGCACTTTGGAAACATTAAAGCAGCATCCTCAGCCTTTTTGTGGAAGATAGTTTTTCCACAGACGGTGGGCGAGGGGATGGTTTTGGGATGGAACTCTACCACCTCAGATCATCAGGCATTAGATTCTCAGGGAGTGGGCAACCTAGATCCCTCGCATGGGCAGTTCACAATAGGGTTCGTGCTCCAATGAGAATCGAATGCCGCTGCTGATCTGACAGGAGATGGAGCTCAGGCCTTAATGCTCGCTTGTTTCCTGCTCACCTCCTGCTGTATGACCCGGTTCCTAATAGGCCACAGTCTGGTACTGGTCCATCTGGGGATTTGGGGACCTCTGCATTAAAGCATCATCCTGTACACACAATGTATTATGGATCTATGCGTTTTGCTTTTTTTTTTTGAGTCAGAGTCTTGCTCTGTCGCCTAGGCTGGAGTGCAGTGGCATGATCTCGGCTCACTGCAACCTCCGCCTCCTGGGTTCAAGCAATTCTCCCTGCCTCAGCCTCCTGAGTAGCTGGGATTACAGGCACCCGCCACCATGCCCGGCTAATTTTTATATTTTTAGTAGAGATGGGGTTTCGCCTTGTTGGCCAGGCTCATCTCCAACTCCTGACCTCAGGTGATCCACCCGCCTCGGCCTCCCAAAGTGCTGGGATCACAGGCGTGAGCCATCGCACCCGGCTGGATCTATGCATTTTGTAGTCACAGATTTGGAATCATTATTACTGGTAGTTATGTGCACTGAATAAAAGAATCTTAAATCTCCAACGACTCCTCTTCTCTACTTTTCCTCTTCTCTACTTTTCATCTTGTCCTCTTCTTTTTTTTTTTTTGAGATGGAGTCTCACTGTGTTGCCCAGGCTGGAGTGCGGTGGCGCCGTCTTGGCTCACTGCAAACTGCAGCTCCCAGGTTCACGCCATTCTCCTGCCTCAGCCTCCTGAGTAGCTGGGACTACAGGCGCCTGCCACCTAGCCCGGCTAATTTTTTGTATTTTTAGTAGAGATGGGGTTTCACCGTGTTAGCCAGGATGGTCTCGATCTCCTGACCTCGTGATCCACCCACCTCGGCCGCCCTAAGAGCTGGGATTACAGGCGTGAGCCACCGCGCCTGGCCTCTCTTGTCCTTTTCTTTCCCCCTCCCAGCTATGTTCAAATCTACTGGACCCTGTGTGTGTGCTTCGTTAGCTGGTGAGCTCCCTCCTTAGAAGGTAGTCTTATTTGCCTAGCACTGAAAACTGTAGTGCTTAATGGAGTTGTCTTATCCTCCCCAACTGCCAGATCCATCTGTCCAGTCTCCTTGCCAAGTGGAGGTAGTTCTCCTGACTCTCCTTTCTCTTCCTTGTTCCTATTACTAGAGTACTCCTGATTGTGACATCACATTCATCCCCTGGGCGATGAAGCTTGTCACTGGGAAGGAAGACTCAGTCGGAGAATAGCCAACAAGATGGGTTACTGGGAGAATCTCTTCAGTAGCACTGAGTGGAGGCATCAGGGGGTTGGAGCCTTGTGAACAGGGAACCTGCCCCCCAACACTTGGAAGGTAAAGAGCTTTGATTCAGAATCCCATTCCAGGCCTCAACCCTCTTCTCTATCGCTTGGGATTCCTTCTGCCCTTGAAAGCCCAGTTCTTTTTTTTTTTTTGAGACGGAGTCTCGCTCTGTCGCCCAGGCTGGAGTGCAGTGGTGCAATCTCGGCTCACGGCTCACTGCAAGCTCTGCCTCCCGGGTTCACGCCATTCTCCTGCCTCAGCCTCTCCGAGTAGCTGGGACTACAGGCGCCCGCCACCACGCCCGGCTAATTTTTTTGTATTTTTAGTAGAGACGGGGTTTCACCGTTGTCTCGATCTCCTGACCTCGTGATCCGCCTGCCTCGGCCTCCCAAAGTGCTGGGATTACAAGCATGAGCCACCGTGCCCGGCCGAAAGCCCAGTTCTTAAAACTTCTTTCTGCAGAAAGCTTTCTGTGATTAATCTGTACCATTTGTTCTTTTTTGTATATTTACAACTTACATAAATTATTAACTTTTACTTGTTAATAATTTTCTTAATACGTTTATGTGTTTTTATGTGTTTTTTCTCCTATGTACTCATTGGGCTCAAGCCTACACCTTAGTTTGAGGACAAGGATTATGTGTTTCTTCTTTTTCTTTTTTTTGAGACAGAGTCTTGCTCTGTCGCCTAGGCTGGAGTGCAGTGGCATGATCTCAGCTCACTGCAACCTTAACCTCCTGGGTTCAAGCAGTTCTCCTGCCTCACCCTCCCAAGTAGCTGGGATTACGGCTAATTTTTGTGTTTTTAGTAGAGATGGGGTTTCACCATGTTGGTCAGGCTGGTCTTGAACTCCTGACCTCAGGTGATCCGACTGCCTTGGCCTCCCAAAGTGCTCGGATTACAGGCATAAGCCACTGCCCCTGGCCATGTATTTCTTCTTTATGTCTCTACTGACAAGGAGATTATGTATTTAGGATGATGAAGTTTGGGGTAACCACACAAATAGTGCTTGGAGCTGGTGACCAGGTCATTGCCGGCCTTTGATGCCTGGCAGGCCTCTTTTTAGACATTAGATGAGTTCTTGAAGAATTCTATCATTCTGGATTCTTTTGTAAATTGAATAAATTAAAACTAAAGAGGCCTAACTTTAAAATCCCTATGTGGTTAATCCAGTATGATCCACGGCATTCTGGAATGATCCACGGCATTCTGGAATTAGAACCTTAGAACCACTCATCTCGCAAGTGAGGAAACTGAGTTCGGAAGAGGGAAGAAGGGAAGTGATTTCAGTCTAAGGGTTCTATTGCTTAAGTAAAAAAGATCACTTCCCTTCACTTAAAAAGTCAAGAGCTACTTGGAGAGAGCAAGGTCAGTTAGTGTTAAAGCCAGGATACCTTTTATAACATAATTACTCATTAATTTATCTTTTTTTTTCTTTTTTTTTATTTGAGATGGAGTTTCGCTCTGTCGCCAGGCTGGAGTGCAGTGGTGCAATCTTGGCTCACTGCAGTTTCCACCTCCTGGGTTCAAGCGATTCTCCTGCCTCAGCCTCCCGAGTAGCTGGGACTATAGGCACGTGCCATCACACCCAGCTAATTTCTTGTATTTTTATTAGAGATGGAGTTTCACCATATTGGCCAGGATGGTCTCGATCTCTTGATCTCGTGATCCACCTGCCTCAGCCTCCCAAAGTGCTGGGATTACAGGTGTGAGCCACCATGCCGGGCCTATTTTTGTTTTATATGCTCAATCTCAGAACCTTAGAATCATAGAACTTATAGAGCACCCTAGAACTTATGTAGCCCAGGATGCTTCATTTCACGTAGGGAACCGAGGCCCAGAGAGGCTAAGTAAGTTGTCCAAGGTCATACATTTGGTTAGTGATAGAGCTAGAACTAGGACTTGGGTTTCTGGATTCCTAACACAGTTGTTTTTGTTTGTTTGTTTGTTTGTTTTTCCAGAACTATTTATTGGGAGACAGGGAGATACGATGAAATGTTTTAGGGACACCTGTGAGATCCTTTGCCAGCTAATTTTTTTACTATATTGAAGTTTCCAGGAGTCATCTGTTTCCTTAGATCAGGGCAGGTTATGGGGCCCTTTCCCTATATGTTTAATTGTAGTGATCAGAGCTGGAGAATCCTCAGACATCTGCACCTTTGTTGTATTCAGGGCATAGAGGAGAGAGAATGGTAGGTGGGAGACTGCATACTTATACCTGACTTTTGCCCTTATGTTTTTGCCACAAAATTGGTGGCAGTATGCCCAGTTACCCAAAATGTAAATCATGGGTTAGAATGACTTCTCTAATGGTTCTCTAAGCATGTGTGCATGAATGAATGTGCATGGTTTCATCTATGCTTATGGATTCAAGAAATCCTGAATAAGTGAAGATAAATGTCCTTTAGGAAAAATGTGAATTCCTAGCTTTCTTTAGTGGGAGACCACAGAAAACAACCACAACAGTAAGTTAAAAGGGCATAGAAAGGGGTCTGATAAGGCTCTTGTATTCCTTCATAAAAATTATTCTGTTATAATGCTGACCGGGAATAGAGAAATATCCCAGTATAACACTGAGGAGGTAAAGTAGCATAGTTACCTGTTTTGGATTTGGCCTGTGGAATAGGAGACTGGGAATGCAGTTTTCATGTTGGGTTTAGTATGGTCAGATAAGGGAGGTTGGCAGAACTCTTGTAAGGCCTCAAGGGACACTTCAGTGCTACTTCAGTTCAGCTCCCCAGGTTTGAGTAAAACCTTCTAAGGCCTTTTCCTATCCTACACCCAAAGAGAATATCCAGGAAACTGCTTCCAGTGGCTGTGGTCACTGGCTATGACTCTTGAGGTCCCTGTGGTTTCAGTTTTACTGAGGGTTTCTGCCCCAGGGCAGTGAGCAGCTGAATTCTTTTGAGGCATCCCCCCCGGAATGATAACCTTTCCCTATGACAACCCACCGCAGTGTTAAGAGTCCCCAGAGATTAGAAGGAATAGTCAAGTAAACCTAACCTGACAGATTTAGATTGTCTGCCTGGGGGCAGTGCAAGGCAGCCTAGTCTAGAGCTAACTTCCAGGGTTGCATATAACCATGTCGACATTGGTTTCCTGGCGGTGCAGTGGCTCACACCTGTAATCCCAGCACTTTGGGAGGCCGAGGCAGGTGGATCACGAGGTCAGGAGATCGAGACCATTCTGGCTAACACAATGAAACCCCATCTCTACTGAAAATATAAAAAAAAAATTAGCCGGGCATAGTGGCGGGCGCCTGTAGTCCTGGCTACTTGGGAGGCTGAGGCAGGAGAACGGCATGAACCTGGGAGGCGGAGCTTGCAGTGAGCTGAGATCGCACCACTGCACTCCAGCCTGGGCGACAGAGCGAGACTCCATCTCAAAAAAAAAAACAACAACAAAAAAAAACACTAGTTTCCCGTAGATGACCAATAGGAAATACTCTAACCAGATTAGAAATCTAAATTTCCCCTTAATTCTTTTTTTTTTTTTTTTTTTGAGATGGAGTCTCGCTCTATGGCCCAGGCTGGAGTGCAGTGGCACAATCTCGGCTCACTGCAAGCTCCGCCTCCCAGGTTCACACCATTCTCCTGCCTCAGCCTCCTGAGTAGTTGGGACTACAGGCGCCCGCCACCACGCCCGGCTAATTTTTTGTATTTTTAATAGAGACGGGGTTTCACCATGGTCTCGATCTCCTGACCTCGTGATCTGCCCGCCTCGGCCTCCCAAAGTGCTGGGATTACAAGCGTGAGCCACTGCGCCCAGCCAATTTCCCCTTAATTCTTAAGGCCAAATCCCTGAAAGGGTACAGTTATAGAAAGGTGAATAAAGCAGAACCTCCAGAAAGATAAAGAGGGGTTTAGATTTAGGAATAACATTGCTTAGCATCTCTGCAGTTTTGTAAATGCTGACTTTATGGTGGGGACCTTACAGCTCCTAATTTGGCTGGCAGGTTCCCATACCCTGTGGCCATCTCTGCACCAACTCAGGCAAGTTCTTTGCTGTTTATTTTGGGGGACATGGGATCTCCTGAAATTCCACTAGGAAAAATTTTAAGAATTTGTGTTCCTCCTCAAGACAATATTATTAGCATTGCTTTAAAATGAAAAGACGGCTGGACACAGTAGCTCACATATGTAATCCTAGTACTTTTGGGAGGCTGAGGTAGGAGGATCGGTTGAGCCCAGTAATTCAAGACCAGCCTGGGCAACATGGTGAGACCCCATTTCTATTTAAAAAAAAAAATACACCAGCTGGTATGGTGGTGCACACCGGTAGTCCCAGCTACTCAAGAAGCTGAGGTGGGAGGGTCGTTTGAGCCTCGGAGATTGAGGCGGCAGTGAGCCATGATTGTGCCACTGCACTCCAGCCTGGGTGACAGAATGAGATCCTGTCTTTGAAAGAAAAAAAAAAAAAAGAAAGAAAGAAAATACAATGAAGCACAGTACAAGCTCTAGGCTTATTTTCTTATTTTCTTTTTTTTTTTTTTTGAGACGGAGTCTCGTTCTGTTGCCCAGGCTGGAGTGCAGTGGTGCAATCTCGGCTCATCGCAACCTCTACCTCCCAGTTCAAGCAGTTCTCCTGCCTCAGCCTCCCGAGTAGCTGGGACTACAGGCGCATGCCACCGTGCCCAGCTAATTTTTTTTTTTTTTTTGAGACGGAGTCTTGCTCTGTCCCCCAGGCTGGAGTGCAGTGGCTCGATCTCAGCTCACTGCAAGCTCCGCCTCCCGGGTTCACGCTATTCTCCTGCCTCAGCCTCCCGAGTAGCTGGGACTATAGGCGCCCGCCAACACGCCTGGCTAATTTTTTTTTGTATTTTTAGTAGAGACGGGGTTTCACCATGTTAGCCAGGATGGTCTCGATCTGACCTTGTGATCCGCCCACCTCGGCTTCCCAAAGTGCTGGGATTACAGGCTTGAGCCACCGCGCCCGGCCGATTTTTTTTTTTTTTTTTTTTTTTTTTAGTAGAGATGGGGTTTCACTATGTTGGCCAGCCTGGTCTCGAACTCTTGACTTTGTGATCCACCCGCCTCAGCCTCCCAAAGTGCTGGTATTTCAGGTGTAAGCCACCGCACCCGGCCCTAGATTTTTTTTTTTTTGGAGACGAAGTCTCACTCTTGGCCCCCAGGCTGGAGTGCAATGGCAGGATCTAGGCTCACTGCAACCTCTGCCTCCCTGGTTCAAGCAATTCTCCTGCCTCAGCCTCCTGAGTAGCTGGGATTACAGGCATGTGCCACCATGCCTGGCTAATTTTTGTATTTTTAGTAGAGGTGGGGTTTCACTATGTTGGCCAGGCTGGTCTTGAACTCCTGACCTCAGATGATCTGTCCGCCTTTGCCTCCCAAAGTGTTTGGATTACAGGTGTGAGCTGCCACACCCAGCCTTGGCCCTAGATTTTTAAAATGTGTATACTACATTTATTTTCCTTTGTTAAGTTTTTTTTTTTTTTTTTTGAGACAAAGTCTCCCTCTGTCACCCTGGCTGGAGTGCAGTGGCACAATCTCGGCTCACTGCAACCTCTGCCTCCCAAGTGCAAGCGGTTCTCCTGCCTCAGCCTCCCAAGTAGCTGGGGTTACAGGTGCATGCCACCACACCCAGCTAATCTTTTTGTATTTTTAGTACAGATGGTGTTTCACCATGTTGGCCAGGCTGATCTCGAACTCCTGACCTCAGGTGATCCATCTGCCTCGGCCTCCCAAAGTGCTGGGATTACAGGCTTGAGCCCCTGCGCCCGGCCAAGTTATTTTTATTAAAATGGGTCTATACTATACATACTCTTTTTGCCACTTGTGTATTTCAGTTTGAGAGGCAATTTAGCCAAGTGGTTAAAAGCTTGGGCTTTGCAGCCAGTCTGTCTGGGTTTGAATCTGGCTCTACCACTTGTTAGCTGTATGATTCTGGAAAAGCTTTTTAACCTTTGCACCTCTGTTACTCATCTGTAAAATGTGAATAATTATAGTCCCAACCTTCTAGAGCTGTTGTAAGGATTAGATGAGTTAATAGGCAAAAAATGTTTAAAATACTATCTGCCATATAGTAATGCTCAATAAATGCTGGCTTCATTATTATTTAATTATATATGTAGAATCAAGGCTGCAGTGACCTGTGATTGTACCACTGTACTCCAGCCTGGGCAACAGAATGAGACCCTATCTCTTAAAAAAAATAGCATGATAGCAGGCCAGGCACGGTGGCTCACGCTTGTAATCCCAGCACTTTGGGAGGCCGAGGCGGGTGAATCACGAAGTCAGGAGATCGAGACCACGGTGAAACCCCGTCTCTACTAAAAATGCAAAAAATTAGCCGGGCGTGGTGGCGGGCGCCTGTGGTCCCAGCTACTCGGAGAGGCTGAGGCAGGAGAATGGCGTGAACCCAGGAGGCGGAGCTTACAGAGAGCCAAGATTGCGCCACTGTACTCCAGCCTGGGCGACAGAGCAAGACTCCGTTTCAAAAAAAAAAAAAAAAATAGCATGATAGCATATATAATATCTATAAATAAATTATTTTTTATTTCTATATAATAAATATATTAAAACAATTTATTTAGAGACAGGATCTCACTCTGTCACCCAGGCTGGAGTGGAGTGATGCAATCATAGCTCACTGTAGCCTCTAGCTTCTGGCCTCAAGTGATCTTCCTGCCTTGGCCTCCCACAGTGCTGGGATTATAGGTGTGAGCCACTGTACCCAGCACAAATAATTTAAATAAATAATATGAAATAAATATATCTAGGTCATATTAATGTGACATGATATTGCATTTTATGGATGTAAGGAATTCTACTGGATAGATTTTTTGCTACGATAATGGTTAAACAGTTTAGTACAATTCTTTTTGCACCCTTGTTTATTTCCTTAGGATAAGTTCCTAGAAGTAAGATTGCTAGGTAGAAGGGTATATGCTTTTTTAGGACAGTTTGTGGTTTTTGTTGTGAGTTAATTTGATCAACATTTTCTGGCAAGAGTACATTTTTTCCCAGACATGTTATATGTGTCAGTATATGACATGTTATATGTGTATGTGTTATATAACATATATGACACTTATAGCGTATGAAACATAAAGTAGTTTTTTTTTGTTTTTTGTTTTGTTTTGTTTTTGTTTTTTTTTTTTTTTGAGACAAAGTCTCGCTCTGTTGCCCAAGCTGGAGCGCAATGGCACGATCTTGGCTCACTGCAACCTCTGCCTTTCGGGTTCAAGCAATTCTCCTGCCTCAGCCTCTCGAGTAGCTGGGATTACAGGTGCCCGCCACCATGCTTGGCTAATTTTTGTATTTTTAGTAGAGACAGGGTTTCACCATCTTGGTCAGGCTGGTCTCGAACTCCTGACCTCAGGTGATCCACCCACCTCGGCCTCTCAAAGTGCTGAGATTACAGGCGTGAACTACCACCTAAGTGGATTTTCTTATTTTTTGTTTTAACCTTAAGTCTGTCTTTCACAGTTTAGCGTAATTATAGATTTGTTTACTTATTTGAATAGTGAATACACACGCACACACACACACAGAAAAGCTTTTTCAAAGGTACAAAGGGATGATTAGCGAAATTAAAAATTCCCTCCTATCTTTGTTTCTTTGTACCTCCTCAGCAGCAAACACTGTTGGCAGTTTTCTGTTTATCCTTCTGGAGAGTTCCATGCACATGTAAGCATACACACATACATTATTGTTTTTTGTATTTGTGGTAGTATACTTTACATATACTATTCTCTATCTTAGCTTTTTTCTCTTAGCAGTATATCTTGGAATTTTTCCGTACCTGGTGCATTTTAAGGGCAGCAAGGATTTTTTTTCTCTGATTAATTTTATAGCTATTGTCGAGAAAACAAATTACAATTTATTTCATTGAGGTAGATATTATAAAGTCAGCTGTTTAATGGATGAATTGTGGATATTTGGGGATATTTTTGCTCTCAGGTAGTAGCTATCTCAGCCAACTCCTCTTCTTGACCTTTTCTCTTGCCCCTTTCCCTTCTTCCCAGCCCTTTGTATTTGTCTGGACTATGAAAATAGCAGTAGCTGTCATCTGCAATAGCACTAAGCAGTCTGAGATTGCATTAATTGAAGTAGGGAAGAAAAGTTGTGTCCATATTGGTCAGTCCACATGTAGAACTCTAGGCACCCTGTTTTTTTGTTTTGTTTTGTTTTGTTTTTTTGAGACGGAGTCTCGCTCTGTTGCCCAGGCTGGAGTGCAGTGGCGCAATCTCGGCTCTCTGCAAGCTCCGCCTCCCGGGTTCACGCCATTCTCCTGCCTCAGCCTCTCCGAGTAGCTGGGACTACAGGCGCCCGCCACCACGCCCGGCTGATTTTTTTTTTGTATTTTTAGTAGAGGTGGGGTTTCACCGTGGTCTCGATCTGCTGACCTCATGATCTGCCCGCCTTGGCCTCCCAAAGTGCTGGGATTACAAGCGTGAGCCACTGCGCCCGGCCTACTAGGCACCCTGTTTTATCTTTTTTTTTTTTTTTTTTTTTTTTTTGAGACTCACCAGGCTGGAGTGCAGTGGTGCAATCTCAGCTCACTGAAACCTCTGCCTCCCGGGCTCAAGCAGTTCTCTTGCCTCAGCCTCCTGAGTAGCTGGGATTACAGGCGTGTGCCACCACACCTGGCTAATTTTGGTATTTTTAGTAGAGATGGGATTTCATCATGTTGGCCAGGCTGGTCTCAAACGCCTGACCTCAGGTAATCTGCCCGCCTCGGCCTCCCGAAGTGCTGGGATTATAGGCGTGAGCCACTGCGCCCGGCCTTTTTTTTTTTTTGAGACAGAATTTCACTCTTGTTGCCCAGGCTGGAGTGCAATGGCATGATCTCGGCTCACTGCAACCCCCACCTCCCGGGTTCAAGCGATTCTCCTGCCTCAGCCTCCCGAGTAGCTGGGATTAATTTTAGTAGAGACAGGGTTTCTCCATGTTGGTCAGGCTGGTCTTGAACGCCTGACCTCAGGTAATCCGCCTACCTCAGCCTCCCAAAGTGCTGGGATTACAGGTGTGAGCCACCGCGCCCGGCTGTTGTTTTTTGAGTCAGAGTCTCAATCTGTCCCCCAGGTTGGAGTGCAGTGGTGCAATCTCCGCTCACTGCAACCTCTGCCACCTGGGTTCAAGTGATTCTCCTGTCTCAGCCTCCCAAGTAGCTGGGATTTCAGGCACTGGCACCACTCCTGGCTAATTTTTGTATTTTTAATAGAGACAGGGTGTCACAATGTTGGCCAGGCTGGTCTGGAACTCCTGACCTCAGGTGATCCGCCCACCTCAGCCTCTCAAAGTGCTGGGATTAGAGGCGTGAGCCACTGCACCCGGCCTGATTTTTACAGTTTATCAGTGTTATTTTTTGAAAACCTGTCTCTGGACCTCTGACCTCTGTTTACCATTTTCCCTTCCTTCCCGCTTTAGAATTATCTCGTTTTTGTTTAAGATAATTCCAGATCTCCCTACTGCTATCTCAGTGACCAGATTCTCTCCTGTCTTTATCTTTCCCTTTTCCCCTGTACTTTCCTCTCGGTACATAAAGACACTTAAGCCTTTCTCACCATAAGGAAAAACACCCCCACACAACCCACTTCCTCAGCTTCCTTTCCCCCTCTAGCTAGTTTGGTTTCCCTTCCTTTGAAATTAGGCTTTTGAGTGCTGGTTTCAGCATCACATACACTAAAATTGGAATGATAAAGAGATTAGTAGGGCCCCTGTGCAAGGATGACATGAAAATTTGTGAAGCGTTCCATATTTTTCCTGCAGCCCCACAAGGTCCTAGCACAAGCCAACACTTCACCACCATGAGGGCCAGCACCTTCTTCTAGGTGCAGGACCCTTACCCTGAGTCTGCCCAAGTAAACTCCTTGAGAATGCTTCCCCACCAAAAAATCAGGCTTTTGACAGAGTTGTGTCTTTGGTCCCTGTCTCTCCATCTCACCTCCTGTTCACTTTGTGCCACTGAAGTCTGGCTTCACTTTCATTGCTACACTAAAACTACCCTCCACAACTCCCAACTCCATGGAACTGCTTTACTATGGCGTCCACCGTCCCACATCCTAGCAATTCTTTGTTTTCTTTATCTGATTTGTCTGTTCGTAGCTTTCGACAGTTATCTTCCCTCCTGTAAGTTCTCCAACCCCTTGACAATTTTTTTTTTTTTAGACGGTGTCTTGCTCTGTCGCCCAGACTGAAGTGCAGTGGCACAGTCTCCACTCACTGCAAGCTCTGCCTCCTGGGTTCACGCCATTCTCCTGCCTCAGCCTCCCGAGTAGCTGGGACTACAGGTGCACACCACCACGCCTGGCTAATTTTTTTTTTTTTTTTTTTTTTGAGACGGAGTCGCACTCTGTTGCCCAGGCTGGAGTGCAGTGGTGTGATCTTGGCTCACTGCAAGCTCTGCCTCCCGGGTTTGCGCCATTCTCCTGCCTCAGCTTCCCGAGTAGCTGGGACTACAGGCACCTGCCACCGCGCCTGGCTAATTTTTTGTATTTTTAGTAGAGACGGGGTTTCACCGTGTTAGCCAGGATGGTCTCGATCTCCTGACCTCGTGATCCGCCTACCTCGGCCTCCCAAAGTGCTGGGATTACAGGCATGAGCCACTGCGCCTGGCTAATTTTTGTATTTTTAGTAGAGACGGGGTTTCGCCATGTTGGCCAGGATGGTGTTGATCTCTTGACCTCATGATCCATCTGCCTCAGCCTCCCAAAGTGCTGGGATTACAGGCGTGAGCCACCATGCCCGGCCCTCTCTTCTTGTCTTGTCTATCCCCATCACCACCACCACCTAAGTTCGGACTCTTACCGTCTCTCTCTTGACTTAGATGTTCTTCTGGTCTCCAGTTTCTCCCCTGTTAACATACTGATTCTAAAATGGAACTATTACCACATTCTTTTTTAAGTCCTTCAGTGGCTGTCTCATACCCTTCAGAATAAAGTCCGAACTCCTCACAGATTTTTCACAGCATGGCCCTTGCTTGCCTCTCCAGCCTTGTCTCTTGACAGGCCCTCCCTCCCACCTCTCAGGTCAGCCTTTTCTTGAATCACTTGAAATTCTCTGAACCTATCATATGCCCTCTTCTGGGCATTTGGATGTGCTATTTTATGTGCATAATACCCTAATGCCCTGCTCACCCAACATTTAGCTGACTCTTGCCCTACAGGATACATTTCTGGTGATGCCGAGTCCTGGAAAACTTGTTAAAACCACCCTCTGCTTTCAGCCTGGGTTAGGTATTCATGTCTCTTGTCCTCATAAGGTCCTGTGTCTACTCTGAGTATTTATCACTTTATATTTTAAATGTGTGCTTATATAATGTCTTCCCCCATTAGAATTACATTTCTTTCTTTTCTTTTTTTTTTTTTTTTTTTAAGACAGAGTCTTACTCTGTCGCCTAGGCTAGAGAGCTGTGGTGCAATCTCGGCTCACTGCAACCTCTGCCTCCCGGGTTCAAGTGATTCTTGTGCCTCAGCCGTCCAAGTAGCTGGGATTACAGATGTGCATCACCACGCCCAGCTAATTTTTGTATTTTTAGTAGAGCTGGGTTTTCATCATGTTGGCCAGGCTGGTCTTGAACTCGTGACCTCAGGTCATCTGCCTGTCCCGGCCTCCCAAAGTGCTGGGATTACAGGCGTGAGCCACTGTGCCAGGCCTTAGAATTATTATTATTATTTTTTTTTTTGAGACTGAGGCTCGCTCTGTTCCCCAGGCTGGAGTGCAGTGGCGCGATCTCAGCTCACTGCAACCTCCGCCTCCTGGGTTCAAATACTTCTTCTGCCTCAGCATCCCGAGTAGCTGGAATTTACAGATGCGCATACCATACCCGGCTAATTTTTGTATTTTTATTAGGGACAGGGTTTCCCCATGTTGGCCAGGCTGGTCTTGAACTCTTGACCTCAGGTGATCCACCTGCCTCGGCCTCCCAAAGTGTTGGGATTACAGGCATGAGCCACTGCGCCCGGCCAGAATTAAATTTCTTGAGTCAGCTTCCACCAAACCAAATGACTGCTGCATAGTAGACTCACAATAAATATTTGTTGGATAAATTAATGGATCTTTGCAATGAGTTTATGTTTGTCACATATTTGTAGGCTTCTTCTGAACTGGCCTCTTTTTCCTGTTGTCCTTTCAGGACCTGGGTTTCAGTGATGAGACATGGGGTATGATGTAACCCGTTTCCAGGGGGATGTTGACGAAGATCTTATCTGCCCTATTTGCAGTGGAGTCTTGGAGGAGCCAGTACAGGTGAGTTGGTCTGATGGCAGGTTTGGTGGGGCAACAGGTAGCAGTGGAACTAGTAGAAAATATTCATGGGCAGCGGGACCCATGGGGAAGTCACTGTGTTCTTCTCTCCACCCTCACCCAATAGAGATTTAGGTCAAAGGAATAATGGTGGCTACAAGAATAAGGCCTTCCGGAATCAATCTAGAGGTGGATGCCACAGAGATCCAGTGGTTGAGATTTTTTTCTGAGGTCACTCTGAAAGATTTCTCCTGTAAAACAGTCAGCTGCTCGTTTCTGTCTTGTGATAGTAGCTGGGTAGCTTCCTTTTGTCTATAGGAACTCTTACTAGGTTCCATCTTCCTGTCCATGATTGAACTTCTGGACTCTCCTAATAAGTTCTCTCTGCATTTTTATGATGTAGTGCTTCAGGTAATCAGCCAGTCTCCCTGCAGGCCTCTTCTACCTGCCTACTGTCTAACGAATAGGAAGGCTGGCTGCAGTGGCTCACACCTGTAATCCCAGCACTTTGGGAGGCCAGGGTGGGTGGCTCACGAGGTCAAGAGCTATCCTGGCCAACATGGTGAAACCCCGTCTCTACTAAAAATACAAAAATTAGCTGGGCGTGGTGGCACACACCTGTAGTCCCAGCTACTCAGGAGGCTAGACAGGAGAATCGCTTGAACCCGGGAGTAGGAGGTTGCAGTGAGCCGAGATTGCGCCACTGCACTCCAGCCTCGGTGACAGAGTGAGACTCCATCTCAAAAAAAAAAAACAAAAACAAATAGGAAATGGGGAACTGTATGTACTGACCTATTTTTTTCCTGGGATCTACTGAAAAGACCAGCTTTTGATGCAGCCATGCACTCTGCATTTTGATGTGAAAGCTGCCACCTTCAATAGGTCATTTCTCTGCCAGCCTTGCCAGACCAGAGTCAGTTGTATCATCCTGGGGCAAGTATGAGGAGAAGCTCACGATTACCAGGCAAGTACAATGAGTGAGGTGAATCCTTAAGAGTTGTATTCATGGGACAGCATCCTCCAGGATCCTTATTGCCCTCATTCTGTAAATACCGATTAATCCTTTCTCTTTCCTGGCTATCTAGAGATTATCACATTTTCCAAACCAGGATACTAGGTAATGAGGTTTCATGGCCCTTCCCCCATTCACTGCTCACCTAACTCCCAGGGGCTCCCCTTGAGCCTTTGAGTTTATTTTTTCTCCCAGTACTCCAAAAGGAGTACTGATGCCTTGAGCTGAATAAAATTCAGACTGCATTCCAATGGCAACCAGCTCTGGACCTGTCTTCTTTCTAGGCCTTTGCAGTCTGCTGCCATTAGAGGCATATTAGATGGGTGTAGAGCAAGTCATCAAGTAGTAGTGTCAAGAGGTCACAGGGTGTGTCAGGTTCCCTCCTCACCCTGGCAGGGCCTTGTCTGTTTTCTGGCACTATCATTTTAGGCAAGTCACTTATGGAAATGTGAGTCGTAGTTGGTGACAGTCTAGTCAGAAGCCACGCATCTACCTCTGGGCTTTACCTTCTGAGGAGCAGAGCAGGCAACCCTCATGATGCCAGGTTCCCAGACACATTTCTAAGGTTAGAAGGCTCAAGGCCGGGCGTGGTGGCTCACGCCTGTAATCCCAGCACTTTGGGAGGCTGAGGCAGGCAGATCGCGAGGTCAGGAGATCGAGACCATCCTGGCAAACACGGTGAAACGCCGTCTCTACTAAAAACACAAAAAATTAGCTGAGCATGGTGGCAGGCGCCTGTTGTCCCAGCTACTTGGGAGGCTGAGGCAGGAGAATGGCGTGAACCTGGGAGGCGCAGCTTGCAGTGAGCCGAGATCACGCCACTGCACTCCAGCCTGGGCGACAGAGCGAGGCTCCATCTCAAAAAAAAAAAAAAAAGAAAGGTTAGAAGGCTCCTGCTAGGGATGCTGATTTCCCCACATCATAATAATTTATTTTTTGAATAGGTGAAAAATGAACATAGTTCAAAAATCAAAAGGTATACAGTGAGAATTCTCACTTCTGTCCTTATTACTGTGCACCTAATTCCCCCACAGATAACTATTTTTATTAGTTTATTTGGTATCCTTCCAGTGTGTCTTAAGGCAGATACAAGCAAATATGAATAGCTGTCTGCATATATATGTATTTGTGTATACATATGTATATATGAATATATCTGTGTTTCACCATGTTGGCCAGTCTGGTCTTGAACTCCTGATCTCAAGTCATCTGCCTGCCTCAGCCTCCCAAAGTGCTGGGATTACAGGCATGAGCCACCATGCCCAGCCTTATTTAGCTTTCTTTTTGTTTTGTTTTGTTTTTTTGAGATGGAGTCTCACACTTTAGCCTAGGCTGGAGTGCAGTGGCATGATCTTGGCTCACTGCAAGCTCCGCCTCCCAGGTTCACGCCATTCTCCTGCCTCCGCCTCCTAAGTAACTGGGACTACAGGCGCCTGCCACCATGCCTGGCTAATTTTTTGTATTTTTAGTAGAGACGGGGTTTCACTGTGTTAGCCAGGATGGTCTCGCTCTCCTGACCTCATGATCCGCCCGCCTCAAATCCCAAAGTGCTGGGATTACAGGTGTGAGCCACCGCGCCCGGCCTAGCTTTCTTACATTGAATTTTTGCCAGTAAATATGTCCTCCTCCTCTCTAAATCTATCATCTGAATTATCCTTCAAGACCCATATCAAATTCTGTCCTCTTCATAAATACCTGCCGTGATTGAGCTAGCCTGAAGAGACCTCACCTTCCTCTGGACATTTTTGGCAATTATTGTGTATGCAATCCAGATGGCAATTAATAATTGGCTGCCTTGCGTCATCTGTCCTATTGTCCTAGAATATCACTTGTATCTCTTATTGTTATATAACTTTTTACTTGTTTGTCTTGTTTCACAACTCATTTTTAATCTTGAGCACAGGGAACATATATATATATGTATATATATACGTATATATATACATATATATGTATATACGTGTATGTATATGTATTTTGAAACAGGTCCTGGCTCTGTCACCCAGGCTGGAGTGCAGTGGTGCAGTCTTGGTTCACTGCAACCTCCGCCTTCTGGGCTCAAACCTCCATCCTCCCACCTCAGCCTCTTGGCTAGCTGGGACTATAGGCACATGCCACCAGGCCCAGCTTTTTTTTTTTTTTTTTTTTTTTTTGAGATTGAGTCTCGCTCTGTTGCCCAGGCTAGAGTGCAGTGGTGCAATCTTGGCTTACTGCAGCCTCCACCTCCTGGGTTCAAGCTATTCTCCTGCCTTAGCCTCCTGAGTAGCTGTGATTACAGGCATGCGCCACCACCCCTGGCTAATTTTTGTATTTTTAGTAGAGACAGGGTTTCACCATGTTGGTCAGGCTGGTCTTGAACTCCTGACCTCATGATCCGCCTGCCTCGGCCTCCCAAAGTGCTGAGATTACAGGCGTGAGCCACCGCGCCCGGCCTATGCCCGGCTGATTTTTGTAATTTTTGTAGAGATGGGGTTTTGTCATATTGTCTGGGATGGTCTCAAACTCCTGAGGTCAAGCAGTGTGCCTGCCTTAGCCTCCCAAGGTGCTGGGATTACAGGCTTGAGCCACCGTGCCCAGCAGGAAACATATCTTAAGCCTGTCCCCTACAATGCCTTGCCGGTAGTAGATCTATACTTTGCTGTGACCCAACGGACCTCTTGTCGTAGAAGCTGCTCAAAGGCTTGATTGGCTTTGTAGAGTTATCATATCCAGGCTCTTAGCTCCTGCTAATTCCCTTGTGCCCCTTTTGCCTTGTTCTCTCTTCTAGGCACCTCACTGTGAACATGCTTTCTGCAATGCCTGCATCACCCAGTGGTTCTCTCAGCAACAGACATGTCCAGTGGACCGCAGTGTTGTGACGGTCGCCCATCTGCGCCCAGTACCTCGGATCATGCGGAACATGTTGTCAAAGCTGCAGATTGCCTGTGACAACGCTGTGTTTGGCTGTAGTGCCGTTGTCCGGCTTGACAACCTCATGTCTCACCTCAGCGACTGTGAGCACAACCCGAAGCGGCCTGTGACCTGTGAACAGGGCTGTGGGTGAGATTTGTTCCCTTCTGCCCCACATGGATAAGGGCCATCTCATTTATGCCCCTGTCTCTGGCTGCCCTCCTCACTAGCTGAGGAGGTCTCTTTGGCAAGGAGTATTCTTAGCCTCCTTGGCTTCCTGCTCTAAGATCTTACTTTCTTGCTGCTTTTCCAAGTATAATCATTTTGCTCTTGCTTTAACAAAAGAAAGGGCACAGCAATTTAGTAAATTTGTGTAATAACATTAAAGGTTGATTGACTCTATTCTTCCCTTTCAGTCCAATACTACTTTCTGTTTGTCAGGTTCACTGATATAATTGCCAGCCTTCTCATATTTCCTCTTGCCCTATTTTTTTATTTCTGTGGATTATGAAATATTTGACTAAATGTTGATAGCTGAGAGGTGTGTTAGCTCACACCTGTAATCCTAGCACTTTGGGAGGCCGAAGTGGGCAGGTCACTTCAGGCCAGGAGTTCAAGACGAACCTGGCCAACATGGCAAAACCTTGTCTCTACTAAAAATACAAAAATTAGCCAGGTGTGGGGCCGGGCACGGTGGCTCACACCTGTAATCCCAGCACTTGGGGAGGCTGAGGCGGGTGGATCACGAGGTCAGGAGATCGAGACCATCCTGGCTAACACACTGAAACCCCGTCTCTACTAAAAATACAAAAAATTAGCCAGGCATGGTGGCAGGCGCCTGTAGTCCCAGCTACTTGGGAGACTGAGGCAGGAGAATGGCATGAACCTGGGAGGCGGAGCTTGCAGTGAGCAGAGATTGGGCCACTGCACTCCAGCCTGGGCAACAGAGCGAGACTCCATCTCAAAAAAAAAAAAAAAAAAAAAATTAGCCAAGTGTGGTGGTGCATGCCTGTAATCCCAGCTACTCGGGAGGCTGAGGCATGAGAAGTAATTAAAACCAGAGGTAAAGGTTGTAGTGAGCCGAGATCACGCCATTGCACTCCAGCCTGGGCGACAGAATGAGACTCTGTTTCCCCTAACTAAAAAATAAAAAGAATGTTGGCCGGGTGCGGTGGCTCACGCTTGTAATCCCAGCACTTTGGGAGGCTGAGGCGGGCAGATCACGAGGTCAGGAGATGGAGACCATGGTGAAACCCTGTCTCTACTAAAAATACAAAAAAATTAGCCGGGCGTGGTGGCGGGTGCCTGTAGTCCCAGCTACTCGGAGAGGCTGAGGCAGGAGAATGGCGTGAACCCGGGAGGCGGAGCTTGCAGTGAGCCGAGATTGCGCCACTGCACTCCAGCCTGGGTGACAGAGCAAGACTCCGTCTCAAAAAAAAAAAAAAAAAAGAATGTTGATAGCTGGGGCTGTGAATATAGGGCTTCTCTGAAGGAATAAGTGCACAGGCAGAATCTGTAGGAGGAAAAGGAGAGCTGTGCAGTAGATAAAAAGTGTCAAAATAAATAGGCCCCGTGCGGTGGCTCACACCTGTAATCCCAGCACTTTGGGAGGACAAGGCGGGGAGATCACCTAAGGTCAGGAGTTCAAGACCAGCGTGGCCAACATGGTGAAACCCCATCTCTACTAAAAATATAAAAATTAGCCAGGCGTGGTGGCAGGCACCTGTAATCCCAGCTACTTGGGAGGCCAAGGCACAAGAATTACTTGAACCCATGAGGCGGAGGTTGCAGTGAGCTGAGACTGCCATTGCACTCCAGCCTGGGCGACAAGAGTGAAACTCGGTCCCAAAAAAAAAAAAAAAAAGTAAAATAAGAGGCCAGGCACGGTGGCTCATGCCTGTAATCCCAGCACTTTGGGAGGCCAAGGGGGGCGGATCACGTGAGGCCACGAATTTGAGACCAGCCTGGCTAACATGGAGAAACCCTGTTTCTACTAAACATACAAAAAGTTAGCTGGGCATGGTGGCGTGCACCTGTAATCCCAGCTACTCAGGAGGCTGAGGCAGGAGAATCGCTTGAACCCGGGAGGCAGAGGTTGCGCTGAGCTGAGATTGTGCCATTGCACTCCAGTTTGGGCAATAAGACTGAAACTCCGTGTCGAAAAAAAATAAAAATAAAAAATAAAATAAATTTAAAAAATAGATAAAACACTGTGTCTTGATTGGGGAAAGAAATTTAAGGAAAATAGACAGCAAAGGAGCAAGTAGGAAGCTTGGACGAAGAAAGTGAAGGGAATAAACAAGAGGGAGGCCTGAAATGAATGTTAGAAATTTTGGGTAGGACAAAGTCTACTTAGCAGTTATCTGCCACAGAATAGGCCATTTGCATACATGTCCCAGTGATCACCCCTGTTCTGCTTTTTTCCCACCCTGGTCTGCAGCCTGGAGATGCCCAAAGATGAGCTGCCCAACCATAACTGCATTAAGCACCTGCGCTCAGTGGTACAGCAGCAGCAGACACGCATCGCAGAGCTGGAGAAGACGTCAGCTGAACACAAACACCAGCTGGCGGAGCAGGTAGGCCCCAAGACATGGGGGAGAACATATCCCTCATATGCAGATAACTGCCTGCCTGTGGGTAATAAAAACCAGTTGTGAACACACAGACCGGTGCTTACACTTGTGAACCTAGATGAGTGGATATTCTGCCTGTGGCTTAGCAGGGAATCAGATTGGAGCTCTCCTTGACTTTTCTCCATCCCATTCATAGCATTAATTCACCTAACAGTTATCAGATGCCTCTTCTGTGAAGGCACATTTGTAAGTACTAAGGAGACAGCTGTGAGACAGTCTTATCCGTGTCTTCCTGAAGCTTACAAACTGGTTGTTCTTCAGATCTCTCAGTTGCCCTCATTCTTGGATAAACTTTTGTCTTTTTTCTGCTGTCTGCCTTAACCATTATTCTTCTTCCCCACAACAGAAGCGAGACATCCAGCTGCTAAAGGCATACATGCGTGCAATCCGCAGTGTCAACCCCAACCTTCAGAACCTGGAGGAGACAATTGAATACAACGAGATCCTAGAGTGAGTGTCACTCAGGACGTGGAGCGATTTCACGTCCTGACAAGGCCTGAAAGGAGGAAGAGCAGGAGAGTAGCAGAAGGAGGGCATTGGAGAGCTGGGCTGGGGGTCACTGCTTCTCAGATATTGTCATTAAGGAAAGGGGCAGAGGAGAAGGGGATAACCCTTAGCTCCACTACAGGATGTCTTATACGTTTGGGTGGATGGAAGGGAAAGCCTGCCCAAGGATGCACTTTATCCAGAATTAGGTGAGTACCCATGTACAAAACACTGTATTAAAGGCTGTGGAGTGCTAGGAGGGCCAAAAAGAAATAGAAGATATCGTCCCTGTCTTCAGGTAGCTTACAACCCAGAGAAGAGGAGGCAGAGTGCAAGTCCAGGAAAGTGATCTCTAAAATGCAGCAAAAACAAGCGAAGTATACAAGTGAAGTCTAAGATCTCTTTCAGTTCTGGAGTCCTATACAGTTCATAGACTAAACTGTAAGTGTGAATCAATATATATAGGGCAAATAGTGCTGAGTGGGACATAGGATAGAGGAATAATTGTTTTACTCACTAAACATAGAGCACTAACTGTGTTAGGTGCTATATGTGCTAAGTATTGGAATTTCAAAGAAAAGTAACAGAGACAGAGTGCAGACTTGTGGAATTTAATCTGGTGAGTAACGTGTGGTGACTCAGTTGGGACCAACTGGGGAAAGATTTGGGGTTTCTGAGCCAATGATGGAAGAAAAGAAGGAAGAATAGGTAAGCTGAGTGCAGAGTGGGTAGTTATTTTTATTAGCAGAAAAAGCCAATACAGAGAAAGGAGATGAGCTGGAATGACCATCTTTAACCACCTCCACACAGGTGGGTGAACTCCCTTCAGCCAGCAAGAGTGACCCGCTGGGGAGGGATGATCTCGACTCCTGATGCTGTGCTCCAGGCTGTAATCAAGCGCTCCCTGGTGGAGAGTGGCTGTCCTGCTTCTATTGTCAACGAGCTGATTGAAAATGCCCACGAGCGTAGCTGGCCCCAGGGTCTGGCCACACTAGAGACTAGACAGATGAACCGACGCTACTATGAGAACTACGTGGCCAAGCGCATCCCTGGCAAGCAGGCTGTTGTCGTGATGGCCTGTGAGAACCAGCATATGGGGGATGACATGGTGCAAGAGCCAGGCCTTGTCATGATATTTGCGCATGGCGTGGAAGAGATATAGGAGAACTCGACTGGCTATCAGGAAGAGATGGAAATCAGAAAATCCCATCACTCCAGCAGCTGGGACCTGAGTCCTACCCACCATTCTTAATACTGTGGCTTATACCTGAGCCACACATCTCCCTGCCCTTCTGGCACTGAAGGGCCTTGGGGTAGTCTGCTCAGCCTTTCAGGTGGGAAACCCAGATTTCCTCCCTTTGCCATATTCCCCTAAAATGTCTATAAATTATCAGTCTGGGTGGGAAAGCCCCCACCTCCATCCATTTTCCTGCTTAGGGTCCCTGGTTCCAGTTATTTTCAGAAAGCACAAAGAGATTCAGTTTCCCTGGAGGATCAGGACAGAGTAAGGAATCTCTAATCGTCCCTCTCCTCCAAAACCAGGGAATCAGAGCAGGCAGGCCTGTTGACTCTAAGCAGCAGACATCCTGAAGAAATGGTAAGGGTGGAGCCAAATTTCTAGAAATAAGTAGTGAGGCCAGTAATTGGCCATCACTGATGGTCCTTAGGGAAAGACTGGACCTCTGTGCCAAGCAGTATCCCTGTTCAGCCCACCTTAAGGGTGCAGGCACCCACTGGGTCTACCAGTATGCAGGTTGGGATACTGAAAGTTTCCAGATGAGCTCTTTCCTACAAGTTTTCATAATTAGGGAATGCCAGGGTTTAGGGTAGGGGTTGATGTGTTTAGCAAGAAGCTACTCCTAGCTTTTGCTAAAATATGGTTGGCACTGCCTCTTGTGGCACAGGCCATAATTGTTCCATAGACCTCTCTCTAGCCCTGTGACTGTAGTAGTTACTTTGATAATTTTCTTTGGCCATTGTTTGTTTATATTTTACAAACTCCACCTACTGCCCACCCCCCCCGCTTTTTTAAGAATGGCCTGATCATGGCTATCTCAGCCACATTGTTGGCAATTTAATTTATTTACTTCCTTTTTTTTTTTTTTTTAAGAAAGGAAAAAAAAAATCAAACTTGAAACTTTTCTTTTGATGTTCCTATTGTGGGGATTCTGGATAGGGTGGGACAGGGATGGGGGTGTGTTTTATGTTTTTTCCTTTTCAGCACAACCTTTGGCTTTAATATAGGAAGAGCCAAGGGAGTCCTCGGCTGAACTTACGATATCTGCCCCAAACCTCTGTAACCCCAACTGAAATGAGGAGCTTCCTCTCTTCCTGTGAAGGATATGACAGTCCAGCATCGATGCCTGTGCCCTCTGGAAAAATTTCCTCCTAGCCCTTCCAGGGCCTCATCATAAAACTCTGGATTTAGAGTATTCATTTTGAAGGCAACCCCCCCTTCCCCAAGTTTCCTTGGAGCTGTATAGCTGGGTTCTAAGCTTCACCGTGCAAATCAGAAATTTTCTCTCTAAGTACAGGCTGTGCCGTGTCTCACCCACACCCCCCTGGGGACTTCAGTTCCATTTCAGGTTACCTGGGGCATACCTTGATCCCTAGAGTGACTGGCAGAGTAAGAGAAGGGGAGAGATAATAGGTGTGATTATTTTAATATGGAGGTGGGGGTGTGGTTGGAGATAGAAAGGCTCCTCCCCACCATGTCATGACTTCCTCTCAGAATTTTATTCCAGGCTAGCTTGCTGCAGGTCTGGGTAGTTGGATCATGGCTCCACTGGGATTGGGGTGGAAAGCTTGAGGGGAGTAGGGTTCCAGCTCCGGGACATTGTGCTCAGGAATTTGAAAACGCTGCTATACTTATTCTGGTTACTACATTTCTTCCACTCCCCTTTCCCCTACCTGCCTTACAAAGGCTCATACTGTCCTGTCCTTACCCTCAGATGGAGCCAGGAAGCTCAGTGAAAGGCTTCCCTACCCTTTGCACTAGTGTCTCTGCAGGTTGCTGGTTGTGTTGTATGTGCTGTTCTATGGTGTTG
Organism: Symphalangus syndactylus; assembly: GCF_028878055.3. Lineage (NCBI taxonomy): Eukaryota > Metazoa > Chordata > Mammalia > Primates > Hylobatidae > Symphalangus > Symphalangus syndactylus. Next base: position 33,578,732 of record NC_072439.2, read on the forward strand.
ACTGCACTAATAATAAACCTTTTACTCAACTCTCTAAATTCTTCAACATTACTCCCTTTCTTGGGAAGGTTTCCCCTCTGCTTTTGCCTTTCTCTCACCTTAATTCCCCTTCTTCCTTACTTTGTTACCTATCCTTATCTTAGCGCTAACTTCTCTTTCAGGAGGATGTCTGGGAGTAATGTGCACTTCACAGCTGCTTTCCGTGTACCCTCCTGCATTCTTCCCTCCTAATTCCTGTTCTGTAGCAGCCAAAGCTCTCTCTCTAGTGATCTGAACTGTGTGCTTCCCAGGGTCTGCCTTTATCCTAAATTCCATGTCTTCCCTGAGTGGTTCTGAGATTTTGGGATAATTTCTACAGAAGATACGTATATATCTTTTTCCTTTGTCCCACAAGCAACTTTGCTTTAGAATCTAGATTCCTTTGCAGGCAGAGAAGTCTCCACCTCCCAGTGTTTCCTAACTAAGAACATAAATGTGAGGAGGGAAATGTACTTGCAGAGGTTTCATAATTATTTACTTATAAAAATAGTCTTCATAGCCGGGCGCAGTGGCTCACGCCTATAATCCCAGCACTTTGAGAGGCCGAGGTGGGTGGATCACAAGGTCAGGAGTTCGAGACCATCCTGGCTAACACAGTGAAACCCCGTCTCTACTAAAAATACAAAAAATTAGCCGGGCGTGGTGGTGGGCGCCTGTAGTCCCACCTACTTAGGAAGCTGAGGCAGGAGAATGGCGTGAACCCAGGAGGCGGAGCTTGCAGTGAGCAGAGATTGGGCCACTGCATTCCAGCCTGGGCGACAGAGCAAGGCTCCGTCTCAGAAAAAAAAAAAAAAAAAAAATAGTCTTCCTAGGCTGGGCACGGTGGCTCACGCCTGTAATCCCAGCACTTTGGGAGGCTGAGGTGGGTGGATCGCAAGGTCAGGAGATCGAGATCATCCTGGCTAACGTGGTGAAACCCTGTCTCCACTAAAAATATAAAAAAATCAGCTGGGCAGGCGCCTGTCCTCCCAGCTACTCAGGAGGCTGAGGCAGGAGAATAGTGTGGACCTGGGAGGTGGAGCTTGCAGTGAGCTGAGATCATGCCACTGCACTGCAGCCTGGGCAACAGAGCAAGACTCCGTCTCAAAAAAAACAAAACAGTCTTCATAAGTATTTGCTGCTACCTTTCCCTGTCATAAGAAAAAGGATAGCCAGGCATGGTGGGACGCCCCTATGATCCCAGCTCCTTGGAAGGCTGAGGCACAAGAATCACTTGAACCTGGGAGATGGAGGTTGCAGTGAGCTGAGATCATGCCATTGCACTCCAGCCTGGTGACAGAGCAAGAGCCTGTCTCAAAAAGAAAAAAGAAAAAGGGATATCTTTTCCCCCTCTCAGAAGTATGTTTTAAATTTGTTGAGTATTTATCATGCACTTGATGTAAACCTAATAGTACTTTAGATACTCTAGCGGCTTGAAAAAAAAAAAGGCATTTCTGTGCTCATTGAGTCTGCGCTTCTATGCACACAAGGTATGATTATAAAATACTGATAAGCATGTCACAGTATAGAGCAAGAGGCAATGTATGTATCCTAGTGACATTAGCAGTGCTTTTCACCCCTTAAACTCCTTTAAAATTACTTCTAGAACTTGCCGCTCCTTCTTGTAAATGTTATGAATGGTGTCATATTGTCCTTTTACGGTAGATTCGATTTTTAGAAACAAATATTCATTGAATGTCTGCCCTGCGAGATACTCAATAGAGTGAACATGAGGAGGCTTATGTAGCAAAATGGCACCTACCTGCAAAGAACTTAGTCCCTAATGGAGATGAATATATAATAAGGGATCATAAATGTGCTAAGTGGATTTACTAGTAATATGTGAGCCAAGGACGGTAAAGCTCCTGATTCTGATGGGTATCAGGAAAGGCTTTTCAGGAAGTGTTACTCGTTCTAGGTCAGAGGTCAGCAAACTACAGGTTACAACCCCACTGCCTGCTTTTGTAAAAAACTTTATTGGAATACAGTTATGCCCATTTGTTTATATATCGTCTGTGGCTGCTTTCACATTACAACAGCAGGGTTAAGTAGCTGGAACAAAGCCTAAAATACTTGGTCTTTTACAGAAAAAAATTTGCCAACCTGTTCTAAACTTTTAAGGTCAGGAGAACTGGGGGAAGGAGGGAGTAGAAAGAACACTGTCACCCAGACTGGAGTGCAGTGGCACCATCATATAGCTCACTGTAGCCTCAAACTCCTGGGCTCTAGTGGTCTTCCCACTTCAGCTTCTGGAGTAGCTGGGGCTACTGCACCTGGCATTGTCTTAATCTGTTTTAATACTATTAAATTTTTTTTTGTTTCATCTCTTTCAGTGACTTTGATACATGGTCTTATTTTTATTTTATTTTATTTTTTTTTGAGATAAGGTCTGGCTCTGTAGCTGAGGCTGGAGTGCAATGACATAATTTTGGCTCACTGCAACCTCCACCTCCCGGGCTCAAGTGATCCTCCTACCTCAACCTCTTAGGTAGCTGGGACCACAGGCGCGTGCCATCACACCGGGCTAATTTTTTGTATTTTATATAGAGATGGGGTTTCACCATGTTGCTGAGGCTGGTCTCAAACTCCTGAGCTCAAGGAATCCACCTGCCTTGGCCTCCCAAAGTGCTGGGATTACAAGTGTGAGCCACTGCACCTGGCCTCATTGTCTTATTTTATTTTTTTTTTTTGAGATGTTGTCTCGCTCTGTCACCCAGGCTGGAGTGCAGTGGCGCAATCTCGGCTCACTGCAAGCTCCGCCTCCCGAGTTCACGCCATTCTCCTGCCTCAGCCTCTCCGAGTAGCTGGGACTACAGGCGCCTGCCACCACGCCCGGCTAATTTTTTTATATTTTTAGTAGAGACGGGGCTTCACCGTGGTCTCAATCTCCTGACCTCGTGATCCGCCCGCCTCGGCCGCCCAAAGTGCTGGGATTAGAGGCGTGAGCCACCGCGCCCGGCCATTGTCTTAATTTTTTACTTCAGTATGTACACTGGAAAAATAAAAATATTTTTGACATTACCTAAATAACAAGTGTTTACAATTAACAATGTATAATGAATAATCTAATATAAACCCATGTTTACATTACCCTAGTTGTCCCAAGAAAAGTCTTTTTTTTTTTTGACGCAGGATCTCTGTCACCTAGGCTAGAGTGCAGTGGCACAATCACGACTCACTACAGCTCACTATAGCCTCGACCTCCTGCTGGGCTCAAGCAGTCCTCCCATCTCAGCCTCCCAAGCAGCTGGGACCACAGATGTGCACCACCATGCCCAGCTGATTTGTTTCTTGTATATTTTGTAGAGACAGGGTTTCACCATGTTGCCCAGGTTGGCCTCAAACTCCTTAGCTCAAGTGATCTGCCCACCTCAGCCTCCCAAAGTGTTGAGATTACAAGTGTGAGCCATTGCACCTGTCTGAAAAGTCCTTTTGTAGCTAATTTTTGTCTGAACCTGGGTCTAATCCAGGACCACGAATTACATCTGGTTATTTCTCTTTTACCCTCTTTATCTGGGTTAATGAAACAACCTTTTTTGTGTAACCCTAATTTGTTGAAAAGATTGGCCGGGCGCAGTGGCTCACGCCTGTAATCCCAGCACTTTGGGAGGCTGAGGCAGGCGGATCAAAAGGTCATGAGATCGAGACCACCCTGGCTAACACAGTGAAACCCTGTCTCTACTAAAAGTATTTTTAAAAATTAGCTGAGCGTGGTGGCGGGCGCTTGTAGTCCCAGCTACTCGGGAGGCTGAGGCAGGAGAATTGCGTGAATCCAGAAGGCGAAGTTTGCAGTGAGCCGAGATCGTGCCACTGCACTCCAGCCTGGGCAACAGAGTGAGACTCTGTCTCAAAAAGAAAAGAAAAGATTGAGCCAGTTTTCTGGAGAATGGTCGTTTGAACTTGATTGACTGCTTTTTTTCTTTTCAGATGGGGTCTCGCTTTGTCCCCCAGGCAGGAGTGCAGTGGCACGATCTCAGCTCACTGCGACCTCCACCTCCTGGGTTCAAGTGATTCTCTTGCCTCATCAGCCTCCCAAGTAGCTGGGACTACAGGCACGTGCCACCACGCCCAGCTAATTTTTGTATTTTTAGTAGAGATGGGGTTTTACTATGTTGGGCAGGCTGGTCTTGAACTCCTGACCTCAACTGATCCACCCGCCTTGGCCTCCCAAAGTGCTTGGATTACAGGCATGTGCCACCACGCCTGGCCTAGCCCCTGTTTTACTAAACAAAATTAGATAGGGCCTTGAGAGATTCAAGTTAAACAGTTCTGGGGATAGAAGACATCACAGGAGAGAGAGATGTTCTTCATTTTGTAACATTAGGAGATAGGCCCTATTGCCCCACCATTAGCCTGATCTTTTTTTTTTTTTTTTTTTTTTGAGACCAAGTTTTGCTCTTGTTGCCCAGGCTGGAGTGCAATGCTGCTCACTGCAACCTCTGACCTCCGGGTTCAACCAATTATCCTGCCTCAGCCTCCTGAGTAGCTGGGATTACAGGCACCCACCACCAAGCCCGGCTAGTTTTTGTATTTTTAGTCAAGACGGGGTTTCACCACATTGGCCAGGCTGGTCTCGAACTCCTGACCTCAGGTGGTCCACCCGCCTCGGCCTCCCAAAGTGCTGGGATTACAGATGTGAGCCACCGTGCCTGGCTATGCTAAATTTCACAGCTTTTAAATGCTGGCTCAAATTAAAAAAAAAAAAAAAGAAAAAGCTTGTGGGCCAGGCACAGTGGCTCATGCCTGTAATCCTAGCATTTTGGGAGGCTGAGGTGGGAGGACCATTTGAGCCCAAGAGTTCAAGACCAGCCTACAAAATACAGTGAGACTTCGTCTCTACAAAAAGAATTTTTTTAAAATTAGCCAAGTGTGGTGGCATGTGCCTGCAGTCCCAGCTGCTCGAGAGGCCGAGGTGGGAGGATTCCTTGAGCCCAGGAGTTGAAGGATACAGGGAGCTGTGATTGCACCACTGCACTTCAGCCTGGGTGAGAGACTGAGATCCCATCTCCCTTTTTTTTGAGGCAGGGTCCCGCTCTGTTACCCAGGCTGGAGTGCAGTGGCGTGATGTTGGCTCACTGCCACCTCCCTGTTCTGGGACCTCATCTGCTTAAAATGCTTGTGGGCAAAAAACAAAAAGTAAGGTCCACCAATTTGCACTTTCTTTTAAGTTGAGATCCCAGCATGAATAAAAACAAATAAGAGGGCTGGGTGCAGTGGCTCACACCTGTAATCCCAGCACTTTGGGAGGCTGAGGTGGGCGGATCCCCTGAGGTCAGGAGTTCAAGACCAGCCTGACCAACATGGAGAAACCCCCTCTCTACTAAAAATACAAAAAAAATTAGCTGGGCGTGGTGGTGCATGCCTGTAATCCCAGCTACTCGGAAGGCTAAGGCAGGAGAATCACTTGAACCTGGGAGGCAGAGGTTGAGGTGAGCCGAGATCACACCATTGCACTCCAGCCTGAGCAACAAGAGTGAAACTGTCTCAAAAACAAAAAAAAAGGGTGAAGAAAATGTTGAAGAAGGCAGAGACTAATGTAATCTGGAGCATAGAGTTTATTGGAAGACGAATAATGAAGGGAAATAATGGAAGATAAGACTAGAAGTAATTTGGGGCCAATTATTGGAAGGCCTTGAATGCATGCTAGGGAATTTGGACTTTACTGGTAAGTTTCTGAGAAGAGGAATGACTTCCAACCCATTACTCTGGAAAGAATGCAAGAAACGGAGAGAATGCAAGAATGGGAAGAATGTAAGAAACTGGTGTCAGCAGTGTTAGTAAGCTTTGTAGTAATTCAATGAAGCAGAGGATAAGGGCTTGAAATACTGCAGGAAAGAGAGAATGACATTTGGGAAGAAAAATTGACAGGTTTTAGTAACTGATTAGATTCAGCCAACATTTATGGTGTACCTGTCATGTGTTAGACATAGTACCAAGCATTTAAGATATATAAATAATTGAGAAATAAGACTGTAAAGGGGCCAGTGCCTCACGCGTGTAATCTCAGCACTTTGGGGTCCAAGGTGGGTGGATTCCTTGAGCCCAGGAGTTTGAGAACAGCTTGGGCAACATGGCAAGACCCTGTCTCTCTGGAAAAAAAAATGGCATGGTGGCACATGCCTGTGATCCCAGCTACTTGGGAGGCTAAAGTGGGAGAATCTCTTGAGCCTGGGAGATTGAGGCTGCAGTGAGCTGTGTTTTCGCCTCTGCACTCTAGCCTGGGTGTCAAGAGTGAGACCCTGTCTCAGAAAAAAAAAAAAGAATAGACTTTAAAGGAACTTGCAGCATTGTAGGTGACGCACACTAGAACAACAAATAATGGGAAATACAGAATAGTATGTTGCTAATAGATAGGGACTAAGTACAATGGGACAATGAGGAGGAAAGGGGCCAACTACATATCTGGTGGAATGTGGGAAGGAAGGCTTCATAAAGGAATTATCAGGGCTAAGTTCTGAACAGGATTGGACACTGGCAATAAAGAAATGTAATGGCCAGATTATTTACTGTGAGGCACTATTGTAAACATTAAACATTAATTTAGTCATCCTAACAACTTTTAATAAAAAGACACTATTGCTGGGCATGGTAGTGCATGACTGTAGTACTAGCTACTTGGAAGACTGAGACAGGAGGATTGCTTGAGCCCAGAGGCTATGGTGAGCCAACAGAGTAAGACCCATCTCTTAAGAAACAACAGGCCAGTCACGGTGGGTCACGCCTGTAATCTCAGCACTTTGGGACGCTGAGGCAGGTGGATCATCTGAGGTCAGGAGTTTGAGACCAACCTGGCTAATATGGTGAAACCCCGTCTCTACTAAAAATACAAATATTAGCTGGGCGTGCTTGTGCACGCCTGTAATCCCAGCTACTTGGGAGGCTGAGGCAGAATTGCTTGAACCTGGGAGGCGGAGGTTGCAGTGAGCCGAGATCGCGCCATTCCACTCCAGCCTGGGCGATAGAGTGAGACTCCATCTCAAAACAAGCAAAAAAACAAAAAAAACGGGCAAGTAACCAAAAATGAGTCACAGATAAAGATGGAGATTTCCAGACTGTGGATGAGAACATGGTATCATTAACCTAAATAGGGAGTAGAAGAGGATGAGCAGGTTTTGGGGGTGAAGAGATGAGTTCATCTGGGGAACATTGGGTTGGGAGTACCCCCACGTAGATGTGTTTAGCCAGGAAATGGAAACATGGTCTGGAGCTTAAGAACAGGAAGCTAGGAGGCCGGGCGCGGTGGCTCAAGCCTGTAATCCCAGCACTTTGGGAGGCCAAGGCGGGCGGATCACGAGGTCAGGAGATCAAGACCATCCTGGCTAACACGGTGAAACCCCGTCTCTACTAAAAATACAAAAAAATTAGCCGGGCGTGTTGGCGGGCGCCTGTAGTCCCAGCTACTCGAGAGGCTGAGGCAGGAGAATGGAGTGAACCCGGGAGGCGGAGCTTGCAGTGAGCCGAGATCGTGCCACTGCACTCCAGCCTGGGGGACACAGCAAGACTCCGTCTCAAAAAAAAAAAAAAAAAGAAAAAAAAAGAAGCTAGGGGCCAGGTGCGATGGCTCACGCCTGTAATCCCAGCACTTTGGGAGACTGAGGTGGGTGGATCACCTGAGGCCAGGAGTTCGAGACCAGCCTGGCCAACATGGCGAAACCCCGTCTTTACTAAAAATAATAAAAGTTAGCTGGGCGTGGTGGTGCATGCCTATAATCCCAGCGACTTGGGAGGCTGAGGCAGGAGAATCACTTGAACCCAAGAGGCAGAGGTTGCAGTGAGATGAGATCACTGCCATTGCACTCCAGCCTGGGCAACAAGAGTGAGACTCCATCTCAAAAAAAAAACAAAAAACAAAAAAAAACAAGAAGCTAGGGCTAAAGATGTGTATGGAGTAGTTATCTGCACAGAGGAGATCAAGAAATGCTAGGAATGCATGCAAACATTTAAGAACAGGAAGAAGGCTAAGAATGGGACTTCTTAGCTATCTGGAATGAGGAATTCCAGATAAAATCTGGGACAAAATCTGGCAAATAGATGCATAAGAAAGTTGGCTAATTTTTTAAAAGTAATTTTGAAGTAATGAATCATTTAAATGTGGCTCATAAACTAGCTGTGAAGGAGTTCCGGAAATGTTTTGTGCCATGAGAGCATTCCTGATACAAGTGTAGGATGAGGTCATTTCAGCCCAAGTCTTAAAATGATTTGCTTTACTGGATAAACTGCAGAGACCCACTGGGCACGGTGGCTCATGCCTGTAATCCCAGCATTTTGGGAGGCCGAGGCGGGTGGATCACCTGAGGTCGGGAGTTCAAGACCAGCCTGACCAACATGGAGAAACCCCATCTCTACTAAAAATACAAAATTAGTCGGGTGTGGTGGCACATGCCTGTAATACCAGCTACTCAGGAGGCTGAGGCAGGAGAATCGCTTGAACCTGGGAGGCAGAGGTTGCGGTGAGCCAAGATCACGCCATTGCACTCCACCCTGGGCAATGAGCAAAACTCTGTCTCAAAAAAAAAAAAAAAAAAAAAAAAAACTGCAGAGACCCAAGCCTCTTAGAATTTGGAACAAGTCAACAACTTGAAAGAGGATAATACTAAAGTATTGCTGGGTGCAGTGGTTCGTGCCTGTAATCCCAGAACTTTGGGAGGCCAAGGTGGGTGGATTGCTTGAGCCCAGGAGTTCAAGACCAGCCTGGGCAATATGGTGAAACTGTGTCTTTATAAAAAATTTAAAAGTTCATTGGGTGTGGTGGTGCATGCCTGTAGTCCCCAGCTACTGGGGAGACTGAGATGGGAGGATTGTATGAGCCCGGGAGATGGAGGTCACAGTGAGCCAAGATCGTGCCACCACACTCCAGCCTTGGCAACAGAGGAAGACCCTATCTCAAATCTTATATATAGTTCTTCCCCAACTTTAGCTTTAAAAAACATTACCGGCCAGGCGTGGTGGCTTACGCCTGTAATCCCAGCACTTTGGGAGGCTGAGGCGGGCGGATCACAAGGTCAGGAGACTGAGACCATCCTGGCTAACACGGTGAAACCCCGTCTCTACTAAAAATACAAAAAAATTAGCCAGGCATGGCAGCATGCGCCTGTAGTCCCAGCTGCTGGGGAGGCTGAGGCAGGAGAATGGCGTGAACCCGGGAGGTGGACCTTGCAGTGAGCCAAGATCGCGCCCCTGCACTCCAGCTTGGGCAACAGAGCAAGATTCCCTCTCAAAAAAAAAAAAAAAAGAAAACATTACTAGCCGGGCATGGTGGCTGACGCCTGTAATCCCAGCACTTTGGGAGGCCGAGGCAGGTGGATCACGAGGTCAAGAGAGCGAGACCATCCTGGCCAACATGGTAAAACCTCATCTCTACTAAAAACACAAAAATTAGCTGGGCGTGGTGGCATGCACCTGTAGTCCCAGCTACTCCGGAGGCTGAGACAGGAGAATCACTTGAATCCAGGAGGCGGAGGTAGCAGTGAGCCGAGATCGCGCCAGGGCACTCCAGCCTGGAGACAGAGTGAGACTCTGTCTCAAAAAAAAAAAAAGTTAGTTACATAAAAATAATTTTAAGTCCAGGCCAGGTGGGTCATGCCTGTAATCCCAGCACTTTGGGAAGCCCAGGCGAGCAGATCACCTGAGGTCAGGAGTTCATGACCAGCCTGGCAACGTGGTAAAACCCTGTCTCTACTATGCAAAAATAAGCTGGTGTGGTGGTGTGCGCCTATAATCCTAGCTACTCGGGAGGCTGAGGCAGGAGAATCCCTTGACCCTGGGAGGCAGAGGTCATACAGTGAGCCGTGATCGCACAACTGCACCCCAGCCTGGGCGACAAAGTGAGACTAATTTTTTTTTGAGACAAAGTCTCACTTTGTCGCCCAGGCTGGGGTGCAGTGGTGCGATCACGGCTCACTGCAACCTCCGCCTCCGGGGTTCAAGCAATTCTCATGCCTCAGCCTCCTGAGTAGCTAGGATTACAGGCATGCGCCACTATGCCCGGATAATTTTTTTATTTTTAGTAGAGATGGGGTTTCATCATGTTGGCCAGGCTGGTCTCAAACTCCTCACCTCAGGTGATCCACCCGCCCAGGCCTCCCAAAGTGCTGGAATTACAGGCGTGAGCCACCGTGTCTGGGCAAAATAATAATACTTTTAAGATCTAAGAATTTATTGCTGAAAAGATCATTATATGGTGAGACTACCTAGTTAGTAAAGAGAAGGAACTTCATGAGGGATGGCAGGGGTTGGGCTGTCACACGGAGATGACCAGCCAGATTAGATGGAAGGTATCTTAGTGGAAAGATGTAAGGGTAAGAAAAACGGGCAATTTAGGCAGGGTATGTTGATAATAGGATCATGTGTTTGTTTAGACGGGGAACTGAGGTTCCTGGACAGGGGAATAATATGATGAAAGCAGTGTAATCACACTAATATAGGGTGGATTTCAGTTTGGTGAAACTAGGGCACCTTGAGGGCCATTGTAACAGGCACGAATTAAGATGATGTGCTTGGGGAAGCAATTGATGAATCAGTGTGATGTGCTTGGGAGAAAACAAAACTTCAGATAATTAATTCTTAGAGCTGGAAATGAAGGAATTGAGTGAATAGTGGCATCAACAAAAGTGGGAAAAGTTCAGAACAATGATTGTGGGAGAGGAAGAGAAGCTTTGTTTGCATATTCGGTGACACTAGGTCAGCTGTGCAGAGATGTAGGCAGCTGGAGATAAAGGACCATGGTTTAGCTGAGGACATACCTAGAAAGGTGGCTCTGAGATTTTGTCTCGGGAGGAGAATGAAGCTTTGGTGGAATTCCACAGGAGTAAGAAGAAAGCAAATGAGGTGGAGAAGCAGTATACCGAGAAGGAGAAAAACAGTAAGTGTTTCTAAGGCCTGTAAGAAATCAATGTTGTTTCAAACACAGAAAGGATGGAGACTGAGAAGAGATTATTAAATTTGTCCAGTGGTTTCTATTAACGTCTAAAAAACTTCAGGAGGCCGGGCACGGTGGCTCACACCTGTAATCTCAGCACTTTGGGAGGCTGAGGCAGGTGGATCACTTGAGGTCAGGAGTTCAAAACCAGCCTGGTCAACATAGCAAAACCCCATCCCTACTAAAAACACACACACAAAAAAATTAGCCAGGCGCATGGCGACAGGGACCTGTAATATCAGCTACTCGGGAGGCTGAGGCAGGAGAATTGCTTGAACCTGGGAGGTGGTGGTTGTAGTGAGCCAAGCTTGTGCCACTGCACTCCAGCCTAGGCAAGAGAGCAAGACTCTGTCTCAAAAAATAAATAAATAAATAAATAAATAAATAAATAAATAAATAAAACAACCAAAACACTTCAGGAGGCAGAAACCAGATGACAGGGTATCTGATAGTATAGAACTGGAGGCAGAAAGGTATACATTTTATTTGAAAAATAAAAGGAAGTAGAAAACAATGTGGAAATTTGAAAGTGTCAGATGAAGGTGGGGTTTTGTTTGTTCTGAATTCATGAAGGATTGATCCAGTGGAGTAGAGGAATTTGAAGGTGTTATGGAAGGATATTTATGGAAGGTTTCTTAGGAGGTTTAAATGAGTGGGACTACAGGCCTAAGTGGAGAAGTTTACTTCAGGGAAAATATGCAAGGCCACACACTGTAGCAGGAACTAAAGAATGCCAGTGGGTGATATGTAAATGTGTAAGAATGGTGAGAGAGAGGTGGTCAGATCATGCAAGGTAAAGAAAGGTAAAAGAATAGATAGGATTGGCCGGGCACGGTGGCTCACGCCTGTAATCCCAGCACTTTGGGAAGCCGAGGTGGGCGGATCACGAGGTCAGGAGATCGAGACCATCCTGGCTAACACGGTGAAACCCTGTCTCTACTAAAAATACAAAAAATTAGCCGGGCGAGGTGGCGGGCGCCTGTAGTCCCAGCTACTCGGGAGGCTGAGGCAAGAGAATGGCGTGAACCCCAGGGGGCGGAGCCTGCAGTGAGCCGAGATTGCGCCACTGCACTCCAGCCTGGGCGACAGCGAGACTCCGTCTCAAAAAAAAAAAAAAAAGAATAGATAGGATTTGTTGGAGTGAAAGAGGAAGGATGAAGGAATTGGGGAGATGGGGTGAGTACATGGGGATGGTAGAAATTTAAAATGATCTATTGTATATGAAGGTTTAAAGTCTTGGCCTCTCACCCACAAAAGTTACGTTACAAGAGAAGCATTTGAGAGTAAAAGGGATGATCTTCAAGCAGCAAACTACCTCTGCCATATTTCCCTTCTTGGTCCAGATCCTCCATTTTGTAAACCATGGAGCCTTCTTCCCTTCACAACATAGTTGTTGGTTGCCCTCTGCTGGTCAATTCTGGTCTTGGCTCTCCACATATTTAAATATGACAACCTGGCCGGGCGCGGCGGCTCAAGCCTGTAATCCCAGCACTTTGGGAGGCCGAGGCGGGTGGATCACGAGGTCAGGAGATCGAGACCATCCTGGCTAACACGGTGAAACCCCGTCTCTACTAAAAATACAAAAAATTAGCCGGGTGTGTTGGCGGGCGCCTGTAGTCCCAGCTACTCAGGAGGCTGAGGCAGGAGAATGGCGTGAACCCGGGAGGCGGAGCTTGCAGCGAGCGGAGATCGCGCCACTGCACTTCAGCCTGGGGGGACAGAGCAAGACTCTGTCTCAAAATAAACAAATAAATAAATAAAACTTAAAAAAATAAAAAATAAATAAATATGGCCGGGTGCGGTGGCTTATGCTGGTAATCCCAGCACTTTGGGAGGCCGAGGCGGGCGGATCACGAGGTCAGGAGATCGAGACCACGGTGAAACCCCGTCTCTACTAAAAAAAATACAAAAAATTAGCCAGGCGTGGTGGCGGGCGCCTGTAGTCCCAGCTACTGGGAGAGGCTGAGGCAGGAGAATGGCGCGAACCCGGGAGGCGGAGCTTGCAGTGAGCCGAGATCGTGCCACTGCACTCCAGCCTGGGTGACAGAGCGAGACTCCGTCTCCAAAAAAAAAAAAAAAAAAAAAAAAAATATGAGAACCTGTGCAAATTGGGATTTGGTAGGAAGGAGAATCACGAGCCTATGAGATTTTATAAATTCATTCAACACATAGTTGATCACATCTATAAGGCCTTGTAGAGAAGATACAAATAAATAAAATACACAGCCCTAACTCTCAAGAAGCTTATATAACAGTCTAAAGATTAAAACATGTATACATAACTACTGTAAAAAACCTCCATTTATGCAAAAAAATTTTAAAAACTGATTGGTTTATCTGTGTTTAATGTGTTTATATGCCACAGGGGAAGAAAGACTTCACATAATAAGATGAGAGCATAGGATGTGGTAGGCAATAAGTGGTCAGAGAAAACTCCACAGGAGAACCAACATTTAGGTGGAGAATGAGTAGAAAGTGGAAGAGAAAGATTATTCCAGGCAGAGAACAACATGAGCAAGGCTAAATAACTACCAGGAAGAACTAAAAGAATGCCAGTGGACAGAACGTAGTGAATATGGAAGAGTGGTGAGAGAAACGGGGTCATATCCTGCAACACAGAAAGCAGCCATAGAAGGGTTTAAGGTCCTGGACTGCAGTGTGGATGCTTTAGTGCAGCTTTCTATATATTACCTCGTATGGTGCTCACAAATACCACTACCTTCCAAATGAAGGCTCTAGCTCAGCCTGCACTCACCCCTGAGAATAGTGAGCATATTTGAGACATACTTAGAAGGTAAAATAAATGGAATATGTTTTTATTTTATTTTTATTTTATTTGAGACAGAGTCTCGCTGCATCGCCCAAGCTGGAGTGCAGTGGCGTGATCTTGGCTCACTGCAACCTCTGCCTCTTGGGTTCAAGTGATTCTCCTGCCCCAGCCTCCCAAGTAGCTGGGATTACAGGTGCCCACCACTGCCCCCAGCTAATTTTTGTATTTTTAGTAGAGATGGGGTTTCACTACATTCGCCAGGCTGGTCTTGAACTCCTGACCTCGTGATCCACCTGCCTCGGCTTCCCAAAGTGCTGGGATTACAGGCGTGAGCCACCACACCCAGCCCTGTTTTTATTTTATTTTTATGTTAGCATATCAAGGGAGAAGTCCTTGCATGCAATTTAGTGAATGGTGGTGGTGGTAGACTGACAGGTAGCTGGAGTGATCAAGAGCATCAAAGAGGAGGGGCCTAAAGGATTTTGGAAAGTGTTAATGGTGAGGGACAGGGAGGCAATGTGAGGGTCATGCTGGAAAGAACAGGCTGAGCAGTGGTATGAAGGTGGGAAACTCTAAGGAATAAATGTGTAGAAAGCTCTATGTATTACCCTAGAGCCCCCTGCCCTTTGGGATTCCTTTTGGACAAGAGGCTGTGCAAGAAATACAAAAAGAACATCCTTGGCCAGGCACAGTGGCTCACACCTGTAATCCCACCACTTTGGGAGGCTGAGGCAGGCGGATTGCTTGAGTCCAGGAGTTCGAGACCAGTCTGGGCAACATGGCAAAATCCTGGAACCCAGTCTCTACTAAAAATACAAAAAGTTAGCTGGGCGTGGTGATGCATGCCTCTAGTCCCAGCTACTGAGGAGGGAGGATTGCTTGGGCGTGGGAGTTTGAGGTTGCAGTGAACTGAGATCGCACCACTGCACTCCAGCCTGGGCGACAGAGCAGGACCCTGTCTCAAAAACAACCCCCCCAAAACAAACAACAAAATCCTCAACAAGCAGCCTAGATCCTCCCCACAATCAGAAATTAGGGGGTAGGAAAAATGGGGTGAGATGAGTATAGGAGGGTTAAAGGTTAAAGATGAGATTAATTTCCTTGCTTGGTTAATACACATAGATAATTTAAAACAGTACCTGGCACACAATAAGCACTCAATAAAAAGTGAGAATTATCTTCCCACACCTTGGCTCTAGCTGGATCTGCAATGGTGTTTCAATAGGCTACTCCCTTCTAGCCCTGTACACCTCAAGGAAATCCAGACGAGAGAATCCTGTTTCCTGGGTCTTCGGTGTAATCCGACCAGAAGGTGTGACTTCTGGTCATGAAATTTAGAGGAAACTCTAGGTTTGACTAATATTGCAAAACAGCCACTCACATTCCCAAATGTAACCCTTCAGCCAAATCCTTCCCTATGCCCTGAAAAGAATGAGACATGTGCTAAAGCTCTCCTAGCAAGCCTGAAGTTACAAAATTCTGAAAATGCCTCACAGTCTAGCAGCCAATACAGTCGTGCATAATTAAGCTTCCCAAGATCACTCCCATCCTCCCAAATCCAGGGGTAAGACCTTTTGGCGGCTTCCCTTTTGGAGAGAGAAAGTGCACGAAAGACACGTGTGAGAACTGGGGTTACCTTTATGTGTTGTGAAAGGGGTTAAAAAATCGCCGTCAGGCTGCGCGCGGTGCTCACGCCTGTAATCCCAGCACTTTGGGAGGCCGAGGCGGGCAGATAACCTGAGGTCGGGAGTTTGAGACCAGCCTGGCCAATATGGTGAACGTCTATTTTTAGTAGAACGTCTCTACTAAAAATACAAAAATTAGCCAGGTGTGGGGGCACATGCCTGTGGTCCCAGCTACTCGGGAAGCTAAGGCAGGAGAATTGCTTGAACCCGGGAAGCGGAGGTTGCGGTGAGCCGAGATCGCGCCACTGCGCTCCAGCCTGAGCAACAGAGCGAGACTCCGTTTTAATAAGAAGAAGAAAAAAAGAAAAACCGTCACGAACAGGATTCGAACCTGTGCGGGGAAACCCCATTGGATTTCGAGTCCAACGCCTTAACCACTCGGCCACCGTGACTTCCAAAACCGCACTTTGCCGCGCGCTTACAGAAGGGGTCCGCACTGCAATCCGGGAATGCGTGCGGGAACCGGAAGCAGGGTACCGGCCCCGATACACACACACCTGAGGACTCCCCACCCCTCGGTTCCTTACCTCCTAACTACGCCACCCAAAGAAAAAGAGTCGGATGGACCGGGTGACCCAGGGAGGGAGGGTCTCCTGCCTAGCGAAGAGTTGGGGTCTCGAGTAGGAGCCCACACCTACTTAGGAGGCGACAGCGAGGCCTGCGGAGGAAGCAGTTGAGGGAAGGCACTGGGCCCCCAGGGTGGCGACTAGGGGACTTTTGGGTTAACAAGTGAGGGGGGTGCTGGGTGGACAAGGCGTGAGGGGTGAGGGAGACTGAAAAGTTTAAATAGGGAGCTGCTGTGAATGGATGGAAGGAAGGAACTTCTTGGGGAAAGGGGTTTGGGATTTTGGGGGACGAGGGGCTCCGTCGGGTTAGGAATGCGCAAGGTGAGGGCCACTCGGGTCTACGGGTTGGGGCTGCTCCAGCGACTGGCGGCCGCCTGGGGTGGGATAGCGAGGTGACACTTCCGAGCTGAGGCAAAAAGAGGGAAAGGGCTTCGCGTCTGGTAAGAGCGATCTCAGGAGAATGGCGCCCCCTCCAGGAAGCGTCCTCCTCCCCGGAGGCTCCCGCCGCCGCTGCCAGGGAGGCCGCCAGGGTCGGCCCGCGCCTGGAGCTCCGCCGCCGCGCCCGGCCTGCCGGCAGGGGGCGCAGCGCGGACCGGGGCCGGCCCAGGCGGCGGGAGGCGGCGGCCGCGGCGGCGGGAGGCGGCGGGAGGCGGGCGGAGGAGGAGGCGGAGGAGGCGGGAGCTGAGCTGAGTGGGGCGGGCGGCGGCGGGGCCCGAGCCGGAGAAGATGGCGGTGCGGAAGAAGGACGGCGGCCCCAACGTGAAGTACTACGAGGCCGCGGACACCGTGACCCAGTTCGACAACGTGCGGCTGTGGCTCGGCAAGAACTACAAGAAGGTACGCGGGCCGGGCCGCGCGGGGACCGGGAGCGGGACAAAGGGACCGCGGCCCTGCAGCCCCGGGATCCTGCCCACCCTCCAGGCGCCCCGGCCCCTCCCCCGCGGCCTCCCAAGCAGCCCCCCGCGCGCCCGCGCCCCTCCCCCAGCCTCCCTCTCCCCGCACCCCCAGCCTCCGAGCCCAGCCCCCGCCCCCACTGCTGCGCCCTCTGCCCCTTGTTTTTCTCTACTGCCCGGCGGGCCCTGGTGCCATTAGCCCACCTTCCCCTCAGCCATCGCCCTCCTGGCTTTTCTGGGAGAGGCGGCCGGCCGGGTGTGGACCGGGTGCCCAATGGGCTCCCCCGCAACCCGGAGCGTGCCCGCCAGAGCTCCCCACGGAGCCAGGTACCAGCGGGGCTGAGGCCTCTCCGGTGCTTTGTGTATGTTCAGAGAGAGAGAATGGAAAGCAAGAGGGTAAACAGTCACAGAGCAAGCCGTTGGCTGCTCATCAGCCTGAAAAAGGTCCCCACCCAGGGATCACCTGTCTCCGCCGCTCATCCCCCACCTTCATCTAAGGGGCAACAGAATCTCTCAGGGAGCCGGGGTATAGGAGTTCTTGGGTAGCGGCCCCTTCCGAAACCTTTCCTCGATTTTACAATGAAGTCACCCTGCAACCTAGCTTTGCAGTACCCTGGGTTTGGGGTCGAGAGGTTAGGGTGAGCTTTCTATCTCTAGCTCCTCACCCCCAAACCCCATAAATGGAGATCATAAGGTGGTGAACAAAGGGTTCAAGAATCCTTACCTGTCTTTTCTACCAAACCTCTTCCTGGTGTCGTCTTTGTCTCTAGGCCTGGTTTTCTCTGGAAATGGTCTGCCTCTCTTTTTCTCACTACCCTCAGAGAGGGGTTCTCTTTATGGCTTTCTTTCAGCTCCCCAGTTCTTCCTGCTGGCTTTGCAGCTCCTCAGAAGTGTGCTTAGTGGCTTAGGAGAACTTCCTACTGATCCTGGTTATGAGCCTGGCCCTGCCCTTGGGGTCTCTCTGGGTGTCAGAATCCTGACAAATAGCTGCTATTTCTATGGCATGTCTCTACGCCTGTGAGAGGCTGTTATTCCCAGGCTTCTACCTTTGACCTTTTGCAGGGAGATCAGGCTAGGGGCTTAGCCTCCGGCCTTGGGGGAATTGACAACTGTGACCTGGTTCAGCTTCCATGCTCTTAGCTCTTTGTCATTTACCTTTCCCTTGACAGATCTATCTCTTTTCACCTCTCACTGAGAGGCACTGTCCTCTTTGTGATGAGTGGGGAGAAAACGGGTCAAAAAGTAAAAAGAAAGTCTCCTGGCTCAGGTTCAAATTAGAATGGAAGGCTAGGATGCAACTAGGTAGCAGAGTGTGGAAACATTGAAGGAGGGCCAGAGTTACTTGTCTTAGATACAGTTTCCTTGGACAGGGTAGATGTTGTCTTGCTCTTCTCCATCAGGCTGGGTAGTGGATGGCCCTTCCTGTCTAGGAGGGCCTATGAAGACATTTATACCCAGTCTTCAGAAGCAAAATGCACAAGCTCACTCTCTCAGTCAGCTTGCCCTCCTTCACTTCCTTGTACCTTTTCTTGTTAGGCTACATTATAGGGGGAATCATGGCTTTACACAGAGTTCCCCTAAGAAATGTCTCTCTTAGAGCCCCAGAGGTATTGCTTCCATGACCTGAACTCTATAAACCTCCAGAATTTTACAACCCTCAGTGCTGTTGGTTAAAGATGAGGTGCCAAGATAATAGGGTGCTGCAACTCCAATTTCAGAGTATAACTGAGGAAGAGTAGTAAGCTTCCCTGTTCCCCCCAACACTGGCCACCTGGGCTGGTGGCAGCAGAATTTCAGCTTCCTGGTTGGGGTGTCCAGGGCCTCCCTTCTGCCATTTTCTTTATAGAGACTAAATGGGGAGAAAGGTCCTATTTTCTTTGCTCCAGATGCTTCCAGAGCCCCTGGGGGAGAAATATAGGAGATAGTGGACAATTTGTCTGAGATCTATTTTTCTTTCCTTTCCCTCTTTTTCCTTAGTATATACAAGCTGAACCACCCACCAACAAGTCCCTGTCTAGCCTGGTTGTACAGTTGCTACAATTTCAGGAAGAAGTTTTTGGCAAACATGTCAGCAATGCACCGCTCACTAAACTGCCGGTGAGTGCAGAAGTAGCAGGGAGGGTGGGGGGTGGTGGTGGTGAATCCTCCAAACTGGAGAGTTGTATTTTAAAAAAAGATTTGTGAATTTTGTAATTTTTGAAATTTGGGTTATTTTCCACCATCCCTATCCCTGGTCAGGGCATTATTGGCTTGGCCTAGTCTCCAGTTTACCATTCTTTTTGTCTGAGTAATATTTTGTGCAACAAATTATTTCAGAGTACCTGGGATCAGTCCACAAGTCTCTCATGGCATGGTTAAAAGGGGACTTGAGATTTGGATTTGCGCGGGCTTGTGTTCAAATCCTGGCTTTGCCACTGGATGGCTCTGTGATCTTGGGCAACATTCATGAGTCTTGGTTCCTTCATCCCTAGAAGGGATTAGTAAACCTACCTTGTAGAGTTTCTATAATGGTACCTGAGGTAATCCAGTAAAGTGTTATCACAAAGGTGGTGCTTTCTGTATATTGGTTTCTTTCACTCCCCTCTTCCAGGCTACATGATGCAATGGCACAAGGGTTAAAGAATTTCAGCTTTGAGACGGGGCGTGGTGGCCCACGCCTGTAATCCCAGCACTTTGGGAGGCCGAGGCGGGTGGATCACCTGAGGTCTGGAGTTGGAGACCAGCCTGACCAACATGGAGAAACCCCGTCTCTACTAAAAATACAAAATTAGCTGGGTGTGGTGGCTCATGCCTGTAATGCCAGCTACTCGGGAGGCTGAGACAGGAGAATTGCTTGAACCTGGGAGGCAGAGGTTGCAGTGAGCCAAGATCGCGCCATTGCACTCCAGCCTGGGCAACAAGAGTGAAACTCCGTCTCAAAAAAAAAAAAAAAAAAAAAAGGCCGGGCGCGGTGGCTCACGCTTGTAATCCCAGCACTTTGGGAGGCCGAGGCGGGCGGATCACGAGGTCAGGAGATCGAGACCACGGTGAAACCCCGTCTCTACTAAAAATACAAAAAATTAGGCGGGCGTGGTGGCAGGCGCCTGTAGTCCCAGCTACTCGGAGAGGCTGAGGCAGGAGAATGGCGTGAACCCAGGAGGCGGAGCTTGCAGTGAGCCGAGATTGTGCCACTGCACTCCAGCCTGGGCGACAGAGCAAGACTCCGTCTCAAAAAAAAAAAAAAAAAAAAAAAGAGGGAGATCAGTTCAGCATGGGATTTTGTGAAAGGATTATTAGATTATTAAGTGATGAGAGAATTTACAATGGAACCTTGACATGCTTCTTCCGTATCCTGATTTTGTAGATCAAATGTTTCCTAGATTTCAAAGCGGGAGGCTCCTTGTGCCACATCCTTGCAGCTGCCTACAAATTCAAGAGTGACCAGGGATGGTGAGATGATTCTCTCTATTCTTCTTACATTTAGTTTAGAGGAAATCCCCCTTTTTGATTCCCTGGGATCTTTCTGGGGTAGAAATTCTTGCGAGTCTCTTTATTTTGCTAGGTCAGTAGACCTGACTTACTAGGTCAGAAAAATGGTTGGGAGTCAGAGCCAAAACAGTCTCCAAGAGTGAGTGTGTGAGTATCAGTGTGTGTTTTGTAGAGGAAAAGGGATTCTTAGGTTGGCATCTCAAACCTTTTTTTGTCCCTTTGGAGTAAGCACAGAGAGTGATTCATGGAGTTGAGATCAGTGAACCTCAGATCCCAGGTGATTTTTGGCAATAGCTGTGAGCAAGCTTGCCTCCTAATTTCCCATATTAAGAAGTCATGGCTGGGTGCAGTGGCTCACGCCTGTAATCCCAGCACTTTGGGAGGCCGAGGTGGGTGGAACATTTGAGGTCAGGAGTTTGAGACCAGCCTGGCCAACTTGGCAAAACCCCATCTCTACTAAAATACAAAAATTAGCCGGGCGTGGTGGCGGGCACCAGTAATCTCAGCTACTTGGGAGGCTGAGGCAGGAGAATGGCTTGCACACAGGAGGCGGAGGTTGCAGCTGGCCAAGATCGCGCCAGTGCACTCCAGCCTGGGCAACAGAGCGAGACTCCCTCTCAAAAAAAAAAAAAAAAAAAAGGCTGGGTGTGGTGGCTCATGCCTGTAATCCCAGCACTTTGGAAGGCTGAGGCAGGTGGATCACCTGAGGTCAGGAGTTTGAGACCAGCTTGACCAATATGGCGAAACCTCGTCTGTACTAAAAATACAAAAATTAGCCACACAAGGTGGTGTGTGCCTATACTCCCAGCTACTGGGTAGGCTGAGACAGGAGAATTGTTTGAACCTGGGAGGCAGAGGTTGCAGTGAGCCGGGATCGTGCCACTGCACTCCAGCCTGGGTGACAGAGCAAGACTCCATCTCAAAAAACAAACAAACAAAAAAGTCACGTGCCCTCACCTCTTCTGCAGACCTGAGCTATATATACCACTCACTAGATTATTGCCTCTTCACAAGGCGGCGTTACGATTTCCAGAATCCATCACGCATGGACCGCAATGTGGAAATGTTTATGACCATTGAGAAGTCCTTGGTGCAGGTAATAGGCATATCCCCTATTTATCTCCCTTCCCTCAGTGAGAGTCTAAAACACCCCTTTCCTATAATCTCATTCTATTTCTTCTCTCCACAGAATAATTGCCTGTCTCGACCTAACATTTTTCTGTGCCCAGAAATTGAGCCCAAACTACTAGGGAAATTAAAAGACATTATCAAGAGACACCAGGTAAATGGTCTGATGAGGAGAGGTTTCAGAAACTCCATGACTATTTTCCCAGTGTTTTCTATACCAAGCAGCAGCCCTGAATTACCATGTTTTCTGCTTCAGAGGTGGCTCTACTTGGAAAAAGACTTGAGTTAAAGCCTTGAGTCTGTCTTTTTCTGTCTGCTTCTCCCATTTTTCAGTCCTGACAGGTTTGCATTACTGTTCTAGAGACTCTGTTGGCCTGGGGAAAAATAATATCCACTTCTACTGAGCTAGAGATTGCTTGATCTCAGATAAATGAAATCCCTGCTCTTTGGAACTTTATAATAATGAACAGATGTCATTGATAAGGATGTACAGTTGACTTTAAATTTCCCGTGTGTAGATTATCTGTTCAGAAGATTATTTGTAGCAATTTTTAATTCTTTGACTTTTCTCCGTTATTAGCACAATCCCAGCTGTTTCCCTCTGCCACTTAGCTGGTGTGTGCTTAGAGAATGCAAACTAACTTTAGTACTATTATAAGCAAAATATGGTTAGGAAGGCAGTTCTGTGGCTAAACCTTGAGTAATTCAGAGGGGACCATAATTTACCTGCTTCTCCTTGTACCATCCAGGGAACAGTCACTGAGGATAAGAACAATGCCTCCCATGTTGTGTATCCTGTCCCGGGGAATCTAGAAGAAGGTGAGAGCTGGGTTTTCCTGGCCACTTGAGTGGATGGTTTGGACTAGAAGGCAGAGGACTAAGATCACCATTCAGTACCTGGGCTCCTCCTCTTCTTTCAATCTTGAATCCTCCTACCACCTTATGTTCCTATTACCCAGTCCCCTGCTACAACAGGAGAGTGCATTAGTTAGGGCTTTTATACAGTATTTTTTTGTGTCCCCCTTTAGCTTATATCTCTCCCTTCTCTTCCTCTTTCTCCAGAGGAATGGGTACGACCAGTCATGAAGAGGGATAAGCAGGTTCTTCTGCACTGGGGCTACTATCCTGACAGGTGAGGATGGGTTCCTGGGGCAGGTTTAAGTATAAGAGCCAGACCCAGAAGCCCTAGAACATCTAGCAGAGCAAGAGGCCACTCTTTCAGAGTTATTTTTAGATCACTTAATTTGTTTTCCTCTCACCTAGTAAGTGAACCTCTGTCTTGGGGGAGGTTTGGACTTACTGGACAAGCCTTGGGCTAAAAGGATTGAGGCTTTATGTGTGAATTGATTATCCCAGCATAATTTTTGATAAGTAAATGTTAGAAACAATCTAAATGTCTAACAGTAGGAAAATGTTTCAGTAAATTTTTATATCTACTCAGTGGACTATTATGCAGTCTTTAAAGTGATATAACATGGATAATTTATAAGTGAATATTATTAATAATTGCAAAAAGTAGCATGTAGGCCTGGCATGGTGGCTCACGCCTGTAATGCCAGCACTTTGGGAGGCCAAGGCAGGCGGATCACCTGAGGTTAGGAGTTCGAGACCAGCCTGGCCAACATGCTGAAACCCCGTCTCTACTAAAAATACAAAAAAAAAAAATTAGCAGGGCGTGGTGGCACACGCTTGTAGTTTTAGCTACTTGGGAGGCTAAGAAGCAGGATAATCACTTGAACCGGGGCAGCAGAGGTTGCAGTGAGCCAAGATCACACCACTGCACTCTAGCCTGGGCGACAGAGCGAGACTCTGTCTCAACAAAACAAAACAAAACAAAACAAAACAAAAAATAGCATGTAGGCTGGGTGCAGTGGCTAATGCCTGTAATCCCAGCACTTGGGGAGGCTGAGGCGGGCAGATTGCTTGGGCCCAGGAGTTTGAGACCAGCCTAGGCAACATAGTGAAACCCTGTCTTTACAAAAAAAAAATACAGAAATTAGCTGGGCATGGTGGCATGCACCTGTAGTCCTAGCTACTTGGGGGGCTGAGGTGGGAGGATTGCTTGAGCCCAGGAGGTTGAGTCTGCATTGTGCCATGATTGCACCACTGCACTTCAACCTGGGCAATAGAGCAAGACCCTGTCTCAAAAAAAAAAGCGTATAAAATATCATCTAGTATGGTTATGATTATGTAAAAACATCATCTAGTATGGTTATGATTATGTAAAAACAAAATTGTGGACCAGGCACAGTAGCTCATTCCTATAATCCTAGCACTTTGGGAAGCCAAGGCAGGAGGATCACTAAAGGCTGGAAGTTCAAGACCAGCCTAGGCAGCAAAGTGAGACCCTGTCTTAACAAAAACAAAAACCCCGGCTGGACGCAGTGTCTCACGCCTGTAATCCCAGCACTTTGAGAGGCCGAGGTGGGTGGATCACGAGGTCAGAAGTTTGAGACCAGCCTGGCCAAAATGGTGAAACCCCGTCTCTACTAAAAATATAAAAATTAGCCAGGCGCAGTGGCAGGCACCTGTAATCCCAGCTACTCGGGAGGCTGAAGCAGGAGAATCGCTTGAACCTGGGAGGCGGAGGTTGCAGTGAGCCAAGATTGTGCCACTGCACTCCAACCTGGGCGACAGAGTGAGAGCAAGACTCCGTATCAAAAAAAAATAAATAAATAAAAATAATTATTGTGGAGGAAAAACATATATACAAGTGTCAAGAGTAGTTACGTAAGGGTGATTCTTTTTATTCTCTATTTTTGAAATGTTTCATAATGTGCTTTTACTACTTTATAATGAATAGAATACCAAAAAAATAAGCCAAGAACCCAATATTTTCTGTAAATGGAAAGAGTAAAAGATCTGCACTTTACTTTTCCACAATTCTATCCCATTGATTCTACTGTATGCTCAATTTCCCATGGCAGTTATGACACATGGATCCCAGCAAGTGAAATTGAAGCATCTGTGGAAGATGCTCCAACTCCTGAGAAACCTAGGAAGGTGAGCTTTTCTTGTATCCCCTCTTCCCCAAAAAGAATGCCAGGACCAGTCTACCCTTTGGAAGTGAAACAGAGGCTTGTGTGCCCTTGGGCTTTTTCTGTTAAGGGTCCCCAGACAGAGCTGTGGCTTCCAGGCTTCTCTGCAGCATGATCTGCCTTTGTACTTTAGGTTCATGCAAAGTGGATCCTGGACACCGACACCTTCAATGAATGGATGAATGAGGAAGACTACGAAGTAAATGATGACAAAAACCCTGTCTCCCGCCGAAAGAAGATTTCAGCCAAGACACTGACAGATGAGGTGACAAATCCTGTTCTTTTTTTCCTGGCGCCCTTAGCGTAAGTCTCAGAACAAATCTTCAGTGGGGATTGTAGGCTGACATTTGTCCTGATTCTCCATCCTATAGGTGAACAGCCCAGATTCAGATCGACGGGACAAGAAGGGGGGAAACTATAAGAAGAGGAAGCGCTCCCCCTCTCCTTCACCAACCCCAGAAGCGAAGAAGAAAAATGCTAAGAAAGGGTGTGCCAGCCCCTAGCCTGCCCCTGTGTTCACCATTCTCTCCACATCATGTGGAAGGAAGGAAAGACAAATCCCTTCCTATAACCACCTGGCCCTGACCTGGGTGTGCCATAATGCTGCAGGTGTCCTGAGAGGGAAGATGAGGAGATCTTTAGCTGCTCAGTTGTTAGTTCTGGTTCTGGCCCCACTAGTAAATTTAAAGAGAGCTTCATCAAATGAAAAGCCTTTGCCACTTCCCATTACTCTGTGATTACTGGTTTCTGTTTGTACTCAGCTCTACCCTTGGAATTCTCTGTCACTTCCCTTCCCTTGAACTTCAACTTTCAGGGACTCCTTGTCCAAGGATGACTGGGTTCTCTTTCACTCTCTTTCCTTCCCAGTCCCTCAACACCTTACACTAAGTCAAAGCGTGGCCACAGAGAAGAGGAGCAAGAAGACCTGACAAAGGACATGGACGAGCCCTCACCAGTCCCCAATGTAGAAGAGGTGACACTTCCCAAAACAGGTACAGGCCAGGCTGAGTTCCTGGGATCCACCCCCACTCCCTGTCTTGACTCTCCTTTGCCAAACCCCGAGTGAGCTGATTTCTCAGGTCCACCTCCCAGTCTACAGGATCTTTTCCTTAAATTTAGCTGGTTATTATAGTCATTACCCTGGAAAATCCTCTAACTTTATATTCATATCTGAGTTGTGGACTGTGCTTTGTGCCTGATAGTAGTTGTCTCCAAACTCTTTGATTATGTGTTCTGACAGTAAAATGTATTTGAGCATGGCCAGGTACGGTGGCTTATGACTGTAATCCCAGCATTTTAGGAGGCCGAGGCGGGCAGATCACCCGAGGTCAGGAATTCGAGACCAGCCTGGCCAACATGGTGAAACCCCATCTCTACTAAAAATACAAAAATTAGCTGGGCATGGTGGTGGGCACCTGTAATCCCAGCTACTCGGGAGACCGAGGCAGGAGAATTGCTTGAACCCGGAAGGTAGAGGTTGCATGGAGCCGAGATTGCGCCACTGCACTCCAGCCTGGGCGACAAGAACAAAACTCCATCTCAAAAAAAAAGGCCGGGCACAGTGGCTCATGCCTGTAATCCCAGCACTTTGGGAGGCCGAGGTGGGCTGATCACGAGGTCAGGAGATCAAGACCATCCTAGCTAACATGGTGAAACCCCGTCTCTACCAAAAATACAAAAAATTAGCTGGGCGTGGTGGCGGGCGCCTGTAGTCCCAGCTACTCAGGAGGCTGAGGCAGGAGAACGGTGTGAACCTGGGAGGCAGAGCTTGCAGTGAGCTGAGATCACGCCACTGCATTCCAGCCTGGGTGACAGAGACTCCGTCTCAAAAAAAAAAAAAAAAAAACAGCCGGGCGCGGTGGCTCACGCCTATAATCCCAGCACTTTGGGAGGCCGAGGCGGGCAGATCAAGAGGTCAGGAGATCGAGACCACGGTGAAACCCCGTCTCTACTAAAAATACAAAAAATTAGCCGGGCGCGATGGCGGGTGCCCGTAGTCCCAGCTACTCGGGAGGCTGAGGCAGGAGAATGGCGTGAACCCGGGAGGCGGAGCTTGCAGTGAGCCGAGATCACGTCACTGCACTCCAGCCTGGGCGGCAGAGCGAGACTCCGTCTCAAAAAAAAAAAAAAAAAGAAAAAAAGAAATATGTATATATGCGTTAATTGTGTACATGTACTGTTAAGCCACTACTGTGGGAACGTTTTAAAACACAAACATATCTAAAAAATTGAAAAATGTAAAGAATGATAAAAACAAACATGAAGAATCCGGGCACGGTGGCTTACGCCTGTAATCCCAGCACTTTGGGAGGCCGAGGCGGGTGGATCACGAGGTCAAGAGATCAAGACCATCCTGGCTAACACGGTGAAACCCTGTCTTTACTAAAAATACAAAAATTAGCCAGGCGTGGTGGTGGGCGTCTGTAATCCTAGCTACTCGGGAGGCTGAGGCAGGAGAATCACTTGAACCTGGGAGGCGGAGGTTGCAGTGAGCTGAGATCACTCCACTGCACTCCAGCCTGGGTGACAGAGCGAGACTCCGTCTCAAAAAAACAAAACAAAACAAAACATGAAGAGAAGTTCTGTATTCTCTCCCTGAGTTGCAGTGGATCATCTTCTGCGTCCTGTGTTAGAACCCCACTTTGGAGACATTGCTCCACCAATACTGGTTTACAGTCTGTATTCTATAGACTCACCCCAGGTATTCCAGAAGTTTATTTCAGGGGTAGGATTAGGGGTGCCACCAAGAAGAGTTCTAGCTTCTACCTCCTCATCAATCAGCTCTCCTCTCTATGTTTGCTCCTGAGCATATGCATATGAATTCAGTTGAGGAAAGTATCCTCTGCTTTCAAAAATGTTTAACACTTAACCATTCCTCCACAGAGTGATTTGGTCAGATTCAGTATCAGACCATTAAAAGCTTACAGATACATAGATGGAGATAAAGTCCTGTCAAAGACAAGAATCATTTATGAATGTACATAGAGAAATAAGTTAAATTCATTTTTGGTTGGAGTAGTGGGGAAAGTAGCAAGAAGTTTGAAGCCCTAGAATAATTGTGACTGGAGAGAATTACTATATTTTGCAATCACATGGAGACAATTTTTGGAGAAAGTAGGATTTCTGGAACTATTAAATTGAAGGCTTGAATTAGGCAAAATCTGTCTGATGAAATGACTCTCTGTTTTCGCAGTCAACACAAAGAAAGACTCAGAGTCAGCCCCAGTCAAAGGCGGCACCATGACTGACCTGGGTAAGACAGGAGCCTCTTGGGCAAGGCAGTCAGAGCCAAGGGAAGGGGAGGGCTCAGCTGCCCCCTTTTCGCTAGCCTGATGGGCTTTTGGTAGGGCTTTCTTGCCCCTCAAGAGGCTCCAGCCTTACATCTTGGTCTTTCTCTTTCAGATGAACAAGAAGATGAAAGCATGGAGACGACGGGCAAGGTGGAGCCAGTTTAGAGAGGCCCTACCTCTCTATGTGATTCTGATTTGTGATTATAAAGTTCATTCTGCCCAAACTTTTCACTGCCCAGACTTTACCCACCGTAGACTAATTCTAGCTTTGTTCAAAACTCTGACCCTTTCAGAGTCCTGGGGCCCATGACTGCTCAGTCCCATCACCCATCTTTAGTGTCCACATTCCTGGGGTGTGGGAGAAGCAGAGGGTTGCTAGGGAGGAAACAGGAATGCTGAGTGTCCAGCAGCCTCCATACTCATAGGATGAGGATGAGAACAGTACGGGGAACAAGGGAGAGCAGACCAAGAATCCAGACCTGCATGAGGACAACGTAACTGAACAGACCCACCACATCATCATTCCCAGCTACGCTGCCTGGTTTGACTACAATAGGTATGGTTGTCCCCAACTTCTCACTGAGTCCTTATTTCCCTGCCTCCAGGGGTCAACAGGCTGTTCTCCCTGCCTCCTCCAAATAAGTTATTTTTTCCTCACCCAGATAGACCAGAGTATACTTTAGTTTTAGGGGGGCTCCTGGTGTCCTTTTGAGTCTTACAGCCCGTGGGATGTTCTCCCCAAGCTTTGAACTCCAGCAATTTCGAGCTCTTTTCCTTCTTTGCCTTCTAGGCTTTCCTCCCTTTAGGGCCCCCATCCCTTCACCAGTGCCTTCTTCTGAAACCACTCTGGCTTTTCTTGCAGCGTTCATGCCATTGAGCGGAGGGCTCTCCCCGAGTTCTTCAACGGCAAGAACAAGTCCAAGACTCCAGAGATGTAAGGAAATCTCATCTCATGATTCTCCTTCTCCCTCCTGTCCCCCCATTCACCCTTCTGATTCAGTAACATTCAGTTTAGCAAACATTTCTTGAGCTCCTTCCATGAGCCAGGCACTATGCTAGGCTTACAAAGGCACAATATCTGCCTTTAGGCAGCCCTGGCCTAGCATGTAGACACATGTTCTTTAGGATTCGCCCAAGGGTGATCTTAAGCATGTTCTGTACATAACAAGTACCTACTCCAGTGCCTCAAATTCTTTTTTTTTTTTTTTTTTTTTTGTGACGGAGTCTCGCTCTGTCACCCAGGCTGGAGTGCAATGGCGCAATCTCTGCTCACTGCAAGCTCCGCCTCCCTTGTTCACGCCATTCTCCTGCCTCAGCCTCTCTGAGTAGTTGGGACTACAGGCGCCCGCCACCACGCCCGGCTAATTTTTTTGTATTTTTAGTAGAGACGGGGTTTCACCGTGGTCTCGATCTCCTGACCTCGTGATCCGCCCGCCTCGGCCTCCCAAAGTGCTGGGATTACAAGCGTGAGCCACCGCGCCCGGCCGCCTCAAATTCTTTTTAACAGGATATAGAGCCTTTAAATCTGTATTACTGATATTGTCTATACTGCAGATATTCCTAGCACAAAAGCTTTGATTAAAGTGTAAATTACTATTACCAGGGTGGTTCCTGAGAGTAGGTTTTGATAGAAAAACAAGAGAAGGAACTAACAGAAGACCAGTTTATATAAATTAAGGGATGGAGAGGGCTCTCTGGGAAAGAAGTGTAGGAGCCATGGTGGCTCACGACTGTAAATCATCTCAGCTACTTGGGACACTGAGATAGAAGGATTCCTTGAGGCCAGGAGTTCAAGAATAGCGTGAGCAACATAGAGAGACTCCCATCTCTAAAGAAGTGAAAAAAAATTAGCTGGGCATGGTGGGGCATACCTGTGGTCCCAGCTACTTGGGAAGCTGAAATGGGAGGATTGCTTGAGCCCAGGAGTTTGAGGCTGCAGTGAGCCATGATCACGCCACTGCTCTCCAGCCTGGCTGACACAGCAAGACCCCATATCTAAAAAAATTAGTGAACAAGGCTGGGCGTGGTGGCTCACGCCTGTAATCCCAGCACTTTGGGAGGCCGAGGCGGGCGGATCACAAGGTCAGGAGATGAGACCATGCTGGCTAACATGGTGAAACCCTGTCTCTACTAAAAACACCAGAAAAGACCAGGCGTGGTGGCTCATGCCTGTAATCCCAGCAATTCAGGAGGCCGAGGCAGGCGGATCACCTGAGATCAGGAGTTCAAGATCAACCTGACCAACATGGAGAAACCCCGTCTCTACTAAAAATACAAAACTAGCCGGGCGTGGTGGCACATGCCTGTAATCCCAACTACTAGGGAGGCTGAGGCAGGAGAATTGCTTGAACCCGGGAGGCAGAGGTTGCGGTGAGCCGAGATTGCACCATTGCACTCCAGCCTGGGCAACAAGAGTGAAACTCCATCTCAAAAAAAAACAAAAAAACAAAAACAAAAAAAATTAGCTGGGCGTGGTGGCATGCATCTGTAGTCCCAGCTGGTCTGGAGGCTGAGGCAGGAGAATCACTTGAACCTGAGAGGCAGAGGTTGCAGTGAGCTGAGATCACGCCACTGCACTCCAGCCGGGGCGACAGAGTGGGACTCCGTCTCAAAAAAAAAAAAAAAAAAAAATTAGCTGGGCGTGGTGGCAGGTGCCTGTAGTTCTAGCTACTCGGGAGGCCGAGGCAGGAGAATGGCGTGAACCTGGGAGACAGAGCTTGCAGTGATCCAAGATCACACCACTGCACTCCAGCCTGGGTGACAGAGCAAGACTCCGTCTCAAAAAAAAAAAAAAAAAAAAAAAAAAAAAAAAAGATTTTGCCTCAGGCCAAACCTGCTTGGCTTTGGAAAAGACATGGTGGCAATCTTCTTTGGTTAGGAATACTTCAAGATAACCACATTGATGAGGTAGGTGAGACTGAGAACTGAACAAGTTTTCTTCCCAGCTATTCCACAGCTTCCCCTCTCTGGGGGTCCCTCCATGTTTTTTCCTGATAGCTTGCTATGGTTCTCTCTTCCTTCTCTTCCTGGAGAAAGCAGTATGTATGAAAAGAAAGTAGTGATCAGGTGAAATTAATTCAACATGACATGCAGGCGGGGTTGGAGTAGGAACTGAACTCTTGGTATAAAATAGTAAATGATGGGCCAGGCATGGTGGCTCACGCCTGTAATTCCAGCACTTTGGGAGGCCCAGGCGGGCAGATCACGAGGTCAGGAGTTCGAGACCAGCCTGGCCAACATGGTGAAACCCCGTCTCTACTAAAAATACAAAAATTAGCTGGGTGTGGAGGCACGTACCTGTAATCCCAGCTACTTGGGAGGCTGAGGCAGGAGAATCACTTGAGCCCAGGAGGTGGAGGTTGCAGTGAGCCAAGATCGCATCATTGTACTCCAGCCTGGGCAACAAGAGTGAAACTCCATCTCAGAAAAAAAAAAAAAGTAGTAAATCATGATAATTGCCTACATCTGTTGAGAGCTTAGTATCTCCCAGGCACTATCCTAAATGTCCAACATACATTGAGTAATTTAATCTTTACATCAACCTTAGAGGTAGATATCATCTTCAGTTGACAGATAGGGTATAGAGGAGTCAAGTCACCTGCATAAAGTCACAGAGCTAGTAAGTAAAACCAGGATCTGAATCCTTTAATCTGGCCCATGATCTGAAACTTTACACTGTACCACATGATAGCTGCCATTTTTTTGAGCCCCTACAATGCGCCAGGCACTGTACTAGTACCTTATAGACCTCTCAACAGACTTCCATTTTGCAGATGAGGAAACTGAGGTTTAAAAATTCGAAGTAAATTGCCAAGGTCCTCATGGTAGAACTGGGATTTGAACTTAGATCTTTTCAACTTCAAAACATATGTTTTTTACCATGGTATGCTGACTAGCTATATGCAGGAATAAGGACTTCCTTTTAACATCTGAGTTTGGAAATGAGTACTTTTTCTTAACTTCTAATTCCTTGTTTAAAAATTGTATAAAATGGCCAGGTGCAGTGGCTCATGCTTGTAATCCCAGCACTTTGGGAGGCTGAAGCAGGAGGCTCACCTGAGGTCAGGAGTTTGAGACCAGCCTGACCAACATGGAGAAACCCTGTCTCTACTAAAAATACAAAATTAGCCGGCCGTGGTAGCACATGCCTGTAATCGCAGCTACTGAGGAGGCTGAGGCAGGAGAATCGCTTGGACCCAGGAGGCGGAAGTTGCTGTGAGCCAAGATCGTGCCATTGCATTCCAGCCTGGGCAACAAGAGGGAAACTCCATCTCAAAAAAAAAAAAAAATTTGTATGAAATATCCATAAGTATAGCCAAGGAGATAATTCATTTAAAGAAAACCCCATCAAGGAAAAGACAGACATATTTGAAACTCTTTCATCTAGCACATAGCAGGCACTCAGCATGTTGAGTCAAATAATCTACTTTTTTCCATGTTTATCATGCAGGAGAAGTCATTAGCTCTCTTACCATTTGTTCCTTCAGCCCTTTAACAAACATTTATTTTTCTTCTTCTTGTTTCTCTCTTTCTTCTAAGCTACCTGGCCTATCGAAACTTCATGATTGACACTTACCGATTGAACCCCCAAGAGTATCTTACCTCTACCGCCTGCCGCCGAAACCTAGCGGGTGATGTCTGTGCCATCATGAGGTGGGTCTTTTGGCTGAGGGGAAGGGGGTACATGAGGATGCCTGCCTATGGATGTGTTTTGGCAACAGTAGAGATGCCAGCAAGGAACATAGAGGAGCAGGCAGAAAAAACCTCTAAAGAAAGGTGAAGTACAGGTTTGGGGAATGAATGACTTGAGGGATTAGCAATGGCATTCTCTGAAGTGTAGAATATAGGACAAAGAAGGAGCACGTCTGTAATTGAAAGATACTGGTTCAGGCCAGGTGTGGTGGCTCATGCCTATAATCCAAACATTTTGGGAGACCAAGGTGGGAGGATCGCTAGAGCCCAGAAGTTCGAGACCAGCCTGGACAAAATGGCGAAACCCTCTCTCTACAGAAAATGCAAAAAAATTAGCTAGGCGTGGTGGCTCATGCCTGTGGTCTTAGTGACTCAGGAGGCTGGGGTGTAAGGATCACCTGAGCCCTGGAGGTGGAGGCTGCAGTGAGCGGTGATCACACCACTGCACTTCAGTCTCTCTTAGGGAAAAAAAGAAAGAAACTGGTTCGGTTTTACTAGCTATTCAGGAAGAAATGTTCAGTAGGTGGGTGGATATAGTGATTGGCCCAGGCTGGAGATGTAGACTTGGGTGTCACTGGCATTTAGGTGGTAAATGAACAACTGGAGTAGGTGAGATTTCCTAAGGAGTATAATGAACAGAGGAAAAGGCCGGGGTTGGGTGGGGAGGGGGTTTATGCCCCTTCTACCCCCCACTTTTCCTCTTCCTCGTGCACCTTTCTGGCTATCTGTGTGACCCTGTCTCTGCCTCTCTCCACACAGGGTCCATGCCTTCCTAGAACAGTGGGGTCTTATTAACTACCAGGTGGATGCTGAGAGTCGACCAACCCCAATGGGGCCTCCGCCTACCTCTCACTTCCATGTCTTGGCTGACACACCATCAGGGCTGGTGCCTCTGCAGCCCAAGACACCTCAGGTAGGGTGAGGTGCTATGGGGACAGGGTGGGTTGGGAAGATTGGGCGTCTTTGAACTTTTCTTTTTCTGGTTTTTAGGGTAATGGTTCAGGAGTGTTTTGAGGCTTCTTCCTTTTCCATGGGATACAAAGGGTCACAGGAGTCAGCCCCATGTTTAGCATCCTCTCTCAGCCTTTGTACCTAAGGCTGTAATTGCTGAGGGAGAAGAGATTATCCTTTTACTCAAGGAGCAGACAGGCTAATGTAGGGGAGTCAGTAGATAGAGAAAAATGGCTTAAAATTAACTTGCATGGAATTTTTAAGCTTTGTCATCTTTGCCACATTTTTTCATTTTTGCCTCATAATTATCATCTTCATTTTTTTTTCCATTTCCACTTCATCCGTTACAAAAATTAGGAAGAAGGTTATGTGGCTTGCCCAAGGTCACAGAGTACCAAATCTAGGATTAGAACCTAATTGTCCAGCTCCTAAGAGAACTTGTAAAGATAATGTGAATATGTATGGATATCATGCCAACGACATGTCTTATTAATCATGAAGGGAACATGGAACAGTGGCATGAGTGCCCCCAGAGCTTGCGGGCCGCCCAGCATTTGGTCTTGAGGCCTCCAGGGCCTTGGCCTGGTCATTTCCTGCCCAGCCTCCATGACGCCAAGCTCTGTCCCCCAGGGCCGCCAGGTTGATGCTGATACCAAGGCTGGGCGAAAGGGCAAAGAGCTGGATGACCTGGTGCCAGAGACGGCTAAGGGCAAGCCAGAGCTGGTAGGTGGGGTGCAGACCCTGCTGGGCTGCTCATTTTCCCCTTTATTGGGGGGCCCCTGCCCGGGAAGAAGAGACATGAGAGCAGAGGAACTACAGCAGTAAGGGAGGAAGTCCCATCCAGGGGTATCCCTGGCTTTGGGAAAGAAGCTCCTTCTGTCTGTTTTTTCTCTCTGTCAGCCCCTGGCTCCCAGTGGTCACTTGTACTCACCTCTTTCTTTCCCTCCACAAATAGCAGACCTCTGCTTCCCAGCAAATGCTCAACTTCCCTGACAAAGGCAAAGAGAAACCAACAGACATGCAAAACTTTGGGCTTCGCACAGACATGTACACAAAAAAGAATGTTCCCTCCAAGGTAGGAGGTGCGGGCCGACTTTAGGGGTAGAGAATGTTCGCTCCTCAGAGGTCACAGGCTCCTCTCTTCTGACCTGCCTGTGTTTCCCCTGCAGAGCAAAGCTGCAGCCAGTGCCACTCGTGAGTGGACAGAACAGGAAACCCTGCTTCTCCTGGAGGTAATTGGGGCAAAGAGAGTTTTTCTCTGAAAACAGAAGTGGGCTCCGTGTAGAGGCTCACGCCTGTAATCTCAGCACTTTGGGAGGCCAAGGCAGGAGGATCACTTGAGTCCAGGAGTTCGAGATGAGCCTGGGCAACATAGTGAGACTCCGTCTCTACGAAAAATTTTAAAAATTAGCCAGGTGTGGTGGCACACACCTGTGGTCCCAGCTACTCAGGAGGCTAAGTAGGAAGATTGCTTGAGCCTAGGAGGTCAAGGCTCCAGTGAGCTCCAGGACCAGCTCCAGGCTGGGGATTTGGGCCATTTCATTAACTTCATATCCTTTCTTAGTGCTACTTCAAGATCCCCCTTGGACCTAGCAGAGTACACAAATACCAGAACATAGAGAACTTTGAAACCAGCTGCCCTTAGTAGGATGGGGGGAGTCAGCCTTCGAGAAAAGTGGCTAAGTAAGCGGAGTTATGTCTCCACCACTACCACCAGGCACTGGAAATGTACAAAGATGACTGGAACAAAGTGTCCGAGCATGTGGGAAGCCGCACACAGGACGAGTGCATCTTGCATTTTCTTCGTCTTCCCATTGAAGACCCATACCTGGAGGACTCAGAAGCCTCCCTAGGCCCCCTGGCCTACCAACCCATCCCCTTCAGTCAGTCGGGCAACCCTGTTATGAGCACTGTTGCCTTCCTGGCCTCTGTCGTCGATCCCCGAGTCGCCTCTGCTGCTGCAAAGTCAGCCCTAGGTAATGGGGGTGGGCGGTTCCACCTGGCCTTCTTAGTTTGCTTTTGAAGGGCTAGTTACTCAGACTGTGAATCCTCTCAAGTTTGGCTGCCCTGCTGGCCTTGTCTGTGCGGGCCTCAGCTCGGGCACCTGTCTAGGCTCCATACTAGCTTAGATGAAGACATGGGCTTGTGAGTAAGCTTTTGCAGGGACTGCCAGAACTGTTCCCCTGTGCCTCCCCCAGCCTCATCCTTTCTGGGTCTTGCAGAGGAGTTCTCCAAAATGAAGGAAGAGGTACCCACGGCCTTGGTGGAGGCCCATGTTCGAAAAGTGGAAGAAGCAGCCAAAGTAACAGGCAAGGCGGACCCTGCCTTCGGTCTGGAAAGCAGTGGCATTGCAGGAACCACCTCTGATGAGCCTGAGCGGATTGGTAAGGCCAGGCAGGTTCCCAGATTTCTTGCCTTTCACAAGATCCAGAGCCACCTGGCCTCCTGTGCCATTTCTGCCTCAAGTTGGCATTAGAGCACAACATGAATGAGAAAATTGGTAGGGTTTTTATTTTCTCCATGAGTTTACCTCAGGGGCTCTGGAGCCCTACTGGTTCTGTCATGAAGATTTTGGGTAGAAAAATCTTTGCTTGTAGAAGGGGCTGTTAGAAAAGTCTTGTGAAGGCCGGGCACGGTGGCTCACGCCTGTAATCTCAGCATTTTGGGAGGCCGAGGCGGATGGATCACCTGAGGTCAGGAGTTCAAGACCAGCCTGGCCAAGATGCTGAAACCCCGTCTCTACTAAATATACAAAAATTAGCTGGGCGTGGTGGCATGCGCCTGTAATCCCAGCTACTTCAGAGGCTGAGGCAGGAGAATCACTTAAACCCGGGTGCCAGAGGTTGCAGTGAGCCAAGATCAAGCCACTGCACTCCAGCCTGGGCAACAGAGCAAGACTTCGTCTCAAAAAAAAAAAAAAGAAAAAAAAAAAAGAAAAGTCTTGTGAAGGCTGGGCGCAGTGGCTCATGCCTGTAATCCCAGTACTTTGGGAGGCTGAGGTGGGCAGATCATTTGAGTCCAGTCTAGGCAACATGGCAAAATCCCATCTCTACAAAAAATACCAAAAATGCCAGGCATGGTGGCATGTGCCTGTAGCCCCAAATACACAGGAGGCTGAGGTGAGAGAATCACTTGAGCCTGGGAAGTCAAGGCTGCAGTGAGCCATGATTGTGTTACTGCATTCCAGCCTGGGCGACAGAGTGAGACCCTGTCGCAAAAGAAAAAAAAAAAAAAAACAGGTGTTATGGAGAAGCTGGGTGCAATGGCTCACACCCATAGTCCAAGGTGCACAGGAGGCTGAGGTGGGAGGATTGCGTGGGCCCAGGAGTTTGAGACCAACCTGGGCAACACAGCAAGACCCTGTCTCTAAAAAAAAGAAAAATGTTAGACACAGACGACTGTGTATTAGACATTTCCTGTTTTCCTTTCTCATGGGCCCAGAGGAGAGCGGGAATGACGAGGCTCGGGTGGAAGGCCAGGCCACAGATGAGAAGAAGGAGCCCAAGGTATAGAGGGATTTCTGGGAGTTGCAGGGGCTGCGTGCAGCACTGTGGTGATGGGGGAGTTGGCCTTGTTCAGCTTAGGTGGGCAAGGGCTGGTTTTGGACGGGGTTGTCTCCTAGAATCAGATCACCTCCAAAGTAAGAGGAATAAATTTAGTTCCCCGTCTGGCCCCTCTGTGTGAGAACTAGTCACCCCAATCCCTGATACCTCTCCTTTTCTATCACTGGAATTTCAGGAACCCCGAGAAGGAGGGGGTGCTATAGAGGAGGAAGCAAAAGAGAAAACCAGCGAGGCTCCCAAGAAGGATGAGGAGAAAGGGAAAGAAGGCGACAGTGAGAAGGAGTCCGAGAAGAGTGATGGAGACCCAATAGGTGAGCCTCCCACAAGGGTAGGTGGGGGTGCAGGAAAGAGAGGTGAAGCTGTGGGGCTAACTCAACCCTTGTCCTGGCCCAGTCGATCCTGAGAAGGAGAAGGAGCCAAAGGAAGGGCAGGAAGAAGTGCTGAAGGAAGTGGTGGAGTCTGAGGGGGAAAGGAAGACAAAGGTGGAGCGGGACATTGGCGAGGGCAACCTCTCCACCGCTGCTGCTGCCGCCCTGGCCGCCGCTGCAGTGAAAGCCAAGGTGAGGCCAGACCTTGAAGACCTCAGGGAAGAAAATGTCCACTTCTCTAATCTCATCTCACTTAGAGGAAATCTTTCCTCACTCACACCTTAAATAATGCTGACCTATTTATTTTTTATTTGTATCTCAGGAGGAGGTAAGGTTAGTCATGCCTTCTCTAAGCTTTAAAAAATATATCACCATTGGGCCTGTTTTCAACCCTGTCAGTATTTGACTCCGTGTTACCCTTTGCCACACTATCTCCATGTTCTTCTTTTGAGACGGAGTCTTGCTCTGTCAGATCTCGGCTCACTGCAGCCTCCACCTCCCAAGTTCAAGTGATTCTCCTGCCTCAGCCTCCCGAGTAACTGGGACTACAGGTGTGCAACACCACGCCTGTCTAACTCTTTGTATTTTTAGTAGAGATGGGGTTTCACCATGTTGGCCAGGCTGGTCTTGAACTCCTGACCTCAGGTGATCCACCCGCTTTGGCCTCCCAAACTGCTGAAATTACAGGCGTGAGCCACCATGCCCAGCCTCCATGTTCTTTTATTTATTTATTTATTTATTTATTTATTGAGATGGAGTCTCACTCTGTTGCCCAGGCTGGAGTGCAGCGGCACAATCTCGGCTCACTGCAACCTCCACCTCCCAGGTTCAAGCAATTCTCCCACCTCAGGCTCCCGAGTAGCTGGGATTACAGGCATGTGCCACCATGCCTGGTTAATTTTTGTATTTTTAGTGGAGATGGGGTTTCACCCTGTTGCCCCAGGCTGGTCTCAAACTCCTGGACTCAAGTGATCTGCTAGCCTCAGCCTCCCAAAGTGCTGGGATTACAGGCATGAGCCACCGCACCTGGCCAAAATGATTTAATTTTTTAAAAAGTCTGGGCGCAGTGGCTCATGCATGTAATCCCAGGACTTTGGGAGGCTGAGGCAGGTGGATCACCTGAGGTTGGAAGTTTGAGACCAGCCTGGCCAACATGGTGAAACCCCATTTCTACTAAAAACACAGAAATTAGCCGGCGTGGTGGCGCATGCCTGTAATCCCAGCTACAGGGGAGGCAAAGGCACGAGAATTGCTTGAACCCAGGAGGTGGAGGTTACAGTGAGCTGAGATCATGCCACTGCACTCCAGCCTGGGCAACAGAGTGAGACTGTCTCAAAAAAAAAAGAAAAAAGAAAAAAGACACGGTGGCTCATGCCTATAAATCCCAGCACAAAAAAAGTCAAGCCCTGGCCGGGCGCGGTGGCTCACGCTTGTAATCCCAGCACTTTGGGAGGCCGAGGCGGGCGGATCATGAGGTCAGGAGATCAAGACCACGGTGAAACCCCGTCTCTACTAAAAATACAAAAAAATTAGCCGGGCGTGGTGGCGGGCGCCTGTAGTCCCAGCTACTCGGAGAGGCTGAGGCAGGAGAATGGCGTGAACCCGGGAGGCGGAGCTTGCAGTGAGCCGAGATCACGCCACTGCACTCCAGCCTGGGCGACAGAGCGAGACTCCGTCTCAAAAAAAAAAAAAAAAAAAAGTCAAGCCCTTTCACCATGGGTTGTGACCACAGCAAGTTTGTTCTTTTTGTGTGTGTGTGTGTGAGACAGAGTCTCACTCTGTCGCCCAGGCTGGAGTGCAGTGGCGCAATCTCGGCTCACTGCAAGCTCCACCTCCCGGGTTCACGACATTCTCCTGCCTCAGCCTCCCGAGTAGCTGGGACTACAGGCGCCCGCCACCGCGCCCGGCTAATTTTTTGTATTTTTAGTAGAGACGGTATTTCACCGTGGTCTCGATCTCATGACCTCGTGATCCACCCGCCTCGGCCTCCCAAAGTGCTGGGATTACAGGCGTGAGCCACCACACCTGGCCAGCAAGTTTGTTCTTATACCTGCCAGCATCCACCCTACCTTTCTTCTGTATTGTCTTCAGTTGCGTCCTCCCACTGATGTGCTGTCTCACCCCTCCTTCCCTAGCACTTGGCCGCTGTTGAGGAAAGGAAGATCAAATCTTTGGTGGCCCTGCTGGTGGAGACCCAGATGAAAAAGTTGGAGATCAAACTTCGGCACTTTGAGGAGCTGGAGACTATCATGGACCGGGAGCGAGAAGCAGTGAGTAGCAGGAGCCCTGGAACCCTGCTCACTGTGCCTCCGTTTAAAATCGGAGGGGCGTGTGTGTGTGTGTGTCTGTGTAGGGCAACCAGTTAAGGACTGTGTGTGTGTGTGTGTGTGTGTGTGTGTGTGTGTGTGTAGGGCAGCCAGTTAAGGACAGTTAAGTGTCTCACAAGTGAAGTCTGGGGACTGAAGTCCCACAGAAGGTCAGCTCCATGAGGCAGGGACTCTAGTTGGTTTTGATTGCTGCATCTCCAGGTCCTTGAACAGTGCTTGGCCCATAGTAGACTCAAATAGTGATTGAGTGAATGGGCTTAAGGGATGATGGGAGAGAGGATAAGGGCCTCAGATCCAGGAGGTGAACTTGGAAAGGGAATGGGACAGACACAGTGTTGAACCATTTTGTCTTTGGAGGACATAAAAAGAAATAGACGATAGAGACCGGGCACAGTGGCCCACATTTGTAATCCTAGTACTTTGGTAGGCTGAGGCAGAAGGATCACTTGAGCCCAGGAGTTCAAGACCAGCCTGGGTAACATAGTGAGATCCCTGTCTCAACAATTTATTTTATTTATTTATTTATTTGAGACAGATTTTCGCTCTTGTTGCCCAGGCTGGAGTGCAATGGCGTGATCTTGGCTCACCGCAACCTCCGCCTCCTGGGTTCAAGTGATTCTCCTGCCTCAGCCTCCCCAGTAGCTGGGATTACAGGCATGCGCCACCATGCCCAGCTAATGTTGTATTTTTAGTAAAGATGGCGTTTCTCCATGTTGGTCAGGCTGGTCTCGAACTCCCAATCTCAGGTGATCAGCCCATCTCTGCTTGCCAAAGTGCTGGATTACAGGTGTGAGTTATCACGCTTTTTTTTTTTTTTTTTTGAGATGGAGTCTCACTCTTTCGCCCAGGCTGGAGTGCAGTGGTGCAATCATGGCTCACTGCAACCTCCGCCTCCTGGGTTCAAGCGATTCTCCTGCCTCACCTCCCGAGTAGCTGGGATTACAGGCACATGCCACCATGCCCAGCTAATTTTTGTATTTTTAGTAGAGACAGGGTTTCACTGTGTTGGCCAGGCTGGTCTAAAACTCCTGACCTCAGGTGATCCACCCGCCTCAGCCTCCCAAAGTGCTGGGATTACAGGCATGAGCCACCGTGCCCAGTCTAAAAATTTTTTAAAAATAAACAAATTAGCCGGGCATGGTGGCGTGAGCCTGTGGTCCCAGCTACTCAGGAAGCTGAGGTGGAAGGATTGTTTGAGCCCAGGAGGTCAAGGCTGCACTGAGCCATGTTTGCACCATTGCACTCCAGCCTGGGTGACAGAGTGAGACCCTATCTCAAAAAAAAAAAAAAGAAGAAGAAAAAGAAATAGAAGATAGGGACCTCAGAGAACTTAAGGTTTAATGGGAGACATCAAATGAATATACAATATGGAGACATCAGAAACAGTTAAGAAGGTTTAAAGTATCTGACAAATTCACATTAAGAGATTGCACATCGGCCGGGCGTGGTGGCTCACACCTGTAATTCCAGCACTTTGGGAGGCTGAGGCGGGCGGATCATGAGGTCAGGAGACTGAGACCATCCTGGCTAACATGGTGAAACCCCGTCTCTACTAAAGAATAAAAAAATACAAAAAATTAGCTTCCTTCCTTCCTTCCTTCCTTCCTTCCTTCCTTCCTTTCTTTTCTTTCCTTTCTTTCCTTTCTTTCCTTTCTTTCCTTTCTTTCCTTTTCCTTTCTTTCCTTTCCTTTCTTTCCTTTCTTTCCTTTCTTTCCTTTCTTTCCTTTCTTTCCTTTCTTTCCTTTCTTTCCTTTCTTTCCTTTCTTTCCTTTCTTTCCTTTCTTTCTTTCTTTCTTTCTTTCTTTCTTTCTTTCTTTTTTCTTTCCCTCCCTCTGGGGCCCACGCTGCAATCTACTCGGCTCGCTGCTGCCCGCACCGCGGACTGCCTGGGACTGCCAGCGCGCTCCTTTCGCTGCAGGCACGCGTTCGCCGTGTTGGCCACGCTGCTCGCCAGCTCCTAACGCCGAGTACTCTGCCCGCCTCCGCCTCCCGAGATGCTGGGACTGCAGACGGAGTCTCGCTCACCCGGTGCTCGGTGTTGCCCGGGCTGGAGTGCGGTGGCGTGGTCTGGCCTCGCGGCAGCCTCCGCCTCCCAGCCGCCTGCCTTGGCCTACCAGGGTGCTGGGATTGCAGCCCCTGCCCGGCCGCCGCCCGGTCTGGGAGGTGGGGAGTGTCTCTGCCCGGCCACCCATCGTCTGGGAAGTGAGGAGCGCCTCTGCCCGGCCACCCATCGTCTGGGAAGTGAGGAGCGCCTCTGCCCGGCCGCCCCGTCTGGGAAGTGGGGAGCGCCTCTGCCCGGCCACCCACCGTCTGGGAAGTGAGGAGCGCCTCTGCCCGGCCACCCACCGTCTGGGAAGTGAGGAGCGCCTCTGCCTGGCCGCCCCGTCTGGGAGGTGAGGAGCGCCTCTGCCCGGCCACCCATCGTCTGGGAAGTGAGGAGCGCCTCTGCCCGGCAGCCCCGTCTGGAAATGAGGAGCGCCTCTGCCCGGCCACCCATCGTCTGGGAGGTGAGGAGCGCCTCTGCCCGGCCGCCCCGTCTGGGAAGTGAGGAGCGCCTCTGCCCGGCCACCCACCGTCTGGGAAGTGAGGAGCGCCTCTGCCCGGCCACCCACCGTCTGGGAAGTGAGGAGCGCCTCTGCCCGGCCACCCACCGTCTGGGAAGTGAGGAGCGCCTCTGCCCGACCACCCACCGTCTGGGAAGTGAGGAGCGCCTCTGCCCGACCACCCACCGTCTGGGAAGTGAGGAGCGCCTCTGCCCGACCACCCACCGTCTGGGAGGTGAGGAGCGCCTCTGCCCGGCCACCTATCGTCTGGGAGGTGAGGAGCGCCTCTGCCCGGCCGCCCCGTCTGGGAAGTGAGGAGCGCCTCTGCCCGGCCACCCACCGTCTGGGAAGTGAGGAGCGCCTCTGCCCGGCCACCCACTGTCTGGGAAGTGAGGAGCGCCTCTGCCCGACCACCCATCGTCTGGGAAGTGAGGAGCGCCTCTGCCCGGCCACCCCGTCTGGGAAGTGAGGAGCGCCTCTGCCCGGCAGCCCCGTCTGGAAATGAGGAGCGCCTCTGCCCGGCCACCCATCGTCTGGGAGGTGAGGAGCGCCTCTGCCCGGCCGCCCCGTCTGGGAAGTGAGGAGCGCCTCTGCCCGGCCACCCACCGTCTGGGAAGTGAGGAG
Source organism: Symphalangus syndactylus (assembly GCF_028878055.3). Classification (NCBI taxonomy): domain Eukaryota; kingdom Metazoa; phylum Chordata; class Mammalia; order Primates; family Hylobatidae; genus Symphalangus; species Symphalangus syndactylus. The sequence goes on from NC_072439.2 coordinate 33,621,574, forward strand.
CGCCTCTGCCCGGCCACCCACCGTCTGGGAAGTGAGGAGCGCCTCTGCCCGGCCACCCACCGTCTGGGAAGTGAGGAGCGCCTCTGCCCGACCACCCACCGTCTGGGAAGTGAGGAGCGCCTCTGCCCGACCACCCACCGTCTGGGAAGTGAGGAGCGCCTCTGCCCGACCACCCACCGTCTGGGAGGTGAGGAGCGCCTCTGCCCGGCCACCTATCGTCTGGGAGGTGAGGAGCGCCTCTGCCCGGCCGCCCCGTCTGGGAAGTGAGGAGCGCCTCTGCCCGGCCACCCACCGTCTGGGAAGTGAGGAGCGCCTCTGCCCGGCCACCCACTGTCTGGGAAGTGAGGAGCGCCTCTGCGCGACCACCCATCGTCTGGGAAGTGAGGAGCGCCTCTGCCCGGCCACCCCGTCTGGGAAGTGAGGAGCGCCTCTGCCCGGCCACCCCGTCTGGGAAGTGAGGAGCGCCTCTGCCCGGCCACCCATCGTCTGGGAAGTGAGGAGCACCTCTGCCCGGCCGCCCCGTCCGGGAACAAGTGAGGAGCGCCTCTGCCCGGCCGCCCCGTCCGGGAACAAGTGAGGAGCGCCTCTGCCTGGCCGCCCCGTCCGGGAAGAAGTGAGGAGCGCCTCTGCCCGGCCGCCCCGTCTGGGAGGTGAGGAGCGCCTCTGCCCGCCCACCCATCGTCTGGGAGGTGAGGAGCGCCTCTGCCCACCCACCCATCGTCTGGGAGGTGAGGAGCGCCTCTGCCCGGCCGCCCCGTCCGGGAGGAAGTGAGGAGCGCCTCTGCCCGGCCGCCCCGTCCAGGAAGAAGTGAGGAGCGCCTCTGCCCGGCCGCCCCGTCTGGGAAGAAGTGAGGAGCGCCTCTGCCCGGCCACCTATCGTCTGGGAGGTGAGGAGCACCTCTGCCCGGCCGCCCCATCTGGGAGGAAGTGAGGAGCGCCTCTGCCCGGCCGCCTCGCCTGGGAAGAAGTGAGGAGCACCTGTGCCCGGCTGCCCCGTCTGGGAAGAAGTGAGGAGCGCCTCTGCCCGGCCGCCCCGTCTGGGAAGTGAGGAGCACCTCTGCCCGGCCGCCCCGTCTGGGAAGAAGTGAGGAGCGCCTCTGCCCGGCCACCCCGTCCGGGAAGAAGTGAGGAGTGCCTCTGCCTGGCCGCCCCGTCCAGGAAGAAGTGAGGAGCACCTCTGCCCGGCCACCCATCGTCTGGGAAGTGAGGACTGCCTCTGCCCGGCCACCCATCGTCTGGGAAGTGAGGAGCGCCTCTGCCCGGCCGCCCCGTCTGGGTAGTGGGGAGCACCTCTGCCCGGCCGCCCCGTCTGCGAAGTGAGGAGCGCCTCTGCCTGGCCACCTATCGTCTGGGAAGAAGTGAGGAGCGTCTCTGCCTGGCCGCCCCGTCTGGGAAGTGAGGAGCGCCTCTGCCCGGCCGCCTCATGTCTGGGAAGAAGTGAGGAGCGCCTCTGCCCGGCCACTCCGTCTGGGAGGTCTACCACGGAGGCCAGAAGCAATGTGGGGGCTGGACGTGGTGGCTCACGCCTGTGGTCCCGGCACTCTGGGGGGCGAGGCGGGTTGATCACTTTGGGCTAGGAGTTCGAGACCAGTCTGGCCAACTTGGCGAAACATGAAAAATACAACAGACAAACCAACCAGCCAACTCAGTGACAACAAAACAGGTCTACCCTGGAGTCATACTCTTAATTTTTTCTATTTTCCTCCCTTTCTGATCCTTTATCCCACTTTCTTTTTCTTCCTCTTCCTTCTCCCTCTTCTTTGTCAAATAGAGGATTGAGTTATTATCACTGAAAAAAAAAAAAAAATACAAAAAATTGGCCCGGCATGCTGGTGCGCATCTGTAATCCCAGCTACTCGGGAGGCTGAGGCAGGAGAATTGCTTGAACTAGGGAGGCGGAGGTTGCAGTGAGCTGAGATCACTCTACTGTACTCCAGCCTGGGCGACAGGGTGAGACTGTCTCAAAAAAATAAAGAGATTGCACATCAAGTTTCTAAGTCCTGAGATCATAGAATAAAGCTAAAGCTCAGGCAAATGAATTGATCTGGGATAGCTTCCTAAGAACAGTGAGTTTTTAGTGAATTTTGAAGTAAGAAAAGAACTTGAATTGACAAAAGGAACTGGAAGCATTTTCCAAATCAAGGTAATGGCAAGTTCAGACCTTTGTAGCTGAAGTGAGCTGGGGCCAGGTTAAAGTCATTGCAATAAGAAACCATGTGGGCACCCAGGAGACATAAGGCTCATGGGAATTTGCACGAAGTGGGGTGGGGAGGACAGAGGAAGCACAAGCGCAAGATGTAGATTTTGGGAACCTTCTGATTGAGAGGCGGGATCTTTCAGAAGAAGACAAAGCAGGGGTGAAGGCATTTGCCTTTGGGATCTGCTGAAACTTGGATAACAATACTCAATTGGCACTGGCAGCTGGAGTATCAGAGGCAGCAGCTCCTGGCCGACAGACAAGCCTTCCACATGGAGCAGCTGAAGTATGCGGAGATGAGGGCTCGGCAGCAGCACTTTCAACAGATGCACCAACAGCAGCAGCAGCCACCACCAGCCCTGCCCCCAGGCTCCCAGCCTATCCCCCCAACAGGGGCTGCTGGGCCACCCGCAGTCCATGGTTTGGCTGTGGCTCCAGCCTCTGTAGTCCCTGCTCCTGCTGGCAGTGGGGCCCCTCCAGGAAGCTTGGGCCCTTCTGAACAGATTGGGCAGGCAGGGTCAACTGCAGGGCCACAGCAGCAGCAACCAGCTGGAGCCCCCCAGCCTGGGGCAGTCCCACCAGGGGTTCCCCTCCCTGGACCCCATGGTAAGTGTTATGTTCCAGAACTTTTGTTGGCTAGAGGAATCCAGGTGAAGGTCCCAGTTCTTCTCAAAGGGGATACAAGATGAGTCTGGAGATGAAGTTAGCCTCAATTTCTATAGATGGGCCCATCTCTCTTAGGCCCCTAAATCAGCAGGAATCCTTCCCCAAACTCGAGAGCTTTGGAATTTTATTCACTTACTCTAGTGTCAGAAAAAGGGAAGATAGTGCCAAGGAATGGCTAGATTATCCTTGTTTGTAAAAGTGAGTTATTCTTTGGGAGGCCGAAGTGGGTGGATCATGAGGTCAAGAGATCGAGACCATCCTGGCCAACATGGTGAAACCCCGTCTCTACTAAAAGTACAAAAATTAGCTGGGTGTGGTGGTGCGTACATGTAGTACCAGCTACTCGGGAGGCTGAGGCAGGAGATTGCTTAAACTCGGGAGGCGGAGGTTGCAGTGAGCCAAGATCATGCCACTGCACTCCAGCCTGGTGACAGAGCAAGACTCCGTCTAAAAAAAAAATAGAAAAGGTGAGTTGTTAAGCAAAATTTTATACCTAATTTTCTCCATCTCTCATCTTTATTCTCAGGCCCCTCACCGTTCCCCAACCAACAAACTCCTCCCTCAATGATGCCAGGGGCAGTGCCAGGCAGCGGGCACCCAGGCGTGGCGGGTAATGCTCCTTTGGGTTTGCCTTTTGGCATGCCGCCTCCTCCTCCTCCTCCTGCTCCATCCATCATCCCATTTGGTAGTCTAGCTGACTCCATCAGTATTAACCTTCCCCCTCCTCCTAACCTGCATGGGCATCACCACCATCTCCCGTTCGCCCCGGGCACTCTCCCCCCACCTAACCTGCCTGTGTCCATGGCGAACCCTCTACATCCTAACCTGCCGGCGACCACCACCATGCCATCTTCCTTGCCTCTCGGGCCGGGGCTCGGATCCGCCGCAGCCCAAAGCCCTGCCATTGTGGCAGCTGTTCAGGGCAACCTCCTGCCCAGTGCCAGCCCACTGCCAGGTGAGAAGGGGCCAAGAGGGAAGAAGGGTGAGGGAGAGGGGTCCACGTGGAGGGAGGGTGAGCGGGCAGGTGGGGAAGAGGTCAGGTATTAAGAGTTTCCACAATCCTTTTTGAACATTCTGGTAAAATTAGAATACAGGAGGAAGGGCCTCTCTGGCCATCCTCCACCATTCCCCAGCCTGGCAGCTGCCACCTTTGGGATGATGTTGGGGCCTTTCACTGGTGGGTCATGGAGCAATCCTGTGGCAGAGAGCATCTCAATTGTAAACTTGAAAAGCAGCTGTTTGCATGATGATTGAGTGGCATCCCTTTGCTTATTCCTATCACGTTCAAATGCCCCATTTAGAGAGTCTCTTTTCAATCAGTTTTTCTCAGTATGAGGTAGAAGGGAGTGTTGGGAACAGAAGTTGAACATTGTGGGTACCTCATTCATCCACCCAGCCACTGCATGCCATGCCCGGTTCTGTCTGTCTGTGGTGGTCTGGGTCTGGAGCCATCTCTCCTGCGTACTGATTCATCTTCCTTTTCTCCACAGACCCAGGCACCCCTCTGCCTCCAGACCCCACAGCCCCGAGCCCAGGCACGGTCACCCCTGTGCCACCTCCACAGTGAGGAGCCAGCCAGACATCTCTCCCCCTCACCCCATGTGGAGATCACGGTTCCAGGAACAGCCCTTCCCCCACCACTGGGACCCTCCCCAGCCTGGAGAGTTCATCACTACGTAAGGAAAGCTCCTTCCGCCCCTCCAAAGCCCTCACCATGCCTAACAGAGGCGTGCATTTTTATATCAGATTATTCAAGGACTTCTGTTTAAAAGATGTTTCTAATGTCTGGGAGAGAGGATAGGATGGGAATGCTGCCCTAAAGGAAGGGCTGGTGAAAGGTGTTTATACAAGGTTCTATTAACCACTTCTAAGGGTACACCTTCCTCCAAACTACTGCATTTTCTATGGATTGAAAAAAAAAAGGAGATTTTAAAAAGCCACATTGGAGCTCCCTTCTACCCACTAAAAAATAACCAATTTTTACATTTTTTGAGGGGGAGTGAGTTTTAGGAAAGGGGAATTAAGATTCCAGGGAGAGCTCTGGGGATAGAACAGGGTGCAGATTCCATCTCTCCCCAAGCCTCTTTTTAGTGACTAAGTCAAGGCCCCAGCTCCCCTCCCTCACCCTACGCCGAGCTTATTCGAGTTCATTCGTTCTAATAATCCCTCCTGCGGCTTCCTCATTGTTGCTGTTTTAGGCCACCCCAGCTCAGCCAATGATTCCTTTCCCTCTGAATGTCAGTTTTGTTTTTAAAAGTCACCTGCTTAGTTGATGTCAGTGTATGTGTATTTGGTGGGGAAAACCTAATTTTGGGGATTTCTGTGGTAGGTAATAGGAGAAGAAAGGGCACTGGGAGCTTTTCTCCTTCCTTCCCTGGGCTGTATTCATGGACTCCTGGAAGGCGCAGAGAAGGGAGCTATAAGAGGATGTGAAGTTTTAAACCTGACATTGTTTTTTAAAGCACTTAAGCACCTCCATATTATGACTTGGTGGGTCACCCCTTAGTCTCCTCCCTCTCCCACCAAGACTGTGAGAACTTCAGCTGATAGCTGGGGGCTCCCCAGATGAGGATGCAGGGATTTGGGAGCAGTGGAAGAGGGTGCCCAACCTTGGGTTGGACCAACCCTTGGCTCGCAGCTCAACTCTGCTTCCCGCATTCCTGCTCCACGTCCCAGCTTCTCCGGTGACCGGAAGGCAGCTGTGACTCCAGGCTCTGCACTGGTTCTTCTTGGTTCCTCCCGCCAGGCCCTTTGTTCCTCATGTCCCCATGTTTCTCTCCCTCTGCGTCTTAGCACCTTTCTTCTGTTCAAAGTTTTCTGTAAATTTTCTTTTTTTCTTTCTTTTTTTTTTTTTTTTTTATAAATTAATTTGCTTTCAGTTCCATCTTGTGGGTGCATTCTGTGTTCTTACCTGTGGCTGTCAGGCAGGGGGATTGGGATGGGAGCAGCTTTCCTGGAGTCCTTCACAGCGGCGTTTACCTGGGCCGGAGAGACATTCTGCAAGCCACATGGCCTACAATCACTGCGTCTCCCCACAAAACACGAACGGCAGCACAACTGTGAAGACTATGTGCTGGTATAGGAGCAGAGGCTCTCACCTGCCCTAAAAGCTGTTTAAGACTTGGAAGGACAAGCCGGGCGCGGTGGCTCAAGCCTGTAATCCCAGCACTTTGGGAGGCCGAGGCGGGTGGATCACGAGGTCAGGAGATCGAGACCATCCAGGCTAACACGGTGAAACCCCGTCTCTACTAAAAATACAAAAAATTAGCCGGGCGTGTTGGCGGGCGCCTGTAGTCCCAGCTACTTGGGAGGCTGAGGCAGGAGAATGGCTTGAACCTGGGAGGCGGAGCTTGCAGTGAGCCGAGATCACGCCACTGCACTCCACCCTGGGGGACAGAGCAAGACTCCGTCTCAAAAAAAAGAAAAAAAGACTTGACTTGGAAGGACATTCCCACAACATGGAATTTTGTATCTCTGTCCCTTCAGAAGTAGTGGTTTCACTCCTTCCCTTATTAGGGAGGAAGCAAGCCCCTTACCCACTTTTGTTATAATTGGCCCTTCGCCCTGCTGAGGTGACGGACAGGCTTAGGCAGTGCTAATAATGGCCTGGCTTTAGCTCCAATAAACACTCCACAGGCTTCCCCACAAAAGGCCTTATTGGGAGCTTGGGAGGGCAGGGGCCAGATTTAAGGAGCTGGAAGGCTAGGAGAAGACAGCCTGATATGGAATGGAACAGGGATGGCCAGCCATCTATGGCTTTCCTCATCTCCCAAGAGGTAGCTTGTGTAAGATGGATGAATGGGGCCAGCAGTTTTTAAATGAAGCCCAGACAGCTAGTACAGGGCCTTCCCCAGCTTTCCTCATCCCCTGCACCATTGACCTTGGACTCTGCCTCAGGGCAGAAATCATCACCACCTCACCTTCTTCCCCTTTACCCTGTTCAGGAAAGAAAGCAGAACCGAACCGAGGGCCCAGAGAGCAAGTTTATTTGGTGAATGCTGACGGCAAACATCATCCAAGAGAGACAAGATGGGAAAGTTGCTGAGACAAGAAAGCCTAGGGAAACTTCAGGCTAGATACAAAATTCACACAGGGAAAGGCACGGACTCTGGGGAGACTGGGAAGGTCCTCAGCCATTCAGCACCATGCGGACGAGCTCTGTGGAAAGGAAAGGTGGGATGAGCCAGGGAACAGGGCTGTGGAGGGTTACACCAAGGGCCAGGGGACTACCAGACTGCAAAGGTAGCATAAGCGGGAACATGCCCACAGCAACCAACCCTGGGGTCAGTTTGCAGAGGAGCCCCCTTGAGTCTGACCAGTTATCCCTGCCCCTAGCTCCCCTCCTACCAGCTGTTAGTCCCCCACCCAACCCTGAGCAGCAAGAACACAGCAGAGGCAGAAAAGTTCTCAACTACACCTACAGCTACTGTCAGCCACTGGCAGGAGGAGAGGACAGAGTTTTGGGTTAGGGTACCTCCAAGCTGCCCAGCGAGGGAAGGGGAAAGGACTGTTCAGCTATAGCAGCAGAATGGGGCAGGCAACCCATACCCCTCTATGCCAGCTACCCATGCTCCAGGGCCAGAAGGTCACCCTAAAGCAAGACTGGTATACAGGCTGGTGAGAGTTCCCAGACACCAGCACCCAGGGCCCTATAAGTAAAACCTCAGGGCCCATTCTAGAGGTAAGGAGGTACCGTACCCCCAGGCTGTCTTCCTCTTTGAGGAATCCCTCCCCTCCCTAGTCAGCTCCATGCAGAAACATGCCAGGAGGAAGTCAGATGGTAGTAGGGTAAGGGCAAGGGATAAAGAGCACAGGTTGGGGAAAAAAGAAACACTGGGGAGATCAACTAGAGGAGAGGCTGGGAGGAGCCGTACCCGCCCCATGGGCCCGTCACCCCGACAGGATATGCCTCACAAACGCTGCAGGAAGGAAGAGACATTCATGGTGAAGACAAGACACAGACATGGGGTGAGGGGTCAGGCGGTGGGGACAGACATTCCATTATTTCACTTCTCATTCCTTCCCACCCTCTACAATACTACCCCTTCCTTTCCTGTTACACCGCCCTGACCTCCCACTCCTGGGCTGGGCTGGACAGGGCCCTGCACCTTGCCTCCTGGCTCTTTCTGGAGCCCAAGTCCAGGGATAGGGAAAGCCCCAGACACTATACTTGACCTGCCCCATATGGCTGCTTCCTCTGAGAAAGCCCAGTTCACCTCTTACCTTCATAGTTGATACAACCATTGCTGTCCTCGTGCCCTGCCACCAGCATCTCTACTTCTTCCTCTGTCATCTTCTCACCTGCAGGGGGAAAGAAAGCATTTTTGGAATTGGGTGACAAGTGAGGTATCTCAGGGTGCCATCTCAGCTCAAGGACAAGGACACAGAACCTTACCCAGTGTTACAAGAACATGCCGGATTTCAGCACCCATGACGGTGCCATTTCCTTCCTTGTCAAACACCCGAAGTCCTTCGACATAATCCTCATAGGTGCCCTGGTCCTTGTTCTTGGCCACTGTCTGCAGCATGGGCAGAAAGTGCTCAAAGTCCAGCACCTTCACATTCATCTCTGCCATAAAGGAGGTGGAAGTGTCAGGCCAGAGAAGTAACACAAGTTCTCAGGACGGGATTATAGAGACCTCAACTGAACAGAGAGATGACAGATGACTCCCCCCTAAAAGCAAGGAAATCCATGGGATTTGCTAATCCAGACTTGCTTGAGTTTGGGGCCTGTGAAGATAAAGGGAAGCTCTTAGCTGAAGAACTGTGGGCCCATGACCACACTGAGGAGTTGTTCTTTAGGCCCCTCACCATCACTCTTGGGGTTCCCCAGGACCTTGAGCACCTCGGCGTTGGTAGGGTTCTGGCCCAGGGCCCTCATCACATCCCCACACTGGCTGTACAGGATCTTGCCATCACCTGTTCGGTCAAACAGCTGGAAGGCCTCCTTGAACTCTGAGGATTCAGATGAATGTCAACACAGGATTTGAGGGTTAATCCAAACCCTGCCTCAGAGCTCTGCTGCCCATTCAACTTTGATCATGCTGAGGAAACCAGATATCTGCACCAAACTGTACACCAAAGTCTACTTAAGAGGGCTCTATTTCTCTTCCAATTCAGGTGTCCTATATAGAGCCTTCCTCCCCCTCTGGCAGCCTGGTAACATCCATTTACACACCCCCTCTGCCTGCGGCAGGCCTGCCAATCTCCAGTGCTGCTACTACACTTCTGAGGGCAGGAATTCGCCACCGCCCAGTCTCAGTCCTGTCCTTATAAGGAAGTGGGAGCAGCAGCCCGGGACTAGGGTCATCCCAACCTGCCACTTCGCACCCCTCCAGTACAAAGAGAACTTCCAGAGGGTACAGCTAGAGTCATATCCTTAGCAAACTCCCCTGTCTTGTCCCCATCTGCACAGAATATCAGGTCACTGCTCTAAATCTTCACAACTGCAAGCTGGGAGGGCGGGGACAGTTATTACAGGAGGAGAAAAGAGGCAGAAGTAGCTGATTAAACGACGAAGGAGTGCAGGCAGCTTTATACACCCTCCCCAGACCCCACACACAGCAGGCATTAGGTGACCAAGTTTTTTCACATACCCACACCACCTAAAACTCACCCAGTGCTTGGGACTCAGATCTAGAGTGGAAGGGGAGGGAGGAAGAAAGTGAGAAAAGAAAATGGAGGATCCAGAAGAAGAGAAAATAATCCAGGGGGTAATCTCATGGGGGTGCTAAAGAGATGACAGATTAAGATTAGAGGATAGGTGCTGAGGGGCGGGTGTCCCTCTCCCTAAGGGTGACCTCGGTAGGGATCAGAGATAACCTACCTGCGGTCTGGTCTTCGGTGAAGTCACACTGCTCAGAGAAGAGGGAAGTGGTCAGCACTGAACGCCAATCCCCCGAGTTTCTATCCCAGCCCCACAAACTCTGACCCACAAACTCCTGTTTCAGGCTGCAGACTCGCTTCCCCGCAGGGCCCCAGGCTTTCCAACCTCACCTCCAACCTTTCGAGTCCTCAGGTTCCCTTTGCCTCCTACCCCTGCCTTCTCCTCGCCCCCCACCCGTCTCTTCCCGCCTCTCGTCCCCAATCCTGCCCATCTCCCGGGACCTGGGCCCCACCATCTTGACTGCTCAGCTCTGCGGGACCTTTTCCTGCAGTAATGGCTCCGACTCTCGGCCCAACCCTAGTCTTAGTACGTCCCGATGACGTCACCCTCAGCGGACTCAGCCAATAGGAACCGTGGCCTGGGTTTATGCAGAGGATTGCTACATTAGTAATGACTTGGGCGGAGTCCGCTGTTCCTTTCTCCAGCCCCACCTGGGCACAGAACCGCTCGGAGGTGGGGGGAGGGGCACAATGAATCTGCACCTCCCAACAGCAGGAAGATTAGAGGATTGGAAGAGGAGAGAGCCCTCTCTTCCCGCCCTCTCCTCCTAGCACCCTCCCCGTCTCCCGCTGCTCCCCCAACCATGAAAAAAATAGCAGTCTGAAACCGAGAGGAACCCAGTCTTTATTTTGAAACAATAGGTGGCCTCCTGGTGGCTGGAACGTGTTTCCGCCTGCGGGGCCCAGTGTCCGGACCCCACTGGATCTGTGGAAAAAAACCAAAGTTGCGAAGCTCTGGAGCCCGTGCAGCAACCGGACAGCAGAATGAACTCCGCTGCTTTTCTATACTGGCTGAGAGAAGGGCGGGAGACTTGCCTCGTAAGGCGCGGCGAAGGGGTGGGAGGGCCCTACCTGCAGCACTCAGACGCTTAGGATGTGTTTCAAGAAGGCTGCAGAGAGAGGAGGCAAGAGGGGCTTCAGAAGCAGGCCTTTGGATAATACATCTGACTCTAGGTAATCCAGGGGTGCCCCCGCCCACACGCGGCAAGACGCCAGGCTGCCCTCCTCCCTCGGCCCCGCTCCTGCTTTTTTGGCCCCTCACCCTCGTAGTTGATGCAGCCGTTGCTGTCCTCGTGTCCTGCCAGAACTGTCTCCACCTCCTCCTCAGTCATCTTCTCTCCTGAATCCCAGACACAACGTCTGAGGCCCTCCTTTCCCTCCCTCACTCACCCAGGCCACGCTTTTCCTTTTTTCTTTTTTTTTTTTTTTGAGACGGAGTTTCGCTCTTGTCGCCCAGGCTGGAGTGCAGTGGAGCGATCTCGGCTCACCGCAACCTCCGCCTCCCGTGTTGAAGCGATTCTCCTGCCTCACCCTCCCGAGTAGCTGGGATTACAGGCGCCCGGCTAATTTTTTGTAATTTTGGTAGAGACGAGGTTTTGCCATGTTGGGCAGGCTGCTCGCAAACTCTTGACCTCAGGTCATACACCTGCCTCGGCCTCCTAAAGTGCTAGGATTACAGGCGTGAGCCACCGCGCCTGGCTTTTTCCATATATTTTTGTAAACAATAATATGAACATAACAATTGTAAATTTTTTTTTTTGAGATAGAGTCTCCCTCTGTCACCCAGGCTGGAGTGCAGTGACATCATCATGGCTCACTGCAACTTCCACCTCCTGGGCTCCAGTGATTCCCATCAGCCTTTGAAGTAGCTGGGACTACAAGCGTGCACCACCACGCCTAATTTTTTAATTTTTTTGTAGAGACATGGTTTTGCCATGTTGCTCAGGCTGGTCTCGAACTCCTGAGCTCAAATGATCTGCCCATCTCGGCCTCCCAAAATGCTGAGATTACAGGTGTGAGCCACCACGCCTGGCCTTGTACTTTTTTTTTTTATTATTAATATAGAATTTCACTGTTGCCCAGGCTGGTCTCGAACTCCTGGGCTCAAGCGATCCTCCTGCCTTGGCCTCCCAAAGTGCTAGGATTACAGGAGTGAGCCACTGCGCCCAACCAGCCCATGCTGTTTTGCTTTTTTTTGAAACTGAGTCTTGCTCTATCGCCCAGGCTGGAGTGCAGTGGCATGGTCTCGGCCCACCACAACCTCCACCTCCCGGGTTAAAGCGATTCTCCTGCCTTAGCCTACCAAGTAGCTGGGATTACAGGTACCCGCCATCATGCCTGGCTAATTTTTGTGTTTTTAGTAGAGATGAGGTTTCACCATGTTGGCCAGGCTGGTCTCGAACTCCTGACCTCGAGTGATCCGCCTGCCTCGGCTTCCCAAAGTGCTGGGATTACAGGCTTCAGCCACCATGTCTGGCCTTTTTTTTTTTTTTTTTTTGAGACAGAATCTTGCTCTGTCCCCCAGGCTGGAGTGCAGTGGCGTGATCTCGGCTCACTGCAACCTCAGACTCCCGGGTTCCAGCGATTCTCCTGCCTCAGCCTCCTGGGTAGCTGGGACTATAGGTGCGTGCCACCATGCCTGCCTAATTTTTATATTACTAATAGAGATGGGGTTTCACCATGTTGGCCAGGCCCGTCTCGAACTCCTGAGCTCAGATGATCCGCCCGCCTTGGTCTCCCAAAATGCTGGGATTACAGGCGTGAGCCACCGCGCCCGGCCAGGCCATGCTCTTTAGAGTGGTACCTCTTCTTCTCCCACCCTGGAGACTTCCCATAGCCTCAGTCCTCAAGGGAATCCTCCCCTGGTCATGGATGCCTCTTGCCTTTCCATTTCACCCTAGTACTGGTGAAAGTACTGACCCACAAAGAAACAATCCCAGGAGGTTACGAGACTTGTACCAGAATACACAACCCACACATCTCTTCCAAAATGAAAATTCAGGTTTCCCACCTCATCCCTTTTCCTAGGCACTTTAGCCTCTGGAAGAGCGAGGCCTTCAGATTCTACCCCCATAGCTCTGACCTTCTCAGTCTCCTGCTGACAACCTGCAGGACAGCAATCCTCCTGCTGGCTCTGCTTATCTGGCCAGTCTTTTTTCTGGCCCACCCCATCCCCCTCTCCACTCTAAAGGAGTTCTGGTCCCCCTTGCCTGCCTCACCGAGGGTGGTGAGAACATGTCTGAGCTCTGCTCCCATAACTTTGCCGTTCCCCTCCTTGTCAAACACACGAAGCCCCTCCAAGTAGTCCTCATATGTGCCTTGGCCTCGGTTCTTGGCCACTGCCTGGAGCATGGGCAGGAAAGTCTCAAAGTCCACACGCCGGGACTTCAGCTCTGGAGGTTGGAGAGAGGTAAAGGAGAGGTCACTGTAGTATCACATAGGACCCAGCTTGCAACCCTACCACAATGCCTTCATCCTATTCAGCATTTAGGATATTTTCCTGCTTCTGTGTTTGACAGTTTTTGAAGTCCTGAGATCCACCTCATTCTTTTTGTTACCAACATCCAACTTTTGAAAACTAAAAACCCAAATTGTTCCCAAGGGTCCCCTCACCATCACTCTTGGGGTTCCCCAGGACCTTGAGCACCTCGGCGTTGGTGGGGTTCTGGCCCAGGGCCCTCATCACGTCCCCACACTGGCTGTACAGGATCTTGCCATCCCCCACTCGGTCAAACAGCTCGAAGGCCTCCTTGAACTCTAAAGTATAAGGAAGGGTCAGTGTAGACACTGACTAGGGTTCCCATCATCCCAAGACAGAAGGGAATTTCAGAAACTATGTGAACAGAACAAGGGAGGAAAAGAGGAGTAGTATGGGAGGTTTCAAGGTCGGGACTGGGGTTAGGGGAATAGAAAGAGAATCTGACCAGGGGATTGGGGACGGGACAGTGGGCTTAGACCAGCTTCTCCTCACCCTCCAGCTGGTCCTTGTTAAACTCGATCTGTGGAAGAAAAAAGCAGGTGGGGAGAGATGACAGAATTTATTCAATCCCTCTCCCGCACTCCTCCCAACCAACTGGCAGCCACTTCTGAGGAGGGGCCCAAAGGGACCAGGCTGGAAGCCCAGCCACCTCAGTCCCATTCCCAGCTCTGGGCCTTGGGAGAATCCCAAGAAGAGGAATTACAGTGGGGAGGGTTTCCTGGGAACAGGGTTAATCCCATGCCACCTGTTTCCCTCCCTCCATTGCCCTGAGCCCTGCATCCCTCACATAACTGGGGGCTGAACAAAGGCTAAATTTACCCCTGGCCCCCAGCTGTGATTGTCTAACAAGTCTGTCCTCTTCAGCCTCCCCTCCTGGAGTTCAGAGCTGCAGGCCTTTTGAGTTGAACCACCAGCCAGGGGCAGGCAACAGCTCTCTTCCCTTCACCTTGAAACTGTCCTCAGAACCCAGATGTTCCCCATCTAAGAGTCCCTGCCTCCAGCAGGGGGTAAGTGAGTGTGTATGTGCTGTACACACATGACTATAGGTTAGAGGGAGAGAAGAGCAAAGACAACAGCAGAGTCATAAGACTGGATGCTTCCAAATGGGGGACTAAGGGAAAGCTCCAATCTCATTCCAGGGCTCATTGATTCCCTACCTTCTAGATACCCACTAATCCCCTAGGCTGTATCCCACCCTCAAACCACCCCCTCCAATTCTATCTTCACTTTCCAGAGACTCACCACCACTTTGGAGAGATCGACTGGAGGCTCCTGGGTTTTCTGAGGGGCCTGGGGGACAGCTGGCTCAGCTTTGGTCTTGGCTGGAGGAGCCCCTGCTGCTGCTGGCTTAGCAGCAGGTTTGGAGATGGAGGGCCCTGCTGGTTTCTTCATGGGAACATCCTTCTTGGGAGGCATGATGTCCGGTGGCCAAAGGACAGTGTGCGGATGGGGGCACCCATCTCTGTTTAAATAGCCAGGGAGTCTGGGATGTCAAGGGGCGGGGGCAGGGGCAGGGAGCCAGTTGGCTGTGGCGAGGATGAGGTAGAGGAGAGATATAACCGCCTGCCCTCACTCCCCTGGCCTCCTATGGTTCAGGACTCCTGCCCCAAGGTCTTCTTCCCTCTGTCCCCTCATCCCCAAAGGCTGAACAGAAAAGAACAATGTTTCCTTTAGGGGTAGGGGAGGAAGCCAGAGACTGCCCAGAATGAGGTAGTTAACCTCCAAGGTGAGGATGGGATGCTTGCCAGTGGCACTGAGATGGGGGTAGTGAGGCAAAGCGGGTGATCCAGCAGCTTTAGTCTTCTTAAGGGGTGGGGTGAGGGGTAGCAGTCAGGGAGGCTTGTGTGAACTGGAACAAGTTAAAGTGTGGTCTGGGAGCAATGACAAAAACAAGAAGCCCATCTGCCCAGCCCCTCCACTCCCTTCTGACCATGGCTTTATAAAGAGCAGGGGTAGTTAACCTTAGAGTCTAATGATCCCTAATACTTGTAGTTCCTGAGCCCCCACCCAGCCAAGAACTGGAACTATTCACAGTATAAAGGAAGAATAGTCATAAAAACAGGAGTGTGACATCCCTCATTGTCTCCTGTGCCCAGTGTTGTTTCAGGGGCAGGAGTGGGGGCAAAATCAGGTTTAACATCTGCTACCCATTCTTCCATGGAAGGAATCTTCTTCCACAAGCCCACAGTCATTCAAGACAAACAAAAGGTGGGGTGCTTGCTGAACCTGTGGGGACCCTGTGGTGGCACCTGAGGAGAAGGGCGGGCTCTGGGAGACGGCTTAAATTCCCTAATCCAAGAGGATGTGGGCGCTCCTATAGCCTCCATGAGTATTCACCCCACAACCAGGGGTATAATAAAAATCCTGACTCAGGGGCCAGGTCACAAACCTTGCCGGGGGCGCTGGGAGAGAGTCCAAGTTGGGGGCGTTTGGGAGTGGGGAGGGGTTGCGGGCTACTTTTGTTCTGGGGGAAATTAGGAAAGGATTTCGGTAGCATTCTGAGGAAGATAGCAGTGATTCCACTTAGGCCCCGGGGTTGATGCTAGGTCTCCCACTCGCAAAACAGCGTCTGAATCTCATGACTGCAAATTGTCCCATTTTTACAAACTACATCACACACACACTGACACACACACATACTCACCCCCCACTACACCTTAAAGAAAGTGGCCCTCCTCTGCCCCCAAAAACTCACCCTGCGGGGTCCGTGTCTGGGGCTGGGGAGGGGGCGGAGCATAGCGCGGCCGCCAGCCCTGAAGGGTTAATTCCGATGGCCGCGGAGCATGCCGGGAATCGTAGTCCCCCACGGACTCACGGGATGCGCCGCGCTCCAGACTGCAGCTGACGCGAGGGCGGTGGCTTCCGGCCCATGGCGGTGGCTGGTGACTCAATGTCCTTCCAGCGTGCTTTATGTCCCGGAACTGAAAGGCAATGAACAATTTCCAATCCACCCCAACCCGAAAACCCTGCGGGGCCCCTAGGGTATCCCTCTTACTTAGCCCTGGCGGGCTCCTAGTCTCGGGAGGCGCCGGGGGGCAGTGGGGCGGCTGTTTTCCTGGACCTGCTGCTGAAAGAACTCAACCTGGGGAAAGGTTGAGGCTGCAGCAGGCAGCGTGGAGGTCAGATAGCTGGAAGCACGGCCCCGGGGAGAGCGGCTGCACTCTCTTTCGCTTCCTCTCGCTGTTTGATAGAAAAAAAAAAAAGACGCCTCAGAGTAGTTTGTTTTTAATGAGCTGGTTGCTGAAGTAAATGTGAAAATTTGCAGTTAAGCCCAGTCACCTGCCCCAGGCTTCTCTGATCGAGGTTTCCATCCTGCGGTTGCATATGCGCCATCCTCCTCGGTCTTCACAGATCTCTGAGCAGAGGGCTGGGCTTTCCAGCCCTACTTTCTGAGACACTTAATGGTCAGCATTGGAGTTCACTGGTTCCCCTAGGCGTTGATCAGAGGATGGGAACCAGCCCGGCCGGGCCCACCTTCACTCATTGGATCAGTAAATACCCTGGCGGTGCACCTGGTGTTGGAAGCTGGGGCTGCACAGGCGTGTGAGGATTAGATCAGAGCAGAAAACTCGGGCGAGGGCAGGGTGGTGAGGCACAGGTGAACTTTATGGGCAGTAAGTGAGGTTCACTGGTTGGAAAAAGTTTGTTGGAAAGGTAGAAATGAATTGTACGACAGAAATAACGACAATAGTAAGTTAGCAACCATTTCTGGAGGCCGTCATAGATCTGGTACCGGTGAAGGGGCTAAATTATCTCAGAGGGTGCTCAAGTGCATGGGGTTCAGACGAGCCTGCTCAGATTTGAATCCTGGTTCTACCAGGTCCTGGTTAATGACCATCAGCAGATTTAGTTATCTCTCCTGGGCCTCAGTTCCTCATCTGTAAAATAATGATAATGGTACCTACCTCATAGGGCTCTTAGGAGGATTCGAAGTGTTATTATTGGTAAAATAGGGCCGGGCTTGGTGGCTCACGCCTGTAGTCCTAGCACTTTGGGAGGCGAGGCAGGCGGGTCACCTGAGGTCAGGAGTTCAAGACCAGCCTGGCCGACATGGTGAAACCCTGTCACTACTAAAAATACAGAAAAAAAAAAAAAAAAAGCTGGGCATGGTGGCGGGCGCCTGTAATATCAACTACTTGGGAGGCTGAGGTAGGAGAATCACTTGAACCTGGGAGGTTGCAGTGAGCCGAGATCGCACCACTGCACTCCAGCCTGGGTGACAGAGTGAGACTCCATCTCAAAAAAAAAAAATTTGTAAAATAGAATAGGCCTGGCACAGCACAGCATAAGTGCTGTATAAGTTTTTGTTAAATAACTTTCCTTTAATCTTCCCAAGGTATGAGGTCGCTGGTATTTTCCCCATTTTACATCAATGAAGTAAGGATCAATAGGTGTTGTGAAGAGACGGAGAGGAAGAAGGAATACATTTTTAAGTGGTTATAATACTGGGAAAGGGCCACATTATAGATGCCTTTGTGTGGCTTTCATCACTTTTGCAGACATTGATTTCAAAATATGGCTCTTGTAATGTTTTTTACTTCCTTTTCCCACTTTGGGCATTTTGCCAAGTATGAGTGGTTAAGGCATCATCTGACTTTCTAGCATTTTCTATAGAGAAGTAGTACAGGGAAAAAACATTAAGACCCTTGGAGAGATTGGAAGGCTATCCTTCATTTTCTGTGCCATCCCTGTCTTGATCATAAATAACATAAACTGGACGAAACATGGTCTTTTTTTTTTGTTGTTGTTGTTTTTTTTTTTTTGAGACGGAGTCTCGCTCTGTCGCCCGGGGTGGAGTGCAGTGGCGCAATCTCGGCTCACTGCAAGCTCTGCCTGCCGGGTTCACGCCATTCTCCTGCCTCAGCCTCTCCGAGTAGCTGGGACTACAGGCGCCCGCCACCACGCCCGGCTAAGTTTTTGTATTTTTTAGTAGAGACGGGGTTTCACCGTGGTCTCGATCTCCTGACCTTGTGATCCACCCGCCTCGGCCTCCCAAAGTGCTGGGATTACAAGCGTGAGCCACCGCGCCCGGCCCAAAACATGGTCTTAACTGGGCATAGGGTGATTATATACGTGAATTATCTGTGAGAAATGCCTGTCTCTCCTCTCTCCCCTCCCTGCTTAGCATGTGATTTGTATATTCTTATTTTTGTTTGATTTTGTTTTTTTCTAGAAATGAGGTTTCACTGTGTTACCCAGTCTCAAACTCCTGAGTTCAAGTGATCTTCCCATCTCAGGTGCCTCCCAAAGTGCTGGGATTATAGGTATGACCTACCTTGACTGGCCTGTATATTCTTAGAGATTGCATTTTGTGGGCAGGGAGGGAGGTGAGTCCGGAGCTTGCTTGCCTTCCCTAGACATGCCGTCCTCTAGGAACCTCCACATGTTCAGCTGTCCAGAGTGGCCCATTGGATTGAAAGAATATGGAAAGCCACTGGGGAGCTGTTCCGCAGTGCACAGGTCTATGCACACTTACCCCCAAAGTCCAAGGAAGCTAAGAGGTTGAGGAAGGAGGCTGACAAATCCAGTTTCTTAGAAATATTTAATAGGAATTTATGAACAGAAGCCATGTCTGTGTCTTGGGTAGTGGTGAGACATGATGGTGGATCCCCAGGACATTATCCCCTGGGGTAAGTCCTGACCCCAGGACTTACCACAGGGAAGGAACCACTAGGACAATTGAAGTCTACCCTGCGGGGAAAGGCAAGAATACTTAGTAAGGCCAGGATTTATGATCGAGATTGTTTTGATCTAAGGAGAAATTATGGTAAGTACATGCTCTTACACAAGGAACAGTAGATAAAATAGAAATCTTAGAGGCATTCCCAAAACTGGGGTTAATCAGACATCAACATTCCCAGCACTTTGGGAGTCCAAAGTGGGAAGTTCACTTGAGCCCAGAAGTTCAAGACCAGCCATTGCAACATAGCAAGAGACCCCAACTCTACAAAAAAAATTTAAAAATTAGCCAGGCATGGTGGCACCTGTGCCTCTGATCCCAGCTATTCAGGAGCTTGAGGTGGGAGGATCACTTGGGCCCAGTAGGTCAAGGCTGCAGTGAGCCACGTTTGTGCCACAGCCCTCCAGCCTGGGCAACAGAGTGAGACCCTGTCCTTAAAAAATTTTTTTAAAAAAGCAGGCTGGGTGCAATGGCTCATTCCTGTAATCCCAGCACTTTGGGAGGCCAAGGAAGGTGGATCACCTGAGGTCAGGAGTTTGAGACCAGCGTGGCCAACATGGTGAAACCCTGTCTCTACTAAAAATACAAAAATTAGCCGGGCGTGGTGGCAGGCGCCTGTAATCTCAGCTACTTGGGAGGCTGAGGCATGAGAATCCCAGGAGGCGGAGGTTGCAGTGAGCTGAGATTGTGCCACTGCACTCCAGCCTGGGCAACAAAGGGTGACTCCATCTAAAAAAAAAAAGAGAAAGGCTGAGTGCAGTGGCTCATGCCTGTAATCCCAGCACTTTGGGAGGCTGAGGCGGGCGGATCATCTGAGGTCGGGAGTTCGAGACAAGCCTGACCAACAAGGAGAAACCCTGTCTCTACTAAAAATACAAAATTAGCCAGGCGTGATGGTGTATGCCTGTAATCCCAGCTACTCAGGAAGGCTGAGGCAGGAGAATTGCTTGAACCCGGGAGGCGGAGGTTGTGGTGAGTCGAGATCATGCCATTACACTCCAGCCTGGGCAACAAGAGCGAAATTCCGTACCCCCCTCAAAAAAAAAAAAAAAAAAGGTGGAATGGGTGGGAAGTGTTATGTGGAAATAGGCTCCCAGAGAGCACAGTGGAAAAGGTTGAGAGGAAGAGAAGTAGGAGATTGTATTAGGGCCCTTTAGCTCCTCTCTTCAACGCTTTTATTCAGTATACATTCCTTTTTGTGTTTTGTTTGGGAGACAAGAGTCTTGCTCTGTTGCCCAGGCTGGAGTGCAGTGGTGCATCTCAGCTCACTGCAACCTCCACCTTCTGGGTTCAAGTGATTCTCATGCCTCAGCCTCCCAAGTAGCTGGGATTACAGGTGTGTGCCACCATACCTGGCTAATTTTTTTTTTGTATTGTTAGTAGGGATAAGGTTTTGCCATGTTGGCCAGGCTGGTCTCAAACTCCTGACCTCAGGTGAGCCACCGCCTTGGCCTCCTAAACTGCTGGAATTATAGGCGTGAGCCATTGCGCCCGGCCTCTGTATACATTTCCTTTCCTCTCCCCCGAGAAACAGGGGCTTGCTCTGTTGCCCAGGCTCTGGATACAGTGGCATAATCATAGCTCACTGCAACCTCAAATTCGTGCACCACCATACCTGGCTATTTCTTATATTTAGTTGTTATAGTTTTTTTTTGTTTGTTTTTTGAAATGGAGTCTCACTCTTGTCACCCAGGCTGGAGTGCAGTGGTGCAATCCCAGCACCACCACACCCGGCTAATTTATTATTATTATTTTTATTTATTTATTTATTTTTTGACATGGAGTTTTGCACTGTTGCCCAGACTGGAGTATAGTGGCGCAATCTTGGCTCACTGCAACCTCTGCCTCCCAGGTTCAAGCAATTCTCCTTCCTCAGCCTCCCGAGTAGCTGGGATTACAGGCATGTGCCACCATGCCCAGCTATTTTTTTTTTTTTTGTATTTTTAGTAGAGACGGGGTTTCACCATATTGGCCATGCTGGTCTCGATCTCCTGACCTTGTGATCCACCCACCTCGGCCTCCCAAAGTGTTGAGATTACAGATGTGAGCCACCTCGCCTGGCCTAATTTTTTTGTATTTTTAGTATAGATGGGGTTTTGCCATATTGGTCGGGCTGGTATCAAACTCCTGACCTCAGATGGTCCACAGCTTCAGGCTCCCAAAGTGCTGGGATTACAGGCGTGAGCCACTGCGCCTGGCCTTGTTATAGTTATTCTACTTGCCTATCTCTCTACTCCTTTTGGTTTTAAGTTTTTTTTTGTTTTTGTTTTGAGACAGAGTCTCGCTCTGTGGTCCAGGCTGGAATGCAGTGGCGCGATCTCGGCTTACTACAACCTCTGCCTCCCCGGTTCAAGTGATTCTATCTCTGCTTCCCAAGTAGCTGAGGTTATAGGCGCCCGCCATGACGCCCAGCTAATTTTTGTATTTTTAGTAGGAACAGGGTTTCACCATGTTGGTCAGGCTGGTCTTGAACTCCTGACCTCAGGTGATCCATCTGCATCAGCCTTCCAAAGTACTGGGATTACAGGTGTGAGCCACCACGCTGGGCCAGCTTTAGGTTTTTTTTTTTTTTTTTTTTTTTTTGAGATGGTGTCTCGCTCTGTCGCCCAGTGCAGTGGCGCCATCTCGGCACACTGCAAGCTCCGCCTCCTGGGTTCATGCCATTCTCCTGCCTCAGCCTGCCAAGTAGCTGGGACTACAGGTGACCGCCACCATGCCCGGCTAATTTTTTGTATTTTTAGGAGAGACAGGTTTCACCGTGTTAGCCAGGATGGTCTCGATCTCCTGACCTCGTGATCCACCCGCCTCGGCCTCCCAAAGTGCTGGGATTACAGGTGTGAGCCACCGCGCCTGGCTTTAGGTTTTTAATTCTTTAGGGAAATCTGGTACTATTTCCAGCAGTACTTACCTAGTGAAATGCTCCATTCATCTTAGGGGATTCTAGCCCAAGATTAGAAATGAAAATTGACAAGGCCGGGCACGGTGGCTCACGCTTGTAATCCCAGCACTTTGGGAGGCCGAGGCGGGCGGATCACGAGGTCAGGAGATCGAGACCACGGTGAAACCCTGTCTCTACTAAAAATACAAAAAATTAGCCGGGCGTGGTGGCGGGCGCCTGTAGTCCCAGCTACTCGGAGAGGCTGAGGCAGGAGAATGGCGTGAACCCGGGAGGCGGAGCTTGCAGTGAGCCGAGATCGCGCCACTGCACTCCAGCCTGGGTGAGAGAGCGAGACTCCGTCTCAAAAAAAAAAAAAAAAAAAAAAAAAAAAAAAAAAAAAAAAAAAAAAAAAGAAAATTGACAGATAGGGGGATTGTTGCTGGAGAAAAGTCCTACTGACACCAACAAGAAATGACAGTTATTTTTATTTATTTGTTTTTTTTGAGACGGAGTCTTGCTCTGTCACCCAAGCTGGAGTGCAGTGGCGCAATCTTGGCTCACTGCAACCTCCGCCTCCCGGGATCAAGCGATTCTCCTGCCTCAGCCTCTTGAGTAGCTAGAATTACAGGCGTGTGCCACCACGCCTGGCTAATTTTTCTATTTTTAGTGGAGCCAGGGTTTCACCGTGTTGGTTAGGCTGCTCTGGAACTCCTGACCTCACGATCTGCCCGCCTGGGCCTCCCAAAGTGCTGGGATTACAGGTGCCAGCCACTGTGCCTGGCCAGAAATGACAAGTTAAATGACAAGTTAGTCTGACAGTGAGAGAGGCAGGAAAATCTATAAAACTAGGCAAAACGTTACCCATCAATTAGCAAGATTTTTTTTTTTTTTTTGAGACAGGGTCTTGCTGTCACTCAGGCTGGAGTGCAGTGGTGTGATCTCGGCTCACTGCAAGCTCCGCCTCCCGGGTTCACGCCGTTCTCCTGCCTCAGCCTCCCGAGTAGCTGGGACTATAGGCGCCTACCACCACGCCCGGCTAATTTTTTTGTATTTTTAGTAGAGACGGGGTTTCACCGTGTTAGCCAGGATGGTCTCGATCTCCTGACCTCGTGATTCACCTGCCTCGGCCTCCCAAAGTGCTGGGATTACAGGAGTGAGCAACCGTGCCAGGCCCGGCAAGATTTTTTAAAATTATAATATTCAGTGTTGGAGGCCGGGCGCGGTGGCTCATGCCTGTAATCCCAGTACTCTGGGAGGCTAAGGCGGGCGGATCATGAGGTCAGGAGATCGAGACCATCCTGGCTAACACGATGAAACTCTGTCTCTACTAAAAATACAAAAAAATTAGCTGGGCGTGGTGGCACAAGACTGTAATCCCAGCTACTCAGGAGGCTGAGGCAGGAGAATTGCTTGAATCTGGGAGTTGGAGGTTGCAGTGAGCAGAGATCGAGCCACTGGACTCCAGCCTGGATGACAGAGTGAGACTCCATCTCAAAAAAAAAAAAAAAATTCAGGGTTGGAGAGAATATAGGAAAACACATTTTCACATAATGCTGGTGGGGATATAGAAGATGGATATAACCTCCTTAGAATGCAGTTTGGAAGAACGTATTAAAAGTCATTAAAATATAGAAGTTGGCTGGGCATGGTGGCTCATGCCTATAATCCCAGCACTCCTGGGTTCA
Source organism: Symphalangus syndactylus (assembly GCF_028878055.3). NCBI lineage: Eukaryota > Metazoa > Chordata > Mammalia > Primates > Hylobatidae > Symphalangus > Symphalangus syndactylus. Next base: position 33,644,824 of record NC_072439.2, read on the forward strand.
AGCGATTCTCCTGCCTCAGCCTCCCAACTAGCTGGGACTACAGGCACCTGCCACCATGCCCGGCCAATTTTTGTATTTTTATTTTTATTTTATTTTATTTTTTAAAAATTTAATTAATTAACTATTTATTTTTGAGAAGGAGTCTCACTCTGTCCCCCTGGCTGGAGTGCAGTGGCTCGATCTCGGCTCACTGCAAGCTCCGCCTCCCGGGTCACGCCATTCTCCTGCCTCAGCCTCCCAAGTAGCTGGGACTACAGGCGTCTGCTACCATGCCCAGCTAATTTTTTGTATTTTTTGGTAGAGACGGGGTTTCACTGTGTTAGCCAGGATGGTCTCGATCTCCTGACCTAGTGATCCGCCCGCCTCGGCCTCCCAAAGTGCTGGGATTACAGGTGTGAGCCACCGCGCCTGGCAATTTTTGTCTTTTTAGTACAGACAGGGTTTCATTATGTTGGCCAGGCTGGTCTTGAACTCCTGACCTCGTGATCCGCTGGTCTCCGCCTCCCAAAGTGCTGGGATTATAGTGTTGGAATTAAAGGTGTAAACCACGGCGCCTGGCCCCACTTACCTTAAGGAAATAATGTGAGATGTATATAGATATCTTCGTGGCCAGGCACAGTGGCTCATGTCTGTAATCCCAGCACTTTGGGAGGCTGAGGCAGGCAGATCACCTGAGGTCAGTTCGAGACCAGCCTGGACAACATGATGAAACGCCATCTCTACTGAAAATACAAAAATTAGCCCGGCATGGTGGCAGGCACTTGTATTCCCAGCTACTCAGGAGGCTGAGGCAGGAGAATCACTTGAATCCGCGAGGTGGAGGTTGCAGTGAGCCGAGATCACAAGATTGCACTCCAGCCTGGGCAACAGAATGAGACTCTGTCTCAAAAAAAAAAAAAAAAAAAGCTGCTGCTGGCCTGGCACGGTGGCTCATGCCTGTAATCCCAGCACTTTGGGAGGCCGAGGCGGGCGGCTCATTTGAGGTCAGGAGTTTGAGACCAGCCTGGCCAACGTGGTGAAAACCCTGTCTCAAAATACAAAAATTAGGCCGGGTGCAGTGGCTCACGCTTGTAATCCCAGCACTTTGGGAGGCCGAGGCGGGCGGATCACAAGGTCAGGAGATCGAGACCACAGTGAAACCCCGTCTCCATTAAAAATACAAAAAAATTAGCCGGGCGTGGTGGCGGGCGTCTGTAGTCCCAGCCTACTCGGAGAGGCCGAGGCAGGAGAATGGCGTGAACCCGGGAGGCGGAGCTTGCAGTGAGCCGAGATTGCGCCACTGCACTCCAGCCTGGGCGACAGAGCGAGACTCCGTCTCAAAAAAAAAAAAAAAAAAATCAAAATACAAAAATTAGCCGGGTATGGTGGCAGGTGCCTGTAATCTGAGCTACTCAGGAGGCTGAGGCAGGAAAATTGTTTGAACACTGAAGGCAGAGGTTGCTGCAAGTCGAGACCACGCCATTGCATTCCAGCCTGCGTGAGAAGAGCAAAACTCTGTCTCAAAAAAAAGGCTGCTGCAGTTCCAGACATAATATCCTCATACCAATAACCTACACAGAAAGGAAGGGGCAATGAGGGCTTTCTTCTTTAGATGCTACAGTCCCTAACTGACTTCCTCTAACATCTTGTTGACCAAAACTGGGTCAGGGTCATTTCAACTTGCAAGGGAAAATGATTATTCAGCAAAGGGGATCTTGATTAATTTCCTGGGGCTGGCATACTGCCACCAGGGACATTCTGGGATTCTGTATGTAGGGAAGAGGGGAAATGGCTGTTGGGTAGACAACTGTGTTGCCACACCTAGTTAACTACAGCACGTTGTTTGGTCCAATAAAAACACATTCCAAGAGGATAGTATTTGCAAACATCAGTGATAGCGTAACCATATGCAGTCATATCTTTCTCCAGAAAAGGTATGCATTGTGTATGTGTGTCAAAAGTCAGTTGTTTGAGAAATGACAGAAGTATATTTAATTCATGTGACTAATGACCCTTAAAATGTGTTCCATCTTCATATATAAATGTGCAATTGTGTTTTCTGTCTCATCTTGTATGTATTTAGTTTTGTTTTGTTTTTTTTTTCTGGTTGTCATCATCTTATTTTTTTTTTTTTTTTTTCTTTTTTTTGGAGACAAGATCTCACTCTGTCACCCAGGGCGGAGTAGAGTGGCATGAGCCTAGCTCACTATTACATTGAACTCCTGGACTCAAGCGATCCTCCTGCCTCAGACTCCTGAGTAGCTGGGACTACAGGTACATACCACCAAGCCTGGCTAATTTTTTTTAAGGGTGGGGGTTTTCTCTGGATCCTCTGCCTCGGCCGGCCTCCCCAAGTGTTGGCATTACAGGTATGAGCCATCACACTTAGCGATCACCTTGTATTTAATATGTAAAGTAGTACCTCTTCCCTTATATATATTGAACTCAAAAAGGTTAGGAAAGAGTAGGGACCCATCTGGGATGGGAGAATTTGTGCCATGTCCTCTAGTTTTCTGGAAATGTAATTACTTGAAGTGATAAACTAGCTCAAGAATGTTTTCTTAAAATCACACATTACAAAATCCTAGGTTGTATTATCTGAAGCCAGCTAGAACATCAGACCTTGGGCTGCATGCCCAGCTAGTATCTAGAATTTTTTTTTTTTTTTGAGATGGAGTCTTGCTCTGTCGCCCAGGCTAGAGTGCAGTGGCGCCACATTGGCTCACTGCCACCTCCACCTCCCTGGTTCAAGCGATTCTCCTGCCTTAGCCTCCCGAGTAGCTGGGACTACAGGCGCCCGCCACCACGCCCGGCTAATTTTTTTTTTTTTGAGGAGTCTCGCTCTTTCACCCAGGCTGGAGTGCAGTGGTGCGATCTCGGCTTACTGCAGGCTCCGCCCCCCCGGGGTTCACGCCATTCTCCTGCCTCAGCCTCTGGCGTAGCTGGGACTACAGGCACCTGCCACCTCGCCCGGCTATTTTTTTGTATTTTTAGTAGAGACGGGGTTTCACTGTGTTAGCCAGGATGGTCTCGATCTCCTGACCTCGTGATCCACCGGCCTCGGCCTTCCAAAGTGCTGGGATTACAGGTGTGAGCCACTGCGCACGGCTAGTGTCTAGAAATTTGACAAGAGACCTTAAAAATTTTCTCTGCTCTGTTTTTGGAGTTTTTCCCCCTATGATTTTAGAGCCAGAGTTGGGGAATGGAGCAAATAAGACGTTGCTCAAAGCCAAGGCTTGGGGTCCTCTTACGTTGATGGGAAGGAAGTGGAGATGGCAGAGGAACCAGCAGTGAATACAAAAGTGTCACTGAAAACAAGAGGCCGAGTTTGTAGATGGTGTAGAGTTTAAATTCAGTTTTTGCTAATTAAGCAAATTTCGACAACTTGTGGAACTGAGCAGGAATCCTTTCCCCTGAGTCTTCCCTCTTCTCCCAGTGGGCAGCATCCTAAGGTTTATATTTTTCAAGAGAAGATAGTAAAGTCTCCCTGAGGCAGTTATGAAATCCCCAAGTTCCTATGCCAGTGACCCTGTTTTCAATAGTTCACTCTGTCCATCTCTGTCCTTTCAATTGCAGGACAGATGGAGCACAGCTTCTCTAGCTTGCATTCCAGGGAAGTTCCTGCAAGGAGCAGAGTTCAAGGTGTACAGATGATCGAAATGGGTGTATTTCTCAGCCCCTGTTAGATGGGCCTGAAGCCCTTTTGAATGTAACTGAGCATGCCCTGATGGCACAGAGACACCAGGAGCCTGTGCAGTGGCACAGAGCTCCCAGGTTTACCAGGTTTAGGAATCCCTTCCCTGGAAAGCCTATAGTGGTCAGCAGGCAAGTTGGATGGGTAACAGAGTTCATCACTGTGACTGGAAATGAGTCTCACCTGAAATGCAACAGCACCTACTTTACACAGGTCTCTTGACCATCCTCAACATTCTTGGTGGCTGCAACCTTAGTAGGCTTTGACCATTAATTAAACTGACATGATTCACGAATTGGATAAAGGCTTTTGACAGTAGGAATAAACATCAGATGGGTAGATTGATTCCCTATCCTTAAGGAAAATAACCACAGCTGGTTTGAGTATGATGTTTAATGTAAGATACAGTGGCTTGGCAGAGTTGGTGCAAAACTAAAGAGTACCAGATTAAGTTCTAGTCAGTGAGTTAGCAGCCTAGGCACTTGGGCAAAAAATTGGCCCTGCTGTCCCAAGTCCTCCAAAGCCCCCTCCATATCACCAGCTAGGAGCTCCAAGACTGATATGCCACTACTTGGAGGCTTGGGTAGAATCCAAGTGTCCCCAGTTTCCAAAGTGACAAGAGACTGGCCCCAGCCATCAGAGCAGTAGAATTTTCAGGACAGGGTTGAAGAAAGTGGGGACAGAACTGGACATGGGGGCCTGAGCTGCTGAACATTTGCTACATGCAGTAGTCTAAGAGGCTCACAGCTGGAGAGGTTAGCCTGTCCACCCTCCCACCCATGTGTGGTAGGGAAGAAGGTGACCATCTAGTTAAAGAAAAAAAAAACTTCCAAAGCTGTATTTGGCATAAGCTAATACCACTGCTAGTGCTGCCAGTGGCCAGGCACAGATACAGAAGGCCCTGAGGAGTTGGGAGGAAGGGAGAACAATGTGCAGGCAGAGCAGGAAACAGCCAGCTCAGGTCCCCGCCCCAGGGGCCCAGAAGGATAAAGGCTGTGCAGTAAAGGGAACATAGGGTTCTTCTCTTTGGTCAGGCAAAGGCCCGAATATGGGCCTGTTAGGTGAAAGGGCTGAAGGGCACAGGCTCTGCCCTTGGACCCTAGCTTTAGGCTCATCACATTGAAGCAGTGTTGGCGCGAAACGAAGGCAGGAAGACAGAGCAGAGTCAGGCTGGGACTCGCCAGCTCCTAGGAGCTGCCCTTGTCCTTGTCGTCCATCAGGTCATACCTGTGAAAACAAGAGGGCTCATGTAGAAAGATGACTCTTGTGTCATCTTTATAAATGAGACATGATCCAAGGGCTTCTCTACTTGATAGAATCAATGGTTCTCTCCTCAGATTGTATCTTTTTTTCCTTTCTTGTGATTGGAATTTCTCCCACTGAAATATCCAGACTATCCCCCACCCACGCAGACACTCACCACCGGGCTATACCCTGGGAAAGGTCTGTCTCAGCTAGGTCCAGCTGCACCTGTGTTGGAGGATGATGGGGGAAAGATGTTATTTTTTTATTTTTTGAGACAGGATCTCATTCTGATGATGCTGTTTTGAAATCTCCAAAGACCATGTTCCTTCATCACATACTCGTCCCAAACCATTGCAAAGGTGAAAGAGTCACCTCTAAAGGATCACGTGGGGTACTTACTTCCTCACAGGGACTATAACCTTGGTACCAGCAGCTTCCAGCCCTCACCTCTGTCCTGCCATCCTGCCCCCTTACCTTCCCCAGCAGCTCACGCTCTCTTGACATGAAGGAGGAATTAGACTTGACAGAGACATCCAGCTTTCGTCTCTGGGCCTCATCCAGGGGGAGTTCCCACTCAAACCTGGGGTAGGACTGGGTGTTAGGGGCCAGGAGTCCTTTCCAAGCCTGCCATCTCTCCACTTGAATGCCCACTGACTGACCGTTCATTAAATTCAGGACTCAGGGTCCTCTTCTTCTGTGAGGTCTTCCTCTTGGTGCCTCGGTTCTTGTCTGGCAGCAGCAACAGTGACACATAGGGATCAGGAGGATCGCGTCCATTCTGTCGAAGGGCCCTACAACAGGAGGATGTAGGTGATACGGTAACCTGAGGGAAGGGATGGGGGCGACCTGGAGGATAGGAGGGATGGGGTCTCACCGGCAACCATGAACAATGCTGACCAGCTTTCGTTCTTCACTGTAGTACCACACAGTCAGTTTCACCTGGCCCAGAGGCCTGGCTGGAGCCTCAAGGGGACTGTGGAGAAATATCAGTAGGTCTGGGGAAATCTAGAGCCTAGTGAACCTGTAATACTTTTTATTTCTCACTGTGTCCCGCCTTCCTGTCCCAGCCCTTTACCTGTCAACATGTGTTAGGCGCTGCCGGAGCTCTGGGGCTGAGGAGGTGAAGTGAGGGCGTCCCCCCGAGAGCTCTGGTTCTTCACTCAGAGATGAGGAGCTGTGGCTGTAGCTGTGGCTATGAGCTTCCACTCCCGAGTGCTGGGACACCAGGATCTAGGGGTAAGAAAGCTGTGAGCTGGGCAGAGTTCTCTCAGTTCCCTCACTCTAAGGACACGCCCCTCTGTTCCCACCCTCCTGGGTGTCCCTCAGCTGTGAAGGCCCTCCCCTCCTCCCTCTCATCCTGCCCACCATCTCCTGTCACTCACCCCTAGCTGTGCTCTCAGTAGCACCTGCCCCTGACCACTGCTGAGTGTAAACCAGCGGTCCAAGCAGAGCTGGTCAGCCACGAGGAGCTCTGAGAGGGGCAGGGATAATGAGCCCAGCACGCCAGTGCCCTCACCCCGAACCTGTGGGGCAACAGGACCACGATCAAGAGGCGAATGCATTGACAAATGAGTTAATCCTGGTGTTAAAGGTCCAAACGCTTGGACTCACAGGTGGTTTGGTGAGATTTCCCTTTGAGAAAGGCAGGGAAGCCATGGTAACAGTTGCTAGTCCCTCCCTCTGTCCTTCCTTCATTTTTTTTTTTTTTTTTTTTTTTTTGAGACAGAGTTTCACTCTTGTTGCCCAGGCTGGAGTGCATAGCGCGCGATCTGGTCTCACCGCAACCTCTGCCTCCCAGGTTCAAGTGATTCTCCTGCCTCAACCTCCTGAATAGCTGGGATTACAGGCGCCTGCCACCACGCCCAGCCAATTTTGTATTTTTAGTAGAGCTGGGGTTTCTCCATGTTGGTCAGGCTGCTCTCAAACTCCCAACCTCAGGTGATCCACCCACCTTGGCCTCCCAAATTGCTAGGATTACAGGTGTGAGCCACTGTGCCTGGCCTGTCCTTCCTTTCTTAACCAGAGTAGAGTGGACCATCTTTACCTCATAAACTTTCAGAAATTATTATTATCTTTGAGATGGAGTCTTGCTCTCTTGCCCAGGCTGGAGTGCAGTGGCGCAATCTCGGCTCACTGCAAGCTCCGCCTCCCGGGTTCACGCCATTCTCCTGCCTCAGCCTCTCCGAATAGCTGGGACTACAGGCGCCCGCCACCACACCCGGCTAATTTTTTGTATTCTTTTTTTTTTTTTTTTTTTGAGACGGAGTCTCGCTCTGTCGCCCAGGCTGGAGTGCAGTGGCGCAATCTCGGCTCACTGCAAGCTCCGCCTCCCGGGTTCACGCCATTCTCCTGCCTCAGCCTCTCCGAGTAGCTGGGACTACAGGCGCCCGCCACCACGCCCGGCTACTTTTTTGTACTTTTTTTAGTAGAGACGGGGTTTCACTGTGTTAGCCAGGATGGCCTCGATCTCCTGACCTCGTGATCCGCCCGCCTCGGCCTCCCAAAGTGCTGGGATTACAAGCGCGAGCCACCGCGCCCGGCCTAATTTTTTGTATTCTTAATAGAGACGGGGTTTCACCGTGTTAGCCAGGATAGTCTTGATCTCCTGACCTCGTGATCCGCCCACCTTGGCTTCCCAAAGTGCTGGGATTACAGGCATGAGCCACCACGCCCGACCTAGCTTTCAGAAATTATACCAGTAATACCTGCAGAGTACAGAAAACAACAGTAAAAACAGAACTAAAAGTAAATGTTTCTTGCCCATCCTACTCCTATTGCCATATTCCAAATGTAACGACCTTTAAAATCCTCCTGTTTTCTTTGTTCTCACGGAATTCTAATTTGCTTATAGTATCTATTGATTCCCTGCTATAAGATGAAGAATTGAGCTCATTTGTACCTCCTTTCTACTCTGCTAGCATTAAGTTACATTAAATTCTATTAATTTCAGCCGGGCACAGTGGCTCACACCTGTAAGATGGCTCATAGCCATCTTTTGTCTCCTCCTCACTCTCCATGCTGCCTAAGAGATCTCACCCATGACTACACTTGTGAGTGGTTGCTTGCTCATGATGTTCCAATAAGAGGGCAAGGGAGGAACACCTCATGGGCAATAGATTTGTTTTCTGCATGTCTTCCCTTGGATGTCCTGCAGAGATCTCAAATTCCAAAATTCCCTCTCTGTGCACTCCCTAAGTCAGCAACGGCACCCTTATCCATCTAGCCACCCTGTGCCAAAAACCCCAGAGTTAGTGTCTAGGCTGCTCCTTGCTCCTCAGCCTGCTCCATATCACAGCAATCTTCAAATCCCATCAGGCTTTAGTCGTTTCTTTTTTTTTTTTTTTTTTTTTTTGAGACGGAGTCTCGCTCTGTCACCTAGGCTGGAGTGCAGTGGCGCAATCTCGGCTCACTGCAAGCTCCGCCTCCCGGGTTCACGCCATTCTCCTGCCTCAGCCTCTCCCAGTAGCTGGGACTACAGGCACCCGCCACCACACCCGGCTAATTTTTTTGTATTTTTAGTAGAGACGGGGTTTCACTGTGGTCTCGATCTCCTGACCTCGTGATCCGCCCACCTCGGCCTCCCAAAGTGCTGGGATTACAAGCGTGAGCCACCGCGCCTGGCCCAGGCTTTTGTCGTTTCTTGCTTTGACTGCTCTAACAGTCTCCTCACTGATCTCCCTGCCCCCAGTGTTGTCTCTCTCCAGTCCATTCTTTACCCTCTTATCCCTATGCAAATCTTCCCAAAATGCAAATCTGGATATGTGACCTCTCATTAAAGGCTTCCCTGGCTGGGTGCGGTGGCTCACACCTGTAATTCCAGCACTTTGGGAGGCCGAGGCGGTGGATCACTTGAGGTCAGGACTTAGAGACCAGCCTGACCAACATGGTGAAACCCCATCTCTCTTAAAAATTAGCTGGGCGTGGTGGTGGGCACCTATAATCCCATCTACTCGGGAGGCTGAGGTGGGAGAATCAACTGAACCCAGGAGGGAGGTTGCAGTGAGCTGAGATCTTATCACTGTACTCCAGCCTGGGCAACAGAGCAAGACTCTGTTTCAAAAAAATAATAAATAAAATAAACAAAGGCTTCCCTAAGCCTTAGGATAAAATCCATATTTCTAGCATACTATTCAACAGCCCCTGTGATCTTGCTCTGCCTGCCTCTCTGATCTATAATAAATATGCCTTCTCTCTCCTCCATTTTTTTTTCTCAGCCTAAAGAGTTTTCCTGCTCTTCTTTTCTTGGTCCGAAAGAACCGGTAAATCTACCCTTAGGCTGGGGCGCGGTTCTCAAGCTTGTAATCCCAGCAGTTTGGGATGCCGAGGCGGGCAGAATGCTTGAGTCCAGGAGTTCGAGACCAGCCTGGATGACATGGCAAAACCCCATCTCCACAAAAAAATACAAAAATTAGCTAGGTGTGGTACTGTGCACCTGTTACCCCAGCTGAGGTAGGAGGATTGCTAGAGCCCACGAGTTGAGGCTGTAGTGAGCCCTGATTGCACCACTGCACTCCAGCCTGTGTGACAGAGTAAGACCCTGTCTAAAAAAAAAAAAAAGGCCGGGCGCGGTGGCTCACGCTTGTAATCCCAGCACTTTGGGAGGCCGAGGCGGGCGGATCACAAGGTCAGGAGATCGAGACCACGGTGAAACCCCGTCTCTACTAAAAATACAAAAAATTAGCCGGGCGTGGTGGCGGGCGCCTGTAGTCCCAGCTACTCGGAGAGGCTGAGGCAGGAGAATGGCGTGAACCCGGGAGGCGGAGCTTGCAGTGAGCCGAGATCGCGCCACTGCACTCCAGCCTGGGTGACAGAGCGAGACTCTGTCTCAAAAAAAAAAAAAAAAAAAAAAAAAAAAAAAAAGGCCGGGTGCGGTGGCTCACACTGTAATCCCAGCACTTTGGGAGGCTGAGGTGGATGGATAACCTGAGGTCGGGAGTTCAAGACCAGCCTGGCCAACATGGCAAAACCACGTCTCTACTAAAAATTGGCTGGGCGTGGTGGCACGCGCATGTAATCCCAGGTACGTGGGAGGCTGAGGCAGGAGAATCACTCGAACCTGGAGGGCTGAGGTTGCAGTGAGCTGAGATTGTGCCACTGCACTCTAGCCTGGGCAATAAGAGCGAGACTCTAGTCTCAAAAAAAAAAAAAAAAAAAAAAAAAGAATCTACCCTCAAGCTCAGGGGTCATCTAAGGATGCCTATCTCCAGCCTTTCCCCAGCCTGAACCCTTCCTTTCTTCCCCACAGTGCCTTTTACCTCAGTTATCATTCTGGAAGTTTCATCTGGTTATTTTTCTCCCAAAACAGAGTGTGAGCTCCATAAAGATAAGAAGTCAATCTTTTGGCTGGGTGCAGTGGCTCACACCTGTATTTCCTGCACTTTGGGAGGCCGAGGTGGGCGGATCACCTGAGGTCAGGAGTTCGAGACCAGCCTGGCTAACATGGTGAAACTCCATCTCTACTAAAAAAAATACAAAAATTAGCCGGGCGTGGTGGCGGGCGCCTGTAGTCCCAGCTGCTTGGGAGGCTGAGGCAGGAGAATGGTGTGAACCCAGGAGGCGGAACTTGCAGTGAGCCAAGACAGTGCCACTGCACTCCAGCCTGGATGACAGAGCAAGACTCTGTCTCAAAAAAAAAAAAAAAAAAAAAAAAAAAAAAAAAAAAAAAAGTCAATCTTTTATCTCAACTCTGAATGCTCTGTGCCTGGTTTCCTATCTGGCCATGGCAAAAAATCTGCTAAATATTTGAAGAATGAATTTACAGTACCTGCAACTCTAGGCTCTCAGTGTGTGGTTTCCTGACGAGAAAGGAGGCACTCTCATCCCAGACAGGGGCTGAAGTTTGCGAAATAGTCTGGTGGAGATGAGGGCTTATGATCAGTGGCTGATACTCTTATTTCTCTTGTCCCTCCCATTTTTACCCTGCAGCATTTCTTCATACCTTGGTTTTATGAGAAGTATCTCCCACAGTGAGAGTAGCATAAGGGCTGGGTTGCTTGGTGCCTTTTTGCAGCTAGAAAGACAATACTGTGTTAGTCTTAAATCTGGATCTAGTTAGGCAGATCCCCCTCACAAATTATATCCACAGCCAGCAGCCATGTCTCCATTATTACTTGGCAGCCACTACCCCTGTGGCCTTGAACAGACAATTTTTCCCACCCCTGCACCACCCTCAGAAAGAGAGGGGCCATTTTTCCTATTCTAAATACTCCAGGACCATCCAAACCGGAGGGAGGTGCAAGGGCCAGGAAAGGCCGGGAGCGGTGGCTCACACTTGTAATCCCAGCACTTTGGGAGCCCGAGGCAGGCGGATCACGAGGTCAGGAGATCGAGACCATGGTGAAACCCGTCTCTACTAAAAATACAAAAAATTAGCCAGGCGTGGTGGCGGGCGCCTGTAGTCCCAGCTACTCGGAGAGGCTGAGGCAGGAAAATGGCGTGAACCTAGGAGGTGGAGCTTGCAGTGAGCCGAGATTGAGCCACTGCACTCCAGCCTGGGTGAAAAAGCGAGATTCTGTCTCAAAAAAAAAAAAAAAAAAAAAAAAAAGAAGGGCCAGGAAGTTATGGGGCATGGGGAGCGGGATCTCACCGGCAGGTCCTCTGCCCGCTCCATATAGATGGATAGCAGGGCCACAGCCAGGTCTGCACTCTTCTGAGTCTGGATCAAACTATTCACCTGCAGCACCTGTAGAGGGGCACACGGGGCTGGGGAGTGGTAACTGACACCTTGGGTTCTGGCATGTGCCTTGAACGCTAAGAGAAGAGCTCATCCTGCCCCACCTTGGGTCCCTTCCTTCCTCCAGTCTCCTGCCCTACCTCCTCTAACTCAGCAGCAGTGGGACGGGGGGTGAGACGCTCCAGGCGCAAGTGCAGGCGGCCAGATGGGACATCCTCCAGGGTCAGCCACTATGGAAGTAGGCAGAGTGAAGACTTGGGGATATGCAGACAGGAGAACTATGAGAATGAAGCTTAGGCAGGATCAGGAGGGGTTGTTGACTCTAATTCCATGCTCACCTCATCAAGGAAGCCACTGTTTAAGACTGTGGTGAGACTGACTTTATACCTGTTGAAGAGAAAGATTAAGACAAAAGCTAGATGGTGAGAACCAAGGAGGCCAGACTCCATGGCCTAAAGAGCCCCAGCCTGTTTTTCTTTTTCTCTTTTGAGACGGAGTCTCGCTCTGTTGCCCAGGCTGGAGTGCAGTGGCGCAATCTCGGCTCACTGCAAGCTCCGCCTCCCGGGTTCACGCCATTCTCCTGCCTCGGCCTCTCCGAGTAGCTGGGACTACAGGCGCCCACCACCAAGCCCGGCTAATTTTTTTGTATTTTTAGTAGAGACGGGGTTTCACCGTGGTCTCGATCTCCTGACCTCGTGATCCGCCCGACTTGGCCTCCCAAAGTGCTGGGATTACAAGCGTGAGCCACCGCGCCCGGCCCCCTAGCCTGTTTTTCACCTAGACTTCTACGCTCTCACCTGCCCAGAAAATCATCCTTGTCCAAGTCCTTGTCAAAGACTTCAACTTCTAGCTCTTGGCCTGGAACTGATGTGACAATCACCTAGTGGGAGAAAATAGTGCAGATGAAAAAAGATTCTCTCCTTTTCCTCTGCAAATGACTGGACCCCCCCAGTCAACTGAACCTCAGAGGTTTCTGGACCACTTTTGGGATGGGGGAAAAATGGGGCAGAACCAGGAGTCACAGCCACTCAATTCTGACCTCAAAAACCTCATTCCAGCGGGGATTGAGATCTTCCCGAACAACATGGCTCCGGAAGCTTCGTCCTGCCAGCTTTAGTTTGACATAGGGGTCTGACTTGCCCTTCACCAATCCCCCCAAGAAACGGTCTTTGGCAATCAGGTCCTGGGCCTCTAATACATGGATCCGAAGCACATGCTGCAAAAGGGACGGGGGGTGCCAGATGGCAAAGGGAGAGAGACCTGTCAGAATCTGCCCTGAAACAGGCTTTGCACACTTAGCGGGCAAACAGACCCTAGTCCTTTCCAGATAATAGACTCACCTCAGTCCCAAACTGGCTATCAGGAGTCGTGTGACAGGGTCGAGGTGGGGCATCCACACTGCTGCCTCTCTGGGGATTCTCACTGTCCACGTCCCAAGCACCAGGATAACCAGGCATAGTGGAGAAGCATATTTCTGATGAATCCAAGTACAGGATCTAGGAAGGGTAGTATGATGCTGAATCAAAGAAGTGCAGCTCGCCACCAGCAGGCAAGGCATGTGGGGTGGGGTAGAGGAGGGGCTGTGACAGGGGAACTAGGTGCTGCCCTGGCTGGGCTCATCTCTACACGGTTCCCTCCACACCCCCTCAACTCATAAGCCATTCCTTCCACTAGTCAGATCAATATGTTTTTGTGCCTGCTTGGCACTTCTACATATATTAGCTCATTTAATCTTAGGGGGCTCCCTTACCTTACTCTTAATACCAAAGAATCAACAGGCCTTTCCCCCACACCTCAGTACCTCCTCTATTTCCATACCCTCATGACTAGTTTCATGTAGAGTCTGGAGTTTGGGCCAGAGCTGCTGAGCTGGAACCACTGGTCCAGGATGAGTTCTGGGGCAGTCAGTAGGCGGGCCAGAGGCAGTGTCAGTGCTCCTAAAGTCAGGGCCCTGGAATCATCCTTCACCTACATGCACAGGAGGAAGGACTGTAGTGAAGGGATTAGGGGAAAGGGAGGCATACTGTGAAAATGATAACATGGCTCCAGATTCATTCCTCTCTGTACCAATCACAAACCTCCTGCTCCACTCAGGGCCATCTTTTTTTTTTTTTTTTTGAGACAGAGTCTCACTCTGTCGCCCATGCTGGAGTGCAATGGCGCCATCTTGGCTCACTGCAACTTCAACCTCCTGGGTTCAACCCATTCTCCTACCTCAGCCTCCCAAATAGCTGGGACTACAGGCGCATGCTGTCACACCCGGCTAAGTTTTTGTATTTTTTAGTAGAGACGGGGTTTCACAGTGTTGCCCAGGCTGGTCTCAAACTCCTGAGCTCAGGCAATCCGCCCGCCTCGGCCAGAGCCATCTTTTATAGTCCTCTGCCCAATCCATGGCCCCTTCCACCTTTGTTCATTCTGCTCCCACTATTTGGAAAGTCCTCATTCTCTTCCCTCGGCCTATTTAAATCCTACTCATCCTTCAAGACTCAATTAAAATCCTACTTCTTGCTTCACAAAATCTCCCTAGTTACTCCAGCCTGTCCCTTTCTCTGACCCTCCTTAGTCCTATACTATGGATATTTTACTCCCACAAACTCATATGTAATTGTTGTTCTTCTGTTTTTTTTTTTGAGACAGTCTTGTTCTGTCGCCCAGGCTGGAGTGCAGTGGTGTGAAATCAGCTCACTACAACTTCTACCTCCCCGGTTCAAATGATTCTCCTGCCTCAGCCTCCCAAGTAGCTGGGATTACTGGCACATGCCACCACACCCGGCTAATTTTTTATTTATTTATTTTTTTGAGATGGAGTCTCACTCTGTCACCCAGGCTGGAGTGCAGTGGCGCTATCTTGGCTCACTGCAACCTCCGCCTCCCGGGCTTAAGCAATTCTACCTCAGCCTCCCAAGTAGCTGGGATTACAGTTGCGCACCACCACACCCGGCTAATTTTTGTATTTTTAGTAGAGATGGGGTTTCACCATGCTGACCAGGCTGTTCTCAAACTCTTGACCTCAGGTGATCCACCTGCCTTGGCCTCCCAAAGTGCTGGGATTACAGGCTTGAGCCACCATGCCTGGCCTTAGTTCATATGTACTTGTTCTTGAATGATTTTATATATGTGTGTCTTGTCTATGAAACTGAAACTGGCCAGTAAGCATTGTGCAGGCAGATACTATGTTTTGCGCTTTTTCTATGACCTTTAAAATGCTGAATGTTGGGCTGGGCACGGTGGCTCACGCCTGTAATCCAAGCACTTTGGGAGGCTGAGACGGGCGGATCACTTGAGATCGGGAGTTTGAGACCAGCCTGACCAACATGGAGAAACCCCATCTCTACTAAAAATACAAAAAAAATTAGCCAGGCGTGGTGGCACATCCCTGTAATCCCAGCTACTCAGGAGGCTGAGGCAGGAGAATCACTTGAACCCGGGAGGTGGAGGTTGCGGTGAGCCAAGATCACACCATTGTACTCCAGCCTGGGCAACAAAAGCGAAACTCTGTCTCAAAAAAAAAAAAAAAAAAAAATGCTGAATGTTAGCAATTTTATTGAGGCATAATTTACATACCATAAAATCACTCATTTTAGGTACCACGCCCAGCCTCAGAATAATTTTTTATAATTGGGAATTGTATACCTAAAATGAGTGATTTTATGGTATGTAAATTATGCCTCAATAAAATTGTTAACATTCAGCATTTTAAAGGTCATAGAAAAAGCATGAAACACAGTATCTGCCTTCACAATGCTTACTGGCCAGTTTCATAGACAAGACACACATATATAAAATCATTCAAGAACAAGTACATATGAACTAAGGCCAGGTGCAGTGGCTCATGCCTATAATCCCAGCACTTTGGGAGGCTGAGGCAGGCGGATCACCTGAGGTCAGGAGTTCGAGACCAGCCTGGCCAGCATGGTGAAACCCCGTCTCTACTAAAAATACAAAAATTAGCCGGGCATGGTGGCATGTGCCTGTAATCCCAGCTACTCGGGAGGCTGAGGCAGGAGGATTGCTTGAGGTGGAGGTTGTGGTGAGCCGAGATCGCACCATTGCACTCCAGCCTGGGCAACAGAGCAAGGCTCCATTTCAAAAAAAAAAAAATTATTCTGGAGCGACAGTTGGGGAACAGTGGAGAGATATTCAGGGAGGTGAGGAGTCTACCTGGATGGATTAAAAATCGGAATCAAGGGAAAAGAAGGAGAAGAGAAATGGTACAGATCTGGGAAGACAGAATAGGGTATTCAGGAGGGGATGAAGAGGTGATTATCTCACTTGCACATCGAGCTCCTGGCTTTGAGGGTCTTGTAGGAAGAACCGGAATGCTTCCTCCCACACTGGGCAGTTGGTACTGTAGACAGCCTGGTGATGTAGAGGAGAGATTAAGGGTGTATACCACAGCACCACTCCTGTTTCTGCAGAAAACCCCAGCATGTAACAGGCATTCTAAAGGGGAAACCATCCCAAGAATAGGCCTCTCCCTGTCCTACCTGGCCCCCCACAATGATGTCCTGGCCCTCACCTTGCTCTCCTGAGTCACATCCTGAATTGACAGTTGTACCATAGGGTTGGGTTCCTTGTTCCCCTTCTTCAGCTGTGGTGGGCACAATTCAGAGGTCACCATCTTGGGGGATTTGGTTTTGGTTTTGGTGAAGGAAGGTGGGATCGCATCAGAATCCTTTCCCTGAGATGGATCTGATCCCCTCCCTGGGACCCTTGTGTTACATGCTGATACTTCTGGAGCAAAGCAGGCAGGGACACTTGCATCCTCAGCAAGGCAGGGTTGGGGAATGCTACATCCAGGGCTCCTGTTCACCCAGCCAAACTCACAGGAAGATCCTGGGCCCGATCCAGGTAGATAACTAAGATGGCAGCTGACGGGGGCTCTGGTCGAGAGGAGACTCCCCGATTCCACTGTAGAACCTGGGAAGGGGTGGTAGTAGTCAGATCTTGGTCCCCGTTCCAAGTCCCCTACACTTCCAGCTACCTATTTCTCCCCTGCCAGCTTCCTATTTCCCATGTGGCTTACCTGCTCCAGTTTCTCTGCATCTGACAGAAGTGACAGCCATTCTAGCCTCAAGTGAACTTGGCCTTGCCCACCTTGTAGAGGGAACCACTAGAAGAAATTGAGATGTAGTAGAGATCAGATACCTGCTCAACTACTTCCCTACCAATGTAGCAACTACCGTCTACCCAAAGGGTGAGATCAGCCCACACCTTCCTCTTCTCCCAACTTACATCATCCAGAACGCCAGCCTGTAACACCTTCCCTACATCCAGCTTCATTCTGGGGGTGGGGAGGGGAGAGGGTAGTGAAAGGAAGAAAAGGGGAGTGTTGTAATTAGCAGCATGTCAGTGGCCCACCACTCACGCATCCAGAAATGACTGGCAGATCTCAGACTCCCTTCTTCCTCTCAGAAGATATTCACCTGCATGCGTGAGTATGTGCATGGTAGGGGCTGGGGATGGGGAGGTTAGGAAGGAAAATGATACATGATTCCCAGGCCCAGAAAGTGAGTATAATTACCTCCAGAAGCTCGGTAGCATGGGCTTTTTTTTTTATTATTTTTATTTTATTTATTTATTTATTTTTTTGAGACAGAGTCTCGCATTGTCGCCCAGGCTGGAGTGCAGCGGCACAATCTCGGCTCACTGCAAGCTCCGCCTCCCGAGTTCACACCATTCTCCTGCCTCAGCCTCCCGAGTAGCTGGGACTGCAGGCGCCCACCATCACGCCCGGCTAATTTTTTGTATTTTTTAGTAGAGATAGGGTTTCACCGTGTTAGCCAGGATGGTCTCGATCTCCTGACCCTGTGATCCACCTGCCTCGGCCTCCCAGAGTGCTCGGATTACAGGTGTGAGCCACCGCGCCCGGCCCTTATTTTTATTTTTTTTCTTTAGAGATGGAGTCTTGCTCTGTCGCCCAGGCTGGAGTGCCGCGGCGTGATCTCGGCTCACTGCAAGCTCCTCCTCCCAGGTTCACCCACCATTCTCCTGCCTCAGCCTCCCAAGTAGCTGGGAGTACAGGCGCCCGCCATCACGCCCAGCTAATTTTTGTATTTTTAGTAGAGACGGGGTTTCACCGTGTTAGCCAGGATGGTCTCAATCTCCTGACCTCGTGATCCACCCACCTCGGCCTCCCAAAGTGCAGGGATTACAGGTGTGAGCCACCGTGCCCAGCCAGCATGGGCTTTAGAATCCTAACAGGCAGAGTCTCACCTGCCCAGAAAGTCATCTTTATCTGGATCCTTGTCGAACACCTCCACTTCAATCTCCTGCCCTGGGACCTCGTGTACCATCACCTGGGGAACACAGAAGGCTGAGTGTCTCATGGGGCTACAGCTGTGAGGATCATCCAATCAGCATCTTCTCTCACAACCTCCTGGGGCTTCCCCATATCACAGAGCTGCTCAACTCTCCCACCTCATAAGTCTCTCCCCACTGTGGGTTGAGTTCTTCATCAATGACACGACTGCAGAATGTCTGGGTACCCAAACGCACAAGTGCATATGGGTCTGACTTGCCCTCAATCAGGCCCTTCACATATTTGTCCTTGGAACTCAGCCCTCGAGCAGCCAGCAGGTGAATTCGAATAATGCCCTGGAGGAAGGAATCAGATGGTGAGAAACTAAGGACCCAGCAAGGGGTTCCTGAGAGAAGGATCTGTCTAGTTGGGGAAAGGCCATACCCTGGGCAGAGGGGAACGCAACTGAGCCACATCTTGAAGGTCAGGCACAAGGGGCACCAGTAATCGGTTGGGCAACACGAGGAAGGCAGCAATGGAGTCCATGATCATGGTGTCAGAGAGTGAGCTGAATGGGGGAGTGGAAAAGAGTGGGTACGGCCTCAACTTCCAATTTTCTCCTAACCCCAACTATGTTTCCCACACCCAAGAGAGACCTAAAGCTGTAAGAAAGTCCTTTTGTGAAAATCCTTTGTGCTACTCTTCTACCCTAATTCCCCACCTACTGCTCTCTCCCTTCTTCACTGCCATCCCCATTGCCTTCTGCAGTCTTCAGCCCTCTTCAGTCCCTACCTGCTCCCCCAACCCGAAGAAAATTCACAGTATCAAACTTTTCAGGGGTATTTGTCTTCACTCCCCAACTGAACTTGAGGCTCCTAGAGGACACAAGCAGCATCTTTGACTGCTCTGTGTCCCTTAAACCCCCAACCCAGTGATGGAACACTCAGCAGGTGCTCAGTAAGTCCTTGATACCTAAGTCCTGGGATGTCCAGCAGGTTGGTCATCCCTGTCCAGTTGATGTCTAGGGTCTGGAGGGAAAGAGCAGGGGTCAGGACAGATCCCATGGGGTGTGGTCATACCCATCCAACAGTTGCCAGAACCCCTCTCATTCTCCATCACTGGCTGCCCTCATCCTCCCAGTCTTCTGTTTCTCCTGCTTCCCCATACCCCTTCCTTGTTTTCCCTTACCGGGCGTCGGATGAAGAACATTGACACAGCCCCCACGATGGGAAGGTCCCCAATGAGTGGCTCCAGAATCACCCGCAAAACGCCATGTAGCTGAGGCAAGAAGAGAAAATCAAAGCTTTTCCCCAGAAAAGTCCCACTTCTGTCCTCCCAGACTTTCTCAGCCTTGGTCTTTCCAACTTTGCACTTCCCCATATCCCATGAAACGCAGGTCAAACATTCCCTATTATGTGGCCCCTGACATCTG
Organism: Symphalangus syndactylus; assembly: GCF_028878055.3. Classification (NCBI taxonomy): domain Eukaryota; kingdom Metazoa; phylum Chordata; class Mammalia; order Primates; family Hylobatidae; genus Symphalangus; species Symphalangus syndactylus. Next base: position 33,664,088 of record NC_072439.2, read on the forward strand.
GCCTACCTGCATGCCCTTGACTCCTGCTTTGCAAAAATATTTCTTCACTTCCACATCAATCTGCACATCACCTACATAGCTGTGGATTGATAAAGAAGAGAACCAAGAAAGTTAGTCCTTGGCTGAAGTTGTGGGGAGGGGGAGTGAAGTAGCCTGGACTGACCAGGACACATTGAAGGGGAAGCAGTAAGAGTGGTGAGTGGTATTACCTGATGTTCAAGTCCAGCAGGATCTGCTCTTTTCTCTGACCTGGGTGAACCTTGACTCCAATGATGCGCAATGGCTAGAGAGAGAGAAATTCCTGAGAGAGGGGAGGGAAACGGAGAAGTACCTCAGTCTACTCCGAGCCATTCACCCTCTCTAGCCCACCTCCTCACTTTCCGCCCTCCACACATACCTTTTCACCCAGTTCCACTCGTGTAAATGTAAATGTTTGCAGATGGGGGTTAGATCCCCTAACAGCGGGAGCCACAGTTTCAGCCAGAAGCTTCTCCATATACTGGCCCAGGAAGGGCCAGACCTGGGCCACAATCTGGGAGGAAAGGGAGATGGTCAGAGGAGAGCCTAGTCTTCCCTCTCAAGGCAAGTTCCTTCAGAATCCTCCCCACGGAGAGCACTGAGGGTTGAGGGTGGGTCTGGCAAGAAGAAACAAATTCCCATTCTCCCCTCATGAAGACTAAAAATCAAATCAATCCTCACCTTATTGAGCCATTCAGCCTTTTCCACGTCTGGGAAGCTGACCTGGAGGCAGGGAAGGCAGAGACAGTGACGTGCACACCCTCGCCTCTGGTTTCCTACTAAGATGCTGGTGGTGTGCCGCAGAGGAGAGGGAGTGTGTAAGTGTGACAGACTCCTCACACTCAGGGTGGGTGAGGGGCTGGGTTGCCGCAAAGGTTCATTCCTCACAGAGTTTGGGGGCTGAGATCTCTCTAATAAGGGGAGCTGACACGGTAGAGGTCACACTGTTGCCCTGTGGATAGCTCAGGGACGTGGTGAAATGACAGCTGCTGAGAGAGAGAGGAGCTGGAGGAGGAGAAGGGCACATTCTTTCTGGAGGGGGAGGTCCAGTCAAATTGGAGTTTGAGGGAATCCTGGGATTTAAAAAGTCGTGGTTCCAGGCTGGCCATGGTGGCTCACATCTGTAATCCCAGCACTTTGGGAGGCCGAGGCCGGCGGATCACGAGGTCAGGAGTTCGACACCAGCCTGACCAGCATGGTGAAACCCTGTCTCTACTAAAAATACAAAATTAGTCGGGCGTGGTAGCGCATGCCTGTAATCCCAGCTACCCAGGAGGCTGAGGCAGGAGAATCGCTTGAAGAGGCAGAGGTTGCAGTGTGCCGAGTTCGTGCCACTGCACTCCAGCTTGGCAACAGAGCGAGACTCCGTCTCAAAAAAAAAAAAAAAAAAGTCCCCTTTTCCAGCCTTCTCAACTCCCCTCAGACGGGGCTTCTAGGGCAGGAAGGTGAGGAGGGAAGCAAGTCCTTCCTTGAGTCAGGGAGGGGCCAGAAGACCTAATTAGGCCTGGCTTTGTGGGTTTTTTTGGGGTGTGTGTGTGTGTGTGTGTGTTTTCCTCTATCTTTCTCTGTGTGACTCCTTTTAAGGGAAAGGACACCTGCGCTTTGTATCGGGGGTGGGAAGATTGGTTTCCATGATGATGAGGAGGAGACAAACACTTGCTGCCTAGGATACAGGTCCCCTAGGGCCATTTTGCCCTCTTTCTCCTCCCCTTTCCAATCCAGGGCCTGGGAAGCTTGGCTGTGTCTGCCTAGTGTCAATTTTGATTCCTCTCTGCTGCCATTCTCCCCCTAGACTGGCACCTCTGCTGGGAGGGGCCGGGTAACGGGCTTCGCCTCTGCAAGACTAGAGAGAAGGCATCCGCCTCAGCACAGGAGACGTGGCCGCCGCAGAAATAAGGGTCTCTGGCCCAACGGAACAAGCGCAGCCCACAGTCCGGAAAAGGGTGTGGCCGGCCGAGGGGTGGGGGGGAGTGTGGGCCGCGGGCACTGCAGCAGTCGCACCACCTCCTCCCGTAGCCCGCCCTCCGTCCAGCAGCCGCCTCTGCCGCGCTGCAGTCTGGCGGCTGGAGGCTTGAAGGTGGCTGCCCGAGGGTCGTCCAGGGGCCGGGGCTGGGTCCTAGCGGATATCCGGGGATAAAAGCGAGAAAAGAGAGAACCGTATGGCTTTAAGTAGGTAAAAAGTCTCGAGGAGGATGGGAAAGACTAGGGAAACCTTTGAGAGGTAACGGGACCAGGATTTCCAGGAGCAGCAAAGGCGCGAGTGGCACCAAAGGCAAGAGGGACGTTCAAGATGGCTTGGCTAGGAGGGAGAGCTTCGGCTGAGACGGGGTCCCCAGATGTTATTACTGCTGTTGCCCAAATAAAGGAAGAAGTCCTGATTCTGTGGAAGGATCCAGTCTGGGCATGCGAAAGGGTGGGTGGGGGAGAGTGAGCAGTCGGTCCCAAGAGTGGCACGTCCAGCAGGCAGGCGGCTAGCGGGGAGAGAGGGGAAAGTCTGGGGCCCACTGTCCCAAGGCAGGGAGCTGACTCTAGGCGTAAGGAGGAAAAGCCCCAGATGGAAGGGGTGGAAGGGGGCTATGCTGCACAGAGGACCGAGGGTGGTCGCTCACCCAGGCAGGTAGCTCTCGATGACTCATATAAAGAGTTTTCGCCGTGAGCTGCTCCTCGTCGTCCAGTAGCTGCCTCGCTGCTCGAAGGCTCCGTTCTTTCTCGTCGCGGACCCGGCGCCAGCCCAGGTAGAGGGCGAGGCCGAAGAGCACGAAACCCACGCTGAGTCCCACTGCCCCGGCCAAATACACAGGTATCAGCACCAGCAACCGCCTCCCGAATGAAGTCAGCACTGCCAGGGCCTCACCCGCCGCGCCAGGGCCAGCAGGTTGGCCCCCAGAACCTGGGTCTGGCTTTGCGTGACCAGCGGGAGGCTGGTCAGTGGGGTCTGAGGGAGCAGAGGGCTGGTCCATGGGGCTGGGGCCCTCTCCTGGAGATCGCTCCATTGTGCCACCTCTGGGAGGATCCGCCCGACCCAGGGACTGGCTGGAGGTTGCCTAGTCTTGCGATCAGCTCCCCCCGGCAAAACGTGATCCCGGGGATGGAGGCGGGGACTTCAAGCCACGCCCCTCCTTTCTGGCGATTTGGGTTGGTCCGCGCTGCACAGACCAAGGTGGAGTTACAAGGTTGAAACTCCACCCCTCTTCCGCGGGGACTGGACCGGGTTTCGGATAGGTAGGGCCTCCCTGATTGGGCCCGAAGGCCAAGATGGGAGGTCTGAGATGGCGGGAAAAGGAAGAAACGGGCTCAGGGGCGGCATTCGATTGGTAATAAAGAGGAGGAGGCGTGGTGCACCATTTCAGGAGAGGCGGGACCAAGAGCTTCCCCACGTGGGATTGGAGTGCCTGTGGTATGACGTCATGCAGAGCCGCACCGCCAATTTCTTGGTTTTGGAGAAAGCCCAAGTTGCGAAGTTGAGGGGCTGTGGAGCTTCAGGATTTCCCTCTACTCATTCGGACGGTTTGGCAGGATTTGGTCTGGGACATATATATGTTCTTTTGCCGACTTTCTCTAGTTTTCATACTCTAAGCACATTCCTTATCGTTCAACTTTTTCCTGCCTGCCCTTACAAAAGGAAAGGATACGATCGTATTTGGAATGAAGGTGTTTGAAGACTAACCCTGTCTATCCCGTCCCCAATCCCCTACCTTGTTTGTGTGGTGTAACGACTGACCCTGGAGAAAACTGGAGAGTCAGAGAATTAGAGTTGAGATAATCCAGCCTTCAGGGAAAGGGGGAAAAAAAGCAGAGTGAATAGAAAGTGAGGCTTTATTTCTTTTTGGAAATTTCCAAGAGTAAGTCATCTCTATCTTAGAGGATGGATGTAAGACTAGTTGGCTCCAAAAGGGAGGGAGGCAGCGCAAATTATTACATTTTCCAAGAATGTTCTGACCCTGAAGAACTTCTAGGACACTAAAATGAGGGATCAAGAGTAAGGGAAAGACAATTCCCTTTCACATTTGCCTGAGTTAGAAGGAAGGTTTGCCATACAGTCAGGTGCAGAATTAATGCAGTCTCACAGTGTACGGTGTAGGTTTAGGAAGGAAAAAGTGCAGGGTACACCGATGACTATTGTTCCTAGTTAACTGGCCTTAGAGGTGGAGTGTTGTCCTAGGATCTAGATACTAGGCTAATTGGAAGTTGATGAGGGAAGTGTTGGTCATGTTACCTTTTAATGCAGTACATATGGGGCATATTATGTAAATCTGTCAGATGCAGCAGAAGAACTGGGGTTGATCATTGGGGAGAAACTAGCCATTTCTTGGAGGAAGTGTCTTACAGGATGAGGCCTGCAGCTGATAAATTTTATCTGCTTCTGCAGGGCATAGATTTCTTCAGCCTGTGTTTACCAAAGCTGCTTAAAACCTGTCCCTGCCCAGCCTCTATCCCTTCAACTTTTTCACTTCCTTTTCTCTACTTCCCTAGGGCTAGCAGTATCTCGACTGCTTCATTCAGTTTGCAGAACTATTTAAGAAACAATATTCCGTCTCCTGTATCCTCCATATTCCCAGAGGTGAGCAGGCAGAAAAGGGAAACAAGGAACTTGGAGGAATTATGAGTGATCTGCTCACCAACTGATAAAGCAGAACTACAGAGGCAACATGGATGAACCTTAGAGAGGTTCATAAACTGAAATTTGCCAAGCACTGAAGTAGGCGAGGAGGTTCCTGAGAATGGGGGAATGGAGAGGGTGACCTATGGAGGTTCTTTTCCAAACTTCTCCCTTCCTCACCTCATCCAGATTATCAGAAATTATATAGGGGATAAAACTTCATCCTCAGGAAGTTCTTGTCCCAGTTGGGGCCCAGGAGCCACAGGATCAGCAGCTGCAATGCAGTTACCAACACAAGTAAACAGGGTGGGTCCCCGCCCACTGACAATTCTGCTGCCCAGGTGCCACCTGGTGGTGATAAGCAGTAAGTGGACAACAGGAAGGGATGGCCATTTGTTAGAGGAAGTGTCTTACAGGATGAGGCCTACAGGAGGAGAAAGAGTAAACTCCCTGGACTTGCAATCTGCATTTGTATGTAAACCATAATCACCTCCAAGAGACAGAGGGTGAGATACAGCACTCTGATCTCAGCTCACAAAGATGGGAAGGGCAACAAGATTTGAGGAAATTCCTTTCGTATTCTTTATTCCTCAAAAGTTACTGCAAAGCCAGGTGCGGTGGCTCACGCCTGTAATCCCAGCACTTTGGGAGGCTGAGGCAGGTGGATCACCTGAGGTCAGGAGTTCAAGACCAGCCTGGCCAACATGGCGAAACCCCGTCTCTACTAAAAATACAAAAATTAGCCGAGCATGGTGGCATGCGCCTGTAATCCCAGCTACTCTACTTGGGAGGCTGAGGCAGGAGAATCACTTGAACTCGAGAGGCGGAGGCTGCAGTGGGCTGAGATCACGCCACTACACTCCAGCCTGGGCAACAGAGTGATACTCCGTCTCAAAAAAAGAAAAAAAAAAAATTACTGCCAAGTAGCTTTGTTGGATGGCTGTATCATTAGAACTTTCTTATGTGAAGTCTGGAGTCAGACTGCCTGAATAGATTCCTGTCCCCATTCCTTATTTGCAGAACCCTGGGCAGGTTACTTTTTAAGCCTGCTTTCTCCTCTGTAAAATGGGTACAAAAATAGTACTCATTGTGTCAACTAGACGTTGCATGTAAAGTGCCTAGCACAGAGCCTTGGCTTATATTAAGCAGTCAACAAATGTTAGCCGGCCGGGTGTGGTGGCTCACGCCTGTAATCCCAGCACTTTGGGAGGCCGAGGTGGGAGGATCACGAGGTCAGGAGATTGAGACCGTCCTGGCTAACACGGTGAAACCCCGTCTCTACTAAAAATACAAAAAGAAAATTAGCCAGGCACGGTGGCGGGCACCTATAGTCCCGGCTACTCTGGAGGCTGAGGCAGGAGAATGGCGTGAACCCTGGAGGCGGATCTTGCAGTGAGCAGAGATCGCGCCACTGCACTGAAGCCTGGGCCACACAGCTGGACTCCATCTCAAAAAAAAAAAAAAAAAATTAGCCATTATTCTAGAAATCCCTTTTTATTTCCTGTGTAGCAAACAGGATCTTCCTCCAGTGGGCAGCCCTTCAAATATTTGAAGACTTCTATTTGAAGCTTTCCCTTGCCAGCCTTTTCTTTTTTCCAGCAACACATTGGTTTGTCAATGTCCCTCTTTAAAAATTACATTTAGAACAACACACTACTAAGTGGTTACACTTAGGCAGAACATAGAACTGCTGTATTTGTAATCTATTACCAAGGTTCTACTACCCTTATGGAGCTCCTAGAAAGAGGCCTAGAACATAGCAGGCTCTTAATAAATATTTATAAACGGACAACTTGAGGGCTAAGATTCTATTTTTTTGCAGCCAACTGGAAGTCCTAGTTTGTTCTCATGTGAATTATTGCTAATATGGATCTCTAACGTTGTTCCTCAGACTAGTTCAAGATCTAAGCAATTTTTTAGTGTGACAGTGCTCCAGTGTTTTAGTCAATCCAAGTTACAGACACTTTGAATATTATTTAGCTCTTCCTGTGTTACTGTTGATAAATGGGTTTTTTATATGTTTACCCGAGTTGGGTTTTTTGTTTTTACAAGAAAACATAGCCCTTGGGCTTATCACTAGAGAACAGAGATTTCTCTAACATAAATGCACTAACCAACACTAAGTACAAGTGTTCAGTTTGATTCCACCAAATGCTACTATTTTTTTCTCATTATTTTTTAACCAGAGCCATTTGCATGGAAAAAATGCTACTATTAACTGACCCATAATTTTCCTCTTATCTGTGATGACTTAGCAGGTGAGAGAGAGGAAAGCAGCTCCTGTAATCTGGGAACTGGCCTGACACAGCCAGGCTTCAGAGCTGTTAGGGCTGACCTGGTGTTCACAGGTAGCCAATGAGTTCTCTTGGACACAAACAATCTCACAAAACACCAGCATCAGACAAGGTCACTCAGTAACTGCGATGAAGTGAGACAAAAAACAAAATCACTACACAATTTTGTTTAAGCACAAAACAAGGTCAGTGTGCAAACCACAAAACGGCAAACATCCCCTTTCCCAGCTAGTGAGTGACTTCATCATCAACTGCGCTTAGGTTCACTTGTCTGCCCTTCTTCTAGACAAGCTACCCAATTATCCTGGATTCCCTTAACAGCACCCAATCCAAAAGAACACCCACTTTCTTGAATCTTCCCCAAAATCACTTAACCAAAGTCTAAGTTCTCTAAGTCGTTCCTAACACCCTCATGCTCAGACACACCACGTTATCCCCAATGGTGAGCCCTCCCCCTCACTGCAATGAGCATTAAACCCAACTTGCTCAATTACCAGGTGTATTCTTGGTGGTCTTCAGCTGGAGTAAATACATACAAGACATACAATGTCTAAAGTTTCCCAAATCTACCTCTTTGGAGATAACTTGGCAAGGAGGAAATAAAGTCAGTCAGGATTTGACTGAGAATTCATGTTGGTATCTATGGTTACATTCTTCTCTAAATGCTCTTAAACCATCTCTTTTAATAGTCTAGAATTACCGGGCACAGTGGTTCACGCCTGTAATCCCAGCACTTTGGGAGGCTGAGGCGGGCAGATCACGAGAGATCGAGACCATTCTGGCCAACACGACGAAACCCCGTCTCTACTAAAAATAAAAAAATTAGCCAGGCGTGGTGGCGGGCGCCTGTAGTACCAGCTACTCGGGAGGCTGACGCAAGAGAATCGCTTGAACCCAGGAGGCGCAGGTTGCAGTGAACCGAGATTGCACCACTGCACTCAGGTCTGATGACTGAGCAAGACTCCATCTCAAAAAAAAAAAAAAAAAAAATTGTGTCCCAAAAAACATTAAGCTTATCAATGTGTTGTTTCTAAAATCCACAATGTTAGCCCACTTTTAGTCTTCAGGCTTTTTTTTTAATGACTGGCCTTGACCTAGCCCACCATCTCCAATCCCAGATGTGACCTGAGTGATCAACCAGATGAGAGAGCAAGAGGTAGCAGGAGATATGATGAGGGGGAACACAATCCAGGATCACTCTCTACCCCCAAATCTACTGTCCCATTAGACTAGACACCTGAGTTGTTTTCCCTGCATCAGCCGTGAGCTGAGGAGGAAGTGAGGTTTGATTATTGGGGCCCCTGGCCTTACTGACTTAAGTAGATTTAAAACTTCTGGTCCTATGTGGAGACAGAGGAAAGGAATGGACCCTGAGGCTTGTGTCCCTAGAAGGACTCTCTTTTCGCAGACCTCCCAAGCCTTGAAGGCTTAAGGAACTGGCCACTGAAGGAGTGGGGTAGGAGGGACATTAACTGCCATCAACTGAGCGGCAATTGCCATCAACTCCACCTGTCCTGCTGTTTGAATAAGGATCTGTCAACTATGTAACATCCCATCCCCATTTCTCAGCAAATACACTCTCCTTACTGCCTGCCCTGCTAAATGACCCTAGGAGCCCTGGTTACTAAGGCAACCTGGGAATAGCACATACAGACAGAGACCAAAAACAGATGGGGCTATTTTTAAACTAGACTAGGTGGCTCCAAAGCTTTTACCCCATAAAGTGCCTTCCCCAAAGCCCCATTTGGTCTTGTTCTGGGTCCCTACCCTTCTTCACTGGCTTCTATCCATCTTACCAAAGCTATGTGAGGCTGGGGTCTTTATCCCATTTTGGCATGAGATCTATTTACTGCTCCCATCTTCCACACAGAATATCTAAGCAAGTTTTCACTGCCTCCATTTGTTAAAAATAATTGTTCTTTTATTTCTTTGGGTAGTGGGCCCTGCCCTGTGGATTTTCAGGTCAAACTAGGGTAATGAATGCTCCGCTAGTCTTTGGGCTGGAGCACTATGGTCCCAGCTTTCCCAGGGCCCAGAAGCAATTCCTGTATTGTCCAACCCAACCAGCTAGGACCCAAATTGTCTGAAGGCTCCTATCAGGCCTTCTCTCCTGACCAACCACTTCCCAATCTTTCCTGGCTTTCCCTCTGGGCAGGGTATTTTTTTCTTTCAAAACCAGTGCTGGAACCTGTGCTGTGCAGAAGAGAGGACAAGACGAGGGATGTTCCCAAATTCCTGTAAGAGGACACAGCCCCTCAGTCAGTCCTTCCTCTCTGCTGGCTTCAGTCTGTACTCCTCTGCAAGCCCCCACTGTGAGGCTTGAAGATGGACAAGAGGACCCTCATAAAAGGGAGGTGAGAGAAAACACACCATCCCAACGCCTCCTCCAGACATACTCTTTGTAGTCTCTTGTCCTAGTTCTCAAGGGAGCCCTTCAGACAGGGCTGGGGAAGGCTAGGTGAGTGGGCAAGGGCCCCCTGACCCCAGCCCTGGGAGGCTATACCAGGGGAGTGTCCATTAGCCCCATCAGTGTGGCATGGCCGTGATGCGCATGCTCTGGGAAGCGATAGGGTAAGTCACCATGGGAGTGGTGGTGTGGCTCATTGTGATTCCTGCCAAGGGTTGGGCCATCGATACAGCCACAGGGGCCACAGGAGCCACAGATACAGCTACAGGAGCCATGGAGACAGGTGGGGGTGCCATTCCCTGGGCAATTGTTTGAGCCAGGGCAGCTGACAGTGGTGTGATCTCTGGGGTCAAATGTGGGGGTGGGGGTGGTGGAGCAGCAGGAGGTGCAGCATTAGTTGGGGGAGCAGCTGGAGCTCCAGCAGGGGCCACCAGTTCTTGCTGGGACACTGGACGAGGCTGTAGAGCCTGGCTGCTGAGAGTAGTGTGAGTCTGGGCAATGCCATGGTTAAAAGTGGCGACAGTGCCCACAGTGGGGGCCAGAGTCTGCTCAGTTGCTGGTGCAGTGGAGCTCAGGGTTATGACCTTGGCCTGATTGCGGAACTGAGCATTTTGTTCCAGTAATACCTCATTGGTGGCCAGTAGGTTACTGACCTGCTTCTTTAACTCCTCTACCCGCTTTCTGAGCATGGCATTCTCCTCCTCTAGCAGTCTGCACTCCACCCCTCGCGATGGAGCCAAGCTATATTCATATGACTCAAAATGAGGGCCATCAGGGGGGCAGCATCCACCTCGCCGGCGTTTTGGGCCTGGCTCATGGTCCTCAAAGCCCCTGTCAGGAAGGTCATAGATATCATAGAGATCATGACGTCGTCCTGGGAGGACTGAGCCTGTTGAGCCCCCACCAGTGCCTCCTCCACCCCGAGCATCAAACTCAAAATCCCGTTGCAGGTGACGGAACTTGCACTTGGCTCCTCTCTGACAGTCACCCTTGAGAAAGTCACGGCAGATAGGGACCTCCTCCTTGCCATTTGGTAGGTCAGCCGGTGAAAGGCCAAGGCCAGCTGCTACTTTCTGCCTGAGCCGTGGGGGAAGCTCTCCTGTCTTCTTATAGCCATCCTCATCTTCCTTGGAGCCATGGATGAAACGGCAATTTGGGCGGCTACACTCCTTGTTCTGGAAGTCATGGCAGAAGATGAACTCGTTTTTGCTCACCCCCAAGTTGGACACCTCGCTCATGTCTGGGTGGCGATATCGGCAACGCTTGCCTCGCTTGCACACATTCCTCAAGAAGTCTCTACAGATGGCATCTGAGCTGGCCCCGCCACTGCCTGCCCCTGCCCCACTGGCCTCCTCGCTGCCACCACCTCCAGGGCCTCCACTGCTGCTCCCGGTACCGTTGGCATAGCTGTCCCGGTCAGGCATCCTGGTCCCGCCCAACTCAGGGTTTTCTTTATCTTGCCACTCTTGGTGACCACTACAAAAGAGGAGAACTGTATCAAACAGGAGTCCTCCAGGGAGATCCCACTCTTCTTGACTATAAAGCAGGCAGCCCAGAGGGGCAATGGCTTTAGAGATGGAGAATCTAAGGGATAAGAATTCTGGCTGAAATGTCTGACTCATCAAAAGTCCCGCCCAGGCTTTTGTGCACCTGGCCTGGGTCGGAATGATTCACACTTGCCTGGCTAACGGAGGAGGGAAGGAGTTGGGGTGAAGCCACCTTGTTTCACTAATGATGGGCCCAGGAGGGAGCAGGGAAAAAATAGTGTTGGATTTCATCTTTCCTTCTGAGCTGACCTTATTAAAGTTGTGGAAGTGAAATTAAAACTGCAGTCAGTATCTGAATAGTCTGGGAGGAAACTGGGAATAGTGCCCAAGATGGGCTACTGAGCTACTAGGGCTGTAGAAGATGGGACACCGCTAACAAAACTTCCTTAACCCCTTTTCCTTTTCCTCAGGTGAGGGGTCTGTACACATCAAATCTCTAGAAGCCAAGAAATCCTGGGTGAAGAGACTGGTGTCACCAGCTTCAGGGGAGTCTCAAAACCTGTCATATTTTAGTATTCCCTCCCAGCCATCATCACTGTCAATGGCAGAGAGGTCAGCCCCCTCTATTTCAGGGTAGAAGTTCTAAGTTAGAGTCTCTACTTCTAGATTTCCGACGACAAACCATTTGTGATAAGGTCAAGTGGGAAGGAGTTAATTTCACAGGAACAAGTGACCTTTCCCCATTCCCCACCCCCTTCCTACTCCCCTATGTGAAGATCCCAACCACACCATTCCTCAACCCATAAAGATCCTCTTTATTTATAGACTCCATAAAAGCTTTTTAAGTCTCCTATTTCCCAAGAGAGCTTTGGAATGTCAGTCCACTGCCCTGGTTCTAGCCCTCCCCTCTCTCCACCCCCAGTAGGACCTGGAGTCCCTGCTACCACGTGTCTGACCTCCCAAGCCTTTCCTATGCGGTGTTCAGGCTCCCCCTGCTGCTGAAATAGGAAAACTTCATATTGTTCCCTTTGAGCATAAGGGAATCTTTCCTGATTACTTTGGCCTTGACCTACCCCCACCCCACTGCTGTGACTTTGCCTTCAGATCTCCCTAAAATGAACTAAACAAACCAGAGGCCAGAGTTACAAGAGAATTGTAAGAGGGTTCTCCTCCTCTAAAGAGAGGTAATCCCAGAATAATAGAAGCAATCAAGGAAAGACGTGGTAAAAGATACAAACTTTTAGTAAAGGGGGATGACCAGGTGAAGTACAAATGCCATCTATCCAAGCCTGGCTCACGTTGCAAGTCGCACCAGCAGCAGATAATTAGTTATGATGCTCCTCCCCACCCAACTCTCCCAGAATTGATACCTGAGGTAGCTCAGGTGAAGTCCGGGGCTCCTGTGGGTCTCCACCTCCACATCACTGCTGGGTTCTGAGCAGGAAAAAAACAGAGACTTGGGTGGAAGAAGGAGTAAGAGTGGAGGACTATGGGGTGGTTGTCACAAGAAAGAAATCTGACAAAACGGCAAAGCTTCGGGAACGTCAGGATTTCCTCAGGGTTCAAACTGAACTTCACCTGTCCAAGGGAGAAGTTGCCAGTAAGAAGTGTAAGAGATAAAATTAATTCGGAGGGACTGGGAGGATGGGTTGGAAAACCAGCCCTGAGTGAACAAAGAGTGCGGGGCGCCCTGCCTCAAGATGAAAGAGGATGTGAGGGTCAGACCCCGGCTAAGGGTTGGAGTTAGTAATGGCTAGTGAGGAACCTTAAAAGAGCAGCGTCTGACAGTGCATTGGGATGGCAGATTAGACTTGAAGGCAGTGATTGTGACGCTTCCCAGAACCCTAGAGTTTGCGAAAGAAGTCCTAGGAGTTTTCCCGCAGCAAGTCTTCTAGCTTGGCAGGTTCCGTGCAGTGCCGCCGGCGCTCAGCCGTGGGCTACGTGAATGGGACACTAAGGGCGCGCGAAGTGAAGCGGGGAGCTGGAGCTCCAGGTGTCATCAAGCTGAGGGGATGGGCAGGGTTGTGACGTCACGAAGCTGGCGTTTGCTCGCGATGCGAGGTCAGTCAGAAAAGGGGCACTGCCCTGGGGTGTGAGGACGAGCCAGCTAGGTTCTGGGGGGCCTTGTGTGGCCCGGCCGAGCCCAGCCGCTGGGCCGGCCCCGACTCCTCCCCTCCGGGCGCGGCCTCCACCTAACTCTCCCGCCTCCCTCACCTGCCGCCGCCGCCGTAGTTGCTGCTGCCGCCTGCCGGTCCTCTAGCTTCGACAAAGAGCCGCCCACCCGCTCGCTCTTCCGCTTCCTGCGGAAGAAGTGACGCTCTAGCCACCAGACCCGGAACCATACTCTATGGTGTACGAAGTACGCGTGCGACATGCCGCAGGAAGTTCCCAGCACGCTTTGCGTGTCACCATGGCAACCCAAAGGCACAACATGGTCTAGAGGTAGTCGCCAAGGAAGCCCTCCTGGAAAGAAGGGGCGGTACCAGCATTGGCCCCAAATAACCCGCGAAACCTAAAACCTGCCTCCAGAGGATGTACCATATCCCATCCAACTCCAGCGAGATGCAAACCACACCACATAACCCGGGCTATTGCCTTTATAGCTTTGATACCCTCCATAGCACAGGTAGTGACAGGGCAAACTGTAATGACAGAAAACCCCCACCCGATGGAACCATAAAAAACATAATAGACAAGATGATTTAATTCTTCAGCTAAAACAGCAGAAGAGGTGATTTATTATATGGTTGTTACACTCGGCCACAAACACAGAAATAGTCCAGAATGTCACAGGTCCAGGGCAGAGGACCAACATGGGCATTTTGTTTATGAGCAAGGTGGGTTTCAGAGGTGATCGGCGATCAGAGGGCGATGAAGTTCTAGATCCATTGAGACAAGCTCTAGACAGTAGCATGCAGTCCCACAACTTGTACCAGCATCCCCAGCGTCTGGCATTCCATGTTTCTGCTCCTGTGGCCTCCACGGTGCAACAAGCTAGCAGTTTACTTGGACCTCTGCCTCATCTTTCTTCTTTTGCGCTTCAGCCTGAAAAGCAGACACAGGAATGGAATACACCTATCCTCAGAGTTGTCTTTCCCTCCCACATTAAATCAAACGTCCATATAAAGAATGAGGTGGTAAAATGAACAAGCACTACGGTTCTATCGTCCTCTGTTCTGTTCAATTCTTGGCTCTAGGAAGAAAACACTCAAACATTTTTCTCTTAAGTTTTGTCCAAGGAACTTCCCTCCTCCTGGGCTGGCAAAGTCTCAACATACCTGCGCATTCGCTTCTTCCTCCACTAGCAACCGATCACAAGCAGCAGATAATTCAGAAAAAAAAAAAAAGAGATGAAGTTTATTAATAGGCTTAGGAGGGATATGAAATGCACTCTTTAGAATCGGACAGATTCTTAACCAAGTATGAAAGATTAGTCGTAACAACTACATCAGTAACTTGGACACCCTTCCGACCATAAAATCAGAATTCCACCCTTTTCTAATCCCACCCTCTCTACCCATAGCACTTAACCGCTAGCTCTCTCACAAACTACCTTTTCTCTCCCACCAGCTCTTTGGGCACCCTTGAAACCCAGTAGTTCAGGAGGTATGGCGGACTTGCCTTAGTCTCCCCCCTACTACTCGCCAACTCCTACCTCCCAAGCTTACTACCAGGAACCGCTCACCTTGGCTCTCATGGCGCAGAGGTTTCTACAGGGAAAGAGAGAAAGGCTACAGTTAGTTTGCTGTGATGATGGTAAGTGCCGACGTCGGATGTCTATGGATTGTACACGGAATCCGAACACAGGAAACAAACACACTCACCCAAGAAAATGGCGCTAAGGCCGAGAGAAAGCCGAGGTTCCGTTTACGGCTATTTAACGGAGCGCCGGGTGTCGTCACTTCCGCTTTCGCGCCCTTCCCCCCCCAAGGGCGGGGCTACCCAATAGGCTTAACGATGGTTTTCGGACCCTCTTGCGTAGGGGTAGGTTGAGTTAGTTCTCTCGGAAGACCTAGTATTTGGTTTTCGAGTTACCAATTCCCCCCTAGATTTAGTATGAGGACGCTGTGTTATTTAAACATCAGCACCTATTTCCAATATTGCACCTAGAGGTGCAGACGGGGAAAGAATAGTGACCTCCACCTTCCCTCGCATCGCTTCTTGGGAGTTTCAGTTCCCTGGAGAAGTCCTCCATTTTGCTATGGATAGGCGCAAACTGTACAGAAATTCTTGTTTTACTGGTTTGTCTTTCTTTCTTTCTTTCTTTCTTTTTTTTTCTTTTTTGAGACAGGATCTCACTGTGTCACCCAGGCTGGAGTGCAGTGACGCGATCTCGGCTCACCGCAATTTCCGCCTCCTGAGTTCAAGCGATTCTCCCGCCTCAGCGTCCCGAGCGGCTGGGACAACAGGCGCGCGCCACTTGCCTAATTTTTGTATTTTTAGTAGAGACGAGGTTTCGCCGTGTTGCCCAGGCTGGTCTCGAGCTCCTGAGCTCAAGCGATCCGCCCGCCTAGGCCTCCCAAAGTGCTGGGATTACAAGCATGAGCCACCGCGCCCAGTCGGTTTGCCTTATTTTCTAAAATAAATTGCTGCAGGGTGATTCGATTCGGGAACCATCGAAGGTCCTAAGATTTCAGAACATAGGAAGATATAAAGTGGGGATTCGGGAAAGCTGCCATACTTCAAAAAATATTCTCTCACTATTTAAGATAGAGCAATTATTTTTCCTAAATTTCAAGAATAAGAGCGATTATGGTCTTTCCCCACGATGCCTGAAGCAAAATATCACTAGAGATTCCTGGCTACAATGCATTATTCGTTCAGAAAATACGTCAGCGGGCTGGGCACGGTGGCTCATGCCTGTAATCCCAGCACTTTGGGAAGCTGAGGTGGGGGAATCTCGAGCCCAGAAGTCGAGGCTGAAGTGACCTATGCAGTGATTCTCTAGGGGTGAAGAGCGAACCAACGGACATAGGGAGAAAATTAGCTAAATCTAGGGAAAGTATGACATTTAGTGTTAAGATAAAGAACTTCTCAGTTTGATTGTATGCTCAGGTGAGAAGCACTGGAAAACAGCCAGGTCCCCTAAGATTTGGCTACAGGAAACTTTTGAGTTAATGGGGGATGAAAAAGAACACTTTCCCTATAGAGACTTCATCTTATAGTTTAAAATACTGTAACATTTTGTATGTGATTGTTACAATCCTTCTTTTTTTGTGATTTCCCTTTATTATATTCCAGGATAGCATTTCACTTTCAATCCCTGAAAACGTTTTTAAAATTAGGTTCCTTGTAAGTAGTTGTAGTATTGTCACTACCCAAATATATATGACAATTTTTTTGAAACAAAAAAAATCCTAGCAGAATTATTTTGTATCAATTCCACCAAGATTTCAACTGATGATTGCCAACTAGTCTGTAAGCTCTTTGAGGGAAATTTTGTTTTGTTTGCTTGATTTTGATACGGAATCTCACTCTTGTCACCCAGGCTGGAGTGCAGTGGCGCGATCTTGGCTCACTGCAACCTCCGCCTCCTGGGTTCAAGCGATTCTCCTGCCTCAGCCTCCCAAGTAGCTGGGATTACAGGCGCCCCCCACTAAGCCTGGCTTTTTGTATTTTTAGTAGAGATGGAGTTTCACCATGTTGGCCAGGCTGGTCTTGATCTCCTGACCTCAGGTGATCTGCCTGCCTCAGCCTCCCAAAGTGCTGGAATTATAGGCATGAGCCACCGCACTTAGCCGTTTTTTTCTTTTTTTTAATAGACTTAATTTTTTAGAACAGTTTTAGGTTCACAGCAAAATTGAGAAAGGTATAGACATTTCCCACACATATAGCCTCCCCCTTTATAAACATCACTCCACCCTGCCAGAGTGGTACATTTGTTAACAATAGAACCTACATTGATATACCATTATTACCCCAAATCCATAGTTTAGTTTACAGTAGGGTTCACTCTAGGCATTGTACATTCCTTTCCTTTGGACAAATGCGTAAGCAAGGAGAGATGAACAGGCAAAACACAGGATTTTTAGGGCACTGAAACTACTCTATTTTAATGGTGGATATACATCATTACACATTTGACCTGTGTTCTGTTCACTTGTAGTATCTCTAGTTTGCCAATTCCTGACATGTAGTGAGATAAACTAATTACCCATCTGACTTTAGTCTGGCCCTGAAAACTAATGTACCAGACATTCTTCCTGGCTTCTTGAACTCAAGATAAACACTTGCAGTGCTGTTTTTGCAGTACACATTAAGCGTCCTAGCCCCAAACAAATCTTTTTTTTTTTTTTTTTGAGACGGAGTCTTTCTCTGTCCCCCAGGCTGGAGTGCAGTGGCGTGATCTCGGCTCACCGCAACCTCCACCTCCTGGGTTCACACCATTCTCCTGTCTCAGCCTCCCGAGTAGCTGGGACTACAGGCGCCCGCCAACACGCCCGGCTAATTTTTTGTATTTTTAGTAGAGACGGGGTTTCACCGTGTTAGCCAGGATGGTCTCGATCTCCTGACCTCGTGATCCGCCCGCCTCGGCCTCCCAAAGTGCTGGGATTACAGGCTTGAGCCACCGCGCCCGGCCGCAAACAAATCTTAGCAGTGAGGACTGTTTCTACTTATAAAATTACGCCACCCAACTCCAGCAGATAACTTACTGTATCATCAAAGATTCTAGGATTTGTGTCTTCTGCAAGTCAAGACATTCCTCGTTTTGGGAAGGTAGAGCATGGCACTGTGGAGGAACAGTTCCAATACCACTTCAACTGACATTCTCCCCACCTCCATCAAATAAGAGCAGCATACAAAGCACATCATTATGAGCAAATCCAAATTTATTTTAATGTCATGTCATTTTCAGTGTGTTTAAAAACCTCATAAGTTAGTGGGAGCCCTAGTTTCCTGGGACAGCATGCCAGAGGTACTGAAATTTGTCACCTTTCTCTACAAACCCCCAGCAATTCAATCCAAGTCCATAGCTTCAGAAAGCCAGGAGTTGTGTCTTCAGTCAGTCTACTCCTCTGGTTCTTGGTTTTTCTTTCAAGGGAGGGAGATCACAATATTTCAAACAGGGAACAAAACCAGTTGAGCTTCCACCTCAGGTTTGTGTAAGATGGAGCGAGGAAAGACCCCACTGACTCCAGAGAAAAGGGTAAGGTTGAGATGGATTATTTCTTTACAGCTTTGTGAAAATGGAAGAAAAAAGATTTACAAATGAGGATCCATTTCATAGATGAGAATCTCTTCATAAAGGCTCCAGCTCCTAAAATGGGAGGGGCCTGGCTGGACAGCCTGAATCAGATGAGGAATCGGCCACACTGAATAAAAACAATCTGAAAAATAATCCTCTTAATTTTGAAGCCAGATAAAATATTTGGGGAGAATGGAAAAAAGAGGAAAAAGCCCCAAACAGATGGAAAAATGCTGACATCAGAGTGGTATAAAAAAATTCAGTTGAGTTTTCAGTGGTGGTGGCTAATTTAGCCCTGTTCTGTAGTAGGGCACAAACCTTGACCAAGCAGAGAGTAGTAGAAAAGGCTAGAAAGAGGGGCTTGAAGACGATGAATTTTGACTCTTGATTTTATTATTCAATTTCTTTTTTTCATTTAAAGTAGTCTTCCGTGGTTGGGAAGCCTCGCCTCCCAAGACCAGAGTCAGTTGGAGCTGGTTGTTGTTGGAAGGGAGTGGGTTGGGGAACTGGGCTGGGGGCAGGGAGATCGCCCCCGCTCTGCTGGCGGTCCTAGGTGGAGAAGAAGAACTGCACTTCACAGAGTCTGGGGTTTGGTGGGAAAGGGATGAGGCAGGAGCAGCAAGCTGGGGAGATGGGACCCACCTCAGTCCCCAGCTTCATTTTCTTCTAATGTTTCCCCACTGGTGGCATTCTCTGCAGTCTTGGAGGCCTATATGCAAGAAAAGGAGAGGGAGAAGACGTGTCAGTTTCTAACTACTTGGGGGTGTCTGGGACCAGAGATAAAAGTATTTTTTTTTTCTGAAAGTCTCACTCTGTCGTCCAGCCTGGAGTGCAGTGGTACAACTTCCCTGGGCTCAGGTGATCCTCCCACCTCAGCCTCCCAGGTAGCTGGGACTATAGGCCATGCCACCACATACGACTTTTTTGTATTTTTTGTAGAGATGAGGTTTCACCATGTTGCCCGGGCTGATCTTGAACTCCTGGGCTCAAGTGATGCTCCTGCCTAGGCCTCCCAAACTGTTGGGATTATATGTGTGAACCACCACACCCAGCCATAAAGTTATCTCAATCTTCTGGGTCACAGCTGAAATAGAGATATACAGGTGTCTGACTTACAATGGTCAACTTGTGATTTTTCAACTTCACAATGGTGTGAAAGCAATATGGATATTTCGATACATGATAATTTGTTCAATAAATGTTTTGAGCACATTAAAGGTAGGCCAGGCTAAGCTATGAGGTTCATGGTAGGTTAAGATATATCAAATCCATTTTGAGCCAGGCATGGTGGTAGCTACTCAGCAGGTCAAGGCAGGACAATCACTTGAACCCAGGAGTTTTGAGGATACAGTGAGCTATGATCATGCCACTACACGTCAACCTGGGTGACACAGTGAGATCATCTTTTTGAGACAGAGTTTCACTCTTATTGCCCAGGCTGGAGCACAATAGTGCAATCTTGGCCCACTGCAACCTCTGCCTCCCAGATTCAAACAATTCTCCTGCCTCAGCCTCCCGAGTAGCTGGGATTACAAGCATGTGCCACCATACCCAGCTAATTTTGTATTTTTAGTAGAGACGGGGTTTCTCTCTATGTTGGTCAGGCTGATCTCAAACTCCTGATCTCAAGTGATCCGTCTGCCTTGGCCTCCCAAAGTGCTGGGATTACAGGCATGAGCCACTGTGCCCGGCCAAAACAAGGCTGGGCATGGCAGCTCATGCCTGTAATCCCAACAGTTTGGGAGGCTGAGGTGGAAGGACTGTTCAAGGCCAGAAGTTTGAGACTCTGTCTCTTAAAAAAAATATATATATATTTTAAAAATCCATTTTGACTTACAGTATTTTCAATTTATGATGGGTTTACTGGGACAAAGTTCTATCATATAAGTTGAGGAGCATCTGTATAAAAATCCACATTCCACTACAACTTAACACAGTGGGAGAAAGAGGGATCAGGTCCACCCTGCCAGAGAGGGATGATCGTAATAACACACCTTCTTTTTTTTCTTTTTCTGGGTTTTTCGACTTGCAGAACTCTGGAGGAGGGCCTGGAAAACAGGAAGAAGGAAAAAAAATTTTGAGGAATGTGGAGGAAATTAAAAACAAAGGGTTACTTTCAGTACTGTAGCTCTTTTCAGGACTTTGCTGGCATTTAGCCCTCACTCACAGGCAGGATACCATGTACATACTCACCACCTTCTATTCCATACTAACCTTTAGCTCTGCATCCTGGACCTCCATCTCAGACTTGTAGAGGTCAGGCTCGAAGGGACCACTGGTTATCCGCATGGGGCCATTGGGCATGAGCAGAACTGTAAATTTAAACTGGGCAACAAATTCACCTATGGCAAAAATGAAGATGTGTTTTGATAAAAAGTTCCTTTGTCATACTTAGCTCTTCTGAACTTACAGGAAGGATATCATATAATCAGGGAATCCAAAGTGAAGCTCTTTTTAGAACTCACCCTCCTTCTCATAGAGAACATTAAATGGTTGCAGCAGTTCATGTTTCGCACACTCCACCACACCCATCCGAGCCTTCTTCTCATCTTCAAATGCTCTGGCAGGGAAGATGATATTCAGAGGTATCTTTAACTCCACATCAAGTCTTACCATTTTGCTCATATTTTAAAATAGCTCCTACCCTCAGGCAGAAATCATGCTTAGGATTGCTCTTTTACATTACCTTCAGTGAGAAGGAGATGGGGAGAGAGAGGGAGGGAGTGAGCACGTGCACGCTACAAGTCTAGGCAGGAAGGGAGAGGAAAAAGTGTCCCTGGGTGTATGGTCTGTGAGTCAGACTGGTTCCAAGTACTATCACTGCTAAGTATAGTACCTTAAAGTAAATGGCATGGCATCAAAACGCCTTTCCACCTCACTGAAGAAGGCACGTGAAGTTTTCATTTTCAGTCCATACTGTTTAGAGGGGTCTCGTTTGTAAATAGTGGTTCTCTGTCCTGCATCCTTGGCCTGAAAGAGTAATTTAAGTAACATTTGGTCTGGTGAACACTCTGTCACCCCTCTTTGCCAATTCTGGTACTCTCCTCACCTTGCCCTCTCCTGAGCTGACGAGAACATCCACAGCATATACTTCATGTACCTCAAATTCAGCTTTTTCATGGTCCTTCCTAAAAGGAATAGAGAGAAAGGGAATTTTTTTTTTTTTTTTGACACAGAGTCTCATTCTGTCACCCAGGCTGGAGTGCAGTGGCACAATCTCAGCTTACTGCAACCTCCACCTCCTGGGTTCAAGCAACTCTTCTGCCTCAGCCTCCCAAGTAGCTGGGACTATAGGCGCAAACCACCACGCCTGGCTCATTTTTGTAGTTTTTAGTAGAGACAGGGTTTCGCCATGTTGGTCAGGCTGGTTCCGAACTCGTGACCTCAGGTGATCCACCCGCCTCAGCCTCCCAAAGTGCTGGGATTACAGGCGTGAGCCACCACGCCCGGCCTACAGAAAGGGAATATTAAGAGCAACAGGTCACTCCTGAAAACATGGAGTAGAGGGTAGACAAGATTCAGTTGGGAGTATAGAAGAAAACCTGATGACTAGTCTTGTGTGGTATAAGGTGATAAGTAGGGTTGGCACCTACTTCTGCTGGTCTGTGGGATTCTGGATAATGGTTTTTTCTCCATCGATGACATGCTGCTTCAACTGGTGTGACAGCATACCTGTAGACAGGACACAACCTATGGAACGAGCTATCCAGTATCCCAAAAGGTTTCCAAATCTACCCACTTCAGCAGTTTGATGGGGTAGGCAGTGAGAAAACTACCTGGTTATGGAAACACAGGGCTCTGAGATTTCTGGCTTAGACTGGGCTATAGCCAGGATAGATCTTCAAGGGAGCAAAAGCCTCAATTCTGCGAAGCCACTCATTCTTTTTTTTTTTTTGAGATGGAGTTTTGCTCTTATTGCCCAGACTGGAGTGCAATGGCACCCACCACCACGTCCAGCTAATTTTTTATATTTTTAGTAGAGACGGGGTTTCACCATGTTGGCCAGGCTGCTCTCAAACTCCTGACCTCAGGTGATCCTCCCACCTCAGCCTCCCAAAGTGCTGGGATTACAGGCATGAGCCAACGCACCTGGCAAAGCCACTCATTCTTAGACCCTCAACCCTGTTATCTGTTCTCACCTTCTATTGGTGTGCAGTTAAATGAGTGGGCAACTTTGTTCCAGGCTTCTGTCACTTGTGTGTTCTAGAAGTACAACATCAAATGAAAGGTGAGATATCAGGAGCTAGTAAGTTCTCTACAATGAGAATAAGAAGCATAAAAGAACTGAGCATTTTTTGTTTTTTTTTTTGAGATGGAGTCTGGCTTTGCCGCCAGGCTGGAGTGCAGTGGTGTGATCTTGGCTCATTGCAATCTCTGCCTCCCAGGTTCAGGCTATTCTCCTGCCTCAGCCTCCTGAGTAGCTGGGATTACAGGCACACAACACCACGCCCAGCTAATTTTTGTATTTTTAGAAGAGACGGGGTTTCACCATGTTGGCCAGGATGGTCTCAATCTCCTGACCTCGTGATCCGCCCACCTCAGCCTCCCAAAGTGTTGGGATTACAGGCGTGAGCCACCACACCTGGCAGAACTGAGCATTCTAATATCCTCCATCAAGTCCCAATGATTCTCATTCACTGGTTTTTCATTTCATAGCTTGATTATCCCTACAATCTAAAAATACTTTATACAGATGTTCCCCAACTTGCAATGGGGTTACATCTCCAAAAAACTCGTAAGTTGAAAATATCACTAAGTCAAAAATGCATTTAATACACCTAACCTACCTAACATCATAGCCTAGCATATGTTAAATGTGCTCAGAGCACTTAAAAAACATTATCCTACAGTTGGGCAGAATTATCTAACACATGCCTATTTTATAATAGTGTTGAATATCTCATGTAATTTACTAAATACTATATGGAAAATGAAAAACAGAATGGTTGTATACGTATTCAAAGTATAGCTTCTACTGAATGTAGCATCAAGCTGAGGACCAGCTGTATCTGCATATCATTTTACCCAGTGCTTTCACAAAGATGGTCTAATTCAATAAATTTTGCAAGTGAACAGGGCAGATGTATATCCCAATCTAGAAGGCAAGGAAACTGAGTCTCAGGTTAAATGATTTGCCCCAGGTTAAATGACTGCTAAGTGAAAGAACTTGGTCATAAACCTGGGTTTTCTTTTTTCTTTTTGTAGAGACGGGTCTCGCTATGTTTCCCAAGCTGGTCTCAAACTCCTGGGTTCAAGCAATCCTCCCACCTTGGCCTCCCAAAGTGCTGGGATTACAGGCATGTGCCACCACATGCCTATAATGTTAAGTCCAGTGTTTATCCTTTTTTACCTGGCATTCTAATCTGTTTTGTGGGGACAGCAAATGCTTATTTTTCCTTTTCCTTTTGTGAGACAGGGTTTCACTGTTGCCCAGGCTGGAGTGCAGTGGCATGATCATAGCTCACCACAGCCTCAATCTCCCAGGCTCAGGTGATTCTCCCACCTCAGCCTCCCTGGAAGCTGGGAATACAGGCACATGTTACCACACCCAGATAATTTTTGTATTTTTTGTAGAAATGGGGTTTCACCATGTTTCCCAGGCTGGTCTTGAACTCCCAGCCTCAAGCTATCCTCCTACGTTGGCACCCCAAAGTGATGGGATTACAGATGTGAGTCACTGTGCCCAGCCAAATATAGCTAATTTTAAAAAGCTGTTATATAAGGGGTCTGTAGGGAAGGTTGGTAGTTTCATATAGAGTAGCTATAGGTGCCTCATGCATCTTTGGTTCAACCGAGCTTTGGAATTGGATAAAATAGCTTACCTGATTTCCAGGTTTGACCAGGCGTAGGGCAGCTTCAGCACAAAGGTGAGCTGCCTTAATAACATCTGCTTTCCTCCCTGTTACTTGGGTCCCCTGTAGATAAGGACATGCAATCAGTATCTTCTTGGAAAGTCTGTTAACTCAGCTGGCTATCTGGTTAATATCTGTGAGCCCACATACGAAGACCAGCCAATGAACAGGAGGGCAAAAACAACAACAACAACAAAAACCTTTCTCCTTTTGCTTCTCTAGAGACTCTCTCAACTTACGTGGTGATTGGCGGTGGGGATAAGAAGCAAATGGCAGTGCATTCCCTCCACCCCCAAGGCTGAACAGAGATCAAAAGCAGGCCACCCACCTGAGCTACATCAACCACAAAAGTATGAGCTACATTAGCGATGAAGCCATCCACATGGACCCCAAGGTCACTGAAAGGCAAGATCAGAGTACTGCATTAGGAACTGGCACTTTGTAAATGCTTTAAAAAAAGAAAAATGCTTTAAAACGGTTTAACCTTACATTTTTACCAAGTCACCTTCCTTGAGAATATAATCCTGGTCGCTCTTCAAAGGGGAGAAGTGACATACACAGTTATTTACCGAAATGCTGGTGGGAAAAGCAATACCTGTAAAGAAAGAATCATCAGCCTACTGCCTTGCTGTCTCCCGGGAGCCCTAGTGCCCTTCAGAAATGTAGAAGGATTTTTTCAGGGTCTTGCTTAAGTTTCATCAGTTTGGATTAGGTAGGAAACTGCTTGTATCCCACTTGCCATTCCAAATTTCCATACCTCAGCCAGAGCTGGGGTGGGGACTGCGTCATTACAGTGAAAAAAATAAAAACATATAGTACCAAATAAGTGTCAAACGGGAAATTAGTGAGGGATTTTTTTTTTTTTTTTTTTTTTTACCTTTCTTCATTTCCTTTTCTTTCTTGAAGATTTTCCCTGTTTCTTCCATAATCATGGCATCACCTTTCTCACACAGGCTCAGTACCGACACACCTGAGCTAGATGCTTCCACCAAGGACCGAAGTACCCCTGAGGACAGAATCCCATCATGTCAGCCTTGTATGTATTCATTGTCTAGTTACCACCCAAGGAATACCTGGAAGTTGAATTTAAGAGTTTCTATAATACTCCCTAGTGCCATTGCCCTGAGGCTGAAAGGTCAACATTCCCTTCTCTTCCTTACATTATGTGACAACTGGGTATGTGCAAGCCATCTCCCTAGGTAAGGCCTTGGACTTTCCAAAGATGCTACCTTTGGTGTGACAGGACAGAGTTATGAACTTCAGAGGGTTCGCCATGGTATCCCCACATACACGCAAAGACTAGATGAAATTTATAGGCATCAGGGACAAGAAGGTAGATAGAATTGCTGACTCGAAGCCGATGCACTGTTAAATGTTACTGCATTCCTTTCTCAGACACTCTAATTAGGTGTTAGGAATCTCAATCTATATAGATTTATTTCCTCATAAACAAGGGCATAAGCCAAGGGAACTTAATCTAAGGTCCCTGGGTTTCATTTTGGGGGATCATGGCTTATCTAAAAGAAATATGAGGCTAAAGTTATAAACTCTAAGAAAGAGATTTTCTGATTCAAACCACTAATATCTCAAATACTAAAAGGCACCAAAAAAACCAGGGTACGATACTAAATGTCCACTGTGATATAAAGCACAGGTTTGATTTTTGAAATCTCAGTTTTGGTGATTCTTCGAAAGCTGGTAAAACTCAGATTTTCACCCACAGGACGGGAGGCATCCTAAATACCTGTTCCCCACCATCTTTGCGTTAAAACCATTTAAAAGCACAATGACAAGCAGTTTGTATCTCCCTAACTGGGTTTTAAATAAAATGGAAAGGCTAACTGGAAAGAGAGAAAAGAGAAAGTGGCATCTGCCTAGAGTGACAAGCAACTGCTGAGATCGTCAGAGCACACCTGGAATAAGGATGACTTGTGAAAATCCTACAATCAGTCCTCCCTTTTCCAGTAATGTTCACAAGCTTGCCTAGTTGGGATAAGACGGAGACCCCAAAACATTTGAGTTGTCACGTCACTGAGAACAACAAATGTGAATGCTAACTAAGGCTATCTGCACAGATTGGAAAGGTGGTAGTAATGAGTAACTTCAAGAAAAGCCATATATATCTCCAAGACTTGTATTAGAAGCTCCAGGAGTGCTCTCCAACGGTCCCCTTAGCTGGCCCAAGGGTAGAAGGGGGCCCCCACCAGGGTAAGAGCTGAAGTAAAGAAGGAAAGGCTCCAGCAAAGCACGTGGTGGGGAAGCTGGTGTCAGGGACGGTAGTGGAGGAAGAAGGGGGCCAGCCATCCGCAAGGGGACCCAGCAACACGTGCCGGCTCGGCTCCTGACGCCCCGGAGACGCTACAAAAACAGAGGGGCGCTTCTGTCGCCAATAGCTGGGCGCTTACTTTTCGAGGTGGCCTCGCCGCTGCCAGAATCAGAGGAAGCAGAAATCGGGAATGAAGGATAGAACAAGAGAAAACACGTCTTGCCTCCTAACAAACGGCCTCGGGTCGGAACCTACCAGGGTCGCCTTTCTGCGCTCATCCTGGTCGCCGACCCGCACCTCCATAGACTTCAGCCTGGGCCTGGCCGCTCAGGTCCCAGGCGCGACACCGGGTCTTCCCACCACGCCGTCCCCAGCGGACCGGTGCGAGCCCCTCAGTAGCTCAGTCCGCATGACCCCTCCGCTCCAGCCCCTTCGGGGCCAGCCTGTTACCTTTCCCTATCAGCCTTGATTCCCCGACCCCCGAGGCCGCACTCACTGTTGGCGATGTCGCCCCCCATCTTATACTTGGTCACGACCAGGTCCTCAGCGATAGTTTGCTCCTGCTGCTCGTCCTCGCCCGACATCTTCCTACTACCACCACTGCAGCCTCGTTTCCCCTGAGCCGCCGCCGCCTCTGTCTCCCTTCCCAGCCACAGGCTGTGGTCAGAGTCCCCTCGATCCTCGAGGAGAGGGCGAGCGAAAGCGCGAGCAAGCAAGGGAGCGGGCCGGCAGGCGAGAGCGAGAAGCTGCGAGCGCGCGGGCTGAGGCGCAGGGCACGCTGGGACAACTAGTCCTCTCCACCGCCAGCCTCTAGCCGCTCTCGAGGGCTTTCGAACTACAATTCCCAGCCTGCCTCTCGCGCTCCTAAGCCAGGCCCTGGGGCCTTGCCCTCCAAGGGCCTCGCACGCCGGAATCGTCGGGCACGCTGGGAAGGGTCAGGCTCCGGCGGGAAGGCGGAGCCGTTGGGGAGCTTGAGGGGAAGCGTGGTCTCTCCCGGAAAAACCACTTCCACCGAGAACGCTAGCGAGAGCCAGTAACAGAGAGGGGCGGGCTGAGGGGAGAGGGGCGGGGCTACGGCGGGGAAATGGGTTTAGAGTCGAGCCGGCAGGGGTGGAGTAGAGTGGAGCCGCAGCTGGTGGGCAGTGTGTCTACGCCTAGGGCGGGGAGGCTGGGTGCGCCCTTCTTCGGATCCCTGAGTCGGCTGGCGAAACCCGCCCAGCCGGTCCAGTCGTCCTCCGAAGCTGAGAAAACAGGGAGGGGCAGACAGGTGGAAGAAGACCAAGGGTGCTGGGAACGGGGGGCTAACTGGGCAGTCAGACACCGGAGGGATCATCCATTTAAAGGCCTCGCAATCTAGAGACCGGACTCCTAATGAAGTAACATGACCTTGTTGTTCCAATAACAGGCACCTTGATGGGGCACCTAAGGGAAGTGTTCAGAAAGACATGTTTGTTGAGAGTTCTTACCGTGAAAAAATAAAAAGATTTGGTGACTTTTCTAAGATAATGAATTCAGAAGCATCTGGAGGTTTCAGTATTTGGCCTCTGAAGGAGACCAGACACGTGTAGGGCTTTTTATAAGTCCTCAAGCACGTGGGTTCTTTTTGTTATTCCCAGTTGGTTGCCTTGTAGATTCCTACTGAAACCCTAATGAAAAGGAGTATGCGCTATGCTTGTTCTAAAGAAATAGAAGTAGGCTGGGCGCGGTGGCTCACGCCTGTAATCCCAGCATTTTGGGAGGCCGAGGCGGGCGGATCACGAGGTCAGGAGATCGAGACCATCCAGGCTAACACGGTGAAACCCCGTCTCTACTAAAAATACAGAAAAATTAGCCGGGCGCAGTGGCGGGCGCCTGTAGTCCCAGCTACTTGGGAGGCTGAGGCAGGAGAATGGCGTGAACCTGGGAGGCGGAGCTTGCAGTGAGCCGAGATTGCGCCACTGCACTCCAGCCTGGGCGACAGGGTGAGACTCCGTCTCAAAAAAAAAAAAAAAAAAAAGAAATAGAAGTAATAGTAGGACTAGAGAAAGCTGCATGGGACAGAGTAGCACTGTCAGAAGACAGAAAGGTGAGTATCCACTGCTGAGGAGCAGATCTCTTATCTGACATACGAAATGTTTTCATTTGACAGACAGGAAGCTGAAAAAAAACTTTGGCATTTTTATTCAGACACGTATAAAAACAAAACAAAAAACTTCAGTGATCAACAGACGTTTTCCCTCAGTTCCCCATCCAAGGGGACAGAGGTGTGAAGCTGAAGCTGGATCTTCTTTCTGTCCTACCTGGAAGCTTCTCACTGCTGGATGAGAATGGCTTCTAAAAGTGGATCTTGGGGATCCTTGTGAATTTGCCCTCGGATAAGGAGTGAAGATCATTTACGGCACATATGGATTATGGTTTACACAAAGATGTCCAGTTATTTTTCCTTCTGACTACCCCCACCACCACTTCCTGAGATGAGATGTCTGGGAATAGGAGGATGTGGCTGTTGGGGTTAGACTTGATTCAGTGCAAAAACAAGAAACGGTGCCCCTTAAACAAGGGCTGTGACTTAAATCAGTTTTTCTTGGCACCTTACAATAAGAACACATGCATAGGAATTGGGAGGATTTTGCATCCTGGACCTACTGCTTAATTTATTTCATCTCTTTAAGGCTCAGTTTCTTTTTTTTTTTTTTTTCCCTGTAGAGACGGTGTCTTGCTATGTTTCCATAGGCTTGTCTCTAATTCTGGGCTCAAGTGATCTTCCCATCTCAGCCTCCCAAAGTGCTGGGATTACAGGCATGAGCCACTGCGCCCAGTTCTAAAGTTTTTTTTGTTTTGTTTTTTGTTTTTTTAAGAGATGGGGTCTTACTATGTTGGCTAGGCTGGTCTCAAACTCCTTGCCTCAGGTAATCCTTCCACCTCAGCCTCCCAAAGTGCTGAGATTACAGGCATGAGCCACCATGCCTGACTTCCCTTTTTGTAAAATGAGATAATATGTATGTCACAGAATTGTTGTAAGGATGATAAAGGACTAAGTGAGATAATGTAGGTGAAGTTTAGTATGATGCCTGGCTCATAGTTAAGTGCTGAATTATTATAATAGTAATCAATATCTACTCCTAACCTCTTTCTTCACAGATTTTAAGCTTCTGTCTTTCTAGGGGGTTAAGAGTCATAAACCAAAATTACACTTTCCTCTGCTAGGTTTCCTCCCTTTCCTCTTCTTGACAGTCTGATGGGAAACAAAGGCACACATAAGAGCCTAGTTCCAAGTAGTCAGAGCCTGAGAGGAAGGGATATGGAGAGTAATCCTTCATATCTCCAGGAGTGCCTGTGAAAAAGCTGAGGAATGGGACTGGGAAAGCACACAAAATAAGGAAAACCTTTCCTGGGGTTGGGAAAGAGAAGAAAGTGCACAGCTGGCTACATACCATAAGAATTTTGTGTCAAAATGTTTAAAAGCCTCCAAAGATTGAATGGAATTGTCTGGGACTGGGGAAAAGGGGCTGGGACCCGGGAGAGAGAGGGAATAGGGAGAAGAGGGTACCCTCTAAAGGCACTAGCTGCCATTAAATGCTCCCTGAGTGCCACAGGGAGCAGGAGTTACGTTCTCTGGGCATTAGCCTTGGGGAAAAGCCTGCTATGCCAGTAATCAGGGTTATCAAAGGCAGAGTCTGTAGCCTCTAAGCTACGTAGAGTTTTTAGGCGGGCATAATGGACATGGGGGGCCTGATGTTCAGGCCCCTGAAAAGCTCTCATCTCTTCATACCCTTGCTCAGATGCTGGGCAGGCCCCCATGGCTGCATAATCACCCCCAGGACCACCTCCACCTCGTTGCCGATTCATATATTCATAGTCTTCATCTGGAGTTGTGCCAGCAGTGGGCATGATTGGTACAGGGTGGAGTGGGCAACTCTGTGTGCTGCCCAGAGAGGCACTGAGGTCTGACCCCACATCCATGTACTCATAACCCAGCTCCTCAAGGGAACTTGGCCTAGGCGGATGAGGTGGACTGTGCCTTCTCCTCCGGTTCATGTATTCATACTCCTCATCTTCATCTTCTTCTTCAGTACCCAGGACAGAACTGAGACCCACTGAAGAAAGGGTGCCTTCCCGGGAGGAGGGAGTACCTGGGGGTTGAGAAGAAAGGCTAGGTATGTGAAGAACTTCATGGGGGTAGGGGAAAGTTTGAAAAAATTAATAGGACAGAGAGGCATAGGATCACAGAAGAAAAAACAAGAGGAGTCCAGGGAAAGGATTCGAGGAAGAATTGAGGAAAGCCCTAGGAAGAGTCAGGCACCTTTGAGGTGTGTATCTGGCATGACATAACCGTTGACATCCTCTTCCTCTAACCCTGGTGGGGAGAGTGGGGTAACAGGAGTAAGCAGACTGTGGCGCTGGGAATGGTAGGCGCTATCTCCGTGTGGCCGTGGGCTCCGGCTCCTGCTCCGGCTCCTACACATTGACACTTTCTCCTGGAGCTCAGCCTCAGAGCCTGTTACATGGCCCTCTGATGACTCTGATGCCAGGCATCCCCGTGGCATTGGATGTAGAGAGACTGGACGGGGACACCGTTCACTGCTCCCAGAAACTGCAGACTCCTAAGGAAGAAAATAAACAGAAAATAATGCAAGGAGATTTACATGATGAGGAAAGAAGAGAGATTTGTATAGAAGGAAATTGGGTTGTTCACTGCCTTTTTTTTTTTTTTTTTGAGGTAGAGTCTTGTTCTTGTCGCCCAGGCTGGAGTGCAGTGGCATTATCTTGGCTCACTACAGCCTCTGCTTCCCTGTTCAAGTGATTCTCCTGCCTCAGCCTCCTGAGTAGCTGGGATTACAGGCACCTGCCACCATGTGCGGCTGGTTTTTGTATTTTTAGTAGAGACAGGGTTTTGCCATGTTGGCCAGGCTGGTCTCGAACTCCTGACCTCAAGTGATCTGCTCACCTCCCAAAGTGCTGGGATTATAGGCGTGAGCCACCGCACCTGGCCTTTTATTTATTTATTTTTAAGGGACAGGGTCTTGCTCTGTCACCCAGGCTGGAGTGCAGTGGTACAATCTCAGCTCACTGCAACCTCTGCCTCCCGGGTTCAAGCAATTCTCCTGTCTCAGCCTCCTGAGTAGCTGGGATTACAGGTGTGCACCACCACACCCAGCTAATTTTTGTATTTTGGGTAGAGATGGGGTTTCACCATGTTGGCCAGGCTGGTCTCAACCTCCTAACCTCAGGTGATCCACTCCCTCTGGCCTCCCAAAGTGCTGGGATTATAGGTGTGAGCCATCTCGCCCGGCTCTCACTGCCTTCTTTTTTGCAGGACACTGATTAAAATAAACCTCAAAGGTTTCTAATGTCTTCCATACTACTTCTATCAATCTGATCCTAAAACCCAGACTCTCAGCAACAGAACTTACCTGGCAAGACTCCCCAAGATTACCCTGGTTCATGGGCATGTATCCAGATGATGGACTTAAAAGGCTCTGGCTCTAGGATGAAAAAATAAGAAAAAGGTTAAGATGAAGGGAGAAATCTACATTCACCATGGGGGCCTTTGATTAGTTATTC
Organism: Symphalangus syndactylus; assembly: GCF_028878055.3. NCBI lineage: Eukaryota > Metazoa > Chordata > Mammalia > Primates > Hylobatidae > Symphalangus > Symphalangus syndactylus. The sequence goes on from NC_072439.2 coordinate 33,695,742, forward strand.
TGGGTATCTGTAGGGTTTGTGAGGGCTCAGGGTGCAAAGTGTTGGGTAATTAGAAGGTGTCTTACCCCACGTGGCCGATTAAGTGTTCCAACTGGTAGGCTGAGGGCGGAGCCCAGTGTGGTGGTTGCCAGGTTGTCATCCTCTGCTTCCAAGTCTAGGTCTAGGTCTAGTTCTGGCTCCAGCTCTACTTCCTCTAGCTTCTTGTTTGTCAGACCATGAGGCTCTGGCCCAGGGGCTATTCCAGGCCCACTCTCTCTCTATATCGATAGGTGATTGTTAGGGGGAATCCTGGTTCCAGCCAACTCCTCCTTTTTCTAAATTTCCTTAGCACCTCCTACTCCCTACTCACCTTTATGACCAGATACCGTGGTGGGTCTCGGGCCATCCTGGTGAACTCATTGGCTAGTTCTTTAAAGGTCGGGCGAATGTTCTCATCAATCATCCAACCTGGAGATAAGATGTAGGAGGTAGAGACATAAAAGAGAATACATTCCATGGCTGGGCACGGTGGCTCACACCTATAATCCCAGCACTTTGGGAGGCCGAGGCGGGTGGATCACCTGAGGTCGGGGCTTTAAGACCAGCCTGGCCAACATAGTGAAACCCCGTCTCTACTAAAAAGACAAAAAAAAATTAGCTGGGCATGGTGGTGCACGCCTAAAGTCCCAGCTATCTCGGAGGCTGAGACAGAACTGCTTAAACCTGGAACGTGGAGTCACGGTGAGCCAAGGTCACGCCACTGCACTCTAGTATGCGCAACAGAGCGAGACTCCATTAAAAAAAAAAAAAAAAGAAAAAAGAATAGAGCCATAAGAGGAGTACAGAGGGAAGGCAGAAAATGGCTGCAGTCAGGCCGAGCATGATGACTCACACCTGTAATCCCAGCACTTTGGGAAGCTGAGGCAGGCGGATCACCTGAGGTCAGGAGTTTGAGACCAGCCTGGCCAACATGGTGAAACCCCTTCTCTACTAAAAATATAACAATTAGCCAGGTGTGGTGGTGGGTGCCTGTAATCCCAGCTACTCTGGAGGCTGAAGCAGGAGAATCGCTTGAACCCGAGAGGCGGAGGTTGTAGTGAGCCAAGATTGCACCATTGCACTCCAGCCTGGGTGACAAGAATGAGACTCTGTCTCAAAAAAAAAAAAAAAAGAAAAGAAAAAGAAAGAAAATGGTTGGGCTCAGCAGGTAACTCACACTTGACCATCACCATGTAGACATCAATTGTGCAGATCTGGGGCTGTGCCAACCGCTCCCCCTTCTCTAGCAGGTCTGGTACTTCAGCTAATCGCAGTCCTGCATAGGGCTCTGCCCCGAAGGTCATCAGCTCCCAAACTGTCACACCTGGTGCAGGAAGACATGGACTAGTCACTGGCAAAATAGTAGACATGGGCATGAAATGAAGGGAAGGCAGAACCTGATCTGACACAAAAATCTGAAGTGCTTAGAGATTCTAAGAGGGGGTCTCAAAAGGTAAATTTGAAATTGGGGCCAGTGATGGTAGAGAGGGCATCCAGATGCACTGACCATAGCTCCAGACATCACTCTGGTGTGTGTATTTCCCAAAGTGGATACTCTCAAGGGCCATCCACTTGATTGGAGTCTGTGGATTAAAGATAGAGGTATCACAAGTTTATTTCCACAGATTTTCTTAGCATTTCCAAGTCCCAAGTTCTTTTTTTTTTTTTTTTTTGAGATGGAGTCTCGCTCTGTCACCCAGGCTGGAGTGCAGTGGTGTGATCTTGGCCCACTGCAAGCTCCGCCTCCCAGATTCACGCCATTCTCCTGCCTGAGCCTCCCGAGTAGCTGGGACTACAGGTGCATGCCGCCATGCCTGGCTAATTTTTTTTTTTTTTTTTTTTTTGAATTTTTAGTAGAGATAGGGTTTCACTGTGCTAGCCAGGATGGTCTCGATCTCCTGACCTTGTGATCCACCCGCCTTGGCCTCCCAAAGTGCTGGGATTACAGGCGTGAGCCACCACACCCGGCCAGTCCCAAGTTCTTGATCATTATTTTCTTTGTTGCTCTCTGAACTAAAATATCTGGTATCTGCAGCCTTCTCTTCTTGAACTTACCATGAAGCATCTACTTGCCTCTGGAAGAGACCACTGGCTGCTCCCTGGCCCCATGCTTCACTCCACCCCCACCTCCTTACCCTTTGTGTCTCCTCACCTTGGCCTCACTGTATAGCAGCTGCTTATCATCAGGAGGCAGCAGGTCAGCCACACCAAAATCTGCCACCTGAACCTGACTGGGTGACTTGAGTAGCACGTTTCGGGCAGCCAGGTTTCTATGCACCATACCATGTTCCTCAAGGTAGTACATTCCCTGTAGGTATAGGGGAAGAAAGTATTCTTAAGGTTGGGGGAATCAGTCACTGAGATCTGGAATTCCCCCAAATCTTGAAGGTACCTCTCAGCAGCAGTCCCCAACCTTTTTTGGCACCAGGGACCGGTTTTGTGGAAGACAGTTTTTCCAGGGGAAGGAGAGGGTTGGTTTCGGGATGAAATTGTTCCACCTCAGATCATCAGGCATTAGTTAGATTCTCATAAGGAGTGCACAACCTAGATCCTTCACGTGCACAGTTCACAATAGAGGTCAAGCTCCTAAGAGAATCTAATGCTGCCCCTGATCTGACAGGAGGCGGAGCTCGGGCGGTAATGCAAGTGATGGGGACTGGCTGTAAATACAGATGAAGCTTCACTCGCACGCCTGCCGCTCACTTGCTGTGTGGCCCGGTTCCTAACAGGCCATGGACTGGTACCAGTCTGCAGCCTGGGGGTTGGGGACCCCACCTCTCAGAACGTCAACCTTCCCACTTTTTCCTGGCTGGCTCCCAGCCAAGCAGTTCTTATCACAGAATTCCTCCAGGCTTCTCTCACCTTGGCAATTTGTACTCCCCAGTTGAGCAGCAGCTGTGGCCCCAGTGCCCCCCGGTGTTGTCTCACATGATCCAGCAGAGAACCCAGAGGCAAGTATTGAGTGACAAGCTGCAGAGATGACCCTGGGCATAGTCCCAGCAGCCGTACAATGTGGGCATGGTCCAGGCTGCCAATGGCCAGCATATGCTAAGAGACACAAAAGGTATTATCTAGGACACCAACAGGTTCACATACACTTAGCATGTGCACAGCCAGCCCAGGCCCCCCCACCCCCAACATTCTGGCTAACATAGTAGCTGCTGAGAAGCACAGGACCCTGCTTCTACATGATTGTATCTAATATTGTCCTCTCTCCTAGCGGCATACAGAATTTCCTTCACTTACATCTGTCACAGCTTGAAAACTCTGCCGTCCACTCTTGTCCTCAATGACTTTAATGCAGACTGGAATCTTGATTGATTCACCCTCAGGGATCCACACTCCCTGGGAAGTTTGGGGCAGGAGTCGGCATAAGGTCATTCTCCCCAGGTCAATCCTATGCAAAAATCTTTCACCCCTTTGCCCTAGATGCCTTCCCCACCTCTCCAGAATTCCAATGGGTCACTCACTTTGTGCACAGTTCCAAAGACACCCGAGCCAAGCACTTTAAGCTTCCTTAGCTCTGTCTCTTTGAAGATTCTGGCCAAGACTTTGTTAGCCTTCTCACTGGGGTCCAGAGGCTCTATGCTCTGAGGAGCAAATGGGAAGGAGGTACTCAGGAAAGGCCATTCCCATGTCCCACTCCAACCCGCTCCCCATAGGTGAATGCCAAAAGTGGCAGAGCTGCAAGGGCAGGAAGAGGAAGCACTGTTAGTCCTGGAATGCATTATAGGCATATTGAGGTACAGATCCTGAGAATTGAGGAAGTTATTTGTGCTCATGAGATCAGGAATCAAAGGGGTTGGGTTTTCCATTTGATGGAGGAGCACGAAGTGGGGAAGGGGACAGCTAGGGAGAGTTGGTAATACTATTACCACCTTGAGTACCTTTTATACAGTGCTCTGTGCTTTCCAAAGCACTTTCACATACATCATCCCCCTTTACCCTTACAGCCATCCTGGAAGGATAAATGTTATTTCCTCTGTATAGATGCATAAACTGAGGCACAGAGAAGGTAAGTAACTTCTTCAAAGTCATGTGGCAAATTAATGGCACAATCAGGACTAGAATGCATGCCTCCCATTTCTCTGACCAGTTTTCTTTCTAGGCGACCACACTACTTCCTTGAAGAAAGGGATCAAATCTCTGGGGAAAGAGGAGGGGAGTGACATTCATCCCATCACTGACCCCTGGGTGCACAGGGTACCACTCAAAATTAAGCTATAAAGAGACTTCCAGGGCATGCAAAAAAGAAAGAAAAGAAAAAACAAAAGTAAGCTAAGTACTCACCTCACCCCGTTCCAAGTATCGCCTCATAGCCCTTTTATTCTGAATCCGGCGCCCACGCCAGTAGAGAAAAGTGCCGCCCAGCATCATGAAAATCACTACCAATCCTGCTATCACTGTCAAAGCCATTGTCAGATGGGTTTTGCTATGGGATATATAGAAACCCAACATTATCCTGGGTTTGCATCTTCCTTACAAATGTCAACTATACTTGTGCTGAAGGTATGATGCTGATCTGGGGCAAGAAATTAACATTCACATGTATATCCTTAAGCACTAAAGGGACCAACCTAAATCTGGACCAGTCTTAGACTACTGGAAGTTAGTTTTAGGAAGGGAAGTCCAGAAGCCTGCATTCTTGAGTCCCAAGTGTCCAGTGATAGTGGACTGTGTACATAAAAGGCCAGAATGAAGACAGCCTCCCTCTTCTCTCCAGGTAACCACCTCCCTCCCAACTCCCAAATATCCCCAGTTTCCAGAATCTCCAACCCCATCATACCCGATCAGCACCAGTGTTTGTCCTAAACAGTCTTGAAGCTCTGGTCCTTTACACCTAGGAAAGAAAGTCACCGCCTTAAATGAGAGCTTGGACAACAGAGGCTCAATTTCACCAGCCTAACATACAAAAGCTTGTTTCAGAACTTACCATGGCATCCCATCCTGGAGCCCAAAGCTGATCCCAAGACATGGTCTCCACCTCCAGCTCACTAGCTCTCCCCAAGCCCCTCTTCTGTGAAAATCCCTTGAACTGAGGTTATTCCAGGTTCCCAAAACTGTGGTGTAATTTTGTGCTGTTACTGATTTTCCCTCTCTCCAATCCTTCGCTACACAGCTGGGAGTGATTTTTATTTTTTTTCTTTTTTTTTTGAGACGGAGTTTTGCTCTTGTTGCCCAGGCTGGAGTACAATGATGCAATCTCAGCGCATCGCAACCTCCACCTCCTGGGTTCAAGAAATCCTCCTGCCTCAGCCTCCCGCATAGCTGGGATTACAGGCATGCGCCACCACGCCCGGCTAATTTTATATTTTTAGTAGAGATGGGGTTTCTCCATATTGGTCAGGCTGATCTCGAACTCCTGACCTCAGGTGATCCACCCGCCTCGGCCTACCAAAGTGCTGGGATTACAGGTGTGAGCCACTGCGCCCGGCCAGCTGGGAGTGATTCTTAAATCACAGCCTCTCTCTTCTGTCTGCTTCCCTCACCCTAGTTCTATGCTCCTACCCTTCCACCTGACCCCCCTCCTTATTATCCCATCACTGACCCCTGGGTGCAGTTCTCGTGGCAGGGCCGACATTCATTCTGAACATCTGGGTACTTGTAGATTGGGCCCTTGGCACCTAGGACTCCATGGGGGCAGCTGCTCACACAGTGGGGCCCATCTCGAAAATGGGCACATTGAGCACAAGTATCAGAGCCCTGAGTGGAAGAGAGAAGGTCAGGAAGAATCAGATCCCAAGGTCAATTCCGTACCTCCCAGCAAAGACCAACCCAGACATTCAGGATCTTCTATCTGCAGGCCCTAGCATTATCTGGCCTCTCTGTGCTATCCTTAGCCATATCATTCCCCAGATGCTCCAAGTATTGCCCCTTCTCTGTCTCCCTTGGAGATCCTGGTGCTACTACTATACCGAGCCATTGCATGTGGCAGTGCCCTCCATGGGTTGGCATTCCGGGTGGCAGGAGAAGCATTCGGCCTCATGGGCAAATTCTCGAGGCTCCCTGCAGTGGGGAATAAAGGGAGGGGGGTCACTTCCAAGTCCTGACCTTCATGCCCTGATCTCACAACCACAGGTCTCCTACCTCACTCCCACCAAGGTACATGCAGAAAGCTGTCTTTTATTATATGCCACCTGAACAGTTCCATTGCAGGGCCCCACCCCCACCCATCCTTGACTGGCTCCCCTTACTGTACCCATTCAGAAAGTTGCAGTGGGTCACACAGACACCTCCTCGGCTATAGTTTCGACAGGACAAGCACTGACCAGGGCCCGGGCCCCAGCATCCCCCAGAGGAGCACAGTGGGTCACACACTTTGCCCTCTGCCACTGGAAAGGAAGGGGTGGGTTAGGAGTCTGAGGACTCCCAGCAAGCCCTCTCTTCATTATTCTTCCTCGTTACTGCTTCCAGCCTAACAGCCCCCTTCTCCTTGGTTCCATCCCTCAACCCTACTCCCACGTCTAGGGCAGAATAGTCCTTTCAGCCCTCTCCTCCCTGACTCCCTATTCTCACCACCCAGCAGACCCTTTCCCTCACCGCAATCTCTGCGTGGCCGATTATGCTTGATGTCTAGTCGCTCTTCTGTAGGCCCCCGAAGCACCTTGGTCCAGTTCAAAGAGTGGTGGTAGCAGAGCTGCCTATTGGCACTTATATAGATACGCCCAGCACTAATTTCCTTCAGGGATCGGAAGCCCAGAGATGTGACATTCAAATTCTTCATGATCAACAATGAGAAGCCCCGGCTGCGAATAAGGAGACAGGATGAGAGGAGAGACTACGAAGGGAACATTAACTATTCAAAGGATTCATGTTAGTCAAGAAATTCGCTCAGTGCTAGTCAGATCCACTGAGAGGGAATCCCCCTCCTTTTGCCTTTTCCACATGAAACTCTGAAACTCTTTGGTTTTGAGGCACTGCTGTATGAGACAGTGCCTTGTATTTTCCTAAAGAATGCCTATGACACAGGCTTCATGGCCTGAAGATGCCACTTCCTCCGTACCCTTTACTCACTTGTAGAGGCTTCTGCCTCCAATGGTTGTCAAGTTGGAAAAAACACTGAAGTTGTGCATGTGGGGTGGCCAGGACTGGATGTTCAGGTAACCTGAGGAGTTGGAGAGAGGCATATGGGCAGGGAGGCTTCTTCTTTCTTGGGTTCTCCTGGCTCCTCCCCTGTAACTTGGGACGTGATTTTCTCAAGTAGTTATACTGCAATTTATGCCAGTGGTTCACCTATTCTTCTAGAAAGGGCAAACTCTCTGCCACTCACCTGTGATCTCCCGTACTGTCCGGAAGACACTGAGCTTCTCTGGGTCCAGGGCAGGGATCTTGTGCCAGGGGTCTCTGAGTAGAACAGTAGAAACCGGTCAATAAGGTAAAGGTATAATTCAGTGGCAGTGAGCACACCCAGCCTCAGAATTTGGTTTCTAAATATCATTCTCCACTAAAAGGAAACATTCCTTGGAGAAATGGCTGGGATGGGGGAACTATAATATGAGCCCAGAGCATCTTGTGCAAACAAGAAAAGACTCAAAGAATTAAGGGTACAGCCCAAACAACACAGGAGCCAACTTGGAGGGGCTGGCTAAAATAAACAATGATTGTAAAGGATTATAACCATTGACTAGAATAAAATAAGTATCCATAAGAGTAAATAAATAGGAAAGGAAGACTTTTTTTTTTTTTTTTTGAGACAGAGTCTTGCTCTATCACCCAGGCTGGAGTACAGTGGCAGCAATCTCGGCTCACTGCAACCTCCACCTCCTGGGTTCAAGTGATTCTCCTGCCTCAGCCTCCTGAGTAGCTGAGAATACAGGAGCACACCACCATGCCTGGCTGATTTTTTGTATTTTTAGTAGAGACGGGGTTTCACCATGCTGGCCAGGCTGGTCTCGAACTCCTAACCTCATGATCCACCTGCCTCGGCCTCCCAAAGTGCTGGGATTACAGGCGTGAGCCACTGCACCTGGACTTTTTTTTTTTTTTTTTTTAAAGAGACAGGGTCCCACTCTGTTGTGCAGAGTGAGTGCACTGGCTAGAGTGCATTAGTGCCATTATAGCTCATTGTAACCTTGAACTCCTGGGCTCAAGCAATTTTCCCACCGGCTCCCAAAGTGCTGAGATTACAGGCATAAGCCACTGTGCTCAGCTGGAAAGACTCTTCCTAACAGTAGAATGCCAACAAACAAATGCAGAAGGAATAATGGAGTTAGAAAATTATCATTTGGCAGCTATCATAACAATAATTGATTCAGGCAATTATCCGAAGACATTCATTAATTGTGAATGGAAAAACAGTAACTTTACAGTAGAAAAACCTGACAGATATCACCATAACTAAGTGACCAGAGACATTGCGAGTGCTGGGACAAATCAACATCACATACATCCTCAATAGGATGCCCTGAGCTCACAGCCTCTGTGGTGTTCTTATCAAACTCCAGCCTGGCAGCGGTGCATGCCTATAATCCCAGCACTTTGGGAGGGCGAGACAGGAGGATCGCTTGAGCTCATGAGTTCGAGACCATCCTGGACAACATGCTGCAACCCTGTCTCTATAGAGAATGGCTTGAACCTGAGAGGTGGAGGTTGCGGTGAGCTGAGATCATGCCACTGCACTCAAGCCTGGGAGACAAGAGCGAAACTCCGTCTCAAAAAAAAATATATATATATATATATACATGTATAAATATATAATAATAATATATATTAGATATTGTATATTATAACATATATGTAATATATACTATATTATATATGTATATTTATATATAAATTTATATTTATGTTTATATATAATGTTTATGTTTATATATATTATTTATATATATATATATAAAATTAGCCAAGCATGGTGGCATGCACCTGTAATCCCAGCTACTCAGGGGTCTGAGGTGGGAGGATCGATTGAGCATGGGAGGCAGAGGTTGCAGTGAGCCGAGATCATGCCACTGCATTCCAGCCTGGGCAATAGAGCCAGACCTTGTCTCAAAAAACTACAAAAACTTGAATCTAATCATGAGGACACATCAAACTAATCCAAACTGAAGACCATGCTGCCCATTACCTAACTTATACTCATCAAGAATATCATGAAAGATAAACAAAACCTGAGCAGCTGTTATAAAGGAGATTGAAGAGCCACGATAACTGAATGTAATGTATGATCCCAAACCTTAGGAGGACAATTAGTGACATGTGAATAAGTTCTGTAGCTTAGATAATATTTTGTGTCAATGTTAATTTTCCTATTCAAACAACTATGCTGTGGTTATGTAAGAAAATATTATTTTTAAGGAATATACACTGAAATATAACAGGGGTAAGAAAGAATCGTGTGAAAATTTACCCTCAAGTGGTACAGGAAAACAGTACCATGTTTTGTGTGTGTGTGTATGTGTGTTTGTGTGTGTGTGTTTGTGTGTGTGTGTGTGTAGAGAGAGAGAAGTGATAAAGTATATGTGGTATTTTTTTTGGCAGGGGACAGAGTCTCGCTCTTTCACCAGGCTGGAGTGCAGTGGCATGATCTCGGCTCACTGCAACCTCCGCCTCCCGGGTTCAAGCAATTCTCCTGCCTCAGCCTCCTGAGTAACTGGGATTACAGGCACCCGCCACCACGCCCAGCTAATTTTTGTATTTTTAGTAGAGATGAGGTTTCACCATGTTGGCCAGGATGGTCTCAATCTCTTGACCTCGTGATCCACACCTAGTGATCCACCTGCCTTGGCCTCCCAAAGTGCTGGGATTACAGGCCCGGCCATATGTGGTATGTTAACATTTGGAGGATCTGGGTAAAAGAGTATATGGGGGGCCAGACGCGGTGGCTCACACTTGTAATCGCAACGCTTTGGGAAGCTGGGGCGGGTGGATCACTTGAGGTCAGGAGTTTGAGACCAGCCTGGCCTACATGGTGAAACTCTGTCTCTACTAAAAATACAAAAATTAGCCGGGCATGATGGTCCACACCTATAATTCCAGCTACTCAGGAGACTGAGGCAGAAGAATTGCTTGAACCCGGGAGGCAGAGGAGGCGGAGGTTGCAGTGAGCCAAGATTGCACCACTGCACTCCAGCCTGGGGAACAGAGTGAGACTTTGTCTTAAAAAAAAAAAAAAAAGTATATGGGGAATTTTATACCATTCTTGCAACTTCAGTGTAGATCTAAAATTATGTCAAGATAAAAAATTGAAGGAAAAAAAAACAGGGCCGGGCGCGGTGGCTCACGCTTGTAATCCCAGCACTTTGGGAGGCTGAGGCGGGCGGATCACGAGGTCAGGAGATCGAGACCACGGTGAAACCCCGTCTCTACTAAAAATACAAAAAATTAGCCGGGCGTAGTGGCGGGCGCCTGTAGTCCCAGCTACTCAGAGAGGCTGAGGCAGGAGAATGGCGTGAACCGGGGAGGCGGAGCTTGCAGTGAGCCGAGATTGCGCCACTGCACTCCAGCCTGGGCGACAGAGCGAGACTCTGTCTCTCAAAAAAAAAAAAAAAAAAAAAAAAAAAAAAAAAAAAAAACAGGTGGTCATAGTGGTTTTTTTTCCCTCTCTCTCTCTCTCTCTCACACACACACACACACACACACACACACACTTTAAATGCTGTCCTATAGACTAGAAAGTCCCTTTGTCCTTTGTTGCTCCAAGGAGCAGAATGAGTGAAAACAGCTAAAAGTCATGGGGAGACAGAATTTTCTTTTCTTTTTTTTTTTTTTTTTTGAGACGGAGTCTCACTCTGTCGCCAGGCTGGAGTGCGGTGGTGTAATCTCAGTTCACTGCAATTTCCGCCTCCTGGGTTCAAGTGATTCTCGTGCCTCAGCCTCCCGAGTAGCTGGGATTACAGGCATGTGCGCCACCACACCCAGCTAATTTTTGTATTTTTGGTAGAGATGGCATTTCACCATGTTAGCCAGGATGGTCTCGATCTGACCTTGTAATCTGCCCGCCTCGGCCTCCCAAAGCACTGGGATTATAGGCATGAGCCACTGGGCCCGGCCTGGAGACAGATTTTTATCCAAATCTAAGGAAGAACTTTTAGAAAACTTTAAGAAGGAGGTTGGGTGCTGTGATCCCCAGCACTTTGGGAGGCCAGGATGGGAGGATTGCTTGAGCACAGGAGTTTGAGATCAGCCTGGTCAACATAGCAAGACCCTGTCTCTACAAAAAAATACAAAAAAATTAGTCAAGTATGATGGTGTGTGCCTATAGTCCCAGCTACTTGGGAGGCTGAGGTGGGAGGATCTCTTGAGCCCAGGAGGTCGAGGCTACAGTGAGTTGAGATCATGCCACTGCACTCCAGCCTAGGTGACAGAGCGAGACCCTATCTCAAAAAAGAAAAAAGAATAAAAAAGAAAACTTTGAGAAGGAGGATATGTTGATCCTGTCCCTTGTTCCTTGGCAGTGCGATATTGAATTGCTCAAAGATGTTCCTGAGGGGACCCAAGGCCTGGATGGAAGATGTGTTAAGCATTCTTTCAGGTCCTTTGTAACAGGCTAGAATTTTATGACTTTGATTCCTAGTCAGCTCTACATAGGACAGTTTTGGCCGATAAAATGAACTGTGAGGGGTGCATGGGCTGGGGTCTAAGGAGGGAAGGCAGGATCTCTAACCCATTGAGGCCGGTGATCAGAAAGTCCAGGTTGCCCAGGATCTTGGTGCAGTTCACAAATCCATCGATGTTGCTCGAGTCCACAGTCTGGAAGCGGCTCCCAGAGCCTGTCCCCTCACAGGCTGCAAATGTAAGAGAGGTTCAGTGGGGGCGGTCTGCGCAGGCTCAGAGGAAAGGCTGTCTCTTTACAGCTTCTTACCATCTCCTACCCACCTTTGGGACATAGTCCCCCACAAGGCTCACACATCTTGAGCCCATTTTTATCTACTTCCATCTTGTCAGGAGGACAGGCCCTGACACAGGATGTTTGATCCACCACAAAGTTATCTAGGGAAGAGGAGGAGGACACCATTAGAGATGAGGGAGGAACACCACCAGCTACCAATGGAACCCTTGCTCTGGGCCTAGGCTCCCTCCAGCTCTGCACTGGATTTGTCCCCATCTGCCACCCTAGATCCCTTAAGTGCTACCCTATAGATTCGAAAGTCTCTTCACTATTTGTTGCTACAAGAAGCAGAAGTAAGGGTGATAGCTGAAGTCATGGGAGGACTGGACGTAAGGGTCACTCACCAGAGTGGTTAGATGATCATAACCATTCACCAGTCTCCCTGTTTATCACCAACTGGATTCTTTTTCCCTTCCACAATTTTGTCTAAAATCTTGGATCTACTATTATTGATCATTGTTCCTTCCCCTCAGACACTTACGGGGACAGCTGGCTACACAAACTCCTCCATACTGATACTTGGTGTGGGGATTGGGTTCCAGCTGGAAAGTTAGCTTGTTGTAGACAAGAGGCTGTGGACAGCGAGGTACACAGGCTCCACTGTCATTGAAGTGCCGGCAGGCCTGGGAAAAAAGGAGGCTCATCAGATTTATGTTACGTGTGTACCCCCACCTCCTCCTCAAAGGCCACATCCCAATTTCAGAACCCAGGCAATGGAAAGAGTACGTACAAAGCAGTCTGTGTCCTGAGGGCCTGAGCAGCCCCCAGCACACTCATCATGGCAGCACTGGTTGGGGTTGGGCCCAAAGCAGTGACCATTACACTGAGGAGCACAGATGGTCTTGGTCACTATGGAAGGAAAGAAAGCATGGCTATTAGGGCTCCTAGGACTGAATTCTGAGGCCACTGCTCATGCCTCCCCCGCAGTGTTGACCCAGGCTTGGGGAGGAAAGGATATGAAAGCGTATGAGTGAAGTTTTTGGAGGGAAGTTCAAACCCACATGTCTGGCAGTCTTCTGGTCCAGGACCCCAGCATCGCCCCTTGCAAACCTCATGACAGGGGGGACCTGGTTGGGAAGGAAGGCAACACAAGGGGCCATCAGGGCTAAGAAAGGCTTGTTTGAATCAACAGGGTATGATGTCAGCACACAGGCACCTCAATCCCGGGAAGCAAAAAGCCAGGGCTGTGTCCCTCCCTGCCCTTGGAGAGCAGGGCTGGGCTCAAGTGAACCTGTCAACAAGGGGCGGGGCCACGCCTCCATACCACCCACTGGGCAGCTGAAGGGGAGGGACTGGGGCAAATGCCAACCTTAGTCCCAACCCAGGAACTTAGTTCCTCCTGGGCAAACTGAATACATGCAGGAATATATGCATGTGAATTGTCAGGGGAAGGTGGGCTCCAAGGTGAAGGGAGTATATTCTAGTGGAACAAGTAACAGATGTGGAGTCTAAAGATCTGGCTTCCCTGCTTAGTACCCAGGGATTTTTTTTTTTTTGAGACAAGGTCTCACTCTGTTGCCCAGGCTAGAGCGCAATGGCACAATCACAGCTCACTGCAACTGCAGCCTCCTGGGCTCAAGCAATTCTCTGCCTCAGCCTCCTGAGTAGCTGGGATTACAGGTGCGAGCCACTACGCCTGTCTGATTTTTTACATTTTTTGTAGATTTTTTGCTATGTTACCCAGGCTGGTCTTGGACTCCTGAACTCAAGCGATCCTCCCACCTTGGCCTCCCAAAGTGCCAGGATTATAGGTATGAGCCACCAAGCTCAGCCTGCTCCTTTTCTTAAAACACCTCCTCTGTGGTTTAGATTCCAGGAGACTGGCATTGGTCCCTCCTGGTGGGCTGCTGAGTCAGGGACCCGAGGTGTTTGTTCAGTGGGGAGATGGGTTCAGATCAGGAATATAAGGATGATGGAAAGAAGGGAGTCACTCTGGTTTGGTGGGACTGGGAAGCAATCTTGATCATGGCCACTTACAGCTTCTGCCATTGTCCTTCACCACTATCTCAGCATCTCGGTCCCTCACGATGTCCCTCCAGTCAATTGTGTCCATGTGACAAAGCTTATCGTTCTTCTCAATATAAACACCCCCTGACAGAATCTCTGAGGTAGGGAAAGAAGTGACAGGGTTAAGGGCCGCAGCAGAACGCCTCTTCCTTACCTCTCCACCCATCCAAAAGGACACCTGAGACTCAGGAGTGGGAGAATGAGGCAGACAGATAGGTCCAATTAAATCCAAGCTGCAGAGAAGACTCCCTTTATAAGATGAGAAGTCAGGCCAAAAGAAACTCCTGCCTCCTCAGTCACCTGTCCAGATCCGGTTTAGCCAGTGGGGGAGGGGAAGGGAGAGAGGGAGAGAAGATTTCTGACTCAACATCCCCTCCCCCAAGCCCTGCCCATATGTTTTCCAACTGACTGAGACAGGGAGAAGCAGGAGATAGACAGGTGGTTTTTAACCCCTATATTCCTCCAGCTCATAGGGGTTTGGTTTAGGAGAGTAAAGGTAGAATTCCTAGGGAAGGAGGGACATCCAGGTATACTGTACTTTGGTTTTTTTTTTTTTTTTTTGAGATGGAGTCTTGCTCTCTGTTGCCCAGGCTGGAGTGCAGTGGCGCGATCTCGGCTCATTGCAAGCTCCGCCTCCCAGGTTCACGCCGCATTCTCCTGCCTCAGCCTCCCGAGTAGCTGGGACTACAGGTGCCCGCCACCACACCTGGCTAATTTTTTGTAATTTTAGTAGAGATGGGGTTTCACCGTGTTAGCCAGGATGGTCTCGATCTCCTGACCTTGTGATCCGCCCACCTCGGCCTCCCAAAGTGCTAGGATTACAGGCGTAAGCCACCGCGCCCAGCCTTTTTTTTTTTTTTTTTTTTTTTTTGAGACGGAGTCTCACTGTCACTTATGCTAGATTGCAGTGGTACAATCTCGGCTCACTGCAACCTCCACCCCCCAGGTTCAAGTGAGTCTCCTGCCTCAGCCTCACGAGCAGCTGGGATTACAGGTGCGCACCACTATAGCCAGCTAATTTTTTTTTTTTTGTATTTTTAGTAGAGACAGGGTTTCGCCATGTTGGCCAGGCTGGTCTCAAACTCCTGATCTCAAGTGATCTGTCCTCCTTTGCCTCCCAAAATGCTGGGATTACAGGTGTGAGCCATCACGCCTGGCCTCCGGTACACTGTACTTTGAAGTTAGAGAAATGGGTAACAGATCCAGCTCTGACTCCAGCCCCTCAAGGACACAGGGTTCCTTTCCCTGGAGCAGATGCCCCTAGCTCCCCCTACTGGGGGCCCTCTATTGCTTAGGGAGCAATGGACCTTTAGACAGTGGCCAAGGTGACAGGCACCTTGGAAGAGGCACTTAGAGTGAGCAGTCTTGGGTCATCATCAAGGAGGTACCAGTCTTGGGCTGGCTGAGGAGTGAGGCCAGAAGGAACCATCGGGAACTGACCGGTGAGCTGAGTCAAGCGGAGCTGGCGCAGTGCGTGGCTGGAGTTGGTGTTATAGTTCAACATGATGAAGATGGCAAACTTCCCATCGTAGACCTGGGTCCCTCGCACCACGCGGAGGTTGGGCAATGGTAGAGTAGAGAATTCATTCATGGCCACGAGGACATAGCCTGTCACTTCTCGAATCCACTGTGACAGAGCAGATAATGTCAATGAGAGAGACAACAGGGCGAAATAATCTCAATCCCCTCTCCTCTTTCAGGCATTAAAGACTCTTTAACTCTTTTAATTCTTCCTTCTTTCTTCCCTTTCTTTTTTTCTTTTTTTTTTTAATTTGAGACGGAGTTTCGTTCTTGTTGCCCAGGCTGGAGTGCAATGGTGCAATCTCGGCTCACCACAACCTCCACCTCCCGGGTTCAAGCAATTCTCCTGCCGCAGCCTCCCAAGTAGCTGGGATTACAGGCATGCGCCACTACACCTGGCTAATTTTGTATTTTTAGTAGAGACGGGGTTTTTCCATGTTGGTCAGGCTGGTCTCGAACTCCTGACCTCAGGTGATCTGCATTTGGCCTTTTTTTTTTTTTTTTTTTTGGTGAGACAGGGTCTTGCTCTGTCACGAGTGGCACGATCTCGCTCACTGCAGCATCAAACTCCTGGGCTCAAGCAATCCTCCCACCTCAGCCCTCCAAGTAGCTGGGACTACAGGTGCATGCCACCATGCCCAGCTAATTTTTGTATTTTTGTAGAGACAGGGTTTCACCATGTTGCTCAGGCTGGTCTTGAACTCCTGATCTCAAGTGATCTGCCTTCCTTGGCCTCCCAAAGTGCTGGGATTACAGGCATGAGCCACTGCACCTGGCCTTAACTCTTGCTAATTCTCTTTTTTTTTTTTTTTTTGAGACGGAGTCTTGCTCTATCGCCCAGGCTGGAGTGCAGTGGCGCAATCTCGGCTCACTGCAAGCTCCGCCTCCCGGGTTGACGCCATTCTCCTGCCTCAGCCTCTCCGAGTAGCTGGGACTACAGGCGCCCGCCACCACGCCCGGCTAATTTTTTGTATTTTTTTTTTTAGTAGAGACGGGGTTTCACCGTGGTCTCGATCTCCTGACCTCATGATCCGCCTGCCTTGGCCTCCCAAAGTGCTGAGATTACAAGCGTGAGCCACCGCGCCCGGCCAACTCTTGCTAATTCTTATTTGGGAGTAGGGAGTAGACTGTGTCACACTACTGTGTCACTTCTGGGAGTGAAGACAGGCAGCTTTCTCCTCAAAGCTCCTCATACCGGGAGGGCCCCTTCCTCATCTCCCCAGGTACCCTCTCGGTCCTCAGGTGTCCCTCTGCACTAGTCCTTGCTGACCTTGCACTACCATAGAACACCACCTGCCCCTGCCCCTGCCCCTATATATCCCTGGCTACAACAGTGAGGCCGTAGGTCCCAGATGACAGCCACTGTCCCCATAAATACACGGGTTTGAATCTTAGGAACTCCTGAGTCTTAGGAAGGGTGAACTCCAGCAGAAGGTAGCCCTGAAGAGGGAAGGAGGGTTCTAGGGGAGAATAAAGAGGAGCAGGTTAAGGAACGAGGGTGGGCACACTAACCTGCAGGAAGGAGAGGTCGGCATTGTGTCCCGTGAGCACAATCTCAAGGTTCCCCATCACCACCTCACACCTCTCGTAGAGCTTGTACAGTGTCTGGTATTGGTTCTCAGCATCGCCGGTCACACTCAGGCCATTTAGAGTCCCAGGACACACTGTTCAAAGCAGAGGGAAGAGTGGCTGAGGGCTGAACACAAATTCTCAGCCCATCTACCATCCCCCAAGATCACCCCCTTGGTTGCTGTCTTCCAGTTACATTAGAAGGATCAGATGGCATTTGCCTCCAACCCTCCCACAAGCGATAGGCAGAAGCTGTAGTGGCCTGAGAGCTTTCCCTCTTCTCAGAATCCCCTTACCATCCCATGAATGGGAAGGTGAAAAGATTTCCTTTTTCTACCTGGGACCCCTCTGTGCTTCTTTTGAGTACTAAGGGGTTAATTGAGAACGAAGACAGGGAATTTGTTTCCCTCCCTAGAAAAGAGAAGTTAGGAAAAGGCCGCAACTTTGATTACCCTCTTCTCCCCCTCCAACTAGGGCACTCACTTCTCTACCCTCATCCTGCCTCTCTCTAGGTCCTGGAATAAATATCTCTTTGGGGCTAGTACACAGCCCCTATTGTGTCTACTGAGGGTGGGATGGGGGCAGAGGGTGGGGGCAGTGCCTGGGGCCACAGTCCAGCCCACAATGAGGCGATTCTATCCAGGAGGGGGGCTGCCCCACCCTGTCCCTAGACACCCCGTCCTCAGCAGCACTCCCCTCCACCCTCAAGCCTTGGGCTCAGACAAGTGACCTCAGTAGAGGGGGGAGCTCTGGCAGTAGTGGGGCGAGGGGGGGGTCAATGGGAGCTTTGTCTTTAAAGCTGGAAGATAAGGAGCTAGTTGCCTCCCCGCCTTCCTAAACTCAGGCTTTCCTTCTCACTCTCTCCCCCATCCCAACACACTCTAGCAACCTCAGCATCACTTTCCAGCCCTAGAGTATTTTTCAGCAAATACAGAGGAACCTGGAGAGAAATAGTAGCAGATGCCTCACACTGAGCCTCCACCCAATTTCACTGTTAGAAGAGGTTCATGAAGAAGCCTTTCACCATGGCAATCCTCACCCGCACTAGGGGAGAGCCTAGACTAGGGGTACATGGCATGTCAGCCTTGGGAGTTCACTCTTCTTTGCAAATGTGGTGGACAATGGGCTATGGGAAGTCCTGGACTCTGAAGCCCTACCCCAGTCTCTTTCCTCTGGTTCAGTGAAAGACTATGTGTGGGGTGGGGAGTAGGGGGTAGATACCACCTGCTCCAGCCACCCTTCCCTGAGGCGGTGGTAGCTCAGTGGGAGGCAACAGTGGGAATGGAGGGAGGGAGACTGGTGAGGCCCCAATCCCTCCTATAACATACACCCCTAGTCTGACTTCTTGACCTTGGAGGACTCCTTATCACTCCCCATGAAGGCTGGCTAGTCGCAGCAAAGATAGCTAGTTCCAGAGGAGCTGGGAACTCCAGGGTCCTCGGGTTGAAATGAAAGAGACTAGGAAGGTTAGTCATTTCTGGAACAGCCCCACCCCAATCCCCTTCCTGGCAGGATACCCCCTTTCCCAAGTTATAGTGCCAACACTTCTCCCTAGATAAGGGAGGAGCCAAGCTTTCTGCACAGGGAAGTAGTAGTGTGGGCACACACATACACACACAACGTACACACGAACACGTACACATTGGTCCTGCTGGCCCAGGAATCTATAGATGGGTTTCCTTGCAGGAAGTATTTCAGGTGGCCCCATCTATCCCACGTGCCCATAAGTGTTTGTGCAGACTTTGTGTCTGTGCTTAGAAGGCTACAGTGTTAGACGTAGCCCAGTTCCCTGCTACCCTGAGGGTAAAGTCCATATTACACAAACAGGGGGCAAAGGGCCTGGGCAGGAAGGGAGCACAAACAACACCTCTGGGGAGGAGCTAGGCAGCTTGGGGAGCAGGGCAGGGAAGGGGAATCATAAAAATCCCTTCTGTACCCAGGGACCGGGAGCATAGAGAGGGGCAGTGTCACAGGCCCTCCTTTGGTAGAGAGCACTAGGGGTGGGATAGAGCCAGAATCTCCAGCCCCTCCTCAACCAGAGGCCTCCCCTCCAACATCCCCCACCCCCATCACAGCCAGGACAAAGGGGCTATAGAAGGACTGAGACAGGGCCGGATGCCCAGAGGCTGCAGGACCCAGATAAAGGGTAAAGAGACCCAACCATGCCTGCCTCCTGCCTCCCCAGGGAGGGTGGCCAGAATCTGGTACTTCTGGGTTTCTGGGTGAAGACTGCAGGAGTCTGGATGGGACAGTTATACAGTCACTCCACTGCTCCCTCCCACGCCAGTCCCCAGACCACCCCCCTCCACCAGCTGGGAGTGTTCACATCTAAAAATCCCAGGATCTAAATTTAGACCCAGCAACTGTGAGGGAAGCACAGGTGGTTTCTTCCACTCCCACATTGGGGAAGGGGCCCTGGCTGTGCCAAACCCCAAGCTGAGATCTGAGGGGAGGGGAGAAGATCCACAGAATTTCAATCCTCAGGTGTCCACGGTCCCAGAGACACCCCAAAGGGGTGGGCTCAGATAGCATGGGAGTCGGGGGAGGACTGGAGAAGAGCAATCCGGGGCTCTGTCTAGGGTCCTAGAGACAGTGTCAGACAATAAGCAAAATGGGGGCGGGGGGCACAAGCTGAGCCCAGGAAGGACTCCCCAAGGCAGGAGGCTTAGGAAGTAGCAGAGGTGCCCTCTTGATCCTCAGGTTGGGGAGAGAAAAGACAAGAGGTTGGACATCCTTGCCCCTACAGCTCCTGGCCCAGGGCCTTGTGTATAGTAGATGCTCAACAAATATGAGTTGCGTTGACCTGGGTCTTGACAAAGAGATGTTGCTTAAGCTCTGCTATACTGAGGAAAGGGGGCGCCAGCTTCTGTTGGGCCTCCTGCCTGATGTCACCTGAACTTGGCCCTCTGGTTAATCTCAGACCTCCCCAGGGCAGGCTCACTCACGGAAGAGGAGGTGCCGCTCCTGTTTTTCCAACACCAGAGAACAACAACCCCCTCCAACCTTCTGTAGCTCCGCCCTGTCGGCAAAACAACGAAACTAGGGGTAGCTGAAATCGGCGCGGGGTGGGGGCAGGGGGTTGGCGAGCAAACCGAGACCCTTCCGCCAAGGCCCCCACCTCCAAGCACCTCCTGTTTACAGAATGAAGGTCCCTGCTCCGCTCCCTGCAGGGCCCCTCAGAAGTGTGAACTACTGTTTCGGCCTCAGCCTCTTCTGGGGAGACCGTTTAGACGGTCGGCGACGCTCTGGGGAAGGGGAGCGTGAGGGTCCAGAAATGCCGCCCTCGGCCGGACCACGCCGATAACCCGAGCCTGACCGCCCCTCTCCCAGGTGGTCCTGGCAAACCGGGGGCAGCACCCACACCCCCGCGCCGCCTGAGACCCTACCCATGCCCTCCGAGGCTGCGCGCACTGGGTTCCGGCTCCCAGGTGCTGAGCCCGCCGGTGCTCTCGCGTCACTTACCTGCCTGAGAGTTGCCCACCTCGGAGCCCCGGGCCAGGCTGAAAAGCAAGCCCAGCACCTGCAGAGCGTCGTTCGCCCTCATGACTCCGCAGAGGGTGAAGGGAGCCCAGCCGAGTCCGGCCCGGGGGCCCCTAGACTAGGACATCGAGGCAAGAGCCACCTGAACCGCAGGCGAATTGGTGGCTGCTGCGGCGGCGGCAGCGGAGGTTGCAAATTGCAATCGGAGCCGGAGCCGGAGTCCGGGGCGGGATGGCAGGGGAGGGGTGTGTGTGTGTGAGAAAGAGAGAGGGAGGGAGGAACGCAAAGGGAAGGGGGTGAGTCACGGCCGCGCCCCTCCCGCGCGAGGCTGGAGTAGGGATTGCGGAGCCTCGGACCGCCTGCCCCGAGCGTGCCACGCCCCGCGGTCCCGCAACTTGGCGGAGCAGATCGAGGATGGGGCTCACCCTAATTTTTCTGCAGGAGATAGGCCAAGGGGAAGTCGAGATTCCAAAAGCCCCCAGATCCAAGGAAGGGTAATGAATGAGGGAGTGGAAAGCGCTCCAAAGCCCTGCCCCCTGAAAGTTGGCCTCGCCCATTAACCAAATCACTCAACTCCCCTAGCCGGTTGGTTCACTTGGTAGATTTTCTCTCAGAATGTGAATATTTCTCTCTGTGTGTTTTTGAGGGGGAGGGTGTTTTTTGCCTCACGTCCAGGCCACCTCAGTTTCTCCCAGACTCGAAACCCCATAACTCATCCATCCAGCCCAGGAACCCGAGCCACAGAGGCCGCGTGAAATTGCACTGTCTCTGGTCGCTTCCTCCTCCAGACCCGGCGCCGGCCGGGCCTCTCCCGGGGATTTGGATGGGGGGCGGGGGTGGTTTCCAGCCTGGGAACAGACCCCGGAGCCCGCCTTTCCACTTCTACCCCGGGAGGGGCTCCCGCACCTGTCGCCGTCCCCTCTGCTGCCCCCCACGGCCGCCTGGGAGAACAGCTGCCTCCCCTTCCACACTGGAGTTTGGCCGCACCGTCCGGGCGGCCGCAGTTCCCGCCGCTTTTCTGGGGACCCAGATGGGCACACACCAAGGCGCTTACACCCTCCCAGGTGCCTTCCAAGTCCAGGCTCTCGCAGGAAAGGGGATGGGGCAGTGAAGTGGGACGCGGAGAGGACACTAGAGACTGCGTCCACGAATGGCGTGGACCGCTGGAACCTCCCCCACCAGCTGCCCGGACCTGGCCAGAGGCGGTCGGGCTCGCTGCGGGTTGCTGCCCAAAGCCTTGCTAGTTCCGGGACGGATCCGACCGGCGCCGCCTGGTGCCTAACCGTGGCAGTGGAGTCTCAGACGGCCTTGCATTTCAAATCCCTTAAACTGGTATTCGGGATCTCGCCCGGAAAGCTTAGTTATTTTCTCCAGAACTTCAAGCCTGAAGACTTCGAAAACAGTTGAGCCTTGATAAAGAAAAATTTCACTCCTCACACCTAGCAAAGACTACCGGCTAACATTCCTTAAACATGCTCCCTATTGATATGCAACCTAGAGGGCCTGTTCTCTATTGGAGAATCTCTGCTTTGGGGAGGTTGGCTTTCTCCAGACCACGTGTATAGCAGTCATAATAATAATAGCAACAACAAAACCATTACCATATACAGATATTTCCATATATCATTTCATTTACAAAGTATGTCCTCAAACTTAGTGCCTTAGAGAATGTGTCACTTAACATAAAAATTATATGATTTAGGCAATATAACTCCATTTTATGGAACTAGAAGTGTGTGACCTCTCCAAGGTCATCGACCTGGTGACAATGGTTGAGGTGATCAGGTGATTGGGAGGTGGGGCTCAGACTTTTACCTAGGATTTCTTTCTCTTTTTTTTCTTTTTTCTTTCTTTTTTTTTTTTTGAGACAGAGTATCACTCTTGTTGCCCAAGCTGGAATGATCCACCTGCTTCAGCCTGCCAAAGTGCTGGGATATATTCCATCTTAAAAAACAAAACATTTGGCTGGGCGCGGTGGCTCATGCCTGTAATCCCAGCACTTTGGGAGGCTGAGGCAGGCAGATCACTTGAGGTCAGGAGTTCGAGACCAGCCTAGTCAACATAGTGAAACACCGTCTCTACTAAAAATACAAAAATTAGCTAGGCATGATGGTGGGCACCTGTAATCCCAGCTACTTAGGAGACTGAGGCAGGAGAATCACTTGAACCCGGGAGGCGGAGGTTGCAGTGAGCTGAGATCACATCAATGCACTCCAGCTTGGGCGACAGAGTGAGACACTATCTCAAAACGAAAACAAAAACAAAACATTGTTTTGTTTGACCTCATGGCCTTCTGGTCTGTTGTTTTTTTTTTTTGAAACGGAATCTCGTTCTGTTTCTGTCACCCAGGCTGGAGTGCAGTGGCCCGATCTCAGCTCACTGCTGAGTTCAAGCGATTCTCCTGCCTCAGCCTTCCAAGTAGCTGGGGCTACAGGTGTGCACCACCATGCCTGGCTAATTTTTTGTATTTTTAGTAGAGATGGAGTTTCACTATGATGGCCAGACTAGTCTCTAATTCCTGACCTCAGGTGATCCACCCACCTCAGCCTCCCAAAGTGCTGGGATTACAGGTGTGAGCCACCACACCTGGCTTTTTTTCCTTTTTTGAGACAGGATCTCCCTCTGTCGCCCAGGCTGGAGTGCAGTGGTGCAATCATGGCTCACAGCAGCCTCAATCTCCCAGGCTCAGGTGATTCTCCCACTTCAGCATCCCTAGTAACTGAGTCTACAGGTGGGCACCAAAATGTCTGGCTACTTTGTTTTTTTGTTTGTTTGTTTTTGAGATGGAGTCTCGCTCTGTTGCCCAGGCTGGAGTGCAATGGCGTGATCTCAGCTCACTGCAACCTCTGCCTCCTGGGTTCAAGGCATTCTCCTGAGTTTCACTTTTGTTACCCAGGCTGGAGTGAAATGGCTCGATCTCGGCTCACTGCAACCTCTACCTCTTGGGTTCAAGCGATTCTCCTGCCTCAGCCTCCTGAGTAGCTGAGATTACAGGTGCCTGCCACAACACCTGGCTAATTTTTGTATTTTTAGTAGAGATGGGGTTTCACTGTGTTGACCAGGCTGGTCTTGAACTCTTGACCTTGGGCGATCCACCCACCTCAGCCTCCCAAAGTGCTGGGATTACAGGCGTGAGCCACCAGGCCTGGCCTTACTGCCTGGCCTTACCTAGGATTTCTTTATTATTTTTGTATGATGTGGAGATGCGGGGGTGGGGCAGGGGGTCTGGCTATGTTGCCCAAGCTGGTCTTGAACTCCTGGCCTCTGCAATCCTTCCACCTCAGTTTACCCAAATTGTTAGGATTTCAGGTGTGAACCACCATGCCTGGCCTTACTTAGGATTTCTTACTGTTCTACTGAGACTGGAGTTTCATGTGTTCAGATTCACACTCCCATCAGATAACAGTGCTGATACCACTTAAGGGTCTCCACTCCTACCTACCCTCCCCCAAATTAAAGGGCCTTTCATTTTATTACTCACTCAGCTCCAGCTCAACCTGGTATTCAGGTTGAATATTCAGGTTGGACCCCTTTGGGGTCCAAGTTCTGAAGGAGAAAAATCTTTGGTTTCCTTGTTTATAAACTGTTGTATCTACTTATAAGACTGTTGTTTGGATTTTTTTTTTTTTTTTCTGAGATGGAGTTTCGCTCTTGTTGCCCAGACTGGAGTGCAATGGGGTGATCTCGGCCCACTGCAACCTCCACCTCTTGGGTTCAAGTGATTCTCCTGCCTCAGCCTCCCGAGTAGCTGGGATTACAGGCGCCTACCACCTAGTAGAGATGGGGTTTCACCATTTTGGCCAGGCTGGTCTTGAACCCCTGACCTCAGGTGATCCACTTGCCTCAGCCTCCCAAAGTGCTGGGATTACAGGTGTGAGCCACTGCATCTAGCTGACTGTTGTTTGGATTCAATGAGAAAAGTCAGGTGGAGCTCTGAATTACTGTGCTCAACCTTTAAGAAGCATTCAATGAATGCTAGCTGTATCTATTGCTATTTTCCCAGCCCCAACCCTTCCCTCTCAGCTAGATCCCAAGATGCGATGGATTCTTCAACACTTAGGGACACATCATGCTAAGCATCCGGGATATATACAGTAGATAAAGCTGCCAGGTAACCGGCCACCTCTGTGGGGTGCTGTCCTGACTGAATAAATGAAAGAAGGGAGGCTTTATTTATGAACAGTCTCTGCAGTTTTCCAGCATCCCTTTATCTTTCTTTACTCTTAGCTGATGACTTTGGCTATTATTTTACTGTGAAAATAAAAGTAAAAGAAAACATCCTGGGCCAGGTGCGGTGGCTCATTCCTGTAATCCCAGCACTTTGGGAGGCCAAGGTAGGCAGATCACCAGTCTCAGCAGAACAGTAAGAAATCCTAGGTAAGGCCAGGCATGGTGGTTCATGCCTGAAATGCAAACAATTTGGGCAAACTGAGGTGGGAGGATTGCAGAGGCCAGGAGTTCAAGACCAGCTTAGCCGACATAGACACTCTCCATCTCTACATCATACAAAAATAATAAAGAAATTCTAGGTAAGACCAGGCCTGGTGGCTCATGCCTGTAATCCCAGCACTTTGGGAGGCTGAGGTGGGTGGATTGCCCAAGGTCAGGAGTTTGAGACCAGCCTGGTCAACACAGTGAAACCCCGTCTCTACTAAAAATACAAAAATTAGCCAGGCGTGGTGGCAGGTGCCTGTAATCCCAGCTACTCGGGAGGCTGAGGCAGGAGAATTGCTTGAACCCGGGAGGTGGAGGTTGCAGTGAGCTGAGATCACCACATTGCACTCCAGCCTGAGCAACAAGAGCAAAACTCCGCTTCAAAAAAAGAAAAAGACGGCCGGGCGCGGTGGCTCACGCTTGTAATCCCAGCACTTTGGGAGGCCGAGGCGGGCGGATCACGAGGTCAGGAGATCGAGACCATGGTGAAACCCTGTCTCTACTAAATGTATAAAAAAAAAAATAAGCCGGGCGCGGTGGCGGGCGCCTGTAGTCCCAGCTACTCGGAGAGGCTGAGGCAGGAGAATGGCGTGAACCCGGGAGGCGGAGCTTGCAGTGAGCCGAGACTGCGCCACTGCACTCCAGCCTGGGCGACAGAGCAAGACTCCGTCTCAAAAAAAAAAAAAAAAAAAAAAAAAAAAAAAAAAAAAAAAAAAAAGAGCCTGCCTGCCCGCCCGCCCGCCCTCTCTCCCTCCCTCCCTCCCTCCTTCCTTCCTTCCTTCCTTCCTTTCGGCGCCCCACCGCGGACTGCCTGAGACTGCCGGCGCGCGCCAGGAGGCGCGGTTTCCACATGTTGGCCACGCTGCTCTCCAGCTCCTGACCCCGAGTGCTCTGCCCACCTCGGCCTCCCGAGGTGCTGGGACTGCAGGCGGAGTCGCGCTCGCTCGGTGCTCGGTGTTGCCCGGGCTGGAGTGCGGTGGTGTGGTCTTGGCTCGCGGCAGCCTCCGCCTCCCAGCCACCTGCCTTGGCCTACCAGGGTGCTGGGATTGCAGCCCCTGCCCGGCCGCCGCCCCGTCTGGGAGGTGGGGAGCGTCTCTGCTCGGCCGCCCCTCTGCCCGGCCTCCCCATCTGGAAAGTGAGGAGCGCCTCTGCCCAGCCACCCATCGTCTGGGAAGTGAGGAGCACCTCTGCCCGGCCACCCATCGTCTGGGAGGTGAGGAGCGCCTCTGCCCGGCCACCCATCGTCTGGGAAGTGAGGAGCGCCTCTGCCCGGCCACCCCGTCTGGGAAGTTAGGAGCGCCTCTGCCCAGCCGCCCCGTCTGGGAAGTGAGGAGCGCCTCTGCCCGGCCACCCATCGTCTGGGAAGTGAGGAGCGCCTCTGCCCCGCCACCTATCGTCTGGGAAGAAGTGAGGAGCGCCTCTGCCCGGCCGCCCCGTCTGGGAAGAAGTGAGGAGCGCCTCTGCCCGGCCGCCCCGTCTGGGAAGAAGTGAGGAGCGCCTCTGCCCGGCCACCCGTCGTCTGGGAAGTGAGGAGTGCCTCTGCCCGGCCACCCGTCGTCTGGGAGGTGAGGAGCGCCTCTGCCCGGCCACCCATCGTCTGGGAAGAAGTGAGGAGCGCCTCTGCCCGGCCGCCCCGTCCGGGAAGAAGTGAGGAGCACCTCTGCCCGGCCGCCCCGTCTGGGAAGTGAGGAGCGCCTCTGCCCGGCCACCCATCGTCTGGGAAGTGAGGAGCACCTCTGCCTGGCCACCCATCGTCTGGGAAGTGAGGAGCGCCTCTGCCCGGCCGCCCCGTCTGGGAAGTGAGGAGCGCCTCTGCCCGGCCGCCCCATCTGGGAAGTGAGGAGCGCCTCTGCCCGGCCGCCCCGTCTGGGAAGTGAGGAGCGCCTCTGCCCGGTCACCCATCATCTGGGAAGTGAGGAGCGCCTCTGCCCGGCCACCCATCGTCTGGGAAGTGAGGAGCGCCTCTGCCCGGCCGCCCCATCTGGGAAGAAGTGAGGAGCGCCTCTGCCCGGCCGCCCCATCTGGGAAGAAGTGAGGAGCGTCTCTGCCCGGCCGCCCCGTCTGGGAAGAAATGAGCAACATGTCTACCCAGTCACCCCATCTGGGAGGTGAGGAGTGCCTCTGCCCGGCCGCCCCGTCTGGGAAGAAATGAGGAGCACCTCTGCCCAGCGCCCCGTCTGGGAAGAAGTGAGGAGCACCTCTGCCTGGCCGCCCCAGCTGTGAAGAAGTGAGGAGCGTCTCTGCCTGGCCGCCCCGTCTGGGAAGTGAGGAGCGCCTCTGTCCGGCTGCCCTGTCTGGGATGTGGGGAGCACCTCTGCCCGACTGCCCCGTCTGGGAGGTCTACCACGGAGGCCAGAAGCAATGTAGGGGCTGGACGTGGTGGCTCACGCCTGTGGTCCTGGCACTCTGGGGGGCCGAGGCGGGTTGATCACTTCAGGCTAGGAGTTCGAGACCAGTCTGGCCAACATGGCGAAACATATGAAAAATACAACAGACAAACCAACCAACGAACTCAGTGACAACAAAACAGGTCTACCCTGGAGTCATACTCTAATTTTTTCTATTTTCCTCCCTTTCTGATCCTTTATCCCACTTTCTTTTTCTTCCTCTTCCTTCTCCTTCTTCTTTGTCAAATAGAGGATTGAGTTATTATCACTGATCCATATAAAGTCCCTCTCTCATTTATTTTAATTCCCACCCCCCATTTCTATTCCCTGACTTCCCATGTGCAACCTTCCTAATATGTTTGATACGCATCTTTTTGTTTGTATGTATTTTTAGAAAATGTTTATTGTTTTGTGTGCAAAAAAAATTAATTAAAAAAAAACTATAGGCCGGGCGCGGTGGCTCACGCTTGTAATCCCAGCACTTTGGGAGGCCGAGGCGGGCGGATCACGAGGTGAGGAGATCGAGACCACGGTGAAACCCCGTCTCTACTAAAAAATACAAAAAATTAGCCGGGCGCGGTGGCGGGCGCCTGTAGTCCCAGCTACTCGGAGGCTGAGGCAGGAGAATGGCGTGAACCCGGGAGGCGGAGCTTGCAGTGAGCGGAGATTGCGCCACTGCACTCCAGCCCGGGCGACAGAGTGAGACTCTGTCTCAAAAAAAAAAAAAAAAAAACTATAAAAAAAAAGAAAAAGAAAAGAAAAAAGGAAACATCCTTATCTTTCTACAACTAATTTGATCAATTTACCTCCATCCTCATCGATACGCTCTAACTTTCATCTGTTACAATGAATTCTCCTTGCTTCTATTTAAAGCCAACTCGTCGTGTGCAGTAGTTCAAGCCTGTAACCTCAGCACTTTGGGAGGCCATGATGGGAGGATGGCTTGAAGTCAGGAGTTTGAGAACAGCCTGGGTAACACAGTGAGATTTCCATCTCCACAAACAAAATGTTAGCCAGCCCACGATGGTGTGTGCCCTGGAGGCTGAGGTGGGAGGATCACTTGAGCCCAGGAGTTTGAGGCTGCAGTGAGGTAGGATCATGCCACTGCACTCCAGCCTGGGTAACAGAGTGAGACCCTGTCTAAAAAATAAAATAAAATAAAGCCAACTGTTACTCCTTCATTTCCAGCCCCCACCCCAACATTCTAGTTCTACACCGGAGTTCATTCCTTCTTGCCTTAAGGACTGTTTTTCTGGCAATATCCCCTTTCTCCTCTACTATCAATTTTTGTCATTGTTGTCATTTGAGACGGAGTTTTGCTCTGTCGCCCAGGCTGGAGTGCAGTGGAACAATCTTGGCTCACTGCAACCTCCGCCTCCCAGGTTCAAGCGATTCTCCTTCCTCAGCCTCCTGAGTAGCTGGGATTACAGGAGCGCTCCACCATACCCAGCTAATTTTTGTATTTTTAGTAGAGATGGGGTTTCACCATGTTGGCCAGGCTGGTCTCGAACGCCCGACCTCAGGTAATCTGCCCGCCTCAGCCTCCCAAAGTGCTGGGATTACAGGCGTGAGCCACTGCGCCCAGCCTACTATCAATTTTTCTCTTTACTGGATCATTCACATTAGCATACAAACATGCTGTAATACCTTCCATCTTTTTTTTTTTTTTTTGAGACGAAATCTTCCATCTTTTTTTTTTTTTTTTTTTGAGAAGTCTCACTCTGTCACCTAGGCTGGAGTGCAGTGGCTTGATCTCTACTTACTGCAACCTCTGCCTCCTGGGTTCAAGTGATTCTCCTGCCTCATCCTCCCCAGTAGCTGGGACTACAGGCTTGAGCCACCATACCTGGCTAATTTTTGTATTTTTAGTAGAGACAGGGTTTTGCCATCTTGGCCAGGCTGGTCTCGAATTTCCGACCTCATGATCCACCTGCCTCAGCCTGCCAATGTGCTGGGATATCTTCCATCTTAAAAAAATAAAACATTCGGCTGGGCGCGGTGGCTCATGCCTGTAATCCCAGCACTTTGGGAGGCTGAGGTGGGCACATCACTTGAAGCCAGGAGTTCGAGACCAGCCTAGCCAACATAGTGAAACCCTGTCTCTACTAAAAATACAAAAATTAGCTGGGCATGGTGGTGGACACCTGTAATCCCAGCTACTTAGGAGACTGAGGCAGGAGAATCGCTTGAACCCGGGAGGCGGAGGTTGCAGTGAGCTGAGATCATATCAATGCACTCCAGCCTGGGTGACAGAGTGAGACTCCATCTCAAAACAAAAGCAAAAACAAAACATTCTTTGACCTCATGGTCTTCTGGTCTGTTGCTTTTTTTTTTTTTTTTTTTTTTGAGGTGGAATCTTGTTCTGTTTCTGTCACCCAGGCTGGAGTGCAGTGGCCCAATCTCGGCTCATTGCTGAGTTCAAGCAATTCTCCTGCCTCAGCCTTCCAAGTAGCTGGGACTACAGGCGCGCCACCATGCCCAGCTAAGTTTTTGTATTTTTAGTAGAAATGGGGTTTCACTATGATGGCCAGACTAGTCTCCAATTCCTGAACTCAAGTGATCCACCCACCTCAGCCTCCCAAAGTGCTGGGATTACAGGTGTGAGCCACTGTGCCTGGCTTTTTTCCCTTTTTTTGAGACAGGATCTCCCTCTGTCGCCCAGGCTGGAGTGCAGTGTTGCAATCATGGCTCACAGCAGCCTCAACCTCCCAAGCTCAGGTGATTCTCCCACTTCAGCCTCCCTAGTAGCTGAGTCTACAGGTGGGCACCAAAATGCTTGGCTACTTTGTTTGTTTGTTTGCTTTTGAGATGGAGTCTCGCTCTGTTGCCCAGGCTGGAGTGCAATTGCGTGATCTCAGCTCACTGCAACCTCTGCCTCATGAGTAGCTGGGATTACAGGCGTGCACCAACATGCCTGGCTTATTTTTGTTTTTTCTTTGTTTGTTTGTTTTTTGTTTTTTTGTTTTTGAGACGGAGTCTTGCCCTGTCGCCCAGGCTGGAGTGCAGTGGCACAATCTCGGCTCACTGCAATCTCTGCCTCCCAGGTTCAAGCCATTCTCCTGCCTCAGCCTCCCAGTAGCTGAGACTACAGGCGCCTGCCACCATGCCCGACTAATTTTTTGTGTTTTTAGTAGAGACAGGGTTTCACCATGTTAGCCAGGATGGTCTCGATCTCCTGACCTCATGATCTGCCTGCCTCGGCCTCTCAAAGTGCTGGGATTACAGGCGTGAGCCACCACTCCCGGCCTAATTTTTTTTTTTTTTTTTTGAGACGGAGTCTTGCTCTGTCCCCCAGGCTGGAGTGCAATGGCACGATCTTGGCTCACTGCAACCTCTGCCCCCTGGGTTCAAGCGATTCTCCTGCCTCAGCCTCCTGAGTAGCTGAGATTACAGGCACCGGCCACCATGCCCGGCTAATTTTTGTGTTTTTAGTAGAGATGGGGTTTCACCATATTGGTCAGGTTGGTCTCAAACTCCTGACCTCAGGTGATCCGCCCGCCTTGGCCTCCCAAAGTGCTGGGATTACAGGCGTCAGCCACTGAGCCCGGCAGCCTGCCTAATTTTTGTATTTTTAGTAGAGACAGGGTTTCACCGTGTTTGCCAGGCTGGTTTTGAACTCCTGAGCTCAAGCAGGGCACCCACCTTGGCCTCCCAAAGTGCTAGGATTACAGGCATGAGCCACTGCGCCCGGTCCTTGTTTGTTTTTTGAGACAGGGTCTCACTGTCACCTGGGTTAGAGTGCAATGGCCTGATCTCAGCTCACTGCAACCTCTGTCTCCTGAGCTCAAGCAGTCCTCCTGCCTCAGCCTCCCAAGTAGCTGGGACTTTAGGCACAATCCACCACACCTGGCTAATTTTTGTATTTTTTTTTTTTTTTTTTGAGACGGAGTCTTCTTGCTCTGTCTCCCAGGCTGGAGTGCAGTGGCGCGATCTTGGCTCACTGCCAGCTCCGCCTCCTGGGTTCATGCCATTCTCCTGCCTCAGCCTCCCGAATAGCTGGGACTACAGGCACCTGCCAGCACGCCTGGCTAATTTTTTGTATTTTTAGTAGATACGGGGTTTCACCGTGTTAGCAAGGATGGTCTCGATCTCCTGACCTCGTGATCCACCCGCCTCGGCCTCCCAAAGTGCTGGGATTACAGGCGTGAGCCACTGCACTCGGCCAATTTTTGTTTTTTGTAGAGATGGGGTTTCACCATGTTGTCCAGGCTGGTCTTGAACTTCTGAGCTCAAGTGATCCACCCACCTTGGCCTCCCAAAGTGCTAGCATTATAGGCATGAGCCACTGCACCTGGCTTACAAAATTTAACCTTTGTATTTTTTGTAGAGATGAGATTTAGCCATGTTGCCCAGGCTTATTGCTTTTTTTTTTTTTTGAGACGGAGTCTCGCTCTGTCGCCCAGGCTGGAGTGCAGTGGTGCGATCTTGGCTCACTGCAAGCTCCGCCTCCCAGGTTCATGCCATTCTCCTGCCTCAGCCTCCCAAGTAGCTGGGACTACAGGCACCCACCACCACGCCCAGCTAATTTTTTGTATTTTTAGTAGAGATGGAGTTTCACCCTGTTAGCCAGGATGATATCGATTTCCTGACCTCGTGATCCACCCGCCTCAGCCTCCCAAAGTGCTGGGATTACAGGCATGAGCCACCGCGCCCGGTGGCTCATTGCTCTTAACTGCCACAAGATGTTGTATTTTGTGGATCCCTACACTTTGCTACCCCAGTGACAAAACCTTAGATTGCCTCCAACTTCCTGCTGCCACAAGAGATACTGCAATAAATATGCTCCTACATGCCTCAATTGGTTGTACTATAATTTCTTGTGCATACAGAGCTCTACACTCTCCGGAATGTCTTTACCCTCCCACCACCAATAGTGGGGTTTCTATGTCCCAGCTTCCTTGCCAGTACTTGACATCATTGAAGTTTCCAATTTTCCAATTTGTCTTGAGCTTAAAATGGTATTTTAGCCAGGCGTGGTGGCTCATGCCAGTAATCCTAGCACTTTGGGAGGCCGAGGCAAGTGGATCACCTGAAGTCAGGAGTTCGAGACAAGCCTGGCCAACATGATGAAACCCCATCTCTACTGAAAATACAAAAATTAGTTGGGCAGGCGCCTTTTTTCTTTTTTAGACGGAGTCTCGCTCTGTCACCCAGGCTGGATGGAATGCAATGGCGCGATCATGGCTCCCTCCACCTCCCAGGTTCAAGCAATTCCTCCTGCCTCATCCTCCTGAGTATCTGGGATTACAGGTGCCTGCCACCACACCTGGCTAGTTTTTGTATTTTTCGGTAGAGACAAGGTTTCACCATGTTGGTCAGGCTGGTCTTTTTTTTTTTTTTTGAGTCGGAGTGTTGCTCTGTCGCCCAGGCTGGAGAGCAGTGGTGCGATCTCGGCTCACTGCACGCTCTGCCTCCCGGGTTCATGCCATTCTCCTGCCTCACTCTCCCGAGTAGCTGAGACTACAGGTGCCCGCCACCACGCCCTGCTAATTTTTTGTATTTTTAGTACAGACAGGGTTTCACCGTGTTAACCAGGATGGTCTCGATCTCCTGACCTCGTGATCCACCCACCTTGGCCTCCCAAAGTGCTGGAATTACAGGCATGAGCCACCGCGCCTGGCTGGGCTCCTTTAATCCCAGCTACACGGGAGGCTGATGCATGAGAATCGCTTAAGCACAGAGGCTGAGGTTGCAGTGAGCCGAGATCATGCCACTGTACCTCAGCCTGGGCAACAGAGCGAGACTGTCTCCAAAAAATAAATAAATAATAAAATAAAATGGGCCGGGTGCAGTGGCTCACGCCTGTAATGCCAGCATTTTAGGAGGCTGAGGATGGTGGATCACAAGGTCAGGAGTTCAAGACCAGCCTGGCCAACATGGTGAAACCCCATCTCTCTAAAAATATAAAAATTAGCCGGGCATGGTGGCACACACCTGTAATCCTAGTTACTTGGGAAGCTGAGGCAGGAGAATCTCTTGAACCCAGGAGGCGGAGGTTGCAGTGAGCCGAGATCACACCATTGCACTCTAGCCTGGGTGACAGAGCAAGACTCTGTCTCAAAAAAAAAAAAAAGTGGCAATTTTAATTATTAATATGTTTGAGCATTTGCTCACATTTTTCCTTACTTTTGGTAAGGAATTATGCATTACCTATTTATTTTTCTTTGCCCACTTTTGTATAGAGTTTCCCATATTTTTTATGTTGATTTTCAATAGTTTATTATATATTTCAGATATTAGTCCCTCTTTGATATTAGACATTGTAAATATCTCCAATCTTTTTTCATTAACTCAGTCAATAATATTGTTTATTGAACAGAAATTCTTTTTTAGCCTGGGTAACATTGTGAAACCCCATCTCCCCCAAAAATACAAAAAATTAGCTGGGCATGGTGGTGTGTGTCTGTGGTCACCATTACTCAGGAGGCTGAGGCTGGGAGGACAGCTTGAGCTGGGGAGGTAGAGGCTTCAGTGAACCTGACACTGCACTCCAGCTGGGTGACAGAGTGAGGCCTAGTTTCTTTTTTTTTTTTTTTGAGATGGAGTCTCACTTTGTTGCCCAGGCTGGAGTGCAGTGGCACGATCTCGGCTCCCTGCAACCTCTGCCTCCCAGGTTCAAGCAATTCTCCTGCCTCAGCCTCCCGAGTAGCTAGGACTACAAGTGCCTCCCACCACACCCGGCTAATTTTTTGTATTTTTTAGTAGAGACGTGGTTTCACTGTGTTAGCCAGGATGGTCTCCATCTCCTGACCTCGTGATCCACCCGCCTCGGCCTCCCAGAGTGCTGGGATTACAGGTGTGAGCCACCGCACCCGGCCAGGCGTAGTTTCAAAAAAAAAAAAAAAAAAGAAAGAAAGAAAAGAAAAACACTATTGAAACTGGAAATATCTACATAGTTCTCTTAGAAACTGATAGATCATACATAAACAGAATGTGTACGTAAAAAAAATGAAAAGAAAAAAACAAACTGGCTGGGCACAGTCGTTCACGCCTGTAAGCCACTTTGGGAGGCCGTGGTGAGTGGATCACCTGAGATCAGGAGTTGGAGAACAGCCTGGCCAACATGGCAAAACCCTGTCTCTACTAAAAATACAAAAATTGGCCAGACATGGTGGCACACGCCTGTAATCCCAGCTACTTGGGAGGCTGAGTCAGGAGAATCGCTTGAACCCGGGAGGTGGAGGTTGCAGTGAGCTGAGATTGTGCCTCTGTACTCCAGCCTGGGTGACAAAGTGAGACTTTGTTTCAAAAAAAAAGAAAAGAAAGAAACTGATAGATCAAGCAGATAAACAAGCAGAGATTTATAAATTCTGGATAATGCAATTAATAAGCTCAATCTATGATATATGGAGATTTCTACATCTAACAAACAGATAATATACTTTTTCTGGCACATGTGAAACATTTACAAAAAATGGCTATGTACCAAGTTACAAAGGAAGGCTTAATACTACATTTAATAATCTGTACACCAAACCCCATGACACACAATTTACTTACTAACAAACCTGCACATGTACCCCTAAACCAAAAATAAAAATGTACCCCTGAACCTAAATAAAATCTAAATTTAAAAAATACATTAGCATAGAAAAAAATTGTAAAAATGTACAATATATTACTTTTTTTTTTTTTTTTTGAGGCAGGGTCTCATTCTGTCGCCCAGGCTAGGGAGCAGTGGTGGCACAATCATGGCTCACTGCAGCCTTGTCTTCCTGGACTCAGGAGATCCTCCTACCTCAGCCTCCTGAGTAGCTGGGACCACAGGTGGGCACAACCATGACCAGCTAATTTTTCGTTTTTTGTTTATTTGCTTTTTTTTTTGAGACAGAGTTTCGCTCTTTTTGCCCAGGCTGGACAGTGCAATGGTGCGATCTCAGCTCACTGCAATCTCTGCCTCCTGGGTTCAAGTGATTCTCCTGCCTCGGCCTCCCAAGTAGCTGGAATTACAGGCACTCATCACCACACCTGGCTAATTTTTTTGTATTTTTAGTAGAGACGGGGTTTCACCATGTTGGCCAGGCTGGTCTTGAACTCCTGACCTCAGGTGATCCACCCGCCTCAGCCTCCCAAAGTGCTGGGATTACAGGCGTGAGCCATCGTGCCTAGACTTTTTTTTGTAGAGATGGGGTTTCGCCATGTTGCCCAGGCTGGTCTCGAACTCTGGAGCTGAAGCCATCTGCCTGTTTTGGCCTCCCATAGTGTTGTCATTACAGCCATGAGCCACTGCACCTGGCCTGTTTTTTGTTTGTTTGTTTGTTTTTGAGATGGAGTATCGCTCTGTCGCCCAAGCTGGAGTGCAATGGAGCAATCTCAGCTCACTGCAAGCTCCGCCTCCCAGGTTCACGCCATTCTCCTGCCTCAGCCTCCCGAATAGCTGGGACTACAGGCACCCGCCACCATGCCCGGCTAATTTTTTGTATTTTTAGGAGAGACGGGGTTTCACCGTGTTAGCCAGGATGGTCTCGATCTCCTGACCTCGTGATCCACCGCCTGACTAATGCGGTGAAACCCTGTCTCTACCAAAAATACAAAAACATTAACCGGACATTGCGGTAAATGCCTGTAGTCCCAGCTACTCGTGAGGCTGAGGCAGGAGAATCACTTGAACCTGGGAGGCGGAGGTTGCAGTGAGCTGAGATTGCATCACTGTACTCCAGCTTGGGCGACAGAGTGAGACTCTGTCTCAAAAAACAAACAAACAAGCAAACAAACAAACAAATATAAAGCCTATGGCACATGCCTGACACATCAAAGGTACTCAGTAAACTATTACTATTTATATATTGTTTCTTTTTTCTTGTTTGCAAGAAGATTTAGAAGAGGTATTTGTATATTCTGAATGTATATTGGCAAGTACATTTGCAGTGGTTATATTTTCTTGCTTTCTTGTTTATTCTGCCATTATGTAACACTTTCTCTTTTGTCCCAAACTTTTTCCCTTGAATTTTGTCACATTAAAATCTCATCTTAGGCCGGGCGCAGTGGCTCATGCCTCTAATCGCAGGACTTTGGGAGGCTGAGGCGGGCCGATCGCAAGGTCAGGAGTTCAAGACCAGCATGGCCAACACAGTGAAGCCCTGTCCTTACTACAAATACAAAAAACCAGCCAGGCATGGTGGCGGGTGCCTGTAATCCCAGCGACTTGGGAGGCTGAGGCAGGAGAATCACTTGAACTTGGGAGGGGGAGGTTGCAGTAAGTGGAGATCATGCCACTGCACTCCAGCCTGGGCGACAGTGCGAGATTCTGTCTCAAAAAACAAACAAACAAAAAAAAACTCCCCTCACTTTTGGGTTATTTTTGCCTGATAAAGCAAAGCTTTACCACACTCTAGTTTCCACAGAAGCCAATTCTAAGGTGGAAACTAGAGTGTGGAAACTTATGAGTGAGTGCACTTGGGATCAATACTTGTAGGAAAAGAAAGGAAGAAGCAGGACTGGACAGAAGGAGAAGTTGGGTTGCAGAGTAGACACCCCACCAGCAGCCAGGCATGGTGGTGGGGACCTGTGGTCCCAGCTACTCAAGAGGCTAAGTGGGAGGATAGCTTGATCCCAGAAGGTTCAGGCTGCAGTGAGCTGTGATCGCACCATGCACTCCAGCCTGGGTGACAAAGTGAGACCCCGTATCAAAAAAAAAAAAAAAAAAAAAAAAGAAGGCCAGGTGCGGTGACTCAGGCCTGTAATCCCAGCACTTTGGGAGGCTGAGGAGAGTGAATCACTTGAGGTCAGGAGTCTGAGACCAGCCTGGCCAGCATGGTGGAACCCTGTCTCTCCCAAAAATACAAAAATTAGCTGGGTGTGGTGGCACACACCTGTAATCCCAGTTACTTGGGAGGCTGAGGCAAGAGAATCACTTGAACCTGGGAGGTGGAGGTTGCAGTGAGCCGAGATTGCACCACTGCACTCCAGCCTGGGTGACAGAGCGAGACTCAGTCTCCGCCCGTCCCCACCACCCCAAAAACACTTCAGTTAATCCTGAAAATAACTCTGAATTAAAGTTAGTTAATATCCCACCTTCTGGAGGATAAGTGTCTTACCAAGGCATCTGACATACTTGCCATTTCCTGCTCAACCAGTCCAATTTGCATGATGTTATCAATGTAGCAGATCAATATAGTGATGTTTTGAGAGACCTTTAGCTGGTCAGATCTGTTCATATTGTTTTATGATAAAGGGCAAGAGAGTTAACATAGGCCTGAGGTGCCACCACGCCCAGCTAATTTTTGTGTTTTTAGTAGAGACAGGTTTTCGCCATATTGGCTGGGCTGGTCTCAAACTCCTGACCTCAGGTGATCCGCTCGCCTCAGCCTTTCAAAGTGCTGGGATTACAGGCATGAGCCACTGCACAGCCCAAAACATTTTTGTCATCCCAAAATAAAACCCTATATCCATTAGACAGTTCCTCCCTATCTCCCCCTATTTCTAGCCTCTGGCAAACACCAGTCTTTCTATTTCTATAGATTTACCTATTCTGGATAATTTACATAGATGGAATAATACAATATGTAATCTTTTATGTCTGACTTCTTTCAACTTAGCATGTTTTCAAGGTTTACCTATGTTGTAGCATGAGTTAGGACTTCATTCCTTTTTATGACTGAATAACATTCCATTGGATTCCACAAATTGTTCTTTTCTTTTTTTTTTTTTTTTTTTTTAAAGATGGGATCTTGCTCTGTCACCCAGGCTGGAATGCAGTGGTGCAATCATAGCTCACTGCAGCCTTGAATTCCTGGGCTCAAGCGATCCTCTTGCCTTAGCCTCTCAAAAGTATCTGGCACTACAGACACGTGCCAGCATGCCCAGCTAGTTTTTTTTTTCTTTGAGACAAAGTCTTGCTCTGTCACCAGGCTGGAGTGCAGTGGCGCAACTTCAGCTCACTGCAACCTCCACCTCCCGGGTTCAAGCAATTCTCCTGCCTCAGCCTCCCAAGTAGCTGGGACTACAGGTGCGTGCCACCACGTCCAGCTAATTTTTGTATTTTTAGTACAAATGGGGTTTCACCATGTTGGCCAGGATAGTCTCGGTCTCTTGACCTGGTGATCCGCCCGCCTCAGCCTCTCACAGTGCTGGGATTACAGTCGTGAGCCACCGCGCCCGGCCTTTTTTTTTTTTTTTTTTTTTTTTGGTAGAGGTGTGGTCTTGCTTTGCTGCCTAGGCTGGTCTTGAACTCTTGGCTTCAAGCAATCCCACTGCCTCGGCCTCACAAAATGCTGGGATTATAGCCATGAGCACCTGGCTACCGCAAATTGTTTATCCATTTGTCCGTAGAGGGACATTTGGGTTGTTTCCACCTCTTGGCTATTGTGAATGGTGCTACAGTGAACATTTTGCACAAGTATTTATACTTGTTTGAATATCTGTTTTCTTTCTTTCTTTTGAGACAGGGTCTTTGTTGCCCAGGCTGGAGTGCAGTGGCCTGATCACAGTTCACTGTAACGTCAAACTCCTGTGCCCAAGTGATCATCTCATCTCAGCCTCCTGAATAGCTGGGACTACAGACACCCACCACCATGCCTGGCTAATTTTTTTAAAAATTTGTATTTATGGCTGGGCACGGTGGCTCACACTTGTAATCCCAGCACTTTGGGAGGCCGAGGTGGGCGGATCACGAGGTCAGGAGATCGAGACCACGGTGAAACCCCGTCTCTACTAAAAATACAGAAAATTAGCCGGGCGTGGTGGCGGGCGCCTGCAGTCCCAGCTACTCGGAGAGGCTGAGGCAGGAGAATGGCGTGAACCCGGGAGGCGGAGCTTGCAGTGAGCCGAGATTGCGCCAATGCACTCGAGCCTAAGGGACAGAGCGAGACTCCGTCTCAAAAAAAAAAAAAAAAAATTGTATTTATTATTACTATTATTATTTTATTTTTTTAGAGATGGTATCTCACTGTGTTGCCCAGGCTGGTTTCAAACTCGGCTCAAGTAAGCCTCCTGCCTCAGCCTCCCAAAGTGCTGGAATTACAGGCGTGAGCCACTGCTCCTGGCCTTAAAAAATTTTTTTTTTTAAATTTATAAAGAAATTTTGTTTTGTCCAGGCTGGCCTGAACTTAATGGGCTCAAGTGATCTTCCTGTCTCAGACTCTTGAGTAGCTGAGACTACAGGTACACGCCATCATGCCTGGCTAAGTGTTAAATTTTGATGAAATCCGATTTACCTATTTTTTTCTTTTGCTGCTTATACTTTTGGTGTCATATTTAAGAATGAGGCCGGGCACGGTGGCTCACACTTGTAATCCCAGCACTTTGGGAGGCCGAGGCGGGCGGATCACGAGGTCAGGAGATGGAGACCACAGTGAAACCCCGTCTCTACTAAAAAATACAAAAAATTAGCCGGGCGTGGTGGCGGGCGCCTGTAGTCCCAGCTACTCGGAGAGGCTGAGGCAGGAGAATGGGGTGAACTCGGGAGGCGGAGCTTGCAGTGAGCTGAGATTGCGCCACTGCACTCCAGCCTGGACGACAGAGCGAGACTCCGTCTCAAAAAAAAAAAAAAAAAAAAGAATGAAGCCTGGCACGGTGGCTCATGCCTGTAATCCCAGCACTTTGGAAGGCCGACGCAGGCAGATCACCTGAAGTCAGGAGTTCAAGATCAGCCTGGCCAACATGGTGAAACCCCGTCTCTACCACCAAATATATACAAAATTAGCCGGGTGTGGTGGCATGCGCCTGTAGTTCCAGCTACTCAGGAGGTTGAGGCACGAGAATCGCTTGAACCCAGGAGGTGGAGGTTGCGGTGAGCTGAAATTGCGCCACTGTGCTCCAGCTCAGGCGACAGAGCGAGACCCTGTCTCAAACAAAAAACAAAGAATGAATCAACTGCCAATTGAAAGAAAGCTGGAGTGACAAAAAAAAAAGGGGAAAGAAAAGAAAAAATTAACTGCCAAATTCAAAGTCATGAAGATTTACCCCTATGTTTTCTCCTAAGTTTTATGGTTTAACTCTTTGGTCCATTTTGAGTTAATTTTATATATAGTGTGAACAGGGGCCCAACTTCCTTCCCTTGCATGTGGATGTCCGCTTGTTGCAGCACCACTTGTTGAAGAGACTATCCTTTCCCCATTGAGTGGTCCTGGCACCCTTGTTGAAAATTAATTGGCCATAGACATATGGGTTTATTTCTAGACTCTCAATTCTATTTTGTTGGTCTATATGTCTATTTATATGCCAGTTACACATTATTTTGATTACTGTAGCTTTGTAGTAAGTTTTGAAATTGGGAAGTGTGAGTTAACCAACTTTGTTCTTTTTCAAGGTTGTTTTGGCTCTTCTGGATCCCTGGTTAATTCCATATGAATTTGAAGGTGTTTAACTTTCTTTGGGTTATATTTGTACAAAGATGTTATTAATATATATGTTTCAAAATTGTCTGAAATTCCTAAAATTTTGATATGTCTTAATAAATGTTATCAATAATAATTACGGTTATTATGTTAAATTGTTATATGCTACAGAAATATTCTTTATCAATTGTGTCATTAACCATGGCTAGAATAGTCAAACCAAAAGTCTTTTGTCATCCACAGACAATTATTGTTTTACTTTGATTCTTCTCAAAAAATGGTTTATGGTTGGGGCATGGTGGCTCACACCTGTAATCCCAGAACTTTGGGAGGCTGAGGTGGGAGGATTGCTTGAACTTAGCAGTTTGAAACCAGCCTGGGCAAAAGAGCAAGACTCTGTCTCAAAAAAAAAAAAAAAAAAAAAAAAAAAAAAAGAGAGAGAGAGAAATGATAAAAGAAAATAACTTTCATCTGAGGAATGCCAGTTCTTTTAATTACGAGGCCCTGAGATACATTAAAATGAGACAATAGACCAGGTGTGGTGGCTGACACCTGTAATCCCAGCACTTTGGGAGGCTAAGGTCAGTGGATCACGAGATCAGGAGTTCAAGACCAGCCTGGCCAAGATGGTGAAACCCCATCTCTACTGAAAATACAAAAAATTGGCTGGGCACGTTGGCAGGCGCCTGTAGTCCCAGCTACTCAGGAGGCTGAGGAAGGAGAATCGTTTGAACCCAGAGGGTGGAGGTTGCAGTGAGCCAAGATCGCGCCACTGTACTCCAGCCTGTGTGACAGAGTGAAACTCTGTCTCAAAAAAACAAAAAAAAAAAAAAATGAGACAATAGACTGGGCGTAATCCTAGCACTTTGGGAGGCCTAGGTGGGCAGCTCACCTGAGGTCAGGAGTTCAAGACCAGCCTGGCCAACATGATCAAATCCCGTCTCTACTAAAAAATACAAAAAAACTAGCCAGGAGTGGTGGCGGGCACCTGTGATCCCAGCTACTCAGGAGACTGAGGCACGGTGAATTGCTTGAACCCGGGAGGTGGAGCTCGCAGTGAGCCGAGATAGCACCACTGTACTCCAGCCTGGGCTACAGAGTGAGACTCCATCTCAAAAAAAAAAGAACAATCATGTCCTCCTCCCCCCGTTTGAGCTATGTATTCATCTCTTGAAACTGCTTGCTTGCTGGGCAGGGTGGCTCGTGCCTGTAATCCTAGCACTTTGTGAGGCCAATGCAGGAGGATCACTTGAAGCTAGGCATTCAAAACCAGCCTGGGCAACATAGTGAGATACTCTCTCTAAAAATTTTTTTGAAAACAAAAAAATCCACTTGTAACTGCTGCTAATCAGCATGTATATTCAGGAGAACTTGAATCTGTGCTCCTAGGTTGTAATCCTCAAGATTGGCCCAAACAAACTCTCTACTTAAACATTAATTTTGGCCAGGTGCGGTGGTCACGCCTGTAATCCCAGCACTTTGGGAGGCCAAGGTGGGTGGATCACCTGAGGTCGGGAATTTGAGACCAGCCTGACCAACATGGAGAAACCCCGTCTCTACTAAAAGTACAAAAAAATTAGCCGGGCATGGTGGCCCATGCTTGTAATCCCAGCTACTCGGGAGGCTGAGGCAGGAGAATTGCTTGAACCTAGGAGGCAGATGTTGCGGTGAGCTGCGATCAAGCCATTGCACTCCAGCCTGGGCAACAAAAACCTAACTCTGTCTCAAAAAAAAAAAAAAAAAAGAAAAAAACCCATTAATTTTGCCTTGGCTTCTTCCTTTTAGATTGACGTATCTTCATGTGGTGATCTCATAACAGCAACTTTGCTGAATTCATTCAACTTTAATAGCTTTCTT
This sequence comes from Symphalangus syndactylus, assembly GCF_028878055.3. Classification (NCBI taxonomy): domain Eukaryota; kingdom Metazoa; phylum Chordata; class Mammalia; order Primates; family Hylobatidae; genus Symphalangus; species Symphalangus syndactylus. The sequence goes on from NC_072439.2 coordinate 33,738,122, forward strand.
ATAAATTCTTTGGAATTTCCTATATATAGTATTTTAGTCTACTCAGGTTGCTGTAACACAATATCACAGACTGGGTGGCTTAAACAAAAGTTTATTTTCTCACAGTTCTAGAGGCTGGAAATTCAAAATTCAGGTGCTGATAGGATTGGGTTTTGGTGAGACCTCTCTCCTCAGCTTGCAGATGGCAGCTTCTCTGTATGTCCTCACATGGCCTTTTCTCTGCGCACACACGGAGAGAGCTCTGGAGTCCTTTCCTCTTCTTATAGACAAGTCCTCTTGGATTAGGGTCCCACCCTTATGACCCATTTAATCTTAATTAATCACTTACAGGCCCTATCTCCAAATATAGTCACGCTGGGAGTTAGGACTTTAGCATATGAATTTTAGGGAACACAATTCACTCCATATCATTTTTCTCTCTGCCCCCTCCAAATTCATGTACCTCTGAGGCCGGGCACAGTGGCTCACGCTTGTAATCCCAGCACTTTGGGAGGCCGAGGCGGGTAGATCAGGAGGTCAGGAGATCGAGACCACGGTGAAACCCCGTCTCTACTAAAAATACAAAAAATTAGCCGGGCGTGGTGGCGGGCGCCTGTAGTCCCAGCTACTTGGAGAGGCTGAGGCAGGAGAATGGCGTGAACCTGGGAGGCGGCGCTTGCAGTGAGCCGAGATCGCGCCACTGCACTCCAGCCTGGGTGACAGAGCGAGACTCTGTCTCAGAAAGAAAAAAAAAAAAAAAAAATTCATGTACCTCTGGCATGCAAAATACATTCACTCTATCACCCCCCAACACTCTCTAAAGGCTAAAACCACTTCAGCATCAGTTCCAAGTCCAAAGTCTCATCTAAATATCTAAATCAGATTAGGTATGGGTGAGACTCTAGAAATGATTCATACTGAGGTAAAATTTCCCTCTAGCTGTGAATCTGTGGAACCAGACAGACTATGTGCTTCCAAAATACACTGGTGAAACAGCCATGAGTTAGATATTCCCATTCCAAAAGCTAGAAATCAGAAAGAAGAAGGTGATGAGTTCCATGCAAGTAAAAAAACTGAGCAAGGCAGGCCAAGCACGGTGGCTCATGCCTATAATCCCAGCACTTTGGGAGGCCGAGGCGGGTGGATCAAGAGGTCAGGAGTTCACGACCAGCCTGGCCAAGATGGTGAAACTCTGTCTCTACTAAAAATACAAAAAATTAGTCATGCGTGGTGGTGGGTGCCTGTAATCCCAGCTACTCGGGAGGCTGAGGCAGGAGAGTCGCTTGAATCCGGGAGACGGAGGTTGCCGAGATCATGCGACTGCATTCCAGCCTGGGTGACAGAGTGAGACTCTGTCTCAAAAAAAACAAAAAAAAAATCGAGCAAGGCAAACTCCATTAGATTGAAAGCCTTGAGAATAATCCTCTTGGCCGGGTGCAGTGGCTCACGCCTGTAATCCCAGCACTTTGGGAGACCGAGATGGGTGGATCACGAGGTCAGGAGATCGAGACCATCCTGGCTAACACAGTGAAACCCCGTCTCTACTAAACAAAACACAAAAAAATCAGCCGGGCATGGTGGTGGGCACATTTAATCTCAGCTACTTGGGAGGCTGAGGCAGGAGAATGGCGTGAACCTGGGAGGCGGAGCTTGAAATGAGCCGAGATCGTGCCACTGCACTCCAGCCTGGGCGACAGAGCGAGACTCTGTCTCAAAAAAAAAAAAAAAAAAGAAAAAGAAAAGAAAAAAAGAGAAGAATCCTTTTTGGCTTGATGTTTCACCTTCCAGAGTCACTGGGGTGGCAGCATCACCCCCATTGCACTAGTTGAGGGCATACTGGAGTGTTGAAACCAGGGTTTCATTTGAATACTCATAGTATTTTCCTATAGTCCCATTTCTGTATGGTTGGTAGTAATGTCTTCATTTTTATTTATTTATTTATTTATTTATTTATTTTATTTTATTTTTGAGACGGATTTTTGCTCTTGTTGCCCAGGCTGGAGTGCGATGGTATGATCATGGCTCACTGAAACCTCTGCCTCCCAGGTTCAAGCGATTCTCCTGCCTCAGCCTCCCCAGTAGCTGGAATCTGCCCGCCTTGGCCTCCCAAAGTGCTGGGATTACAGGCATGAGCCACCGCGCCTGGCCTATTTTTTATTTTTATAGTATAGAGACAAGGTCTCACTATGTTGTGCAGGCTGAACTCCAACTCCTGAGCTCAAATGATCCTCCTGCCTTCACCTCCCAAATTGTTAGGATTACAGACTTGAGCCACCATGCCCAGGCTTCATATTTATTTATTTCTTTCTTTTTTCTTTTTTTTTTTTGAGATGGAGTCTCACTCTGTTGCCAGGCTGGAGTGCAGTGGCGTAATCCTGACCCACTGCAACCTCCGCCTCCCAGGTTCAAGCGATTGTCCTGCCTCAGCCTCCTAAGTAGCTGAGATTACAGGCACACGCCACCATGCCCAGCTAATTTTTGTATTTTTAGTAGAGACGGGGTTTCACCATGTTGGCCAGGATGGTCTCGATCTCTTGACCTTGTGATCCACCCCCCTTGGCCTCCCAAAGTGCTGGGATTACAGGTGTGAGCCACCACGCCCAGCCTCATTTTTATTTCTGATTTTAACTATTTGTGTTCTTTTTTCTTAGCTAAGTGTTTGCTAATTTTACTGATTTTTTTTTCAAATAACCAAACTTTTGGTTTTGTGTTTTCAATCTGTTGAAAGCCAGTGGGTCAAAGAAGAAATCACAAAGAATATTAGAAAATACTTTGAGATAAATGCAAATGAAATCACAACATATCAAAACTTACTGGATGCAGTAGAAGCAGTGCTCAGAGGAAAATTTGTAGCTGTAAATGCCAACTTTCCAAAAGAAGAAATAGGCCAAGAGCGGTGGCTCATGCCTGTAATCCCAGCACTTTGGGAGGCCAAGGCGGGCGGATCACCTAAGGTCGGGAGTTCGAGACTAGCCTGACCAAAATGGAGAAACCTCATCTCTACTAAAAATACAAAATCAGCTGGGCCTGGTGGCACATGTCTGTAATCCCAGCTGCTTGGGAGGCTGAGACAGGACAATCACTTGAACCTGGGAGGCAGAGGTTGTGGTGAGCTGAGATCACGCGGTTGCACTCCAGACTGGGTAACAAGAAGGAAACGCTGTCTCAAAAAACAAACAACAACAACAAAAAATTAGCCAGGCATGGTGGCACATGTCTGTAATCCCAGCTACTTGGGAGCTTGAGGCAGGAGAATAGCTTCAACCTGGGAGGCGGAGGTTGTGGTGAGCTGAGATCATGCCATTGCACTCCAGCCTGGGCAACAAGAGCGAAACTCCGTCTCAATAATAATAATACTACTAAATAAAGCAAATAAAGAAGAAATATCTCAAATCAATAATCAAACTTCATATCTCAAACTAGGAAAAGAAGAGCAAACTAAACTCAAAAGTGGTAGAAGGAAGGAAATAATAAAGACTAAAGCAGAGATAAAAGAAATAGTGAGAAGAAAAACAAAAGAGTAATGAGAGAATACCACCATCCGCCTATTTCCTCAGCATACTTCTTGTGCCATGTTTTTTTTTTGGCGTGATGTCGGCTCACCGCAACCTCCACCTCCCAGGTTCAAGAGATTCTCCTGCTTCAGCCTCCTGAGCAGCTGGGATTACAGGCATGCCCCATCACACCCTAATTTTTGTATTTTTAGTAGAGACAGGGTTTCTCCATGTTAGGCAGATCTCAAACTTCCGACCTCAGGTGATCCACCCGCCTCGGCCTCCCAAAGTGCTGGGATTACAGGCGTGAGCCACCACGCCTGGCCTAAATTTTTTAATTTTTGTAAAATCACACCTTGCTGCAGCCTAGACCTCCCGGACTGAAGTGATCCTCCCATCTCAGCCTTCCAAGTAGCTGCGACAAGCAGGCTGAATTTTTTATTTTTTATAAAGATGGGGGGGTCTCACTTTTTTTCCCAGGCTGGTCTTGAACTCCTAGCCTCAGGTGATCCATCCGCCTGAGCCTCCCAAAGTGCTGGGATCACAGGTGTGAGCCACCCCAACCAGCCAACCATTTGTCAACTTCTGATGAGTTTATAGATTTAGGCTTTGAGCATCCTGAGTTGTGACCATCACAAAAAGAGATACCAGATATTATGTGTCTCCTGATGGAAGAACTCACTGGCTGGGCGCAGTGACTCACGTTCATAATCCCAGCCCTTTGGGAGGCTGAGGCGGGCGGATCACGAGGTCAGGAGTTCGAGACCAGCCTGGCCAACATGGTGAAACCTCATCTCTACCAAAAATACAAAAAATAGCCAGGCATGGTGGCGGGCACCTGTAATCCCAGCTACTGGGGAGGCTGAGGCAGGAGAATGACTTGAGCCCAGGAGGTGGATATTGCAGTGAGCTGAGATCGTGCCATTGCACTCTAGCCTGGGTGACACAGCAAGACTCCATCTCAAAAAAAAAAAAAAAAAATGAACTCACCACTGTTTATGAAGTAGTCTTACCAAAATAATCAAATCTGAATTTGATCAAACCTTTCAATCCAATACCAATTTACAAAAACTCCATAGGACAGAGGAAAGATGCCACATGATCAGCAAAATCCAGAATGCAGGAAATTCAACAGGACAACAATCCAATTTTTTTTCTTTTTTTCTTCTTTTTCACCTGGAACAGGGAAGGAGGTACAATCCAGTTTTTTCAACAAATAAATTGCAAGAGAGAAAAAAAATACCTCAGATGATTTCTTGTCTATTTCCCCTGAATAGCTCCAGGACAGGAAATGCCTGAGACAGTCATTGCAAGACTGCTGCTACAAGAATAAGAAATATTTTCATTATCTAAAAGCATATTAAATTCCTTTTAAAAAATAAAAAAATGTTTATATATGCTTAAAATGTATCTTGAAGGATATATAAGAAACTGGCTCTGGGAAGAGGAACTGAATGCAAGACTTTACTATATATTCTTTTGTACTTTTTATATTTTGTTCATGTTTTATGTGATCAAAAATAAAATAATTGGAAAGGAAAGAAGGAGGAAGGAAGAAAAATTTTAGACCAGTTGTGTTTCTCTATAACTTCTACCAAGCAAGTCTAATTCTAACCTCTGGTTAATCCCTCTTGTATATAACAACCCTTCAGACCTTTGAAAATGTCTCTCTTTTCCCCTTTAGTTTTCTTTTTAATTTAATTTAATTTTGTTTTATTTTATTTTATTTTATTTTGAGACAAGGTCTTGCTCTGTCACCTAGGCTGGGGTACAGTGGCACAATCATAGCTCACTGCAGCCTCAACCTCCCAGGCTCAAGTGATCCTCCCACTTCAGCTTCTCAAGTAGGTGGGACTACAGGCGTGCACCACCATGCTTGGCTAATTTTTAGATGTTTTGTAGAGATGGGGTTTCCCTATGTTGCCAAGGCTGTTCTCAGACTCTTGGGTTCAAGAGGATCTGCCTGCCTTGGCCTCCCAAAGTAGTGGGATTGCAGGTGTAAGCCACTGTGCCCAGCCTTTAAAATATTTTTATTTTTAATTTTTAGAGATGGGGTCTTGCGCCGGGCGCGGTGGCTCACGCTTGTAATCCCAGCACTTTGGGAGGCCGAGGCAGGCGGATCACGAGGTCAGGAGATCGAGACTGCGGCGAAACCCCGTCTCTACTAAAAATACAAAAAAAAAAATTAGCCGGGTGTGGTGGCGGGAGCCTGTAGTCCCAGCTACTCCGAGAGGCTGAGGCAGAAGAATGGCGTGAACCCGGGAGGCGGAGCTTGCAGTGAGCCGAGATTGCGCCACTGCACTCCAGCCTGGGCGACAGAGCGAGACTCCGTCTCAAAAAAATAAAAATAAAAAAAAAAGAGATGGGGTCTTGCTATGTTGCCCAAGCTGACCTTGAACTCCTGGACTCAAGGGATCCCCCTCCCTCTGCTTCAGCCTCCTGGGTAGCTGGGACTACAGGTACATGACACCATGTGTGGCTCCCCTTACATTTCTTTCCCCCAACTAAACATCTCTGTGTCCTCTCATTGTTCTTTGAGTGACTCAGTTAGTAATCCCTCCTTGCCGGGCACAGTGGCTCATGCCTGTAGTCCCAGCTACTTGGGAGGCCGATGTGGGAAAATCAACTGAGCTTGGGAATTCAAGGCTGCAGTGAGTCAAGATCGCACCACTGCACTCCAGCCTGGGCAGCTAAGCGAGACTCCATCCAAACAAAACAGAACAAAACAAAACAACTTAGTAGGACATGGGCTGGGTGCGGTGGCTCACACCTATAATCCTAGTACATTGGGAGACCAAGGAGGGCAGATCACTTGAGGTCAGGAGTTTGAAACCAGCCTGGCCAACATGGTGAAATTCCATCTCTGCAAAAAATACAAAAATTAGCCAGGCATGATGTTGCACACCTGTAATCCCAGCTACTCAAGAGGCTGAGGCAGGAGAATCGCTTGAACCTGGGAGGCGAAAGCTGCAGTGAGCCTAGGAGACAGAATGAAACACTGTCTTAAAAAAAAAAAAAAAAGGCCGGGCGCGGTGGCTCACGCTTGTAATCCCAGCACTTTGGGAGGCCAAGGCGGGCGGATCACGAGGTCAGGAGATCGAGACCATCCTGGTTAACACGGTGAAACCCCGTCTCTACTGAAAGAATACAAAAAATTAGCCGGGCGTGGTCGCGGGCGCCTGTAGTCCCAGCTACTCGGAGAGGCTGAGGCAGGAGAATGGCGTGAACCCGGGAGGCGGAGCTTGCAGTGAGCCGAGATTGCGCCACTGCACTCCAGCCTGGGCGGCAGAGCGAGACTCCGCCTCAAAAAAAAAAAAAAAAACGTAGTAGGACATGGACAATAGAGACAAAGAGAAGGCTTGGACAAAAGTGGGGTAGAGGTAGAGAGCCTCAGAGAGCAAGACATCATGTTTTTGAACACTACCAGAAAACGACAGACAGAAGAAGGAGCTTAGTCTAGGTAGGAAAGCCATCTGAAGAAATCCTTCAGAAAAATTAAATTTATATAAATGTGAGCAACAGAAGAGTATCGTATTAAATTCCACACAAAGTTACTATAAGAAAAAAGAGAATTGAGGCCGGGCGCAGTGGCTCACACCTGTAATCCCAGCACTTTGGGAAGCCGAGGTGGGCAGATCACCTGAGGTCAGGAGTTCGAGACCAACCTGGCCAACATGGTGAAACCCCGTCTCTACTAAAAATACAAAAATTGGCCGGGCCTGGTGGCTCACGCTTGTAATCCCAGCACTTTGGGAGGCCGAGGCGGGCGGATCACGAGGTCAGCAGATGGAGACCACGGTGAAACTCCGTCTCTACTAAAAATACAAACAAAAATTAGCCAGGCGTGGCGGCGGGCGCCTGTAGTCCCAGCTACTCGGAGAGGCTGAGGCAGGAGAATGGCCGGAACCCGGGAGGCGGAGCTTGCAGTGAGCTGAGATCGCACCACTGCACTCCAGCCTGGGCGACAGAGCGAGACTCCGTCTCAAAAAATAAAATAAAATAAAATAAAATAAAATAAAATAAAATAAAATAAAATAAAAATGAAAATACAAAAATTAGCCGGGCATGGTGGCAGGTGCCTGTAATCCCAGCTACTCAGGAGGCTGAGGCAGGAGAATGGCTTGAATCCAGGAGATGGAGGTTGCAGTGAGCCGAGATCCTGCTATTGCACTCCAGCCTGGGGGACAAGAGTGAGACTTGGTCTCAAAAAAAAAAAAAAAAAAAAGTTAAAAAAAAAAGAAAAGAGAATTGAGAATAGGTAGGTTAAAAAAAAAGAGAAAAAGAAAACAGATAATGAGGACAGAAAAAGATTCATGCCAGAGAGATGCTCACAAAACAGATGAAAATCATAACATTTTATTTTAAAGTGAGCTAAAAGACATTAAGAAAGTGATATAGCCGGGCGCGGTGGCTCACGCCTGTAATCCCAGCACTTTGGGAGGCCGAGGAGGGCGGATCACGAGGTCAGGAGATCGAGACCATCCTGGCTAACACGGTGAAACCCCGTCTCTACTAAAAATACAAAAATTAGCCGGGCGTGGTGGTGGGCACCTGTAGTCCCAACTACTCCGGAGGCTGAGGCAGGAGAATGGCGTGAACCCGGGAGGCGGAGCTTGCAGTGAGCCGAGATCGTGCCACTGCACTCCAGCCTTCGTGACAGCGAGACTCCATCTCAAAAAAAAAAAAAAAAAAAGAAAGTGATATAAAGTTGGGTGCTATGGCTCATGCCTGTAATCCCAGCACTTTGGGAGTCTGAGGCAGGCGAATTACAGCAGTTTGAGACCAGCCTGGCCAACATGGCAAAACCCCATCTCTACTAAAAATACAAAAATTAGCCAGGCATGGCAGCGTGCACCTGTAGTCCCAGCCACTCGGGAGGCTGAGGCAGGAGAATCACTTGAACCTGGGAGGTGGAGGTTGCAGTGAGTTGAGACGATGCTACTGCACTCCAGCATTTCAGAGCAAGACTCTATCTCAAAAACAAACAAACAAAAAAAAGCTTCCTTCCTTCCCTCCCTCCCTCCCTCCTTCCCTCCCTCCTTTTCCTTCCTTCCTTTCCTTCCTTCCTTCCTTCCTTCCTTCCTTCCTTCCTTCCTTCCTTCTTTCCTTCCTTCCTTTCTCTCTTTCTCTCTTTCTTTCTTCTTTCTTTCTTTCTTTCTTTCTTTCTTTCTTTCTTTCTTTCTTCTTTCTTTCTTTCTTTCTCTTTTCTTTCTTCTTTCTTTCTTTCCTTTCCTTTCTTTTGTTTCTTTCTTTCGAGACGGTCTCCCTCTGTTGCCCAGGCTGGAGTGCAGCGGCATAATCTTGGCTCACTGCAACCTCCCTGCCTCGGGCTCCCTTGATTCTCCTGCCTCAGCCTGCCGAGTGCCTGGGATTGCAGGCACGCGCCGCCACGCCTGGCTGGTTTTTGTATTTTTGGAGACGGGGTTTCGCCATGTTGGCCAGGCTGGTCTCCAACTCCTGACCTAGAGTGATCTGCCCGCCTCCGCCTCCCGAAGTGCTGGGATTACAGACGGAGTCTTCCTCACGCAATGCTCAATGTTGCCCAGGCTGGAATGCAGTGGCGTGATCTCGGCTCGCTACAACCTCCACCTCCCAGCCGCCTGCCTTGGCCTCCCAGAGTGCTAAGATTACAGCCTCTGCCCGGCCGCCACCCCGTCTAGGAAGTGAGGAACGTCTCTGCCCGGCAGCCACCCCGTCTGGGATGTGAGGAGCGTCTCTGCCCAGCCGCCCTGTCTAGGAAGTGAGGAGTGCCTCTGCCCGGCCGCCCCGTCTGGGAAGTGAGGAGCGTCTGCCTGGCCACCCCGTCTGGGAAGTGAGGAGCGTCTCTGCCCGGCCGCCCCGTCTGGGATGTGAGGAGCGCTTCTGCCCGGCCGCCACCCCGTCTAGGAAGTGAGGAGTGCCTCTGCCCGGCCGCCCCGTCTGGGAATTGAGGAGCGCCTCTGCCCAGCCGCCACCCCGTCTGGGAAGTGAGGAGCGCCTCTGCCTGGCCGCTGTGCAACCTTCCAACTGTGAAATGACAGCCTTTCTGCAGGTGTACCCAACAGCTCCGAAGAGACAGCGACCATCAAGAACGGGCCATGATGACGATGGCGGTTTTGTCGAAAAGAAAAGGGGGAAATGTGGGAAAAAGAAAGAGTGATCAGATTGTTACTGTGTCTGTGTAGAAAGAAGTAGACATAGGAGACTCCATTTTGTTCTGTACTAAGAAAAATTCTTCTGCCTTGGGATGCTGTTAATCTATAACCTTACCCCCAACCCCATGCTCTCTGAAACATGTGCTGTGTCAACTCAGGGTTAAGTGGATTAAGGGCTCTGCAAGATGTGCTTTGTTAAACAGATGCTTGAAGGCAGCATGCTCCTTGAAAGTCATCACCACTCCCTTAAGTACCCAGGGACACAAACACTGTGGAAGGCCGCAGGGACCTCTGCCTAGGAAAGCCAGAGACCTTTGTTCAGGTGTTAATCTGCTGACCTTCTCTCCACTATTATCCTATGACCCTGCCACATCCCCTTCTCCGAGAAACACCCAAGAATGATCAATAAATACTAAGAAAAAAAAAAGTAAAAATAAATAAATAAATAAATAAAAAAGAGACATGAAAGAAGCTAGGCGCTGTGGCTTGCACCTGTACTCCAGCCAGGGCAATAGAGTGAGATCTCATCTCTAAAATAAATAAATAAATGAAAAAACAATTTTTTTTGAGACAGTCTGTCACCCAGGCTGAAGTGCTGTGGTGCAATCTTGGCTCACTGCAACCTCCACCTCCCAGATTCAAGCGATTCTCAGGCCTCAGCCTCCCGAGTAGCTGGGATTACAGGCATGCACCACCACACCCGGCTAATTTATGCATTTTTAGTAGAGATGGGGTTTCGCCATGTTGGCCAGGCTGATCTTGAACTCCTGACCTCAAGTGATCCAAAGTGATTAAGTGATCTCATTTGTCCAAAATGACAAATATTGTAATTTGAAAAAGATTGCAGGCAACTGCCACCACACCTGGCTAGTTTTTGTGGGGTTTTTTTTTTTGGTAGAGATGGGGTTTCACCACGTTGGCCAGGCTGGTCTCAAACTCCTGATCTCAAAGTGATTCGCCTGCCTTGGTCTCCCAAAGTGCTGGGATTATAGGCGTGAGCCGCCGCACCTAGCTGACATATTTTAAATATTTAAGGAATAACAAGCCGGGCGTGGTGACTCAACGTCTGTAATCCCAGCATTTTGGGAGGCTGAGGTGGGTGGATCACCTGAGGTCAGGAGTTGGAGACCAGCTCGGCCAACATGGTGAAATCTCATCTCTACTAAAAATATATATATATATGGGCCGGGAGCGGTGGCTCACGCCTGTAATCCCAGCACTTTGGGAGGCCGAGGCGGGCGGATCACGAGGTCAGGAGATCAAGACCATCCTGGCTAACACGGTGAAACCCCGTCTCTACTAAAAAATACAAAAAAATTAGCCGGGCGAGGTGGCGGGCGCCTGTAGTCCCAGCTACTCGGGAGGCTGAGGCAGGAGAATGGCGTGAACGGGGGACGGAGCCTGCAGTGAGCGGAGATCGCGCCACTGCACTCCAGCCTGGGTGAAAGAGCGAGACTCCTTCTCAAAAAAAAAAAAAAAAAAAGGCCGGGCGCGGTGGCTCACGCCTGTAATCCCAGCACTTTGGGAGGCTGAGGCGGGCGGATCACGAGGTCAGGGGATCGAGACCATGGTGAAACCCCGTCTCTACTAAAAATACAAAAAATTAGCCGGGCGCGGTGGCGGGCGCCTGTAGTCCCAGCTACTCCGCAGGCTGAGGCAGGAGAATGGCGTGAACCCGGGAGGTGGAGCTTGCAGTGAGCGGAGATCGGGCCACTGCACTCCAGCCTGGGCGACAGAGCGAGACTCCGTCACAAAAAAAAAAAAAAAAAAAAAAAAATATATATATATATATATATATGAAATACCCAGGCGTGGTGGCGTGTGCCTGTAATCCCAGCTACTTGGGTGGCTGAGGCAGGAGAATCACTTGAACTCGGGAAGCGGAGGTTGTAGTGAGCCAAGATCGCACCACTGCACTCCAGCCTGGGCGACAGAGTGGGACTCCATCTCACAAAATAATAATAATAAATAAATAAAAAGGAAGAACAGGTGAGCCAAAGCAAAGCTAATCTTCAACAATAATGGGCACAGACAAATTGTTATCAATATTTAGGGACTCAGGGATTATTGTTCCCATGACCCTTTCCTGAGAAATCCACTAGAGAGTGCACTTCAGACAATTAGAGAGATGTCAACATAAGGGCTGAGAGTCAGTACTGTATATTAGTTACTCATGGAAATGAGAATAAATGAAGGTAAAAGAGAGATTACAGTATGTAATGGCCATATGATCTGATAATGTAGACATTATAACCAAAAAAGATAGGAGAAAGGGAATAGCATTTACAAAAAAAGTTTAAATATGTTTTTAGTAATCATAATGATGAAGGTAGTACTACTAGTTATTCTGAGACTGTTTAATGTATTGTGTAGGATAAAACAAATGAGGAATTATGGAATGTTTTAATTCTCCCATTTCTGTGTCCATAAGAACCATGAGTCTTGATGGAAGAAAGAAAACAGACTTTTTGTAGTTTTGTAGTCCCAAATTTGACAAACCCAATAGTAATGAGCATCTTCAATAGTCATGAGCATCCTGGTGCAGAGATGGTAGTCTCTAATGACCTTTTTTTTTCTTTTACAGTTGAGTCTCACTCTGTTGTTCAGGCAGGAGTGCAGTGACCCAATCATAGCTTACTGCAGCAATCCTCCTGCCTCATCCTCCCAAGTAGCTGGAACTATGGGTACATGCCACAGTACCCAGCCAAGTTTTTTTTCATTTTTTATTTTTTTGAGATGGAGTTTCGCTATTGTCCCCCAGGCTGGAGTGTAACAGCATGATCTCAGCTCACCGCAACCTCCGCCTCCCAGGTTCAAGTGATTCTCCTGCCTTGGCCTCCTGAGTAGCTGGGATTACAGGCACCCGTCACATGCCCAGGTAATTTTTGTATTTTTAGTAGAGATGGGGTTTCACCATGTTGGCTAGGTTGATCTCAAACTCCTGACCTCAGGTGATCCACCCTCCTCAGCCTCCCAAATTGTGGGATTACAGGTGTGAGCCACCACACCCGGTCCCCCAGCCAAGTTTTTTATTTTTGTAGAGACCATTGGGCACTATTGTTCCCCAGTCTGGTCTCAAACTCCTGGACTCAAATGATCATCTTGCCTCAGTCTTCCAAGTCACAGGGATTACAGGTGTGAGCCACTATGCCCAACTCTAATGATCATTTCTCATTAAAGAAACCAAGATTCTTGAAGAAATATGTGGAGACCGCTGGATGCTGGGGAAATGGTAAGACCAATGGATTGGAGTGAACATGAAGGACACAAATTGTTGAGGTGGCATGGTTGAGTAAGTGAGCTAAAAGGAGATTATTGGAGATTTGGGGTTGAAATTTCTAAGATAGTACAGTTTTTGGTGATGCTAAGGTCTAAGTTGAGGGCAAGGCAGGCGGATCACCTAAGGTCAGGAGTTCGAGACCAGCCTGGCCAAGATGGTGAACCCTATCTCTACTAAAAATATAAAAATTAGTTGGGCGTGGTGGCAGGTGCCTGTAATCCCAGCTACTCAGGATACTGAGGCAAGAGAATCGCTTGAACCTGGAAGATGAAGGTTGCAGTGAGCTGAGAGTGTGCCATTGCACTCCAGCCTGGGCAAGAGAGTGAGACTCTGTCTCAAAAAAGAAAGAAAAGGAAAGGAAAATTAAAGAGAAGGAAAAGAAAAGAGAGAGAGAGGGAAGGAAGAAAGAGAGAGGAAAGCAAGGAAGCAAGAAAGCAAGAGGCCGGGCGTGGTGGCTCACGCCTGTAATCCCAGCACTTTGGGAGGCCGAGGCGGGTGGATGATGAGGTCAGGAGATCGAGACCATCCTGGCAAACACAGTGAAACCCTGTCTCTACTAAAAATACAAAAAATTAGCCGGGCGTGGCAGAGGGCGCCTGCAGTCCCAGCTACTCGGGAGGCTGAAGCAGGAGAATGGCATGAACCTGGGAGGCGGAGCTTGCAGTGAGCTGAGATGGCGCCACTGCACTCCAGCCTGGGTGACAGAGCCAGACTCCGTCTCAAAAAAAAGAAAGAAGAAAGAAAGAAAGAAAGAAAGAAAGAAAGAAAGAAAGAAAGAAAGAAAGAAAGAAAGAAAGAAAGAGGGTCTTGCTATGTTGCCCAGGCTGATCTCAAACTCCTGTCCTCAAGTAATCCTCTGCCTCGGCCTCCCAAAGTGTTGGGATTACAGGAATGAGCCACCTGGCCTGCATCTGATTTATCTTTGAAACATCCAGGGACTAGTAAAATTGGTGCACCCAGACCAATTTTTTTTTTTTTGAGACAGAATTTTGCACTTGTTGCCCAGGCTGGAGTGCAACGGCGCGATCTTGGCTTGCTGCAACCTCAGCCAAGGAATTCGGGCAGCCTCTAGAAGCTAAAAAGGGAAGGAAATAGATTCTCCCCTAGGGTGTCCAGAAGGAACCCAGCTTCACCAACACCTTGTAGTCCTGTAAGGCCCGTTTCAGATTCTGACCTCCAGAACTATAAGATAATAAAACTGGCCGGGCGCGGCCTATAATCCCAGCACTTTGGGAGGCCAAGGTGGGTGGATCACGAGGTCAAGAGTTCGAGACCATCCTGGCCAACATGGTGAAACCCCGTCTCTACTAAAAAAATACAAAAAATTAGCTGGGTGTGGTGGCGTGCGCCTGTCATCCCAGCTACTTGGGAGGCTGAGGCAGGAGAATCACTTGAACCCGGGAGGCGGAGGTTGCAGTGAGCTGAGATTGCGCCATTGCACTCCAGCCTGGGCAAAAAGAGCGAAACTCTGTCTCAAAAAAATAAAAATAAAATAAATAATAATAATAATAAAACTGAGTTTGTGGTAATTTGTTACAGCACCGAGAGGAAACGAATACAACCACCTGCCACCTGCATCCTTCCCATGTGCCCCCATACATGCATGCATGCCTTCATTCATTCAGTGTTATGTGTTGCTCCAAACACTGAGGACACAGGAGAACAAGAGACAAGTTTCTGCCTTCAAGGGGCTTACATTCTAGAGAGTGCAGACAGCTAATGAACAACTCAGGAAATAACTTCAGTAGTAAGTGGTATGAAGAAAACGAAACAAGGTACTGGGAAGGTGACCACTGCTGTGCGCCTGGAGGAGCTAATTTAGACAGAGTGGTCAAGAAGGGGGGTCTCTGAGGCAGTGTCATTTGCACCAAGCTTTAAATAAGAAGGAGCCAGTTGTGTGTTGACCTGAAAGAAGAGCATTCCTGGCAGAGCAACTAGCGAGGGGACAAGGTCTGAAGGAAGAATGAGCTTGGAGGGTCTGAGGAACAGAAAGGAGGCCAGTGTGGTGGAACAGAGAGAATCATGTGGAGGCCATGGCAGAGGAGGTGGTTAGAGAGGAAGGGAGGGTCCGGACCATGCAGGGGCATATATACCACAGTAAGGAGTGTACATTTTAATTATAGAGAGAAGCTTAAGAATTTAAGTGGGGGAGTGATGAGATTGTATTTTTGTATTTGCTTTTTTTTTTTTTTTTTTGAGACAGAGTCTTGCTCTGTTGCCCAGGCTGGAGTACAGTGACTTGATCTCGGCTCACTGCAACCTCTGCCTCCTGGGTTCAAGCGATTCTCTTGCCTCAGCATCCTAAGGAGCTCGGATTACAGACAAGTGCCACCACACCTGGCTAATTTTTGTATTTTTAGTAGAGATGGGATTTCACCATGTTGTCCAGGATGGTCTCAATCTCTTGACCTCATGATCCACCACACCGGCCTTGGCCTCCCAAAGTGTTTGGATTACAGGCGTGATCCACTGCACCGGCCGTTTTTGTTTTTTTTTTTTGAGACAGAGTCTAGCTCTGTTGCCCAGGCTGGAGGGTGGTGGTGCCATCTCGGCTCACCACAACCTCCGCCTCCTGGGTTCAAGCGATTCTCCTGCCTCAGCCTCCTGAGTAGCTGGGACTACAGGCGTGTGCCACAACACCTGACTAATTTTTTTTTTTTTTTTTTTTTCACCTGACTAATTTTTGTATTTTTAGTAGAGATGGGGCTTCACTATGTTGGCCAGGCTGGTCTCAAACTCCTGACCTCATGATCTACTGCCTTGGCCTCCCAAAGTTCTGGGATTACAGGTGTGAGGCACCACTCCCAGCCACCCCCCCCTTTTTTTTTTCTAAGAGTCAGAGTCTTGCTCTGTTGCCCAGACTGGAGTGCAGTGGCACTATCTTGGCTCACTGCAGCCTCGACCTCCCAGGCTCAAGGGATCCTCCCACCTCAGCCTCCCCAATAGCTGGGACTACAGTTATACACCACCACACCTGGCTAATTTTTAAAGTTTTTTTTGTAGAGACGAGTTTTCACCATGTTGATCAGACTGGTCTGGGACTCCGGGGCTTAAGGGATCCTCCTGCAGCACTGGCATTACAGGTGTGAGCCACCGCACCTGGCAGTGGTTTGCTTTTTAAAATAATCAGCCTTGGCTGGGAGTGGTGGCTCATGCCTGTAATCCCAGCACTTTGGGAGGCAGAGGCGGATGGATCACTTGAGGTCAGGAGTTCAAGACAAGCCTCGCCAACATGGTGAAACACGCCATCTCTACTAAAAAAAAAAAAAAAAAAAACCAGCCGGGCGTGGTGGCACATGCTTATAATCCCAGCTACTTGGAGGCTAAGGCAGGGGAATCGCTGAACCTGGGAGGTGGAGGTTGCTGTGAGCCAAGACTGCACCTCTGCATTCCAGCCTGGGTGACAGAGTGAGACTCTGTCTCAAAAATTAAACTAAACTAAAATAATCAGTCTTGTTGCTGTGTGGTAAAAGAACTGTGGTGGACAAGAATAGAGGCAAGAAAGCCAGGTAGGAGGCCCCAATATAATCTAGATGAGAGATAATGGTGGCTTGGACTAGTACCACAGCACTGAAAAAGAAATCTCTCTTCCATTTGTCCTCCAGTCACCCAGTTCTTTTCCCTGGAGGCAACAACTGTTAATAGTTTCTTGAGAATCATTCTGGAAATATTCCATGCACAAACATAGCAAATGTATATGTAATTTTTTTTTTATTTTTTATTTTTTATTTTTAGACAGAGTCTCGCTCTGTCGCCGAGGCTGGAGCGCAGTGGCGTGATCTCGGCTCATTGCAACCTCCACGCCCGGGTTCAAGTGATTCTCTTGCCTCAGCCT
This sequence comes from Symphalangus syndactylus, assembly GCF_028878055.3. NCBI lineage: Eukaryota > Metazoa > Chordata > Mammalia > Primates > Hylobatidae > Symphalangus > Symphalangus syndactylus. The sequence continues at coordinate 33,754,844 of NC_072439.2, forward strand.
CCTGAGTAGCTGGGACTACAGGCGCCTGCCACCATGTCTGGCTAATTGTTTGTATGTTTAGTAGAGATGGGGTTTCACTGTGTTAGCCAGGATGGTCTCAATCTCCTGACCTCCTGATCCGCTTGCCTCGGCCTCCCAAAGTGCTGGGATTACATGCTGTAATTGTTTTTTAAGAGGAGAATTTAGAAAGATTACTAGAAAACGGCCGGGCACGGTGGCTCACGCCTGTAATCCCAGCACTTTGGGAGGCCGAGGCAGGTGGATCACAAGGTCAGGAGTTCAAGACCAGCCTGGCCAACACGGTGAAACCCCTCCTCTACTAAAAATACAAAAATTAGCCGGGCGTGGTGGCGGTTGCTTGTAATCCCGGCTACTTGGGAGGCTGAGGCAGAGGATTGCTTGAACCCGGGAGGTGGAGGTTGCATGAGCCGAGATCGCGCAACTGCACTCCAGCCTGGGCGACAGAGTGAGACTCTGTCTCCAAAAAAAAAAAATTAGCTGGGTATGGTGGTGGGTGCCTGTAATCCCAGCTACTCAGGAGGCTGAGGCAGGAGAATGGCTTGAACCCGGGAGGCGGAGGTTGCAGTGAGCCAAGATTGCGCCACTGCACTCAGGCCTGGTGACAGAGCAAGACTCTGTCTCAAAAAAAAAAAAAAAAAGAAAGATTACTAGAAAATTAGCTGGGCATGGTGGCACATGCCTGTAATCCCAACTACTCGGGAGGCTAAGGCAAGAAGAATCGCTTGAACCCAGGAGGCAGAGGTTGCAGTGAGCTGAGATGGTGCCACTGCTCTTCAGTCTGGCAAGAGTGAGACTCCATCTCAATAAAACCCCCCCAAGAAGCAAAAACAAAAAAGAAAGATTACTAGAAGTGTATCTTGTTTATAGAGTCATAGAGAGTGTGTTGTGTTTATACAGAAATGAGTATCTTTCCTAGATAAAACTGTCCCTAGAGTAGAGGAGCAATTTACTACTCCAGCCCTAATCCTGTGCTGATGAAACAAGCCTTAGTTTTACAGTCTGGTCTCCTGAGTTAACTTCCCAGACAGGAGGGATTATCCCAAGAAAGTGACTGATGTTAGTTGTTTATTTTTTTCAAGATGGAGTCTTGATCTGTCGCCCAGGCTGGAGTGTAGTGGCATAATCTTGGCTCACTGCAACCTCCACCTCCTGGCCTCAAGCGATCCTCCCACCTCGGCCTCCCATAGCACTCGATTATGGGCATGAGCCACCGCACCTGGCAGTGGTTTCTTAAAAAGTTAAGTATATTCCCTAGCAAGCAGACTCAGAGGAAAAAAAATAAAGTATATGTCTACTGTGTGACTCACCCAGCCAGTAATTCCACTTCTAGATACAGTCATGCACCATATGATGACATTTTGGTTGACAATGGCCACATTAATGACGGTGGTCTCATAAGATTATAATGGAGCTGAAAAATTCCTATGGCTTAGAGACGTAGCCATCATAACATCATAGCACAACACATTACTCATGTGTTTGTGGTGATTCTGGTGTAAACAAACCTACTGCACTGCTGGCTGTTAAAAGTATAGCATGTTCAGTTATGTACATAATACTTGATAATGATAATAAATGACTATGTTACTGGTTTATGTTTTGTTTTTGTTTTTGGGACGGGGTCTTGCTCTGTCACCCAGGCTGGAGTGCAGTGGTGAGATCTCGGCTGACTGCAACCTCTGCCTCCTGGATTCAAGCAATTCTCTACCTCAGCCTCCCGAGTAGCTGGGATTACAGGTGCCTGCCACCATGTCTGGCTAATTTTTCGTATTTTTAGTAGAGACGGGGTTTCATCATCTTGGCCAGGCTGGTCTTGAACTCCTGACTTCGTGATCCACCCGCCTCAGCTTCCTAAAGTACTGGGATTACAGGTGTGAGCCACCATGCCCAGCCTGGTTTACGTATTTATTTTTATCGTTATTTTAGAGTGTACTCTTTCTGCTTAAAAGATACAAGTTGGTCAGGCACAGTGACTCATACCTGTAACCCCAGCACCTTAGGAGGCCGAGGTGGGTGGATCACTTGAGGTCAGGAGTTTGAGACCAGCCTGGCCAACATGGTGAAACCCCCATCTCTACTAAAAATACAAAAAATTAGCCAGGCATGGTGGCGCACACCTGTAGTCCCAGCTACTTGGAAGGCCAAGGCAGGAGAATCGCTTGAAGCCAGGAGACAGAGGTTGCGGCGAGTTGAGATTGTGCCATTGCACTCCAGCCTGGACAACAAAAACAAAACTCTGCCTCGGCCGGGCGCGGTGGCTCAAGCCTGTAATCCCAGCACTTTGGGAGGCCGAGGCGGGGGGATCACGAGGTCAGGAGATCGAGACCATCCTGGCTAACACGGTGAAACCCCGTCTGTACTAAAAAATACAAAAAAATTGGCCGGGCGTGTTGGCGGGCGCCTGTGGTCCCAGCTACTCGGGAGGCTGAGGCAGGAGAATGGCGTGAACCCAGGAGGTGGAGGTTGCGGTGAGCCGAGATCGCGCCACCGCACTCCAGCCTGAGGGACAGAGAAAGACTCCGTCTCAAAAAAAAAAAAAACAACAACAACAACTCTGCCTTAAAAAAAAGAAAAAGAAACCAGTTAACTGTGAAACAGCCTCAGGCAGGTCTTTAGAAGGTATTCCAGAAAAAGGCATGTTATCACAAAAGGTGAGTGTTATTGCCCCGGAAGATCTTCCAGTGGGACAAGATGTGGAGGTGGGAGGCCCAGGTGGGTGGATTGATGATCCTGTCCCTGGGTAGGCCTAGGCTAGTGTGTGTGTTCATGTCTTAGTTTTCTTTTCCTTTTTTCTTTTCTTTTTTTTTTTTTTTTTTTTTGAGACGGAGTCTCGCTCTGTCGCCCAGGCTGGAGTGCAGTGGCGCAATCTCGGCTCACTGCAAGCTCCGCCTCCCGGGTTCACGCCATTCTCCTGCCTCAGCCTCCCGAGTAGCTGGGACTACAGGCGCCCGCCACCACGCCTGGCTAATTTTTTTGTATTTTTAGTAGAGACGGGGTTTCACTGTGTTAGCCATGATGGTCTCGATCTCCTGACCTCGTGATCCACCCGCCTCAGCCTCCCAAAGTGCTGGGATTGTAGGCGTGAGCCACCGTGCCCGGCCTCTTTTCTTTTCTTTTTTCTTTTTAAAAAAGGTCTTGCTCTGTTGCCCAGGCTGGAGTGCACTGGTGTGATCTCAGCTCACTGTAATGTCTGCCTCTGGGCTCAAGCGATCCTGTCACCTTACCCTTCCGAGTAGCTGGGACAAGAGAGGCAAACGCTACCATATCTGGCTAATTTTTTTTTTTTTTTTTTTGTAGAGACAGGGGTTTCACCATGCTGCCCAGGCAGGTCTTGAACTCCTGGACTCAAGCAGTCCTCCCATCTTGGCCTTCCCAAATTGCTGGGATTATAGGCGTGAGCTTCCATGCCCGGCCATGTCTTAGTTTTTATTTTTATTTTTTATTTTTTGAGACAGAGTTTCGCTTTGTCACCCAGGCTGGAGTGCAGTTGTGCCATTTCGGTTCACTGGAATCTCTGCCTCCTGGGTTCAAGCGATTATTGTACTTCAACCTCCCGAGTAGCTGACAGGTGCGTGCCACCATGCCTGGCTATTTTTTTGTATTTTAGTAGACACGGGGTTTCACCATGTTGCCCAGGCTGCTCTCGAACTCCTGGCCTCAAGCAATCCACCCACCTTGGTCTCCCAAAGGGCTGGGATTACAGGTGTGAGGCACTGCGCCCGGCCCATGTCTTAGTTTTTAATATTTTTTTTTTTTTTTTTGAGACAGAGTCTTGCTCTGTCGCCAGGCTGGAGTGCAGTGGCAGGATCTCGGCTCACTGCAACTTTTGCCTCCCAGGTTCAAGTAATTCTTCTACCTCAGCCTCCCTAGTAGCTGGGACTATAGGCGCACACCACCACACCCAGCTAATTTTTGTATTTTCAATAGAGACGGGGTTTCACCATGTTGGCCAGGATGGTCTCAATCTCTTGACCTCGTGATCTGCCTGCCTCGGCCTCCCAAAGTGCTGGGATTACAGGCGTGAGCCACTGCACCTGGCCAAAAAAAATTTTAAGTAAAAAGATCAAGAATTTTTAAAATAGAAAAAAGCTTATAGAATAAAGATATAAAGAAAGAAATATTTTTGTACGGCTGTACAAAGTGTTTGTGTTTTAAACTGTTATTACAAAAGAGTCAAAAAGGTAAAACAGTTAATAAGTTTATAAAGTAAAATAATTACAGTAACCTGGTGCCAGAGGCAGTGGCTCGTGCCTGTAATCCCAGCACTTTCAGAGGCCAAGGTGGGAGGATTGCTTGAGCCCAGAAGTTCAAGACAAGCCTCCCCTGCTAGTTGAGTGAGAGCTCATGTCTACAAAAACAAAAAAACAAAAAACCAAAATAAAAAAAACAAGAAAAGAAAAGAAAAATTAGCTGGGCATGATGGAGCATGCCTGTAGTCCCAGTACTCAGGAGGCTAAGGCAGGAAGATCCGTTAAGCCTGGGAGGTACAGGTAGAGGCTGCAATGACCCATGATTGTGCCACTGCACTCCAGTGTGGGTGACAAGAGTAAGACCCTGTCTCCAAAAAAAAAAAAAAAAAAAAAAAAGAAAGAAAAAAAGTTACAGTAAGCTAAGGTTAATTTATTATTGAAGAAAAAATATTTAAAATAAATTTGCTGGGTGCGGTGGCTCACGCCTGTAATCCCAGCTACTCCAGGAGGCTGAGGCAGGAGAATCACTTGAACCCAGGAGATGGAGGTTGCAGTGAGCCGAGATCGCGCCACTGCACTCCAGCCTGGGCGACAGAGCAAGACTCCATCTCAAAAATAAAAAATAATAAATAAATAAACAAATAAGTAAATAAATTTAATGTAGCCTAAGTGTACAGTATTTATAAAGTCAATGGTAGTATACAGTTATATCCTAGGCCTTCACATTCACTCACTACTCACTGACTTACCCAGAGCAGCATCCAGTCTGGCAAACTCCATTTATGGTAAACACCCCATACAGGTGTACCATTTTTAATCTTTTTTTTTTTTTGAGACGGAGTGTCACTCTGTCGCCCGGGCTGGAGTGCAGTGGTGTGATCTTGGCTCACTGCAACCTCCGCCTCCTGGGTTCAAGCGATTCTCCTGCCTCAGCCTCTGGAGTACCTGGGATTACAGCCGCCTGCCACTATGCCTAGCTAATTTTTTGTATTTTTAGTAGAGATGGGGTTTCACCATGTTGGCCAGGCTGGTCTCAAACTCCTGACCTCCTGATTCACCTGTCTCAGCCTCCCAAAGTGCTGGGATTACAGGCGTAAGCCACTGCACCCGGCCCATTTATTTATTTATTTATTTTTTTGAGACAGAGTCTCACTCTGTTACCCAGGCTGGAGTGCAATGGTACTATCTCAGCTCACTGCAACCTCCGCCTCCTGGGTTCAAGTGATTCTCCTGCCTCAGCCTCCCGAGTAGCTGGGATTACAGGCGCCCACCACCACACCCAGCTAATTTTTGTATTTTTTGTAGAGACGGGGTTTCGCCAGCTTGGTCAGGCTGGTGTTGAACTCCTGACTTCAGGTGATCTACCCGCCTCAGCCTCCCAAAGTGCTGGGATTACAGGCGTGAGCCACCGTGCCCGGCCCATTTATTTATTTATATTTTTTGAGATAGAGTCTCGCTCTGTTGCCCAGGCTGGAGTGCAGTAGCATGATCTCGGCTCAGTGCAACCTCTGCCTCCCAGGTTCAAGCAATTCTCTGCCTCAGCCTCCCGAGTAGCTGGGATTACAGGTGCTCACCACCACACCCGGCTAATTTTTTGTATTTTTAGTAGAGATGGGATTTCACCATGTTGGCCAGGCTGGTCTTGAACTCCTGACCTCGTGATCCACCCGCCTCAGCCTCCCAAAGTGCTAGAATTACAGGCGTGAGCCACTGAGCCCGGCCCACTTTTAATCTTTTATGCCATATTTTTACTGTTCGTTTCCTTCCTTCCTTCCTTCCTTCCTTCCTTCCTTCCTTCCTTCCTTCCTTCCTTCCTTCCTCCCTCCCTCCCTCCCTTCCTCCCTCCCTCCCTCTTTCTTTCTTTTTTTCTCAAGATGGAGTCTTGCTTTGTTGCCCAGGCTGGAGTGCAATGGTGCGATCTTGGCTCACTGTAACCTTCGCCTCCAGGGTTAAAGCGATTCTCCTGCCTCAGCCGCACCAGTAGCTGGGACTACAGACACCTGCCACCACGCCTGGCTAATTTCTGTATTTTTAGTAGAGACGGGGTTTCACCACGTTGGCCAGGCTGGTCTTAAACTCCTGGTCTCAAGAAATCAGCCCACCTCAGCCTCCCAAAGTGTTGGGATTACCAGCATGAGCCACGGTGCCTGGCCTACTGTATCTTTTCTATGTTTAGATATGGTTAGATACACAAATACCATTATGTTACAATTGCCTACAGTGTTGACTACAGTAGCATGCCGCACAGGTTGGTAGCCTGGGAGTAATAGACTCTACCATATGGCCTTGGTGTGTAGTAGACTATACCATCTAGGTTTGTGTAAGTACACTCTAAGATGTTCATATGACAAAACTGCCTAAGGATGAATTTCTCAGAACATATCCCTGTGCTTGAGGACACATGACTCTATTTACATAAGAGAAAAGAAAGCATATGTCCACACAGACTTTGTACACAAATGTTTGTAGCAATGTTTTTTTTTTCTTTTTTTCTTTTTTGAGTCTCACTCTGTCACCCAGGCTGGAGTGCAGTGGCGCGATCTGGGCTCACTGCAACCTCCACCTCCCAGGTTCCCGCAATTCTCCCGCCTCGGCCTCCCGAGTAGCTGGGATTACGGGCACCTGCCACCATACCCAGCTAATTTATATGTTTTTAGTATACACACATATATACTGTGGGATTCCATTTATGTACAATTCTACAATTCTAGAAATGCAAACTAATCTATAGTTACAGAAAGCAGGTCAGTGGTTGCCTGGGGACAGTGCTGGGAGTGGCAGGATGATGAGATTACAAAGGAGCAAGAGGCAAATTCTGGGGTGATCTATATGTTAATTATCTTGAGTATGGTGTTGGTTTCATGGGTATACACTTGGGTATATGTCAAAACTTTGGCCAGGCACAGTGGCTTATGCCTGTAATCCCAGCACTTTGGGAGGCGGAGGCAGGCCGATCATGGGGGTCAGGAGTTCGAGACCAGACTGGACAACATGGTGAAGCCCCGTCTCTACTAAAAATACAAAAATTAGTGGGTGTGGTGGCACGTGACTGTAATCCCAGCTACTCGGGAGGCTGAGGCAGTATAATTGTTTGAACTCGGGAAGCGGAGGTTGTAGTGAGCCAAGATGGCGCCATTGTACTCCAGCCTGGGTGACAGAGCGATAGTCTGTCTCAAAAAACAAACAAACAAAAAACTTTTCAAATTGTACACTTTAAATACCTACAATGTATTATACTTCAATTACCCTCAATAAATCTGCAAAAAAATTGATTTTTTAAAGACTTACAAAGAGTAAGACTGGGCCAAAAATAGTAACCACTGCCATTTGTAAAGTTGCATTATCTGGCAGGTTCTTTTTTTTTTTTTTTTTTTTTTTGAGACGGAGTCTCGCTCTGTCGCCCAGGCTGGAGTGCAGTGGTGTGATCTCTGCTTACTGCAAGCTCTGCCTCCCAGGTTCACACCATTATCCTGCCTCAGCCTCCCAAGTAGCTGGGACTACAGGTACCCTCCACCACGCCCGGCTAATTTTTTTTTTTTTTGTATTTTTTAGTAGAGATGGGGTTTCGCCGTGTTAGCCAGGATGGTCTCGATCTCCTGACCTCGTGATCCGCCCACCTCGGACTCCCAAAGTACTGGGATTACAGGAGTGAGCCACCATGCCTGGCCTATCTGGCAGGTTCTTTGCAAAGTCCTTTGCAAAGATTATTTCATTTAGTTCTCAAAATGTTCTTGTGAAGTGTTTTTAAATGAATTTTTGGAGGTTTAGATAGAGTAACTTACCCAAAGCTACCAGAGTGAAGGAAGGATTCAAACTTACGTCGCCTGTTAGACTCCAAAGCTGGGCTCTTAACTCCTGCACGACACTGCCCTCTATGGTCAACCCGAGGTACTAACATCAATGAGGCCTGGCTTACTACTCATGACATCATCTTTAACTGTAGCCTGAGGAAGTTACCTAATTTTCTTTTTCTTTCTTTCTTTCTTTTTTTTTTTTTTTTTTTTTTGAGACGGAGTCTCACTCTGTCGCCCAGGCTGGAGTGCAGTGGCGCAGTCTCGGCTCACTGCAAGCTCCGCCTCCCGGGTTCATGCCATTCTCCTGCCTCAGCCTTTCCGAGTAGCTGGGACTACAGGCGCCCGCCACCACGCCCGGCTAATTTTTTGTATTTTTAGTAGAGACGGGGTTTCACCGCGGTCTCGATCTCCTGACCTCGTGATCCGCCCGCCTCGGCCTCCCAAAGTGCTGGGATTACAAGCGTGAGCCACCGCGCCCGGCTCTTTCTTTTTTTTTTTTTCAGAAAAAATTTCGCACTTTCGCCAGGCTGGAGTGCCGTGGCACGATCTTGGCTCACTGCAACCTTCGCTCCCAGGTTCAAATTATTCTCCTGCTTCAGCTTCCCAAGTAGCTGGGATTATAGGCGCGTGCCATCACGCCCGGCTCATTTTATATTTCTTAGGAGAGGTGGGGTTTCCCCGTGTTGGTTAGGCTGGTCTCAAACTCCTGACCTTACTTAGGTGATCCACCCGCCTCAGGCTCCCAAAGTGTTGAGATTACAGCTGTGAGCCAGGGCGCCTGATCCGGAAGTCACCTTTCATTCAGACTGCCTGGATCAGGGTCAATAGTGCATTATACTAGAAAAAAGGATGTGTCTTCAGGACTTCTTTCTGGGGTCCAGGGATGTGGGAGGGAGACTGTATTCCTCCTCCCCACCCCAATCGATCTCCTCCTCTCCTAGTGCTCCCTGCACTCCTCCCAATGTTTCTGGGCCTATCTCACCTTGCTGCCTTCCCACACATTCTCATATTTCAGAAATGATGAGTGCAACACTGATCTAAGAGAGTAGAGAGAAAAGGTTAGGAAAATAGCCTTGGGAGGTAGCTGTGAAGTCAGGGTCCCTGGACCTGTAGATAGTGAGTTGGGACTCCAGGTCACACTGCACACTTGGCTTGTGAGCATGATGTTTACCATGGCTCAGTTGCACCTGTTTGTGCACAGTCACCACCAGAAACCCAGGCCTCCAGCTCATTCCACGTCTCTCAGATTCTGGTTCTCATGCAGTCCTTTCTGACCCCATTTGCACTCTTCTCCATCTCCTGAAACCCTTTCATAGCTTTCTGGAACCCAGGATTCATCATCAGTAAAATCCTCCAAACTCAACATTCCCTTCACCATCTGCTCTGCAGTATAGTCCGCAGACCAGTTGCATCAGAATCACTTGGGACACTATTAAAATGCAGATTCCTGGCCAGGCACGGTGGCTCACGCCTATAATCCCAGCACTTTGGGAGGCTGAGGTGGGCTGATCCCTTGAGATCGGGAGTTCTAAACCAGCCTGGCCAACATGGTGAAACCCCATCTCTACTAAAAATACAAAAATTAGCCAGGAGGCCAGGCGCGGTGGCTCACGCTTGTAATCCCAGCACTTTGGGAGGCCAAGGCGGGCGGATCACGAGGTCAGGAGATCGAGACCACGGTGAAACACCGTCTCTACTAAAAAAAATACAAAAAATTAGCCGGGCGTGGTGGCGGGCGCCTGTAGTCCCAGCTACTCGGAGAGGCTGAGGCAGGAGAATGGCGTGAACCCGGGAGGCTGAGCTTGCAGTGAGCCGAGATCGGGCCACTGCACTCCAGCCTGGGTGACAGAGCGAGACTCCATCTCAAAAACAAGTTTGGGATTATCAAGACAAAAAACTAAGTCAATTCTTACCAGCTAGGTTGTTGAAAGTAGAATCCATGGAGACAATCAAACAACATACTCTGCACTTACAATGCAGAGTATGTTGTGAGTTTAGACACTTCAAGAGGAGTCTTGGATCAGCTCTGTAAGTACACCCACAACCACGATTTACTATTTGAATCTGGTTCTGTTGAGCAAGCTGGACTTTGGGATCACTCAGATTCAGTACCCATTTTTGCCTTGGACCTCTAATTTTCTTCTATCACTTCCTGTTTACCCTTGGTGTGATCAGGTTACAAGGGGCAAGATGTCTTGAGCCTCCCTAAAGGATGTAGACTATCGCCTACACTCAGTGCTCTTACAGACTCAGGATTTGCCACGGCTATTCCAGTACAAACACTGGTGTATTGACAGTCAAGTCAGGTCAGCAGTTCCTGTCTCGGATGTCTGTTGGGGAGTGCATTCCAATTAACAGGGCAATCTCCACATTCTGAAATACTCTACCCCTTCCTTAGGCTGGGTGCGGTGGCTCACACCTATAATCCCAGCACTTTCGGAGGCCGAGGAGGGTGGATCACCTGAGGTCAGGAGTTTGAGACCAGCCTGGCCAACATGGTGAAACTCCATCTTTACCAAAAAAATAAAACTAGCTGGTGCATGCTTGTAATCCCAGCTATTTGGGAGGTTGAGGCAGAACTGCTTGAAACGGGGCAGGGGTGCGGGTGACTCCCAAGTTGTCTAAAATCTCCAAGCTATACAGGAGTTACCTTTCACTGGCAAAGTCAGTAACAATTTACTCCCAAATAATTTTTTTCCTGAATTCTAGGAGAAATAAAACTATTGTCACACAGACAAAAATAAGGTAGAGCCTTTCTCCATACTTTCCGGGATGTCTCATGTTTCTAGGAATGCCTTTAGTGTCTTTTCAAAGGTAGGAAGATGAGCATCTGAACATTAATCCTTTTATGCTCTGAAGCTAACCAAGTCATACATCCACTATTCAAATTCCCCCTCGAGGGGTATAAACACCTCAGTTTAGGTCACTTCCCAATGTGCTCCTCACTCAGTAGCTTTTCCTCATTCTCCTACTGTTTACCCATTTTTAGGATGCCAACTTAAAACTTGATATGGTTGGCCAGGCGCGGTGGCTCACGCTTGTAATCCCAGCACTTTGGGAGGCCGAGGCGGGCGGATCACGAGGTCAGGAGATCGAGACCACAGTGAAACCCCGTCTCTACTAAAAAATACAAAAAAAAATTAGCCGGGCGTGGTGGCGGACGCCTGTAGTCCCAGCTACTCAGAGAGGCTGAGGCAGGAGAATGGCGTTAACCCGGGAGGCGGAGCTTGCAGTGAGCCGAGATTGCGCCACTGCACTCCAGCCTGGGCGAAAGAGCGAGACTCCGTCTCAAAAAAAAAAAAAAAAACTCGATATGGTTAAATCCAAAATTCACAGATGCCTAATCTCCCTTTATTTCACACAGCTATGCAAATTGTGGGGCCAAGGACACGACCACAATTAAGGTTTAATTTACATAAATAGCTAGGCGAGGTGGCTCAAGCCTATAATCCCAGCACTTTGGGAGGCCAAGGCCGGTGGATTAACTGAGGTCAGAAGTTCAAGACCAGCACGGACAACATAGTGAAGCGCCGTCTCTATCAAAAATACAAAAATTAGCCGGGTGTGGTGGCAGACACCTGTAATCCCAGCTACTCAAGAAGCTGAGGCGGGAGAATCACTTGAACCCGGGAGACGGAGGTTGCAGTGAGCTGAGATCACGCCACTGCACTTCAGCCTGGGCGATGAAGACTCCGTCTCAAATAAAAAAAAAAAAAGAAAAAATTAAATTACATGAATAAGCTTTCTTCCCCATGAAAATAATACGTATCACTTCACACTTGGTCTCACACACAAAATCCCCACCCTATCTGGCACAGATACACTTAACAAGCAATATTAAGTACAATTTCCATTTTATTTTTCTCCAGAGAATAGTCTGTCTTCAGTCTTTAAGAACTCAGCTCCTTACATGGGCTTTGGTGGGGGACGTGGGGCAGCACCCTAAAAGACAAACAAAAGAGTAAATTAAAACCCATGGATCCAAGACTCCCTTCCCCCAAGAAGAACTTGACCACCATCCTCTCACTAACTGATGTATTCAGGCTACGCATGGGAAGCTGGTAGAGGTGGAGGGAGAACACTACTCTGCATCCTAAAAACCAATTCTGATTCTAACAGTGCTTTGCAGTGTCTCTAAGCATGTTCAGGTGTGGGTCTCACCTGCCTTACAGCTTAACCTGAGGCACAGACCTTAATTTGATACCCCCTGCACCACAGGAGGATGCAACTTTTTTTTTTTTTTTTTTTTTTTTTAAGAGACAAGGTCTCACTTTTGCCCTGGCTGGAGCGCAAGTGGTATAATCATAGCTCACTGCAACCTGAAACTCCTGGGCTCAAGTGATCCTCCTGCCTCAGCCTCTTGAGCAGCCAGACTATATAGGTTCATGCTATCATGCTTGGCTTCCTTCTCAGTATTTTTTGAAGAGATGGGGTCATAAACTGCTGGTTTCTAGCAATCTTCTTGTCCCAGTCTCCCAAAGTGTTGAGGTTACAGGTATAGGACACCGTGACCCGCCAGGATGAAATGTTTTTTTTTTTTTCTTTTTGAGACGGAGTCTTGCTCTGTCCCCCAGGCTGGATTGCAGTGGCTCGATCTCGGCTCACTGTAAGCTCCGCCTTCCGGGTTCACGCCATTCTCCTGCCTCAGCCTCCCGAGTAGCTGGGACTACAGGCGCCCGCCACCGCGCCTGGCTAATTTTTTGTATTTTTTTTAGTAGAGACGGGGTTTCACCGTGTTGGCCAGGATAGTCTCGATCTCCTGACCTCGTGATCTGCTCACCTCGGCCTCCCAAAGTGCTGGGATTACAGGCTTGAGCCACCGCGCCCGGCCAGGATGAAATGTTTTTAACCATCACTCCCTTGGCTTCCATTCTCCTTTTAAAATACTCACCGCAGGTCTAAATCGGGGTGGGGGTGTTCGGTCCTTGCGGGCTTCACGAGATCGATTCCTGACTACTTTGCTGTGAATTGCACAACTCACACAGTAATGTAGCTTCACATACAGCTTGGGAAGCACATAGGCTAAGGAATAGAAAATAGAGTTATACTGGTATTATATACCTATCTTGCTTTTTTGTTACATTAATGAATAGCATCTTACATGTTTACGTCAATTAAAACTAAACCTATTTAAATGCCTGTCAGGCACATAAAAGCACCCCCAAAGCACCTGTTCAGCCCAATACGTGAGCACATATGTATAACCCTCAGTTTTACAAGTGAATTAACATCCCACGTGAGTTCATCTTGACACAAGGACCAGACTGACACTCTAGATGCAATAAACCAATAATCCAGTTCTTTCTACAGCTACACCTGCCCTAATGCCTACCCTGAACCTTGCTCTTTCTATAAAAGGAAAAAAGCAAAGCGACGTTCTTATTGCTCCAAACATCATCCTTGCACACCGAACTAGACGGCCTCCATTCTCGAAACGTTGAAGACATTCTTCCTCACCTGTATATTTTCACAAGTACTCAAATAATCAATAGTACAAGAATTGTCAAATTTACCAAGTTTCTAGTTTTTGGAATCTCATAACCGAAACAGGCAAACCTTTACCTCAGAGTAAAGGCTGTGCATTCTGTCACAAAAAGTCACCCTCTGCTCAGAAAAGAATCAAAACGGCAAACGAGAATTCTCTTCTACCAGCAACAACCTTAAATACGTGGAAACTGCCTGAGAGGCTCCAAAGAACAGAGCCTGCAGAAGGGCGAGGTTGGGCGAAGGCTTTAAGGTACTGGGATCCTCACGCAGTTCGCGCCGGTGACCCACTTACCATCGAAGACGCTCGCTTCAGAAATGTCCCTGACTGCTGCGGCCTCCACTATGTTTCGAATGACGAATTTCTTAATGGCCTTGTCCTTGGGCACGCATCGGGCACAGTTAGTGCAGCGAATAGGCTGCACGTGGCCGCGGCCCTTTTTGGCACGACCATTGTTCCTTCTTTTCTTTGTCTGCAACAGGATGGGAAACCTGTTAGGAAGACGGCGCAACTTACCCAGCCTCAGCCCCTTTCCGGCCACAAGCCGCACCAGCAGCCTCCAGGAAGGCGCCGCTCGGATCTCCTGTTTCTCCGCAAATCCCGCCAACCCCCAGAGCAAATGAAATATACACTCGGTCCACTCCTCAGCCGTGCTCCAGGCTCTCAAATCCCCACAATCCCAGAGTCTGCACCCGAACCCCCAACCTCCCCACGCACCAAGACTCACCATTTTGGAGGCACGGACCGGAGAGAGGAAGTGGTGTGTGGCAGGGCCCTCTTATGTAGCATGAGATCCCTACGCGCACACCAGGAGAATCCTTAGGAGACGGGCTTCAAGAACGGCAACTCACTTTACTCAAATATTCCTTTATATTCAGCATTTCTTCTGAAATCTAGGGTGGAAATGCGTTCCTAGTGTTTATTTATCCATGGAATAAAGTGCACATGGGACTATTTAGCCGGCTGGCGGAAGAAAATCGAGGTTAGGTGTCTCCCAGCAAGCCTTGCGCCGCGCCGACTCGGACGCAATTCTGGACGATGCAGTTTTCCGGTTTAGGCGACGCTAGGCGTGGAAGTTGCCGGACGCTGGACCACAAGGCGCACTCGTTATTAGAGGCCAGAGAGGGAGAGTTGCCTGGTGGGAATTGTAGTGCGAAGCCAAGAGGCCCCTCCTTCTCCCCCACCCCCGCCCGGCCCCAAGTCCTTAGACCGAAGGCGGCGCTGCGCCACCGGGGGACGCCCTGGGCTCGTTTCTCTGACAGTCCTGCTACTAGGTAGGTGTAGGATTACGAAGAAGAAGGCCTGAGAGGAAACAAGCATTTTGTGAATACCTCCTTCCAATATGGAGAAAATCCCACAATGAAGTGCATTGAGGCTGGGGCTATTTCTCATTCATCTTTTTATCTCTGGCACAGTGCCTGGCACTGTGGTAAGCGCCTTTATAAATATTAACTCATTTAACTTTGAGCAAGCCTATAGTTAGCTACTATTATTATCCTCACTTTAAAGATTGAAGAATTTAGCTCGGCCTGGTGGCGGGCACCTGTAATACCAGGTACTCAGGAGGCTGAGACAGGAGAATCTTGAACCTGGGAGGCGGAGGTTCCAGTGAGCCAAGATCGCGCCACCGCACTCTAGCCTGGGTAACAAGATTGAAACTGTCTCAAAAATAAAAAAATCAATTAAAAAAAAAAATTGAAGAACTGAGGTGCAGTAGGTATTCTGGCTCCACTGTGCTATGCTGTATGTCACCTAACAAATGGATGGAGGAATAGCCTGGACTAATGACTTAAACGTTTTTCACCCAGATCCATAGCACGAATACATTTTACATTGGTACCCAGTACACACACACACACGATTACATGCACATGCAAAACTGAAACACAAGCTTCATGAAACGATACTTACCCTGTCATAGGTGTGCTGGTATGTTCTATTCTTTATTTTATTTTTACTTAATCTTTCTGTTCTCTATTTTATTTTAATAAATGCTGATCAAAAACCACGAAAATTATTTCACCACTCATTAGTGAATCTGACCCCTAATTGAAAGATTATGTATAAGCTCCATTTACCTCTGAAGAGCCATCAGAAAGACTTAAGCCTTAGGCTGGGTGCAGTGGCTCACGCCTGTAATCCCAACACTTTGGGAGGCCAAGGCAAGCGGATCACCTGAGGTCAGGAGTTCGAGACCAGCCTGGTCGACATGGTAACACCCCATCTCTACTAAAAATAAAAAAATTAGGCCTGGTGGTGCACACCTGTAATCCCAGCTACTCGGGAGACTGAGACAGGAGAATTGCTTGCACCTGGGAGACAGAAGTTGCAGTGAGCCGAGATTGGGCTACTGTGCTACAGTCTGGGCAGTAGAGCAAAACTCTGTCTCAAAAAAAAAAAAAAAGCAAGCAAGCTTCAGCCTTGAGCAGGAATGGCTGTCCACAGACAGCCAACCACCCAGTTGTCTCCAAAGTTGAAGACACTAGGGTGGCAAGGGAGCCTTCTAGCATTCAGACCCAGGATGGTACAGATGGAAACCATTGTTCATTCATGACTCACTCTAGAGTTTGAACACACCAGGTTCACCTTCTCTCCAGCAACCCATCATGGTTTCTTTTAACCTTTAACCCACTTCTTGGGGCTAAAATCTGTTTTCTTATTTTCTTATTTTCTTTTTTCTTTTTCTATTTTTATTTTTGAGACAGACTCTTGCTCTGTCACCCAGGCTGGAGTGCAGTGGCGCCATCTCAGCTCACAGCAACCTCTGCCTCCCGGGTTCAAGCGATTCTCCTGCCTCAGCCTCCCGAGTAGGTGGGACTACAGGTGGGCACCACCATGCCCAGCTAATTTTTGTATTTTTAGTGGAGACAGGGTTTCACCATGTTGGCCAGGATGGTCTCAATCTCTTGGCCTCATGATCCATCCGCCTCAGCCTCCCAAAGTGCTGGGATTATAGGCGTGAGCCACTGCACCCAGCCCCAGCTGATTTTTGTATTTTTAGTAGAGACAGGGTTTCGCCATGTTGCCCAATCTGGTCTCGAACCCCTGAGCTCAGGATATCCACCCGACTTGGCCTCCCAAAGTGCTAGGATTACAGGCGTGAGCCACTGCGCCCAGCCTTTTTTTTCGAGATGGAGTCTTGCTCTGTTGCCCAGGCTGGAGTGCAGTGGTGCGATCTCGGCTCACTGCAACCTCCGCCTCCTGGGTTCAAGCGATTCTCCTGCCTCAGCCTCCCAAGTAGCTGGCACTATAGGCACGTACCACCATGCCCAACTAATTTTTTGTATTTTAGTAGAGACAGAGTTTCACCATGTTGGCCAGATGGTCTTGATCTCCTGACCTCGTGATCCGCCTGCCTCAGCCTCCCAGAGTGCTAGGATTACAGGCGTGAGCCACTGTGCCCAGCCCTTTTTTTTCTAAGATGGGTCTGGAGGCTGCAGTGGCATGATCACAGTTCAGTGCAGCCTTGACCTCCTGGGCTCAAGTGATCCTGCTGTCTCAGCTTTCCAAGTAGCTGGGACTACAGGCATGCACCACCATGCCTAGCTAATTTTAAAATTTCTTGTAGAGATGGTGTTGCCCTGTGTTGCTGAGGCTGTTCTCAAACTCCTAGGCTCAAGTGATCCTCCCAAGTAGCTGGGATGACAGGTGTCCTCCACCACTCCCAGCTTTCCTGTCTGTTTTGACTTTGAATTTGCCAGTTTCAATGGGACATGGAAAATAATAGACTCTAGATAGGAGTGTCTCTAATTTTCACTTCACTGTAATCTCGTGGAAAACAGAAGGCAGACATTACCATATGGAATAGCAATGAGGTAGACGGAAGAGAACAGAAAAAAGTTCAGAGTGAGGAGAACAGAAAATAGTTACTATTTAAGACAGAAACAAATTGATGTTCCTACTTTGGGTTTTTCTAACTTAGGGGTTTCACTGGCTGCATTCCCTGGCATAAAGGGATGAGCACATGCTTTGGATCACACACCCCTGGGTTCAAATTCTGGTTCTGTCACTTACTGGCTGATGAGCCTTGGACAAGATATTTATTCTCTCTTGGGCTTTTATTTTTTTCACCAATAATTGTGATCATCCTTTTGTAGGTGTTTCTACAACTCAGTGAGTACTTAGCATTTATGAGATGCTCAAGCAGTGGTAGACCCTGTGATTATCATCATTCACATTATTTCACCCTGGACACAGAATGTATTTTGTGCACAGTAGGTACTCAACAAACGTTTGATTAATTTCTACTTTGGGTAGACAGGCAAGTCAGACTTTCTCTCCTATCCTGAAGGCACTCCTTCCTGGTAGGAAAATCTCCTCCATTTCCCAGTCTAGGCTGAAAATTCATTTTTATTCACCTCCTAAACTGTTCAGTAGTTGGTATAACATACTGCAAGGAGGACCCCTCCCTCTTAGTAGAAAAGCAAGGCAAAGGAAGTCTGCAAAAACAACCAGAGGTGTTAAATTACTCATGTTTATTTATAACAGACTTTCAGCCAGTACAGTACAAAACTTACAGTAGTATATCTCCGTTACACAAATATTTACTTACAATATATTACATATACAAAATGCTTTGCAATAAGTCTCAAAAGCTAGTTTAACTCCCCTTGAGAAAGGAGAAAAACTCTTTAAAAAGGGTGGGGAGGGGAATCAGAAGAAGAGAGGAGGTGAAGGGGTAAAGGTCAAAAGAGACACCAAACATAGGCTACAAAGGAAACCCTAGGAGAGAGGGAGAAGAGAGGTGGTATTGCACTTGCTTCTGTGTTTATTTTTTCTTTTTGTTCTTCATAACTTCTGATTAAAAATATATATATATATATATATATATATATATTATGTACACAAGGAAAGAAGCTGCCAGAAGTATTACAAAATCCTATCTGCAGCTTGGACACTGACACAAAAAAACAAAGGTCTGGAAAAGTGTCTACTTAGAAATATTTTGTTTGTGGTATTGATTTTGAATAGCAATATAAAACGAAACACCTCTTTTCTCCATGTGGGTTTCAGTGTGTGTTTTTTTTTTTTCTTTTTCTTTACTTTTTTTTTATGCAAAAGGAGCTGGGAGAGAGCATGAGGATGTTTGAGGTTCCAGAGCTGGAAGGCTCTGAAAAGTAGGATTTTGTACCTAAGACCCTGGTTAAAGTGCAGTGATGGTCTGGAGAGAGACAGGATGCCCCCTCTCCCCTCCTTAGCACCTGGTCTTGCCCTTCCAGTCTCTGCTCTCATGGGCACAGAGTATAGCCTCAGAGCATAGTCCTTCATGTTCCGGGAGGTTACAGGTGCCACAGTTGACTGGGGAAGGGGATGGGGGCACCCTAAGGCTCTGATACCCGAGAAGGGACTAGTCCTTATGAAGTGTCACCAAACACACAGCAGACACAGAAGAGGTGGGAGGGGGTAGATCTAACAGGAAGGGCTCAATAACCAGAATAGTTCAGGAAAAGCCCAGATATTAATCTCAGCTCTGCTGACATTCTAAAAAGGAGCTAGCACCCCAGGGTGCCGTTGAGGATTCTTCCTTTCTCTAGAGACCACTCTGCTCTGAGCTAACCTCCCCATTTTCTGCCCTTGGCAGCATCTATTTATTGCTACATTGTCAAGGAGGAACAATCACCCCACAATGCTTCTCCCTGCCAATCTGGTTCTCTTGGGGAAACCTCAGAGTGGGGGAGAAAAAGGAGGACAAAGAGGAGAAAGTTTTTTAGGGTCTCCCTTCCCATAAGAAGGCAAGGTAGACTCCTCTCAGGGCCCTTAGGGCCCTAATCCCAAGGTCTGTTCCTTAGCCCACTCTTTACCATCCCCCCCAAAATATCCCTGATAGGGAGTCAGAAAAGTAGGAGGTAAAAGAGCCAATAAGGAAAGGACATGTGGAAAGAAAGATGGAAGGAGAAGGAAGGGAAGAGAAAAGGAGAGAGAGAAGGACCAAGAGTTACAACTTGTGAGGTGTTATGTTTGGTTTTTACTTTTTTTTTTCTTTAAACATAGAAAAACAGCCTTTGGTTTGAATCTCAAGGAAGCAGAGAGTGGGATGGCTGTGGCCTCGGGCAGAAAACTCTTGTAGAAAGAAACCTCCACTTGCAGTGGAGTTGTATCTCCTTCTGCCCCTTCTCACTAATCCTAGGTTACTCAAATAGCCAGGGGTCTCTGCAGTAGCCAGCAGTACCCCCTCCTACCCTGTGTCTGGGAGCTGAGTGTAGAAGGGGGTAGTAAAGGATGACCCCAGTTCAGTTGCACCCATCCAGTCTTACTGGAACAAGGGTGGAATGGGGTGAAGGGCACGTGCCCATGCTCATGCTGGGATAATTTTTGGTTATACTGAAAATTAGAAGACAGAAAAGAGATACCCGTTTCTCCCTGCCACTGATCCTAAGAACAGGGCCCAGGAGCCCGGGAATGAGAGGGTGAATCCTGCTGGGAGGGAGCAGCAGAAGGCAGCATGACTGAGGGGCTGAAACAACCCCTTGTCATCAGGCAGCAACCCACTAGTTTCTCATAGGATGAGAGCCTAGGAAGGTCACTATAGTGAAGAAGTCTGAGAGGTGGAGGAGAAAGAGAAGAATTTTGACCCACTCCTTTCCCATGCCCTGGTTCCCAATTAGGCACCTGTGGCTCCCAATGTGTCAGAGACAGAGGGTTGCAGACCTAGCCTTGGCCCCTGAGAATATAAAATTGGGGCACTCCAAGGAGAGAAAAGCCACCACTTAATAGACCGGTAGGTTGAAGGGACTAGAGTGTGCGGAGGGATAGTTCAAGGACAGGGACCAGATCTATCACATCCTAGAGGGAGATCCTGAATGTAGGCTTTGAGAACTCATATTACTAGGGGAATATGACCTATTACTAGGGGAATAGGACTCTCAGTCCCACAGTGCCTGGGGAGAATTTCTTCAGTCCCTCCTACTTCCAAATGAGGAAATAATTCTTCATTCATTCAAGAATAGTGCAAGCTGCCTAAAGTGAGAGGGCACAAGAGGTATGGAGTACCAGGTTGAAGAGTCCCAGAGAGGAGATATAATGCCACAGAGCTAAGGTAGGGCCGGGGGGAGGTATCAGCATCAAAACTGAAGAATTAAGATAATGTAAAGGGTGAGGACTTAAAGCAAGAAGCTTGAAGTCTCTTAGTACTAAGAGGAGCTTCCTACCCCTGGGGCTGCTGGAAGATCTAAGAGAGAAAAATTGGCCTAAAGTGGAAAGGAGCTGTGGACAGGAGGGTGGGGGAGTGGCAAGTGACTGATATAAGTTAAAATTTAAAAAGGCAAAAATAAATCAACTAATTAATAAATAACTCAGTATGCTGGGATGAGAGAAGATAAAAAGGAAAAACATAAGCAAAAGATCTGTTTCATCACAATGCTTAAATCGGTCAGGATAGAGGAGGAGAATAGGTGAGGAGGGGTCAGGGTCAGGTGTGAGGTCAGGTGGCCAGTAGTGAGGGCTACAAAGCAAAACTCCTTGGGAAATGGTGGGGACAGGGATCAATGCCTGTAGGCAGGGCAGTGGAGTGGTGGACTGAGGGGAGAGGGAGAGGTTGCTAGCTCACCTTATGCTCCCCCCGGACAATGTGGGAAGAGAATTCGTACCGGTCCTGGCTGTGATAACCACAGATGTTGCACTCAAAAGGGTCTCTGAAGCCATGGCAGCCCATGTGGATAGTGAACATGACGTGGTCCAGGAAGAGGATACGGCAGTGCTCACACTTGAAGGCCTTCACAGGCTCACCACTCTCGCCCACCACCCGAAGCACTTCCTTGGAGGGGCCTGGGGTGCCCCGCAATAACCCCTCCTGTGGCTTGGGGTCCTCTTTGGCGTAGGCAGGACTGTGCCGGCCCACCACAATGGTGGGAGGTGGCTGGGGTGGGGGACCCTGAGGGAGGGATACCACCCCTGCAACCCGATCTTCGTGGTTGCTTTCTGTGTCTGTGGAGTCCTGGCAGCCATTGCTGGGGGATGCCCCAGGGTCAGTCAGGGGGCCTCGGGCCCGGTAGAGGAGGGGACCTCCATCAGCCAGGTCCTCAGGTCCCTCACCTGCTTCTCGGGATCCTGGAAGCTCCAGTCGACCAGGGAGGGGCTGCATCTGGGTGTAGACAGAGCTGATGACAGGCGTGAGTTCTGAGATGCAATTGGTGGGTGGAAGGCGGAGGGGACGCAGATGCTCTGCACCCACAAAGGCCAGGGAACTTCCAAAGCCAGGCTCCAGGCTGTGGTGTGCCACCAACTCCACATCCTTTTCATAGCCACCCGAGTTCACGTCATAGGGGAGGTCTGAGAGGCTGAAGCGCATCTGCTTTTCGCCTGTGGAGAAGAGGAACTCAGCAGGGCTGGGTTTGGAGAATTCCTACACTCTCCTCAGGATTACTTCTTTGTTTTCTTACCTGTGGGGCTGGGTGTAACATTATTTACTACGCAGCATTTACTTTCGCAGGGTCAGGTCCTTTGTGGGACTGCTCCCTGACTCTAGGCTATAATCTCAGAGAAGGACTCAATCCCAGCCTATTGATTTTTAATACTTCATTTTATTACTCTCCATAAAGCTCCAGGTCCTTAGAGAGCTAATGAGTAGTGCTGGGGATAGGGGGAACCACATACTTATTTCCTCTCTCTGACTCTCTAAGGGCCCACACAGACTGAGGTTCTTGTTATTCTTAAAAACTGAGATAGCCCGGGCTGGGTGTGGTGGCTCACGCCTGTAATCCTAGCACTTTGGGAGGCCCAGGCGGGCGGATCACGAGGTCAGGAGATCAAGACCATCCTGGCTAACACAGTGAAACCCCATCTCTACTAAAAATAAAAATAAAAAAAATTAGCAGGGCATGGTGGCAGGCGTCTGTAGTCCCAGCTACTGAGGAGGCTGAGGCAGGCGAATGGCGTGAACCTGGCAGACAGAGGTTGTAGTGAGCCGAGATCATGCCACTGCATTCTAGCCTGGGCGACAGAGCGAGACTCCGTCTCAAAAACAAACAAACACACAAAAAACTGAGACAGCCCGATGCCTCGACCCTGTCCCTTACAACTACCACAAGAGTCTTCAGTGCCAACCTTTCTCCACTCTCTTTGAGTACATCCTCCCTCTTTACTTTCCCCCTGTCCTGAGGATAGATTTTCAGTATCAGAGGCCACCAGGTTGCTTTCTTTCTTTCCTTTTTTTTTTTTTTTTTTTTTCTCCGCCTCCCGGGTTCACACCATTCTCCTGCCTCTGCCTCCCGAGTAGCTGGTACTACAGGTGCCCGCCACCACGCCCGGCTAATTTTTTGTATTTTTAGTAGAGATGGGGTTTCACCATGTTAACCAGGATGGTCTTGATCGCCTGACCTCTTGATCCACCCGCCTTGGCCTCCCAAAGTGCTGGGATTACAGGCGTGAGCCACCGCGCCCAGCCCACCAGACTGCTTTCTTTCCCTAAACCAGATCTCCAGACCACACAGCTCAGATTTATTTGAGCTGTGGCTTAAAGCTGATACCTCTTTCCAACTGGATTCTTACCTACAAACTTCTGGGGTGTGGAACGCTTGCGTTTGGTGAGGCTATTGGCCAGACGATCGATGAAAGTTGGCCGCTCAGAGGATGAGTGCAGCATGGAGTCTGGCACCATCTCCAGGTCACGTATTTCGTCACCTAGTGGGAAGAAGGTGGAGACAGGTAGTAGCAGTTGAGTAGGGGTAGCATTGGCCCCACAGCCTTTGCCTGGAGAAAACCAGCAGGTCAGTAGCCAAGGAAGGACATACCAGATGCCTGGGAAACTGGGCTCTGTTTACCCTACCTAAAGCTCACTCCAACAACATTTCAGATCATTTGGGGACAATCATACACATCTGGCCCTTGGTTTTATACTTCTTGTGTTCTCTCTCTCCCATTAGGCCAAGGATATAGACCCAAACTTCCCCTACCTCTCGATCTCCCTAAAGCACCCACCACAGGCAAGGTTCTCCACCAACTGGGGTACCTAGAATGGGGTGTTTGGCAGATTTACTGGGGTAACCATCCCCTGTTCCACAGACTTCATCCCTCAGTGCGGGAGATACTGGAGTCACCCTTGTCCAGCACTCTCTCTCACCATCCCCTTTTAACTTCCCAGTAGTGCATCGACAGCCCTACCTGGTTGGCCAGCCAAAGCTTGGGCTTCAGTGCTGAGACTCTGTAGGTAGTTATGGCACCGCTCCTTGTGCTCCTCCAGGGTACTCTGCTGTTTGTAGCTCCGGCCACAGTAGTTACACTTGTAGGGCTTGCCCACTGTAGGAGAGGAGACTGTGGAGGAGAGCGGAAAGATGGCATCAGAGCTATTTCTTGCTGTGCCCTGGCTCTGCAGATTCAGCCAAGAGCAAGTGTACACTGGCATGGGGAGGAAAGGATGTTGCTAAATTGAGTTCTTCTGCTTGTCTTTCATTCCCCAACTTCAACTGCAACCGTGGACAGATGACCATATTTGATGATGAAGGATAATGTGCAGTTATGGGGGCAAGGGAATCCTAGGGCATGTGGCTTCAGACTGGTGGTGGGTTTGTTCAAGATGGCCAAATTGCTGCTCAAAGGAAGTGAGGACCCAGGGACTTTGTAGGGGATCATCCCTGGCAGACAGGTAGGCCCCACTGCAGGATCTCAGAGTCTGGGGCCCAGACTGTGGTTTAACCTTTCCATTTGGCAGGCGGATGTAAGTGCTGTTTATCAGACAAGGGGATTTTTTGCTTTTTATGAACTATCTGCTTTGGTTTGGGGGAAACTGGTGGGCTGGCATGACAGAAATGAGAGCCCTTAGATCTGCCAATGTGGGGAGGGGGCAGTTTTCATTGACCTTTACTTGTATTTTGACCTCCAGCCCTAGCCTGGTTTACTGATTATTTTGTCTCTCTGTCTCTCTATGCTGAGATACCAAGAGAGGTCTAGAAAGCCCATCACTGATAGAGTAATTCTGAGAAGAGAAAAAGAATAAAAGAACAGAGAAGAAAATAAAGAAGAGTAAAAAAAAGAGAACACCAAATTTGGGTTTGTTTGTTTATGTGCTTGTAATGAAGAACAGGTTATAAAGATCTTGTTTCTACCGAAGAAAAAAATTGGAAAACAGAGTGGTACTTCATTTAAAGATAACTCTTAAGAGACATTTGTGAGAGGAGAGAAAAAAGTGGAGAGAAACAATGTATTGTATATTTGATGTATCTTGCTGCTATTGAGCAGGGAGACAGGAGAAGGGATCTCTAGGAAGCTGGTAATTACTATTCACCCCTAACCCTGCCATGCCAAAGCTGGGCCTTGACTAAATCAATCTACTGCATTTTACTCAGGCTCTGTAAACTCTTGTATTTTAGGGATGAAATGAACACCATGGTCCCTATCCACCCAAAGACCCTTGGGGAAACGGTTTAACATCTGGGAGAGGAATGATCCTCCAACCGCTGTCTTTTTTTTCAAATTTTAATTGATAATTGATCATAATAATTATACATGTTTATGAGATACATATGATATTTTCATACATGTATGCGACATGTAATGATCAAATTGGGATAACTGGCATATCTGTCACCTCAAACATTTATCTTTTTTTCTTCTTTTTTTTGGAGACAGAGTCTTACTCTGTTGCCCAGGCTGGAGTGCAGTGGCATGATCTCGGCTCACTGCAACCTCCACCTCCTGGGTTCAAGAGATTCTCCTGCCTCAGCCTCCCAGTAGCTGGGACTACAGGCGCCCGCCACCACGCCCAGCTAATTTTTTGTATTTTTAGTAGAGATGGGGTTTCACCGTGTTAGCCAGGATGGTCTCGATCTCCTGACCTCATGATCCGTCTGCCTCGGCCTCCCAAAGTGCTAGGATTACAGGTGTGAGCCACCGCGCCCGGCAAACATTTATCATTTCTTTGTATTGGGAACATTCAAAATAATCTCTTCTAGCGATTTTGAAATATACAATAAATTATTGTTAACTACAGTCATTCTACTATGCTGTGGAACACTACAACTTATTCCTCCTATCTAACTGTAATCTTGTACCCATTAACCAGCCTCTCCCTATCCACCTACTCCCAACCCTTCTCAGTCAGCCTCTGGTAACCACTGTTCTACTCTCTACTTTTTTTTTTGAGACAGAGTTTCACCCTTGTTGCCCAGGCTGGAGTGCAATGGCGCGATCTTGGCTCACTGCAACCTCTGCCTCCTGGGCTCAAGCAATTCTCCTGTCTCAGCCTCCCGAGTAGCGAGAATTATAGGCATGCGCCACCACGCCTGACTAATTTTGTATTTTTAGTAGAAACGGGGTTTCTTCATGTTGGTCAGGCTGGTCTTGAACTCCTGACCTCAGGTGATCTGCCCGCCTTGGCCTCCCAAAGTGCTGGGGATTACAGGCATGAGCCACTGTGCCTGGCTTTTTTTTTTTCTGCAAGATAGGGTCTCACTCTGTCACCCAGACTGGAGTGCAATGACATGATCACAGGTCACTGAAGTCTTGACCCCCCAGGTTCAAGTGATCCTCCCTGTCTCAGCCTCCTGAGTAGCTGGGACTACAGGTGTGTGCCACCACACCAGGCTTTTTTTTTTTTTTTTTTTTTTTTTTTTTGTAGTAGAGACGAAGTCTCACTATGTTGCTCTGGCTGGTCTCAAACTCCTGGGCTCAAGCGATCTACCCGCCTTGGCTTCCCGTGCTGGGATGATAGACGTGAGCCACTGTGCCCAGCCTACTCCATGCTTCTATGAGATCAACTTTTTTAGCTCCCACATGAGTGAGAACGTGCATCCAGTCTCTTTTTTCTTATAATAGGGGTTGCAACAGAAAGCACTTCACAGAGATGGGACCTGACAGTATATCTGTGTCTGCTTCTGTTGTTAATAATCTACAGATCAACATCCAAAATCTACCCAGTTTGCCTCACTGTGAGGTTGGTAAGAATTCTAGGGGCCAAGCCATCCTTGTTCCAAACCAGCAGGGGGAGCAGCCCCTTTTCTGAGGAAAAGGAGTACGTATTTCTGGCACTGGACCTTGATGGGGTTCCAGCTAGGCTGAAGAATAGCTATGTGACCCGCAACTCATTTTTCCCCCCAACCGCTTCATTTTCCTTGTCAACAAAATGGGGATAATCACATCTACCTTGGAATTGTTATGAGGATGACATGAAGAAACACAAGTGAAATGCTCTGTAGATATAAAGTATGTATCAACATGATCTTTCTCCGTTTCTCCAAATACATAGAGATAAAGAGGTCCCGGCCGGGTGCGGTGGCTCACGCTTGTAATCCCAGCACTTTGGGAGGCCGAGGCGGGCGGATCACGAGGTCAGGAGATCGAGACCACGGTGAAACCCCGTCTCTACTAAAACATAAAAAAAAATTAGCCGGGCGTCGTGGCGGGCGCCTGTAGTCCCAGCTACTCGGAGAGGCTGAGGCAGGAGAATGGCGTGAACCCGGGAGGCGGAGCTTGCAGTGAGCCGAGATTGCGCCACTGCACTCCAGCCTGGGCGACAGAGCAAGACTCCGTCTCAAAAAAAAAAAAAAAAAAAAAAAGATAAAGAGGTCCCAATTACAAGGTGGGAGAACCTGGAACAAGGTAAGTGGATGGAGAAAGTAGAGGGTGATGAAATGATTGCTCTGTCCCTTTAAATCCTGGCTCAGGAGAGTTTAAGAAGAGAAAAATAGCCAGGAAAGTTTCCAAGGACAGACCCTACTAATTCTTTCTCCCTTCCTTTCTTCCTGCCTTTTCCCAATCTTGAGCTCCCCCCTTCCTGCCAGCTCAGCTCCTGGCCTCTTCCCAAGTCCAAGCCAAAAGCCTAAAGCTTAGTAAAATGCCTAAAAAGTGCTATCTGTCTAGCTGATTCAGACAGATACTGATTCAAACAGTCTTGACTGGGCTAGAAAACCTTGTTAATCCAGTTTCCCAGCACTGTTCCAAACATTGATCTCTAGGCACCCTCTGGACTTTCTCTTGCCTCTGGGAAGGTGACAACCTCTGGGATAGGGAACAGAAATAGGATACTCTTCCTATTTGTAAGTCCTAGGCTCCCTTTTTTGCAATTTGAGAGGCCCATGGATATTTCCAGGAGCCAGAAGGAAGTAAAGGAGAGGACAGATTGGTTGCTCAAGACCTCTGGTGGTGTGGGAGGAAGGAGGGTGAAGATGATGACAGGTGTGGGGCCTGGGGCAGATGGAAGTGAGAGGAGGGATCTCCCAGGGGCTTAGATGTTGGGGGTAATAGGGCATGGATTGTGGCATCAACAATCTAAAATACAAAAGTCAGGGAAGGCCAGGCACAGTGGCTGACGCCACGCCTGTAATCCCAGTACTTCAGGAGGCTGAGGCGGGCCTATTGCTTGAGATCAAGAGAAGCCTGGGCAGCATAGGGAGATCCTGTCTCTATGAAAAAATACAAAAATTAGCTGGGTGTGGCGGCATCCTTCCACCTACTCAGGAAGCTGAGGTGGGAGATGGCTTGAGCTCAGGAGATCAAGGCTGCAGTGAGCCAAAATTGCACCACTACACTCCAGCCTGGGCAACAGTGTGAGACACCATCTTGAAAAAAACAAACAAAAAAACAAACAAAAGTCAGGGAAGGGTGACTTTCTTTTTTTTTTTTGAGGTGGAGTCTTGCTCAGTCACCCAGGCTAGAGTGCAATGGCACAATCTCGGCTCACTGCAAGCTCCGCCTCCCAGGTTCACGCCATTCTCTGGCCTCAGCCTCCCAAGTAGTCGGGACTACAGGTGCCCGCCACCACGCCTGGCTAATTTTTTTTTTTTTTTTTGTATTTTTAGTAGAGATGGGGTTTCACTGTGTTGGCCAGGATGGTCTCGATCCCCTGACCTCGTGATCCGCCCATCTCGGCCTCCCAAAGTGCTGGGATTACAGGCATGAGCCACTGCGCCCGGCCAAGGGTGACTGTTAACAGCCAAGAACATTGCCCCTATTCCTTTTGCTCCAAGTAGATATGGATGTAAAATACCCCATCAAGGTGTCTCCCAAATTTCCCATGAGGCCTTGCTGCCCAGAGGATGGGTGAGAGAGGCAGGGGGCCCTATCTGCTCTTAAATGCTCCTCCCTCCTCAATGACAGACACTGGAACTTCCCGAATACAAGAGAAGTCACTGAGCTCTACATACTGGGTGTGTTGGAGCCTCATTCCCTCCTCCCACTGGACAGTCACTGACCTGAGTGTGTGCGGAGGTGACCAGTGAGTGCATCACGCCGGCGGCAGGCATAGTTGCAGAAGGGACATTTAAAGGGCTTCTCCCCAGAGTGCAGCTTGATGTGGCGCAGCAGGTTCCCCTTCTGGGTGAAGGAGGCACCACACTGGTTGCAATGGAAGGGCCTTTCACCTGCAAGTGAAAGAACAAATCCCAGAGGACTGCATGTGAGGAACTTTGAAGGTTGAACCTATCGGGCCCCTACCTTGCCCAAGGGAAGGTGCTCTGAACACACTGCTGATGGGCAGAAGTGCAATGCACACAAACCCTGATTTATGAAGATCCCTTGGGGATCCCTGGGGTCTTACTATGGGGAAGGTGTGGATTAGAGGTGTGTGGCAGGGAGAGGGGCCTGGAACTTGAGGCCAAAAGACTGTTACCAAAAACTGAGCCCCACAGGGCCCACTCTGCCCTAGGAGCCCAAGGCCTGAGGAAGCTGAGAAGAGAAGGCTTTTGTTTTCTGTTTTTGTTGTTGTTGTTGCTGTTTAATTATTAGATGGGAGGGCCCAAAGAATACCCAGGAGTCTTACCCCTATTGGACCATTGGCTCATTCTTGAGTCTACACTTTCCCCTCCCTCATATACTGAGAAAAATATCAGCTTTTCTTTGTAACAGCAGTTGAGGAAAGTGCCAGGAAACTACAGGTATTGAGGGGAATTCAAATTCTGTACCCACCCCCACCCTGCCTCATTTTGTCAGCTGGAAAATGTGCTGGGTGAGACCCTTCCCTTTCTGAGGCTACCCACTCCCTGCATGGCCTCCTCCAGCCCCATACCTGCTGTTGTCCCAGCACTGCCCCTGCCTCTCAACTCCACCCTGGGAGCTCCTCCCAGAGCCCCTCTGGCTTACTTACCAGTGTGACTGCGCTTGTGCACCATGAGCACGTTGGGTCCAATACAGACCATGCCGCAGACGTCACACTTGAGCTTGCCATTGGGCAGCCGGATGCCCCCAGGGGAGTGAGGCTCTGGCCCACTACCATCACAGTAGCCCAAGGGCTCAGACAATGAATCTTCCACAATCACGCTGTCGTCCTTTTCCAGGAGCCGCTCATCTGGCCCCAGCAGTCTGCTTGACTCCTCATCGCTGTACATCTCCACCTTGATGGAGTTGGCTGAGGGGTGGGATGGTGTTTAGAATAGAGAGAGGCAAAGGGGGAAGCTGCTCCCAGGCCAGAATGGCACTCTTTTTTTTTTTTTTTTTTGAGATGGAATTTCACTCTTGTTGCCCAGGCTGGAGTGCAATGGCACGATCTTGGCTCACCGCAACCTCCGCCTCCCAGATTCAAGTGATTCTCCTGCCTCAGCCTCCTGAGTAGCTGGGATTACAGGCATGCACCACCACACCCAGCTAATTTGGTATTTTTAGAAGAGACGGAGTTTCTCCATGTTGGTCAGGATGGTCTCAAACTCCCAACCTCAGGTGATCTGCCTGCCTTGGCCTCCCAAAGTGCTGGGATTACAGGTGTGAGCCACTGCGCCCGGCCCAGATGGCACTCTTAAAGTTTAAGAGGGTATCTTTAGGCCCTGAGACATTCAAGCCTTAAGTGGAACTAACACCCTAGTATCCCTGCTGCTGATATCAGAATCCTATGGGAACCTGAGACAACCTTTTCTCCCACCCACCAGGCAAATAGGCTTCAAGAGAAAAAAGTTGGGCCAGGTGTGGTGGCTCACACCTGTAATCCCAGCACTTTGGGAGGCCGAGGCGGGTGTTTTCTTTTGAGGTCAGGAGTTTGAGACCAGCCTGGCCAACATGGTGAAACCCTGTCTTTACTAAAAATACAAAAATTAGCTGGGCATGGTGGTGTATGCCTGTAATCCCAGCTACTTCGAAGGCTAAGGCAGGAGAATTGCTTGAACTTGGGAGGCAGAGGTTGCAGTGAGACGAGATCATGCCACTGCAGTCCAGCCTGGGCGACAGAGCAAGACTCCATCTCAAAAAGAAAAAAGTTGGGGGTACATAGGATGTCTTCTCTCACTGAGGAAAGGAGGTGACTAAGGGGAGCTTTTTTCTCTACTCTCTTGTCATTAAGAAAGATGTCTGGCTTGGCCCTGGGCAGGAAGCCAGCAAGTTAACAGTGGCGGGAAAACAGATCTAGGAAGACTGAAGGGGGACAACAGGCCAAAGAGAGCAAACCTGGAAGACAGACATGCTTACAGTTTCCTCCCACCCCATTAGATTGAACCCCTCTACCCCCTCCACCTCCATAAAACACTGAGGCAGGGCAGGAGGGATAAAGGAAGAAGGAACCATTGAGGAGAAGGCTTTGGCTCTAGCTTCGACCTACATTCCTGGCTATTCCAACCATTTAGAGAATGTCACAGATCTAGGGCCAGCTGGGGAGGGGCAGTCATGGGGACCCTGTCTGGGTAGGAGAATGGGCTGTGGGGAGATGGGGAGGTCCTTCTACTCTCTATTTCCTATCTAACTCCACCTGATGACCATTTCTATCTACCTGCTTCTCTAATTCCATAATTTCTCTTTGAAACCTTTACCTTAATCTCACCTATACCTCTTTTAATTCCACCCTAGTCTGCCAGTGACTGACTATTCACTCTCCTTTCAGAAGCCAGAAAAACCCTAGACACTAGGCTCCTTATTGCTCTTAGAGACTAAGCAGGAGACCAGCAGGAGGTGACGATGGGGAAATGGTTGCCAGTGGAAGGTGAATTGAAGGCCAAATGCAACAGGGGGTGCCTACTGCCAGGAGGTGGTAGGAGGTTACACTTACCACTGAGTGAGCGGCTGGGAGAAGAGTGCTGGCTGTTGGGGGTGCTCACCGAGGGCCCCACTGGGGCCCCGAGGAACTCCTTCTCCAGAGATGAGTCCCCGCTACCTTGGAGGAGAGAACAAGAGGGCAGGTAAAGCTGGAGCTGGAGTTATCTACTGTCCATTGCCTAATCTTTTAAAAAAATTCAGTTAAATTTCACAAACATTTCCTTCACAGCCATGTACAAGGCAGTGTTGTATGCTGGGCACCATACCTTGCGCCCCCGCCAGTCCGGATGCCTGGTGCTGCCTTCTGTGAGCTCAGTGGCTGGGCCTTGCCTACCCTACCTTTATCTAGGCCTGAGGGGAAGAGCATCACTGCCTGACGTCCACAGGAAGCAGGGCTGGGGCTGGGCGCGCCAGGGCGGAGAGGAAAATGGGGGCTGCAGAAGGGACAGACGTTCAGGACGGACATTCTTCCCTACTGTTCCTCTCTGGAGCCCCCAGCCAGGTTCAGGATCTGCAGGAAAGGTAGCTGGAATTGTCCTTGAATCTAATGATAATATTAGTAATCATCATAGCAGCTAATAATATTAATTGAGTGCTTACTATGTGTCAGGCTTTATTCTGTGCACTTGAAATGAATAATTTCATTAATCTTCACAGCAAGTAGGTGCTAATATGATTTTTTCAGATGAGGCAACTGAGGTACAAAAGAGGTTATGTTAGTTGTTTAAGGTTACATAGCTGCTAGTGTGGAACTGGGACCACAGACAGTAAATGTCCATGTCCTTAACCAGCACCTACACAGCCAATTGGGGGTCACAATCTTAGTAGGGAAGAATTGGGTCCCTTAGACTTTCTAAATTCAGCAAAAACTTGATTACTCTAGAAACTCTCCTACTGATGTGATTCCAATCACGTGTTTACTATCTGATATTCATTGACAGTTAAGTGATCAATTTATTCTCAGTATATTTGTTTTAATTTTCTGATAAATTGCTTTGTAAAAATGCTTTTTGAGGCTTTCATAATGTTTTCCAAATCAGATAACATACCTAAAGAAAGATATGAATGTCTTTTTTTAAAAAATCCCTCCTCCCCACAATCTTCTACACAAATATATAGGTGAAATAAAAATACATGTAGATAAACACACACAGAGACACAGCACACATGTAGATACATATAAAGAGAACATACCTATTGGGATAAACATACTGGTAGCCTTCTACATTATCTGCTAACATGAACATGCATGGATGTGTGCACACAGGCCTAAATATGGAAGAGAGAGAGAGAAAGCAAGAGAGAGTGCAAGAAAGAGAGAGGAAGCCTAAAATTCATCCCTGAAGTCCACCTATTAGTACTTTACCCAATTGCCCAGCTATGCACATACTTACTTTCACAAAATAAAGATTCCATTATAAAATGGTTGGAGTCTTGGGCCTGAGGCAAGAAATCCGGAACACACCCTCCTGAGGGATCCCTCTCCAGCTTTGGTCAGTGGGAAGAAAACAACCACTCAGGACTTTGGGACCATTTCCCATTCATATCCTCTCCTAAAGTCCCATTTTCCCCATTCTATCCCGTCAAAGCCTGAGGAAATTTGTTCACTATCTATAGAAAAAGCCTTATGGCTTGAATCTGAGTTTTCCCAGCTGGGGCTCTTTAGGTGAGCCATGGTTACCTAAAAATGTTGCCCGAAATCAGAACCACACACATATCATGAAGTGAGCATCTCAGGATTGTGGGTTGAGACTTGTAGACTCAGAGCCACTTTTAAATATATCCTTTCAACTAAGTGTAGGGTTTACTAGGGTTAGAAGGGCTGAAAAGGGTATCTTCTTATTCCTTTTATTAGTGCTGAATTGCCCTAAATCACTTGATGTTACTAATCAGGGAAGAACAGGGCACTTGGCTTTGAGGCCTTGACCCTAAAAGGATGAGTGAACTTGTTGGAAATCCATCGCTGGTCTCAGCTTGTTCGGCTGAGGCTGCCTCTTGAGGCCAGGGACTTGCTATGTGGAGGAAAATCTATTTAAAAGTACGCTTAGAAACACTGAGGGGAAAGCATCCTTTGTGGCTTTCCCAATTAAGGCCCAGAAACAGGAAGAGAAGCAGGAGTCACACCAGTAATTCAAGAGGCTCTTTGATGCTGTTGCTCTCCCTAAGATTAAGGTAAGGGGAAAAACAGGCTCAAGTCTACTTTCATGGGGTTAATACATATGTATAATGAATCTGTTTCAGGAGTCAGAAAGGCTTTCTTGGGCACCAAGGATTTTGAATTCTAGCTCAGGGGTGAAGGGGACTAGAGTAAGATTTAGGAACTTTAACAGTTCCTCTCTCAGCCCCAGAAACCCCAGTGAGGGAATTTCAAAAGTCTGGGACTCCCAAGAAATCCCAGACTGTCAAAGCCAAGAATTAAGGCTGCTCTTAGGTCTCTGAGAAATTTTCTTGCTCAAAGTCATCATAGATTGGCTGAACCCCCAGAGGGCAAAGCCAAATCATGAGGTTCACATCAGAGGAACTGGGAGGTAGGTAAAGGCTGAAAAGCAGGAGGGAGAGAAAGGAACTGGGAAACAGGCCACAAGCTAAAGGTGTTTCACATGTTAAAGGAGGCTAGCCCTCCACTCCTGCTGCCTTTCCTTGAGACCTTTAAATAGTGGCTACATCTAGGGAATAGCCATGAGCTTGGAGAACCTCCACACTTCTCTGCAAGGCACCTCATCATAACTGCTTTCCCTTTCTTGACCATGGGCTCCAGGGTGGCAGGATCCTAGCCTGCTAGCAGGGAATAGTGGGTACAAGAGCAAAGAAAGACGCCCATCCTCAGCTCTTTTGTGGGGAGGAGGCTGAGGCCCCTCAGATCTCTGTTCCAGGCTGAGGCATCTGCTTGCCAAGGCTCCTCTTCCTTACCTTGATTTTCTCCACTACCCCTTCCCACCCAGGCCTGTCTCGGCATCTCACCCCAGGCAGCTCTACCTCTATCCCCAAGGCCTAATCAAGATGTCACCATAGGCTCCCACTGTCCAACTCGCCGTCTTTGCTTAGCAACACCAAACACCCTTTCCCATCCTCCACAAGTATAAGGAGGAACGCCCCCTCCCCCGCTACACACACACACACACACACACACACACACACACACACACAGCCCCCATCCTCTCCATCTCCTCAGGCTTGGGAGTAGTTACTGAATTGGCTCCCTAGCCCCAGCACCCCCTTCCTCCCTCCACTAGCCGCCTTCTGCCTGAACTTACATTATCCTTCCCTTGCCGGTGAGACCCTGGGGTGCGAACGCGGCCGCCGCCTTGGAAACGGCGAGGGAGTGCGGGTGGTGTATGCATGTCTGCGTCTCAGTGGCAGGCAGGGGTGAGCCCAGCCACTCACCTTCCAGGAAGCGTGGATTCCTGGAAGTGAGGGGAACCGCCGTCATTTCGCAGGCAGCAGCAGCGGCACGGTGAGCAGAGGCCCACGGCTGCAGCCAGCAAGAGCAGCTCAGCCCAGGGTGTATGTGTGTTGAGTGTGTGTGTGTGTGTGTGTGTGTGTGAGACAGAGGGAGAGGGAGAGAGGGAGAGAGAGAAGGAGAGGGGAGAGCACGCTTGGATGTGCTTGGGGAGGGGGCTGGAGAGAATGTATATGTGTATATAGTGGGGGAGATGCTAGGCTACAGCATCCCTTTTCCAAGACAGTGAAGGGGGTGGGTGGTGGGTGTGTGCACAGGGAGGGAAAGGCAGATGCTGTTGCCCCTCGTGCCCAGCAGACAAAGAGGAACTGCACAACAAATGCCTGAGAGAGGCAAGAGTGTGTGTGTGTGTGTGTGAGAGAGAGAGAGAGAGAGAGAGAGAGATGGATGGGCCTGCGGGTGGGAGGGAGAAAGGGGGGGCCCCAGGGAAGGCCCAATCCTCTGCCAGCTGGGGAAGCCAAGGCCCCAGAGGTCATGGGGCCCAGGACACGGACAGCTTCAAGGCTCTCAGATAGGCAGAAAGCCCCTCCCCCACCAAACTCTTTCCCTCCTCCTTCAGGAGGAAGGTTGCTCTCTAGATCTGGGGACTGACAGCCTCCTCCTTTCCAGCAGTGAGAGGGCCCAGCAGAGTCTGGTGTCAGGCTAGTGTTGCTCCGTGGCCCTGAGACCTTTCAGATCCCAGGAAAAAGGCTGGTATGGTCTCCCCACTTCCCCTCCCTCCTGTGCCCCTGGGGCCCCAGCAGCCGAAAGCCCTGGATGAATCCGCCCTCTATCAGGACAAGGCCTCTGCTCCCTTCCCTTTCAGAGGAGCTGCTCACTGACAAACTGACCTACTTTGGAAGACTACATTTTCTGATTCCAAGAATTTGGGGGTGGGAGGGGCTGTGAAACTTTGGGCTGCCTATCCCTGAATCCCTTTCTACTAAAGTTCTCTTAAACATTTCACAGTCTCAGAAAACTTGGGGCAAGCACTGCTCAGTCAATTAATGGCAGGAGCTGGGTTTCAGCAACTGTTTCCCTTGAAAGATAGGAAAATGGAGGGGGTGGTTATCTGTGCTGTAAATTAATAGACTCCTGCTTATCTCCCCCTTTTCCCTGCCCCAGAAGGGAATGATCTGTACCTTTAAAAAGAGAAAAGGGGAGAAAAGATGGATTTTCTGAATCACATTCTGTGAGGAATTCAAATCTCTTGGAAGAACAGGAGAGATACCCTTTTCATCAAGTGGCCTGATGAGGGAAGGTCACCTGGCACGGAGCAGAAGAACTATGATGGCCTGTGGAGGCCCGCAGTGTGCTTCAGGAGGGCTGGGTGCTGCAGCCTTTCCCTCTGCTTCCATATGACTCTTCCAGGAGAGATGGGTCAGTGATGAGCGCAGCTATGCCCAGTCCTAAGAGGGGTACTTTTCAGGGCTAATGGTAGCCCTACTTTGACTTTCCCTTTTCCCTAAGGTAGCTGCTGACATCTAGAATTCTCAAAGTACAGAGGAGGAGTTCCTGGCCTCCATTTCCATTCAAAAACCATCCTGTGCAGAGGCCACTTCTTATCTAGGAAATGCCAATCTGCTGAAAGCAGGGAAAACTTGGTTTCATAGCACGGTGAAGCAAATCACCTCCATGAGTATCCAATATTCTCCATAAACAGGTTTGAAAAGAGCTCCACGGGATTTGTAGTTTCTCATTTGCCTGGTTTATGGCAGGGACTGGATTTTATCCATCTGAGTGTTCCCCAGCATTAAAGCAGGGTCCCAAGTGTACTCGCTGCTCAGTAGTGGTTTTCTGAATAGGCTTAACTGAGCAGGAGGTAGGAGGGCTGGCTCGCTCCTCACAAGGCCATGACTTTTGTTCTAATAAAGTTTATTCCAATTAAATGAGTCTACCTGATCCCTGTCATTCTGTCAAGCATGTGGCAGGTATTGAATGCCTTTACCCATTCCAACTCCTTCCCTCCTTAAACAAGAAAGGGGTCAGAGTCAACATCTTACCTTACATTACCCGGGTGTTGCCAATGACTCTCATATGTGTGTCTGACCCATCTTGCTATCTCCTTTAGTGCATGCCAATAATTCCTTCATTGGTCCTACTTTAGAGTAAAAAATAAGCTATAGGTCATTTCCACAATGGTGCTTGGGTTTCTGATAGGGATACTCATCACATCAAAACCCAGTTTTGGTTTCTATTATTTCTTTTTTTTTTTTTTTTTTTGAGATGGAGTCTCACTCTGTCGCCAGGCTGGAGTGCAGTGGCGTGATCTCGGCTCACTGCAACCTCCGTCTCCTGAGTTCTCCTGCCTCAGCCTCCTGAGTAGCTGAGACTACAGGTGTGAGCCACCACACCCAGCTAATTTTTGTATTTTTAGTAGAGACAGGGTTTCACCGTGTTGGCCAGGGTGGTCCCAATCTCTTGACTTCGTGATCTGCCCACCTCAGCCGCCCAAAGTGCTGGGATTACAGGCGTGAGCCACGTGCCTGGCCTAATTTTTGTATTTTTAGTAGAGAGGGGGGTTTCACCATGTTGCCCAGGCTGGTCTCGAACTCCTGACCTCAGGTGATCTGCCTGTCTCCCAAAGTGCTGGGATTACAGGCGTGAGCCACCGTGCCCAGCCTTGAGTCATTATTTTAAAATGGAGACATTTCATATAAAAATTTGGATTTCTGATTTCTCTTAAAAATTTAGAAGTTTTGGCCACACTAGATACACATTCCTGCATGACAAGTTCTAGTGGACACTGAAAGCTGCTGTCCCTTTAAGTGGGACATATGTTCTCCACTTCATGACAGCAGCCCCCGCCATTCTTTTCTGCTTATTATCCTAACCTTACTTCACTCATTCACATGACCACCTGGCCCTTGCAGGCCTTTGAGCTTTGAAACCTTGTGCCACTCTATCTGGATAGAACAGGATTTCATGTTTGGCTGGTGACTTCAGAGCAAAGGAGAAGGAACCATGTCTTGTTTCCATCTATTTGCTTCAAATTCTTCTTCTTTTTTTTTTTTTTTTTTGAGACGGAGTCTCGCTTTGTCACCCAGGCTGGAGTGCAGTGGCGTAATCTCGGCTCACTGCAAGCTCCACCTCCTGGGTTCACGCCATTCTCCTGTCTCAGCCTCTCCGAGTAGCTGGGACTACAGGCGCCCGCTACCACGCCCGGCTAATTTTTTGTATTTTTAGTAGAGACGGGGTTTCATCGTGGTCTCGATCTCCTGACCTCGTGATCCGCCCGCCTCGGCCTCCCAAAGTGCTGGGATTACAAGCGTGAGCCACCGCGCCCGGCCCAAATTATTCTTCTAATGATGTCTGCTCATATTCCCCTCCTATTCCCTTCCTCTATCCCCCAAGAAGTCTGGAAAAGAGAATTACTATTTAGGGAATGTAAGATCACCAAAATAACTGCACACTACCAAGGGCCACCAAGCATGAGTGTTAGCTGTGTGACTAGGACATTTAGAGGCTGTGTGCCTAGGCTGAAGGCTCTCTGCTCTGCTCTACAGGAGAGTGTCTGCTTCCAGCCCCTAACAAACAGAACACACAGAAGGCATACCAGACATATAGGAGCGGCCATTGCAGTCTTCTATGTCCATTTTAAAGAGATTCTGCTGAAAGAGAAAATAGCTGCCATTAGAAGATAGCTCTGGGAAGGCAGGAGGCTTTTCTTTAACATTCTTGAGTTAGCAAGAAACCTAAAGGAGCACTTAAGCATGGTGTGATACTATCCTAAAGAAGAAAAACCTTAGCCAGGCACTGTGGCTCAACGCCTGTAATCCCAGTGCTTTGGAAAGAAGGTGGGAGGATCGCTCGAGCCCAGGAGTTTGAGACCAGCCTGGGCAATATAGGGAGATCCCATCTCTACAAAATATAAAAATAAATTAGGCATCGTGGCATGTGCCTGTAGTCCCAGCTATTCAGGAGGCTGAGGTGGGAGGATCACTTGAGCCTGGAGGTCGAGGCTGCAGTGAGCTGTGATCTTACCACTGCACTCCAGCCTGGGTAACCGAGCAAGACCCTGCCTCCAAGAAAAACCTTACACTTTGTCCTGGTGAAAGACAACGTACCCTGATTTACAAATCCTAATATTTCCTCCAATTTACAACTTCTGCAGGCCTCCCCAGCCTCTGAGGTGGAAACGCTGTCTTAATCCAGAGTGGTCCTGGATTTTGAGATTAGACCGTGTATGTAGGTGGAAGTTACACCTCAGCCCTGAGGAGGCAAAGAAACAGCCCCTTAGAGGCTCTATACCGCAGTTAAAGTAATAAGAAGAAGCTGGGTTCAGTCATTCAAGGGATTCTGTCTTGGAGTATGTGGTGTGAGGGAGGGTGACAGGAAAGTAGAAGATGGAGGAGAGCAGCCCACTTAGGGTTCAGTGATAAGTCCTCTACTGAAAGTGTAATAAACAAGTTAAACCTGTAAATGGTTATCCCCACCCTCTCATCAATTACTCTGCTACACTTATTTTAAAAAAGGAGGGGGGAGTCTGAATTTAAAATGAAGGTTAATGTCTATTTGAGGGAAGGCAAGCAGTAATTGGCAGTAGAGTATTAAACAATCAGGAACTGAGAACACTTAAAAGTGATAATTTGTTGCAATGAATTATCTCTTTAGGAGCCTGTGGGAGGAGAGAAAAAAAAAATCTGGTGGAAATTTACATACCTCCAAAATTGCGGCCAGCATGGTGGCTCACATCTGTAATTCCAGCACTTTGGGAGGCTGAGGTGGGTGGATCATTTGAAATCAGGAGTTCAAGACCAGCCTGGCCAATATGGTGAAACCCCGTCTACACTAAAAATACAAAATTATGGCCAGGCACACTGGCTCACACCTGTAATCTCAGTACTTTGGGAGACCGAGGCGGGTGGATCACCTCAGGTCAGGAGTTCGAGACCAGCCTGACCAACATGGAGAAACCCCATCTCTACTAAAAAAAAAAAAAAAAAAAAAAAATTAGCCAGGCGTGGTGGCACATGCCTGTAATCCCAGCTACTCGGGAGGCTGAGGCAGGAGAATCGCTTGAGCCTGGGAAGTGGAGGTTGCAGTGCACCGAGATCCTGCCACTGCACTCCAGCCTGGGCAACAGAGTGAGACCCGGTCACAAAAAAAACAAAAAAAATGAAAATTGCATTCCCCACTCATCTGATGAAAACTAAATGCCCTGAGGCAGAGGCAGAAGCAAGAATGGGGCAAGGGAACAGTCTGAGCTGCTGTGGGGATTCTTAGTCTTTTTGAAGGATCTCACTGAGGCAGATGG
Organism: Symphalangus syndactylus; assembly: GCF_028878055.3. NCBI lineage: Eukaryota > Metazoa > Chordata > Mammalia > Primates > Hylobatidae > Symphalangus > Symphalangus syndactylus. The sequence continues at coordinate 33,794,910 of NC_072439.2, forward strand.
ATAAAGATTTGGTTTGCTTGTAATGGTATATTGAGAGAGGTAGGGTGGGGGTGATGGGGTGCAGGAAGGCATACAGAGGAAAGTATCTGTTTTCCTGCCCCCCCACCCAATTCTTGTCTGGAGTTGAGAGACTCCTTTTAAAGGCTCATGAGAAAACCTGAAACATGGGCTTACCTTCACCTCACAAAGCAATTCTCTCTTACATTTTGTCAGAGAGATTCCTAGTATCAACCCTCTTTCCCTAGGAAGCCAGGGCATGGAGAAGAAAATTCTCTAAGTTTATTAACCCTCTTTTCTTGACATCCTTCCTGGGATGGGACTGGACCACTAGAACAAGCCATAATAATAAGTGGTTCATTGAAGGGTCCCTTAGGAACAATCATTAGAAGAGCCCAAGTCCGCAGTTGTTAGAGAACTCATACTCTCTGGAACTAGCCACAAAACTTGAGATAGAGATCAAAAGATAAAGAAGGGCAGTCTGGTATTGAGGGGCCCTTTCATTTCCAAATCATTAGACTCATAATTGCCCTTTGGTGTTTTTCAAAATGAATGGAAAGCTCAGGCTGGGCATGGTGGCTCATGCCTGTAATCCCAGCTCTTTGAGAGGGCGAGGTGGGTGGATCACCTGAGGTCAGGAGTTCGAGACCAGCCTGGCCAATGTGGCGAAACCCCATCTCTACTAAAAATACAAAAAAATTAGCTGGGCATGGTGGTGCACACCTATAATCCCAGCTACTCGGGAGGCTGAGGCAGAATTGCTTGAACCAGGGAGGTGTAGGTTGCAGTGAGCAGAGATCACGCCACTGCACTCCAGCCTGGGCAACAAAGGGAGACTCCATTTCAAAAAAAAAAAAGAAAAAGAATGCAAAGTTCAAAGTGCCACTTGAAGCCGGGCGTGGTAGCTCACGCCTATAATTCCAGCACTTTGGGAGGCTGAGGCGGGCTGATCACAGGGTCAGGAGTTTGAGACCAGCCTGGCCAACATGGCAAAACCCCATCTCTACTAAAAATACAAAAATTAGCCGGGCGTGGTGGGGTGCGCCTGTAATCCCAGCTACTCGGGAGGCTGAGGCAGGAGAATTCCTTGAACCCGGGAGACGGAGGTTGCAGTGAGCCGAGATCATGCCACTGCACTCCAGCCTGGGCGACGAGAGCAAGACTCTGTCTCAAACAAAACAAAATAAGCCCACAAAGTGCCACTTGAAACTTCCCTCACACACCTCCCCATACAGGAGAGGAAAGAATGAGCAGGATTTTCCTGTTTTCTGCTTGGAGAAACTGAGAGAAACTGAGGCTGAGAGCAGTGAAGTTACTTGTCCCAAGGTTCATGGTGAGAATAGAACAAGAACAAGAATACAAGGTGCCTGCCTCTCTGAGGTGTCCTCTTTCTGTTAAACCTTTCAAAAGCCAGGCTACTCAAGGCCTTCATGGGTTTTCTTGCTTTTCCCTGTTTTTTTTTTTTTTTTTTTTTTTTTTTTTTTTTTTTTGAGACGGAGTCTCGCTGTGTTGCCCAGGCTGGAGTACAGTGGCATGAGTTTGGCTCCCAGGTTCAAGCAGTTCTCCTGCCTCAGCCTTCCGAGTAGCCGGGACTACTGGCATGGACCACCACACTCAGCTAATTCTTTTCCCTGGTTCTAATATCAGGTAAGTCATCTTTTCCTTTGGTGTGATCCCTGTGGGAGTGGGGTCTGTTACTTAAAAAGGAAGAACAAGTCGAGCTGGCTCTACAGGAAGAAATATGCTCATATTATTTTGTGTGTGTGTGTGTGTGTGTGTTTGTGTGCATGCAGCATGCCTAATGCCTGTGTGAATGAAGGGCTAGACAAGCACTAGGTGGGTAGAACAGGTGAAGCATAGCATTCAGCTAGCACTGGCTCAGAAAGTGTATCTCATTCTTGGACTTTTGCCCAAATGGCCCCAAAACAATTTCCAGAAAGGTCTGACGGAGTTGTTTTCTGAGTTGGACTTTCTAACAGTAAGCTGAGCTTTCCTGCTTAATTGCTCTTAACATGTGCTCTGTGACACATCTTGGGCAAAATCAGTACTTAGCTGTACTTAGCTGACTCCAGCTGGGTTTTTGTTTGTTTCTTTTCTTTTCTTTTCTTTTTTTTTTTTGAGACGGAGTCTCGATCTGTCACTCAGGCTGGAGTGCAGTGGCACGATCTCAGCTCACTGCAACCTCTGCATCACGGGTTCAAGTGATTCTCCTGCCTCAGCCTCCCAAGTAGCTAGGATTACAGGTGTGCGCCACCACACCCGGCTAATTTTTGTATTTTTAGTAGAGACAGGGTTTTGCCATGTTGGCCAGGCATGTTGGCCAGGCTGGTCTCGAACTCCTGACCTCAGGTAATCTGCCCACCTCGGCCTCCCAAAGTGTTGGGATTACAGGTGTGAGCCACTGCGCCTGGCTCTCCAGCTGGTTTTAATACCAAGTTGGTAACCCTGGAAGTGAGAGGGCATTGGATTGAAACTCTGCTGTTTTCAGTCCTGGTTTTCTGTGCAAACCAGGAGCAAATCAGTAGATGTACTTTACTCTTTGCTCAAATCTCCCTGCAGCACATCCTACCCAGCCTTCCTACTCTCTACCCCTTAAAGCACCTCCTCCCCTGCCTAACCAGCCAGGCAGATCTTAGCGTCTCCTTAAAGGAACTGGGTCAAATTAGGCAGTGCCAGTTGGAGACACATTGCAGGAGGAGGAGGTATAAGGAGAGGGAAGTTAGTTACATGAGACAGTATTGTATCAAAGATCTTGGAAGGAGATTAGCTTTAAAGCAACATAACTGTCCGCCGGGGGCGGTGGCTCACACCTGTAATCCCAGCACTCTGGGAGGCTGAGGTAGGCAGATCACTTGAGGTCAAGAGTTCAAGATCGGCTGGGCGCGGTGGCTCACGCTTGTAATCCCAGCACTTTGGGAGGCCGAGGCGGGCGGATCACGAGGTCAGGAGATCGAGACCACGGTGAAACCCCATCTCTACTAAAAAAAAAAATACAAAAAATTAGCCGGGCGTGGTGGCGGGCGCCTGTAGTCCCAGCTACTCGGAGAGGCTGAGGCAGGAGAATGGCGTGAACCCGGGAGGCAGAGCTTGCAGTGAGCCGAGATTGCGCCACTGCACTCCAGCCTGGGTGACAGAGCGAGACTCCGTATCAAAAAAAAAAAAAAAAAAAGAGTTCAAGATCAGCTTGGCCAACGTGGTGAAACCCCATCTCTACTAAAAATACAAAAATTAGCTGGGCTTGGTGGTACGTGCCTGTACTCCCAGCTGCTTGGGAGGCTGAGGCATAAGAATTGTTTGAACTCCGGAGGCAGAGGTTGGAGTGAGCTGAGATCATGCCATTGCACTCCAGCCTGGGTGACAGAGTGAGACTCTGTCACAAAATAAATAAATAAATAAAGCAACATAACCGTCGCTCAGTGATGGCGGGTAGGCACATATGTACTGTAAATTCAGCTCTGAGCTGAATACAAAGCAACTAGAAACAATCAGTGTTCCAATTCAAAAGGAATATCTCTGTGAGGAGGGAGGAAACGCTGGTCTTGTAATCTCTGGAGACACAAATTTTCTTCCCTGTTCTTATTTATTCATTATATTTACTAGAGATGGGATCTCACTATGTTGTCTGGGCTGGAGTGCAGTGGCTGTTCATGGGCACATCACAGCACACTACAGCCTCAAACTCTTGGCCTCAAGCAATCCTCCTTCCTCAGCCTAATGAGTAGTTGGGACTACAGGTGCATGTGCCACTGTGCCTAGCTCTTCCCCATTTGTTTGAATCCACTTGGCATAAACGAGAGTCCTCCATGGCCCTGGCTTTCTCCCATCAACATTATAACACATTTGAACAGGAATGGGCATCCTTTCTAAACAGAAGATTTCCCACCAGGCTCCCTGACAGGCAGCAGTGAGGGCCATTCCAGAGTCTGATTTCCAAGAGGAGGTCAGGTATCAGCTACCACCCCCCTTTCCCCAGAAACATTCTCATGGCTCTAAGTATTGATGACAAAAATGTGAGAAAGTCAGGTTTTCTCTATGTGGTGGCTCTGAAAGCCTGAAATAAGATGGACATCACTAGTGATTAAAACTCTTCAAATACTCTAAAGAATCCTGTTTAATCCAGTGACACTTCAAAATTGGAATTTAGGCCGGGCATGGTGGCCCATACCTGTAATCTCAGCACTTTGGGAGGCCAAGGCAAGAGGACTGCTTGAGGCCAGGAGTTCTAGGCCATCCTGGGCAACATAGTGAGATCCTAAAAAAAAAAAAAAAAAAGTAATTTAGGCCAGGTGTGGTGGCTCACGCCTGTAATCCCAGCACTTTGGGAAGCCAAGGTGGGTGGATCACCTAAGGTCAGGAGTTCGAGACCAGCCTGACCAAATGGAGAAACCCCATCTCTACTAAGAATACAAAATTAGCCAGGGGTGGTGGTTCATGCCTGTAATCCCAGCTACTCAGGAGGCTGAAGCAGGAGAATCACTTGAACCCAGGAGGCGGAGGTTGCAGTGAGCCGAGATCGGGCCATTGCACTCCAGATTGGGCAATAAGAGCGAAACTCCGTCTCAAAAAAAAAAGTCATTTAACACATGCTTAATGTGGCCTAGGGGGTAAAAGGTCATGAGAAGAATATTGCTGGGAAAGAGGGTGAAGGTAGAGAGAATGGCAAGGATCCATACCATGTTTTTGTTATTATTCCCAAACTATAACAGGCAGAAGTGGAAAAATTTTCTCCACTTTCCCTTAGTACCTGGGTTCTGCGGTGGATAGCAGTAGTTATTAACAAGACAGAACTTCCCATGTGCCTTGGGTATGAGCCATTCAGGTGCTACAAGTAGAGCAAACCCACAGCATCATCCTCTACTGTCTGTGCCTTCCTGAACTGAATGAAATCTGAGCAAAAATATGTTGGAATCACATAGCTGGCTCTGCTCTCTATCAAAGCTTTGCATAATTGAGGAGGGAGAAGACGCAAAGGGGCCAGGGAAAGGTATGGAATTAGCCATTGTCTGCAAGCCCCTTTCCAGGAAAAAGACCTAGACATCAAGCAATTTGCAGCTCTGAAATTATCTTTAGGGTCAACCTAGTGCTCTCTGAAGGAAACCCACCAACCTTAGCTCAGCTCATGTGTTTGTCTTTACAGTGGAAAGGTCTGACTCATTTTTCACCAGGCTGTAGATGGTGACCTTCTGTCTACATATAATACAGTTGAAGACAGCTCAGCTTCATTATCTAAGTGCTTGGGGAGCAGTGCAGAGGGGATGAATTCCCAGGTCATCCTAGGAATGGCCAGTCTCTAAAATAAAAAGGGGTAAGAGCTGAAAACACAACACCTGGGCAGGGGGAAAATATCACCTCATTGTCTCCTTTTAGATCTCAGATGGATGCATCTTTTCTCTTGTTCTTTGCGCTTCTCTGTCCTCCCCATGTAGACTGCAGAAGAGAGAGAAGGCTATGGTTTATGAGTGGGAGAAGAAACAATCCTATCCCTCCCATGTCTCATTTCAGGACATAAGGAACTAAGGAAAAGGGCCAAACTAAACACTTTAAATCACTAGATATGATACATAGGAGATGATACTTTTTGGGGTTTTGGGGTGTACCCCCAAGTATAGCTCTCTGTTTATAGAAAGGCCTCACAAAATCATTGCTGTTCAGTGGTATGTTTGGGCAGGGGTGGAGAAAGTAGAGCAGGGAAATTCAATTTGAGTTTTATAATAATCAGTTTTAAAGCCAAAGATGCCCAAAACAGGGTTAGTGCTCTCAAGTGAAGTTTGAAATTACAGGGAAGTCTCAATGAAGTATTCTGACTAGGGTACAGTAGCAAAAAAATGTAGAAGAGACAGGAACAATTGCCTTTGATTGCAATTGTGCCCAAAAGTCCCTAATACATGCTGATCAAAAAAGCTCACTGTTGTTTGGGCCAGAAAGATGTTTTCAGGCTCCTCTGCTAATAGTCTTGCTCTGATAATCCAATTTGGTAAGCCTCTCTTCTTCATGTGGAGGGTCTAGGGCAGGGGTACTCCAGGAACTGAGAAATCCTGGAGCTGAAATGGAGTTGAGAGATGATCTACAATTTCCTGGTTTTTAACAGAAGAAACTAAGCCCAGAGTCACCAATCTCGTTAACAACAGAATTAGGACATGTACAGCCCAAGTTACCATTAGAGGGTTCTTTCCACTGGAACACTATATTAAATCTTGCCCCAGTTGGAAGATTTGGGCCACGCTGCTTGCCTTCTTTCTTGGGTTATTAAATGAACGGTTTTTGGGTCTGCGTCTTGGTGACCTAAATCCTTGAACTGGAAACACAGGCTTATGGATGGGAGGATAAATAATCCTCTTCCTCCTATGTCTCTTTTCAGAGATAATGGACTTGAGGAAAACACCAAACTAGATGGTCATTAAGTCTCTTTAAAGTAGAAATGGCCTCTTAGCTCGAGGACTACCCCAGCATATGTATTGCATCAGAGCCTACAATGTGGATCCTACCCGCAGCTGGACCAGGTCATTCATATCAGCACTACCCTTTCTTAGATGCTTTTGTCTGATAAACTTTGAACCTATCTCTCTGTTTCCAGAACAGAGTCCATAACTCTTCTAAGAAGAGGAAGCAAATCAAAGCCTGGAATTCAAAGCTTTCTTCAGCAGAGTCAACAGACCAATAAAGAAAGGGAGTCCCTCTGCCTGTGGCATTGTCCACACTGACAGGGTCCCACACTCTTATTTGTTCCTACAGAGTAAAACGAGGCTAGAAATACCTATCTTTCTTTTTCTTTGGGGTGTGTGTGTGTGGAAAGAGAGACAGAGAGATGGCCAGTTGGGGAAAAAAATAATTCCTTTGTGGATACTGCTGTGTGTGTGGGGGCGGGGGGTATGGTGAAAGGTGGGATAAGTTTCTCCCATGCTGGGAAGTTCAAGCTGCAGATTTCAAACCAAGAGGACATAAAGAGACTTTCAGTTGCATTTTCACTGGGAAAAAGTCAGGACTTATTTCTGAGCCAAGTCCTGAAATATGCCTTACCCTTATAACCTACTCAGAGGAAGGGGATTGCCCAGAAGCTACAATTCAACTAACTAACTGCACTCAGTGGGCAACAAAGACATTATATTTTGTGTTTGAGACATCAACTTCTATTGACTAAGGCAAGGTATAATTCTGAAGCTGCCAAAATGAGGGCAGCTCTCACCATTCTGAAGCCCACCCCAGAAGCTCCAGTGAAACTTCTCTTGCTTCCCAATGGTAAAGCTATTTTCTTCTTTTAAGATTTTATTTTTATCTCAGGAGCTACTCATCTGACTGTTCTCATGACCCAAGGGTCTGTCTGGATTCTCTGGCTTTAGGCTGTTAGTAGGGAAAGCTGAAGTCCTCCTGCAAACCATAGAGCAAGATTCACGGACCTACTAGCAGGTCCATGGGGAGGTGAGGGATTACCATACACACCAACCAAACGAAACACTATGCTTTCGAAGATTGTCTGATTTGGCCTTTTATCTGGCCTTGTCCTCAGAATCTGAGTTATCTTAAGTGGAAATATTCTAGGTAGTCAGATAACATTTTTATGCTTCCTTAAGGATATGAACATGTATCTTCACCCAGGCAAAGTGAGCAAGTATCAGTAAGGGGAGACAGGCTTCAATGGTTATCTGGTTGACCATGACGTTGGAACACCTAAAGCTGACATGTGAGCATGTCAGGAACATACCATGCCCACCACTGACGCTTCGAGGGCACAGGCTGGGGAGACAGGCACAGTAGGAACTACTAGACATATAAGCGAGGGTTGATAAGAGTAACAATAGACAGTTTTGTTCATGAAAGAAGGGAATGGGGCGAAATAAGGTATGCAAAAAATTTTCTGGCCAGGCACAGTGGCTCATGCCTGTAATCCCAGCACTTTGGGAGGCCGAGGCGGGTGGATCACCTGAGGTCAGGAGTTCCAGACCAGCCTGGCCAACATGGTGAAACCCCATCTCTACTAAAAATACAAAAAATTAGCCAGGGGTGGTGGCGGGCGCCTGTAATCCCAGCTACTTGGGAGGCTGAGGCATGAGAATCCCTTGAACCTGGGAGATGGAGGTTGCAGTGAGCCGAGGTCGCACCATTGCACTCCAGCCTGGGCAACAAGAGTGAAACTCCGTCTCAAAAATAAAATAAAATAAAATAAATTTCCTGGAAGCAGAGTTCGTGAGTTCTTGACCTTGGAGGGGGATTGGGGTACAATATTTCATAAGCATATCTAAAGGTCCACGTTCCATTAAACATTCCACTGTTCCCAGACAGGACTAGTCATAATTTTTTTTAAAGGCACAGAAATAATATAGAAAATTTAAAAAGTGAGAACCTACAACTCTAGCAGCCATAGGGTAAGAAAATAACGGGATGGGATTTGTGTGAGGAGGTATAGGGAGGGCTGTTTTGGTACACAGGAAGCAGGCACCCATCTGGATGTCTGCCCTGGGGTTTCCTCTGTTGCATTTCTTTCTTAGGGCTCTTAGGCAGTGAATCTCTTCCTTCCCAGCCTTGCTTCCCAAGTTCCCTACACCTCTCACCCTACACTGTGCACTTCTCACTCCATCCTAAGTTTCTTCTCTACATGTTTCTCCCAATATGCTCATTGCCTCCCAGATCTCACCTAGGCCTACGTCTTTATCCCCAGACTCCTGTCTTCAGCATTCCTCGACCCAACACCCGGGTCTCTCGCTTTTTTTGTTGAGATACTCTCTCTGCTGCTCCTTCTCCTCGCTGTCCTTCTGCTGTATACCCAAGCCACATCCCCACGGAGGAGCCCCGCGCCTGGCAGCTCCTGCCTGTCCTCAGCCCCCTGCCTTGATCTGTCTCCCGCCTTTTTAGGACCCCCGAGTCCCTGCTACCTCGCTCTTAATACTGGGGCCTCGGGCCAAACTTCCCCGGCCATCTTCCACCCCTCCGGCCCCAGCCCAACCCGCGACCCTCTCTCAGCCTGGACCCTTCCCCCGCCCACGTCTCCCTGCTCCTTCACGCCCGAGCCCCTCAGGCCCCGCCCCCGGCTACCGAGGCCCCGCCCCCGCTTTACCCCCATAAAGCCCCGCCCCTCACTCACCTGAGGCGTCTCCGCGCGCGCGCAGGCTGTGAGGGGTTGGGGAGAGGGGACGGTGTTGGGGGAGAGGGAGGCGAGGGGGCGGGGGTCCCCCACTCTGGCCCGGGCGGCCCAGTGCGGGGGGAGTGGGGTCACTGAGGCGGCGGCAGTCGCCGGGCCGGAGCCAGGACCCGGGCGCTCAGAGGCGGCAGTGGTGGCGGCTCCATCTCCATCAGCAGCTTCACCTGAGAAGGGACCTGCCCCCCCAAATATCCCCCCCCATCACAGCCGTCCCCCTCCCCCTAACAACTTCCGGTCCCACTACCAGGCGACAGGCGGCGTGGCCGAACACCGAGCGTCCCCAAGCCCGGGAGACTGCTGGGGGAAAATGGGAGAGGAGCTAGGGGAGAGTAGCCGAGCGCCGAAAGATTCAAGTCCGAAAGGCGCCATCGCCTGCCGAAGGTAACCCAAAACCTAGCCTGTAATCTGCACCCAGTTTGCAATCTAAGCACACGCTGGACGCCCTATGTGGCCTAGCACGTCAGGCCCTAGAACCAAGTTTTTCCTCTGTACCTTGTGAATCCCAAAAATGTGAGACAGGTCTCAGTTTAGGAAGTTTATTTTGCCAAAGTTAAGGACGCACGCCCGTAACACAGCCTTAGGAGGTCCTGACGACATGGAGCACAACTTGGTGTTATACATTTTAGGGAGACAAGAGACATCAATCAATATATGTAAAGACGGGACAACTCAAAGCTGGGAGGAGGCTTCCAGGTCATAGGTAGATAAGAGGTAAATGGGGCCGGGCGCAGTGGCTCACGCCTGTAATCCCAGCACTTTGGGAGGCCGAGGCGTGCGGATCACCTGAGGTCAGGAGCTCAGGACCAGCCTGACCAACATGGTGAAAACCCGTCTCTACTAAAAATAAAAAATTAGCCGGGGTATGGTGGCGCGCGCCTGTAGTCCCAGCTACTTAGGAGGCTGAGGCAGGAGAATCGCTTGAACCCGGGAGGCGGAGGTTGCAGTGAGCCGAGATCGCGCCACTGCAGTCCAGCCTGAGCAACAGAGTGAGACTTAGCCTCAAAAAAAAAAAAAAGAAAAAAAGCCGGGCGCGGTGGCTCACACCTGTAATCCTAGCACTTTGGGAGGCCGAGGCAGACGGATTGCCTGAGCTCAGGAGTTTGAGACCAGCCTGGGCAACGTGGTGAAACCCATCTCTACTAAAATACAAAAGAAATTAGCCGGGCGTGGCGGTGTGCGCCTGTAGTCCCAGCTACCTGGGAGGCTGAGACAGAATTGCTTGAATTCCGGAGGCGGAGGTTGCAGAGAGCAGAGATCGTGCCACCGCACTCCTGCACTCCAGCCTGGGTGACAGAGTGAGACTCTGTCTCTACAAAAAAAAAAAAAAAAAAAAAAAAAAAAAAGAGCAAATCGTTGTATTCCTCTCAAAGAAGGCAATCAGATATGCATTTATCTCAGTGAGCAGAGGGATGACTTTGAATGGGAGGCAGCTTTACTCTAATCAGTTCCCAGCTTGACTTTTCCCTTTAGCTTAGTGATTCTGGGGCCCCAAGATTTATTTTGCTTTCACAACCTCCTAAGACAATATTGATTTTAAACTCCTAGCACCCTTTGCCTTTCCTGCCAAGTGCATTGGAATTGTTGGGGAGAGGAGTTGGAGGGTACATGTTTTTGTCACCTCTGCTATCTTCATGGTATCCTGAGGTCAATCACCTAGGTGTCCCTGCAGATACTGCCAGACCTCAGAGAAGGAAGCCCCCTTTTTTTTTGAGACAGAATCTCGCTCTGTCGCCCAGGCTGGGGTGTAGTGGGTGTGATCTCGGCTCACTGCAACGTCCGCCTCCTTGGTTCAAGCAATTCTCCTGCCTCAGCCTCCCAAGTAGCTGGGATTACAGGCACCCGCCACCACACCCGGCTAATTTTTGTATTTTTGGTAGAGATGGGGTTTTGCCATGTTGGCCAGGCTGGTCTTGAACTCCTGAGCTCAAGTGATCCACCTGCCTTGGCCTCCCAAAGTGCTGGGATTACAGGCGTGAGCCACTGTGCTCAGCCGGAAGCCCTACTTCTTAACCTACAAGCCTACTTCCTCTCTGTCTTCTCCCCAGTTTTGTTTGTTTTGGACTAATCTCATTATACATCCCAGTACAAATGTATCCTCCCTCCTGCAATAGGCTCACTCCCCAGGCCCAAGAGTTATGATCTTAAACAGACTATTTATTAGAAAAGTAGAACTATAAAGGGAGACGGTTGTGCCCCTTGCTGTCCTCACAACTCTCTGGCAACCTGGAGAGGTAGTATAAAATAGTATATACACTTTTCTTACACATGCCACACACATTTCTCTGAAGAATCCAAAAAGAAAAGCAAAACAAAGCCTTGATGGCAGTAGGCATTAGAAATGGAGGTGGGGTAGGAAGAGAAAATAGTGCTTGACTCCAGAATTACTTCTCTCACTTCTAGCCCCTTGCTGTAACAGCTCACACTTCCTGGCACAGGTTCAAAGGCCAAGAGGGGTATGTAACATAGTGTCCAAGGAGGGAGGGTCCTTGGGTGAAATGTGCTATATGTGTACTTGGGTATGGCTTAGGAAGGCCAGAGTTGTGATCCAAGAAGTTGAGAGGTGGGAAAGATTTTTCTGAAGGAGTGAGGCTAATGGGTGGGGAAAGGGGTGGAGGTGGCTCCTTTCCATGCTCATGGGGAGACATAGACATGGACACGATGCCAGGCATTGCTGAGAACACCTCGCAGGTTCCAGATTGGGGCCACAGTGTCTGGCTGCACATTGTAACCATCATCCACAGCCTTACAAACAATGTTCAGTTCCTTTTGTCCAGCTGGCACAGGGGCTTTCAACTGCCACAGACGCCATGCCCAGGCCTTCCTGGGGCGCTGTTCCTCTCCATCCAGCTTAGCCACCTGCCAGGTTAGGCCCCCATCCAGAGACACATCCACCCGGATCACAGCCCTGCCACCACCACTCCATGCATAGCCCTTGATGGTCACCTCCCCTGATTCTACAGTCTCTCCATCCCGGGGCTCTGTGATGGCCGACTGGACAGGAAGTTCCTGAATGGATGGAGCAGAGTCAAAATCTACAGTGTCCCAGTCCACAGATGGAGAGAAGCCTTTGTAATCCCGCCGTTGCCAGTGGCTGTAACTTTCCTCTGGCTGCACACTCACTCTGCCCAGCCATTTGACATGGCGGGCACCCACCACTCCAGGAACCACCACACGCACAGGGAAGCCGTGGTCACGTGGCAGAGGCTGCCCATTCATCTCATATGCCAGCAGGACCTCAGCTTCAGGGTCCATGGCCCGAGCCAGAGGGATGGATGCTCCATAGGCAGCCCCAGTAGGGTCTGAGTCCAGTCCCTCAAAGCAGACGTGGGCCTCAGTTTCACAGAGTTGGTAGCCAGCCTGGGCTAACACATCACAGAGCCGTGCCCCAGCCCAGCGTGCAGTGCTGATGGCTCCTGTTCTCCACTCCAGACCTTTTACTTCTTTAACCTGAGTCATCTCAGAGCGCCGGTTGCCGGCACACTGCAGAGTGACTGTGATCTCGTACCTGGGAAAGTTGCGCAAGTCATCCAGGGAAAGAGACAGTGACTGACCCCCAGGTGCTCCTACTACGTGTAAGCGATAGGTGTCTGGATCCAGGTTAGGTACAGGCAGATGGTTCCGGGTGAAGAAGATAGGGTTGGGTGTGATGTAGTTTTCTGTCAGCAGCTCAGGGGGGGGCTCTGCATTAAAAGGCCGCTGGCTGTTGACCTTCAGGGCTGGGTGACGTACAGGATCATCAGCATAAGGGTCAGAGGTCTCCACGGTGGGGGCTACCTTGTCTTCAGGGTTCAGCTCCCCAATCTTGTACTGAGCCAGTAACTCACGCACATGGGACTGGTTGTGAACACCATAGAGGGCCCAGAAGGGCTCTAGGGGACCCCCAGCTGCTAGCATCAGCTTTGAAGGCCCCCCTGGATGTAGGTCCACAAATTCTGTGACATCAAAGACCTCAGAGCCCAGCGTCACCCAGATCCCAGTCTCAGGGCTGGTGTGGGAACTCACTTCCTCCTTAGTGTATATGTGTGTTGACTCCTGAGCAGCCTGTTGGCAGGGAAGGAGTAAGATAAAAGGGAAGAGACTATTAACAAGAAATCACTTGGCCGGGCGTGGTGACTCACGACTGTAATCCCAGCACTTTGGGAGGCCGAGGTGGGCGGATCACCTAAGGTCGGGAGTTCGAGACCAGCTTGACCAACATGGAGAAACCCTGTCTCTACTAAAAATACAAAATTAGCTGGGCATGGTGGCACATGCCTGTAATTCCAGCTACTCGGGAGGCTGAGGCAGGAGAATCACTTGAACCCGGGAGGTGGAGGTTGTGGTGAGCTGAGATCATGCCGTTGCACTCCAGCCTGGGCAACAAGAACGAAACTCCGTCTCAAAAAAAAAAAAGAAGAAATCACTCTAGCTCACCCTGACCCAACCCACAGTGTTGGCCACTGGGAAGTGAAGGTAGCAGATGAGCAGATTTCATCTCCACTGTGCATGAAGACTGTGTCACTGTGAACTCTATGGTAACTGCGAGAACACGGGTCACAGCCTGCATTGCCTGTAGAGTTTACTAGGACTGATTCCTTTATTCTGACAATTTTTTTTTTTTTTTTTTTGAGATGGAGTCTCACTCTGTCACCCAGGCTGGAGTGCAGTGGCCCGATCTTGATCTTGGCTCACTGCAGACTTAGCCTCCTGGGTTTAAGCAATTCTCGTGTCTCAGCCTCTCAAGTAGCTGAGATTACAGGCGTGCACCACCACACCTGGCTAATTTTTGTATTTTTACTAGAGATGGGGTTTTGCCATGTTGCCCAGGCTGGTCTCAAACTCCTGACCTCATGTGACCCACCCACCTTGGCCTCCTATAGTGCTGGGATAACAGGCGTGAGCCACTGCGCCCAGTCTGTTCTGACAATGAAGCACCTTCCCTACTTACCCTACACCGATGGTCCTGATAGGCCAACACTGCCCCGAGACCTAATAGGGTCCCCATGACTCTCCATCCCTGGGTGCTGGAGTTATCACCAGAGAAGGTGAGGCTGGGGCGCTGGGGCTGAAATGAATCATTTGTGGAGCAGGCCTGAATGCAGATCCTTGAGGGGATTGACTTGAGTCTGGAAGAGAGAGAGGTCTTAGTAGCACGTATGGCCATGTGAAAGGGCCAGTGAAGGCTTGGGGTCTACTTCTTTCTCCCTGGTTGGCCATTGGTTCCTTAAGTTGGAACTTAGTTTCTCCAGGGATAAGTGGGAAAAGTGGGATCTGGCTTTCTCTGTCCTCCCTGGACACGCTCTCTCAACGATCTTATTTGCAAAGTATGACATTGTAAAAGACACTAAGGGTGGCAGATAGGGGCTAGGAGGCAAGTCCTGGGATGGGCTGGCCTACCTGCAGGCCTGTTGGAGCCTGAGGACCACAGCTCTGTGCAGCAGCAGCATTGTAGCAGACCTATAGAAGGAAGATTCTGGGATCAAGATAGGGAGACCCTGGGAGGGGATATTAGGGAGGCCTAAGGGAATGGGTGAGAGGAAGACACAGAGAAGGTCAGCAAGGAGCTTTGTGGGCAAATGAGGAGTCTTGAGAGTGGGAGTCCAAATGGGCCCTTAGAGAAAACTTGGAGCACTTCAGAGACAGACTGTGCTGACAGGATGGCAGGTAATGCGGGTGGGGAATGGGGTAGGAGGGATGGGTGCTTCTAGAATCAGATCACCTTTCTCCCATCTTCCATCCTGAACTTTGTCCACCATAGAGAACAATGCCTGGGGTGAAGGGCCTAAAGGACCGAAACCAAATGTCTACTGGCCAGATTATTATTTCTGAAGTCAGCTGAGGACAACTGTGGGTCAGACTGACTTAAACAGGGATAAAAAAGTGAAAAAAAAATGTAGTGACAGCCTAATTGGGTGAAGGAGCCCAGATTCTGGGGGCAAAATGCCTTGGGTTTGTGAAACTGGATCTTGCTATTCATTAACCAGCCCGATTTCCTGAGCAACATTCCAAGCCATTCTGAACTTGCTTCCTCATCTCTGAAATGACATTTGCCTAGCAGAGCTAACATGAAGAGTCAACAAGTACAGTACCCCCTTATCAACAGTGGAACCCCCTTATCTACTGGGGATATGTTCTACGACCCCCAGTAGATGTTTGAAACCACAGACTGTACCAAACCCTATATTACTGTTTTTTCCCCCATACATACATACATACTTCTTATAGTTTAATTACTAAATGACCCAGAGTAAGAGATTAACAACAATGGCCGGTGCGGTGGCTCACGTCTGTAATCCCAGCACTTTGGGAGGCTGAGGTGGGCAAATCACCTGAGGTCAGGAATTTGAGACCAGCCTGGCCAAAATGGGGAAACTCAGTCTCTACAAAAAATACAAAAATAAGCCGGGTATGGTGACATGTGCCTGTAACCCCAGCTACTCAGGAGGCTGAGGCAGGAGAATCGCTTGAACCTGGGAGGTGGAGGTTGCAGTGAGCTGAGATCACGCCACTGCTCTCCAGCCTGGGCAACAGAGACAGACTCCATCTCAAAAAAAAAACAAAAAAAAACACAACAGATTAACAACAATAACAAAATAGAAAAATTAGCCCGGCGCAGTGGCTCACGCTTGTAATCCCAGCACTTTGGGAGGCTGAGACTGGCAGATCATGATGTCAGGAGATCGAAACCATCCTGGCTAACACGGCGAAACCTTGTCTCTTCTAAAAATAAAAAAAAAAAAAATTAGCCGGGCGGGGCAGCGGACGCCTATGTCCCTGCTACTCGGGAGGCTGAGACAGGAGAATGGCGTGAACCCAGGAGGCAGAGGTTGCAGTGAGCCAAGATCGCGCCACTGCACTCCAGCCTGGGTGACAGAGCGAGACTCCGTCTCAAATGTCTCAAAAAAAAAAAAAGAAAAAGAAAAATTTATAACATTATACTGTAATAAAAGGGCTGGGTGTGGTGGCTCACCCTTATAATCCTGGCACTTTGGGAGACCTACGCAGGAGGACTGCTAGAGGCCAGGAGTTGGAGACTCCGTCCCTACAAAAAATAAAAAGTTAGTTGGGCATGGTGGAGTGCACCTGTGGTCCCATCTACTCTGGAGGCTGAGATGAGAAGATCTAAGCCCAGGAGTTTGAGGTTACAGTGAGTTGACTGTGCCACTGCACTTCAGCTTGGGCAACAGAGAGAGAGACCCTGTCTTGAAACAAAAACAAAAAAAAGTTATGTGAATGTGGTCTCTCAAAATATACTTTTTTTTTGGCCAGTCATGGTGGCTCATGCCTATGATCCCAACATTTTGGGAGGCCAAGGAAGGAGGATCACTTGACTCCAGGAGTTCAAGACCAGCTTGGGCAACATACTGAGACTGTGTCTCTAGAAAAAAAAAAAAAAAATTAGCTGGGCATGGTGGTGCCTGTCTGTAGTCTCAGCTACTGGGGTGGTGGGGAGAGGAGTGCTGAGATGAGAGGACGGCTGGAGCCCAGGAGGTCGAGACTGCAATGAATCATGATGGTGCCACTGTACTCCAGCCTGGGCAACAGGGCAAGACCTTGTCTCAAAAAAAAAAAAAAAAAAAAAGCCTGGGCAATGGAGTGAGTGTCAATCATGGCTCACTGCAGCTTCAACCTGGGCTCAAGCCATCCTCCTGCCTTAGCCTCCCCAGTAGCTGGGACTACAAGCGTGTGTCACCAAGCCTGGCTAATTTTTCTGTAGACATGGGAGTCTATGTTGTCAGGGCTGGTCTTGAACTCCTGGCCTCTTGCTGCCTCAGACCCCAAAGTGCTGGGATTACAGGCTTCCCTTCCCCTCCCCCTGCCCCTGACAGGGTCTCGCTCTGTTGCCCAGGCTGGAGTGCAGTGGCGTGATCTCAGCTCACTACAGCATCAAACTTCTGGGCTCAAGCCATCTTCCTGCCTCAACCTCCTGAGTAGCTGGGACCACAGGCGTGTGCCACCATGCATGGCATTTTTTTTTTTTTTTTTTTTTTTTTGTAGAGATAAGGTCTTACTATGTTGCCCAGGTTGGTCTCAAACTCCTGAGTTCAAGTGATCCTTCAAACTTGGCCTCACAAAGGCCTAGGATTATTACAGGCATGAGCCACCACTCCCAGCCTCAAAATATCTTATTGTACTGTGTTCACCTATTTTCCAAGCAGTTGACCATGGCTAACTGAAACTCAGGAAAAGGAAAGCTTGGATAAGGGGAGACTGCTGTAATAACATTGTCTTTGAAGGCCTTTCAGTCCCCAACTCTCCCCCCATTCACCCTAAAAAAAATTGAACCCAGCTGGGAACTGGACCCCAACCCAGGGTCCCAGACCACCTCAATCTTGTCTATGCCACTGTAGTGAGCTCAGCAAATTGAGGAGTTAATGGCCAGAGTGTCGGGGGCAGGCTGGAGAAGGAAGGTAATTTTTCTGCTCTCTGCCCTGCAAGTTTCTTCCTCCCATTGCTGAACAGGGAGCACTGACCCAGCAGGGCCAAAGTGAGGAGGGGTGAGAAATGTCTAAACTGCTGATGAGATGCTGGAGACCAATGTGTCAGGGTGGGTGGGTCGTGGGTAGGGAGGGAAAGAAACCTAGAGATGGGAATAGGAGCAGTCTTCACCTTGCCCCTAGGCCATGGGACCCTTACTCTCTCTGCTGCCTACCTCAATGCCAGCAGCCTGTTTGTACTAGACCAGAGCAGTGCAGGTAGGGCTGACTCGCAGGTGAACTCAGTGAGCCCAGAATCCCAGGTTTGGGAGGGACAGCCTTTTGCTGTAATACAGAAATGCCACCCGTTGGTGCAGGTGATGACCCCTCACTCCCCATGGGCACGTTAGGTAGGAAGATACGTCCGGCATCCAGGCACAAAAGGGTCTTGTGGCAACACCCCGCGATCTCAAGAGCACCCAGACAGAGGGAGTGGAGGCAGGTACTGATAGTTTTGTTGCCCTTGAGGTTCGGAGCACAGCTGGACACCAAGGCCCCCTCCGCTGCCCAGCTCAGCAGCCCTTCCTCCCCAGCTTCTTTACCACCCCCAGTCTCCTTACCGGGTCCAGTGTCCTCAGCACTGCAATTTTACCAGCCCAGCTCTCAGCGAGTTCTCGAGAAGGGGCAGGGCCAGCGCCGTTATGTCCGAGTGCAGTAAGGGACCTCTCACTCCCCTCAGCTCATCCCTCGGCCATTGGCTGGAAGCGGGTGGCTCAGCCATTGGCTGGAACCCGCCTCCTAGAGCCAAGACAGGCAGGTTGCTAAGAAGCCTCGGAGAACAGGCTGGCTTTTTGCTGTCACTCTCGCCAACAGTCCGGAGTCCATTATACCGCTGGTGTGCAAAGAATGGGACCCTCGTGCACCGGGGCTGTATGTCCGGAACTGGGGCAGTGTGGAAGTGACGAGGAATCCAAAAGTTGGGCTGACAGGTGGGAGATTTTGAGATACCCCTGCTGCCCCTCCCTGGAGGAGACCTCGGGATCCAGTCCGGTTTCTCCCGGCTGTGATCTCCACTTTAACCCCAGGGTAGACCTCCCTCTATCTACACTGTTGCAACTACAACTACCCTGTTTATCTTTTAGGGAAAGCAAAGTCAATCGCTCAGTTCTCATATTCAAGGAACGAGAACAGAAATGCCTAAAGTAGTGGTTCCAAGAATTTGAGATTCCTTGGGCTAGTAGAATTTCTCCCCAAACAAAAATGAACCAACAACACTGAATAGCCATCTTTTATTTTGCATAGAAAAAAATAATAATCACCCCTTGGTGGCACACGCCTGTATTCCCAGTACTCGGGAGGCTGAGGCGGGAGGATCGCTTAAGCCCAGGAGTTCGAGGTTGCACTGAGCCAAGATCGCGGCACTGCACTCCAGCCTGGACAACAGAGCAAGACCCCATCTCTTAAAATAACAAACTGCCCCTTAACAAGAGCAATGGCAGCTTAACACCCCGAAGTATGAAGGTTGTAGACTCTTATCTCAAAGTAAGGGGCATAAATATAACACATTTTCTATTACCCTTTTGTCATTTGATGCAGGACAAAATTTATCAAACCTCGTCCCCCAACCTGGACAAATGTATCCATACACTGCCCTCTAGAGGCCGGACGGTGGAGCTGCAATTTTAATCAGTTTAAGTGAAGGTGTTCACCTTTAATTTTGAAAGATCATTTCCTTTCCTTTCGGCTCTCCAACTAGAGCTTTTACCAGGAATCAGGGAACGGGGGTGGCAGGTATTATCAAGAGATATAAAGTAAGGGAACTGACAGTGAAAAGTTGGCTTTGGCTCTTAAGTGTTTGGAAATGGAAAGGATTTCAATCTGTATACAATCAAATCATTGAAGAAGGCCGATGCCCAACCTATCCTACCAGTTGTTAAAAAAATATATATCTATATATAAGAGAGAGAGAGAGAGAGAGCGCGAGCGCGAGCTTCAACCTAAAAAACGTCTCAGCCAAAGGAAGATAGTCAGTTAGGGACTATCTAAAAGCCTCCTTCCTAATAGTGTCATCTACTTTTGTGTTACACACATACTTTACATAATTGACCTTAATCTTCAGCTTTTATTTTACAGATTAAGAAACGAGGCAGAAAGTGTGTCCGGAATTGGTGGGTTCTTGGTCTCACTGACTTCAAGAATGAAGCCGCGGACCTTCGCGGTGAGTGTTACAGTTCTAAAGGCGGCATGTCCGGAGTTTGTTCCTTCTGATGTTCGGATGTGTTCGGAGTTTCTTCCTTCTGGTGGGTTCGTGTTCTCGCTGGCTCAGGAGTGAAGCTGCAGACCTTCGCAGTGAGTGTTACAGCTCTTAAGGCGGCATGTCTGGATTTGTTCTTTCCTCCTGGTGGGCTCGTGGTCTCGCTGGCTTCAGGAGTGAAGCTGCAGACCTTCGCGGTGAATGTTACAGCTCATAAAAGCAGTGTGGACCCAAAGAGTGAGCAGTAGCAAGATTTATTGCAAAGAGCGAAAGAACAAAGCTTCCACAGTGCGGAAGGGGACCCGAGCGGGTTGCCACTGCTGGCTGGGGCAGCCTGCTTTTATTCTATCTGGCCCTACCCACGTCCTGCTGATTGGTAGAGCCGAGTGGTCTGTTTTGACAGGGCGCTGATTGGTGCGTTTACCACCCCTGAGCTAGACATAAAAAGTCCTCCACGTCCCCATCAAATCAGTTAGACACAGAGTATCCACACAAAGGTTCTTCAAGGCCCCACCAGAGCAGCCAGACACAGAGTGTCGATTGGTGCATCCAGAAACCTCGAGCTAGACACAGGGTGCTGATTGGTGTGTTTACAATCCCTGAGCTAGACATAAAGGTTCTCCACATCACCACCAGACTCAGGAGCCCAGCTGGCTTCACCCAGTGGATCCCGCACCGGGGCTGCAGGTGGAGCAGCCCGCCAGTCCCGCGCCGCGTGCTGGCACTCCTCAGCCCTTGGGTGGTTGATGGGACTGGGCGCTGTGGAGCAGGGGGTGGCGCTCGTTGGGGAGGCTCGGGCCGCACAGGAGCCCATGGAGGGGGTGGGAGGCTCAGGCATGGCGGGCTGCAGGTCCCGAGCCCTGTCCCACGGGAAGACAGCTAAGGTCTGGTGAGAAATCGAGCACAGTGCTGGTGGGTTGGCACTGCCGGGGGACCCAGTACACCCTCCGCAGCCGCTGGCCTGGGTGCTAAGCCCCTCACTGCCCAGGGCCGGCAGGGCCGGACGGCTGCTCCGGGTGGGGGGGCCCACCAAGCCCACGCCCACCCAGAACTCCAGCTGGCCCGCAAGTGCCGCGTGTAGCCCCGGTTCCCGCTGGCGCCTCTCCCTCCACACCTCCCCACAAGCCGAGGGAGGGAGCCGGCTCCCGCCTTGGCCAGCCCAGAAAGGGGCTCCCACAGTGCAGCGGTGGGCTGAAGGGCTCCTCAAGTGCCGCCAAAGTGGGAGCCCAGGCAGAGGAGGCGCCGAGAGCAAGCGAGGGCTGCGAGGACTGCCAGCACACTGTCACCTCTCAAAAGCACTAACTTGATCAAGGCCACAGCTGTTAAGTTGACAGAGACAGGCCTAGAATGCCAGATTTGTCTGGCACCAGTCCTCTTTCCTTTCCACCTTCAGATTCTTTGGAATTTAAAGCCTCCTGCAACCACACATAATCCTATTTCATTCCCCTTCCCTCGACCTTTAGACTGTGATGGACTGAAGGGTTTGAAGTACACTAGGAGTCAAGAGCAGATCCAGGGGAAATTTTCCCGTTGAGGCGGAAACTACAAGATGAACCGAAAAAACTAATTCAGTGATGTTTTTCAACCTTTGGGTCATGGACCCCTTTTATTTTTTTTTATTTTTTTTTATTTTTTATTTTTTTTTTTTTTTGAGACGGAGTCTCACTCTGTCGCCCAGGCTGGAGTGCAGTGGCGCCCTCTCGGCTCACTGCAAGCTCCGCCTCCCGGGTTCACGCCATTCTCCTGCCTCAGCCTCTCCGAGTAGCTGGGACTACAGGCGCCCGCCACTACGCCCGGCTAATTTTTTTGTATTTTTTTAGTAGAGACGGGGTTTCACCGTGGTCTCGATCTCCTGACCTCGTGATCCGCCCGCCTCGGCCTCCCAAAGTGCTGGGATTACAAGCGTGAGCCACCGCGCCCGGCATGGACCCCTTTTAGAAACATATAGAAATGGATCCTAGAAATATGCACATACGGCCGGGCGCAGTTGCTCACGCCCGTAATCCCAGCACTTTGGGAGGCCGAGGTGGGTGGATCACGAGGTCAGGAGTTCGAGACCAGCCTGACCAACATGGTGAAACCCCGTCTCTACTAAAAATACAAAAATTAGCTGGGTGTGTTGGTGCGCGCCTGTAATCCCAGCTACTCAGGAGGCTGAGGAAGGAGAATCACTTGAACTCGGGAGGTGGAGATTGCTGTGAGCCAAGATCATGCCACTGTACTCCAGCCTAGAGACTCTGTCTCAAAAAAAAAAAGAAATATGCACATACATTTTTGTATACTACTTCAGATAGCACCCCTCCCTCCAATCTCATCAGTGGGCCCAAAGATCCATAGACCACACCCTACACATATACATTGTTAAGAGGGCCTAAAAAGATATAATAGGGTTTGATTTGATGAACAATCTAGTGGCCTTAGAAGAGGGGTGATTAAATAGCAATAGAAGGGCTATTTTCTAAACTAGATGTTTAAGAAAAGATTAAAGGGAATAAGAACGTATCAAGATGCAGGGAAAGGTGTGTTTCTGATTCAGTAAAACATTACTGGGTATCCTTTCTTCCAAATTCCTAGTACCTGACAAACAAATAGCAAAAATAGTAATAATAATAATAATAATAATAAAATAAAAAAAAGCAACACTCCAATGCCCTTTTCTTTTTTCCTTGTTTTACTTACATTAAATACATCGGTAAATCAGCAGTCGCATTCTGTTACCACGATTGTTATGTTGGGAGAGGAAGAAAGGCAAATGCTTTCTTAGAAGCAAAACAAAAAACCACAACACCCCCCTTAAAAAAACTGACCAGAAGAAAAAAATGAGCTGGGAAATAAAAAACAAAAAAAAAAACTAAGATCCCCAAGCCCAACAGAGCTCAAAGGAAGGCAGAAGAGGTGGTAGGAAGTAGAGGGAAGGCAGCCGATAGGCCCAGAAGCTAAGGCCAAATCCTGTTCCTATGGGGGTGGGGGAGGGAGAAGCCTGGGGAAGTGGTTTCCCAGCCCCAAGACAATGAAACATCTTCACTCCTGCTCCAAGGGGAAAGGCTGCACAGAGAAAGAACTTCATTTCTAGGAGACTTTGGAAAGCCATCCTAGTTCTTCCACTTGTAAAAAGGATGCACTGGGTGCTTTGGGGGGCCAGTGGCTTCTGGGAAAGGAAGGGGGAAATGTGTGTGTTTCAGGGCCATGGGAACTAAGGCTGCCCCTGGAAAAGGAAGGGAATTGAGGCCTAAGTGGAAGAACCTAAGCTGGGTCCTTCAGAATCTCAGCTTCATAGATTTCTCAGCTGTTCTGGGATAGAAGGTAGTCTGCAAGCCAAAAGGGCAGGAAGGTTCCAATCCTAGGTCACTGTGACCTTCCCTTTCTTTCTTTCTTTCTTTCCCAAAACTCCGGGCTGGAACACGGAACTTAAAGTTCTCTTTTGCCTTGATGGCTTCTCAGAGACATCTTAAAACACCTGATGAGGGATATGAAGGGAGACTAGAGATTTAGAAAGGACCAAGGTCCTCTGATAATATGAGCCAGCTGTAAATGCCGGTCATTCCCTGTCCACAGGAACAGGTGGTATGATATGAGGGCACCACAGGAGGCCTCTGTGGTACTAGCCCCTATTGGTACATGGATTAAACCACTGGTTGCATGATGGGGAGGGATGGGAGGATTAAGGATGGAGGGACTAAATTCAAGATATTAACAAAGGAGCAAAGAAACAGGGCCTGATGGGAGGCAGAGGATAGAACAGACTGTACAGTGGGAATAAAGATCATACCTATTTACAAGGAAGTAGAAAAGACATGGTAATGGATATCAAATTGAGTGTGAAACCTGGGAAAGGATAGAAAACTCCTCCCTTTTGCCTGACCTCCTTTTTACTCCCCTACCTTGGCCTGTGCTATCCTGAGACACTTCCCAATTGCTCAGTTAATTCTCCAGGAAAGGCAAACCTATACTCAACAGCTAGCTTGGCAAGAATATAGGTTAGGAATTAGAGTTGGAGGAAGCTAACAGTGGAGATAGGACTTGAGTAGCTGCCACTGGTAGTTTTATCTATAACCTCTCCTCAAACCTCGTATTAACCTCAGATTTCATTGAATTAAAAAGAAGGTGGGAGGGCAAGTAAATCAATCAAAATTTCCATAAAACAAGTACCCCAACTGAACTACCATCAATTAAAGTGCAAACTGCAGGGGTATACGGTGGCTGGGGCTGAGGCCATCTAAAGGCCAGAGGGGAAAAAATGCATATGTATAAATCAGAGGATGGGTACTAGAAACTGTCCCTCCTCCAATCAGATCACAGCAGAGCCAAAGATGCAGGCAACCAGTGAAGATTCTTTGGAAGACTCTGGGGTCCAATCCCCACGATAGGGGAAACACTACCTAAGAGGCTGCGTGAGGGGAAACTGGGCCTTTGGAGAGTTACAGATGACACTGCACCTCCACCTCCGCCCAGTTGGCTTACAAGGCACCTCCTGCCTGGTGCCTGAGACCTGCCTCCCCATTCTCACCTCTACCTAGGAACACCCTCCACAAGGCCAACTCATGGATACCGCAATGTTTTCAAATATGAGAAACTCCAACCAAATAAAAACAAAAAGGAAATGTTTCCTTACTCCTTCCTGCTCTGAGCTTTATTCTCCCCCAGGGCCCTTAATGTAAATGAACTGGAAACCTCCTTCCTCAGCTCCTGGGTTCACCACTTTCTGCATCCTGGGGAGAGGAGAAAAGAGGCTCAAGAACAGGGATTGACCAAAAGCAGAAGGGGAAGGGACAGGAGTCAGAAGTGTTTTCTGAAAAAATGGGGAGGAACACTAGGGAGGAGGAGAAAAGATAAGTAAGTTGCTGTCTTGTACCTATAATACAAAGTGAAGAAAGTTTGTTTTGGAAGGTAAGTCCTGGGGGGAGTTGACCCCCAAGCCCCAGAGTAGGGGGTAGGAGGCCAGTGGCAACAGCTGCCTGGTGTTGGTTGCTGAAGCGTTAAAAAGTGCCATGACGGAGCTGTCAGGAGGCAGCCCTTGGGAGCCAGGGCTCAGTGTGCTGTTACCGTAGGGGTTGTGTGCTGAGGGGTAGGGATGGAGGTTATTTCTTAGCTCTTGTGCTAGCTCCATACTTGTTTGCTGCTAGCCACCCCCTCAGTTGCTACAACACTGGCTCTTGTTCTGCTGGGACTGTTCATGGAGATCCACACCCCGGCTTCGGCCTGCTGCACCTCCCAGATTCTGGGGTTCACTCTTTGGCAACTTCTTAGCTAGAGATAAAAAGAGAAGAGAACAAAGTATGGTAGACTTTACTTCCCTGCCCCTCTGCCCCCACGCCCCAAAAACGGCTACTGAGTTGGGGAAAAGGGAGAATTTGAGAGATTAAAAGAATGTTCTGAAGATGGGAGGGTTCACTATTTGCAAACTTTTTTTTTTTTTTTTTGACATGGAGTCTTGCTCTGTTGCCAGGATGGAGTGCAGTGGCACAATCTCGGCTCACTGCAACCTCCACCTCCTGGGTCCAAGTGATTCTCCTGGCTCAGCCTCCCAAGTAGCTGGGACTACAGGTGTGCACCACCATGCCCAGCTAATTTTTGTATTTTTAGTAGAGACGGGGTTTCACCACATTGGCCAGGATGGTCTCGATCTCTTGACCTCGTGATCTGCCCGCCTCAGCCTCCCAAAATGCTGGGATTATAGGCGTTAGCCACCATGCCCGACGCCCAGCCCTGAGCCACCACGCCCAACCGGCAAACTTACACAATGAAGACAAGGGAGCTAAAGCTGCAGCCAAGGATGGAGGTCACAACAGAGAGTTAAGGTATTTCCATACCTTAAGTTTTTGCAAAAGGAGATACTCGCACCTATCCTTGATTTGGGTTAGCTATAATTTTGCCTATAAATGAGGGAAAAAGGAAGACCTCAGGATGTTCTGACCTTACCTATTGCCAGAAAGAGATCATTCACGTTCATAGCCGTCTTGGCTGAAGTCTCCATGAACAATAAGCTGTTGTCATCTGCATATGCCTGGGCCTCCTGCAAGGAGTGGGGTGTATTAGTGCTCAGAATGTAGGGTGGGAACGAGTATTGCCTTTCCACTCCCATGCAGCACAACAGCTAGGCAAAATCCTAGGTTCCCTCCCCTTAATTAATACCCCTTCGAGCCAGCTAGCCTAGAGGCATAATTTAATGACAACTCCCTCGAGATGACCCCATGTCCATTCAGTCCAACACACAAATGTCAGAAAGCTTAATTATAGGGGAGAGGGTAAGTTAGTTGGGGGCTTTTGGGTTCTGACACTTGAATAGTCCCTTACCGCAAACTTAATTGCGCCTTCCTTCCTGTTTTCACACTGGTACCCCCACAGCTGGTACTTCCCTAACCCTCTGCTCTGGAGTTTTCTCCTGACTCCTCTGAAAATCTCCTGGCTGTCATTAGGGTCACAGTGTTGCTGTATTTAACTTGGTGTAGAACTGGGGAATGAGACAATGAATGTCCTTGGTTGACATTTTCAGAGAGGGCTGGTTTGGAAAAAAAGAGGTCCCAGGAACAGAGGAAGTGTTAGAGAGGAACTCCACGGGCCATCTTACTTCATACTCCACCATACGCTTGTTGGCCAGGTCAGCTTTGTTCCCTGCCAGGGCAATAACGATGCTAGGACTGGCCTGTCGCTGTAGTTCCTTCACCCATGTCTTTGCTCGGGCAAAGGTTTCCTAGGAAAACATGAAGAGAATGAGTAGGCTGGAATGACTGCCAATCCATAACCATCACCTTTTAAAATGAGTCTCAAAATTCGCCTCTTCTAGGTGGTCTTCCCTCAGTGAAACCACAGGTCTCTGATAATTCATTATCTGTCTTCTTAGCACTTGGAAGCATAGTTTGTACTCTTATTTGCTATTTCAAGAACCCGTTGTTTTCTGCCCCCCCCACCCCCTGCCCCAAACTAACTCCTCTAAATATAAGCAAGGACAGTCTTTTTTTGCTCTGTCACCCAGGCTGGAGTGCACTGGCTGGATCTCGGCTCACTGCAACCTCCGCCTCCTGGGTTCAAGCGATTCTCCTGCCTCAGCCTCCGAGTAGCTGGGACTACAGGCGCGCACCACCACGCCCAACTAATTTTTGTAATTTTAGTAGAGACGGGGTTTCACCATGTTGGCCAGGATGGTCTCAATCTCTTGACCTCATGATCCTCCCACCTTGGCCTCCTAAAGTGTTGGGATTACAGGCGTGAGCCACCATGCCTGGCCAACAAGGACAGTCTTCTTAGCTCACTTACCTGATTAGTAATGTCGTAAACCACGATTGCAGCCTGGGCACCCCTGTAGTACATGGGGGCTAAGCTGTGATATCGCTCCTGCCCAGCTGTGTCCCAGATCTCAAACTTGACTGTTGTGTCATCTAGACAAACGGACTGGGTGAGGAAGGCCGCTATGGATGAGAGAATGGAGGGGAAGATGCTGTAAGTGGGAGGATGAATGGGAACATCCCACCCCCCTTCAAAATATAACTGCCCTCACACTAAGACCAGTCACCACCCAGGATAGTCAGCTACAGGAAAAGGTTTTGAGTTCTCCTTACATGTAAGTCTTGGAACCAGGATTAAGACTGCCCTTGGCTAAGTCTTTCCAGCCAGAAATGTCACTGGCTAAGGAATGGGGGTATATCATAAACTGAGAGGGACAGAAGAACTGGCACTTATACGAGTCATCCTTCTTCTAACCAAAATAGGAGAATAACAAATGACAGAGAAAATAGCTTCAGATAAAAGTCACATCAAGAATTAATTAGAAGATTGGGCTGGGCACGGAGGCTCATGCCTGTAATCCCAGCACTTTGGGAGGCAGAGGCGGAGGTGGGTGGATCACCTGAGGTCAGGAGTTTGAGACCAGTCTGGCCAACATGGCAAAACCCGTCTCTACTAAAAATACAAAAATTAGCCAGGCGTGGTGGTGGGCAGCTGTAATCACAGCTACTCGGGAGGCTGAGGCTGGAAAATCCCTTGAACTTAGGAGGTGGAGGTTGCAGTGAGCCAAGATGGCGCCACTGCACTTCAGCCTGGGCAACAAGAGCGGAACTCCGTCTCAAAAAACAAACAAACAAACAAATGCAAACAAACAAAAGAATTAATTAGAGGATTGGCTGGGCGCAGTGGCTCACGCCTGTAACCCCAGCACTTTGGGAGGCCAACGCAGGTGGATGGCTTGAGGTCAGGAGTTCGAGACCAGCCTGGCCAACACAGTGAAACCCTGCCTCTACTAAAAACACAAAAGTTAACCAGGCGTGGTGATGGACGCCTGTAATTCCAGTTACTTGGGAGGCTGAGGCAGCAGAATTGCTTGAACTGGGGAAGCGGAAGTTGCAGTGGACAACCACTGCACCACTGCACTCCAGCCTGGGCAACAGGGTGAGACTCAGTATCCAAAAAAAAAAAAAAAAAAGAACTAATTAGAAGATTTTAAAGCTTGATGGCAAGTCCCACATCATTATCAATATTATTTGGCTGTTACTTTTTCATACAATCTTCTGCAGGTCCAGGAATACATTTCCAAGATGACTAATAAAAAGGGGAAAGAGGCCAGGTACGGTGGCTCACGCTTGTAATCCCAGCACTTTGGAAGGCTGAGGCGGGTGGATCACTTGAAGTCAGGAGTTTGAGACCAGCCTGGCCAACACGGCAAAACCCTGTCTTTATTAAAAATACAAAAATTAGCCAGGCATGGTGGTGTGTGCCTGTAATCTCCGTTGCTCAGGAGGCTGAGGCACGAGAATCACTTGAACCTGGGAGGCAGAAGATGCAATGAGCCAAGATTGCACCACTGCACTCCAGTCTGGGTGACAGAGTGAGACTCTGTCTCAAAAACAAATAAATAAATAAATAAATAAAAATAATAAGGGGAAGGAATAATACGGAAGTTCTCACAGAAGATCCTTTATTGAATTAGCACCCTATTTTGGGGTAGTAGTGGGGAAAAGGTAGCAAAGATGAGAAAGACAGACACCCTTTGTATTTTGCATTAGTTCCAGCCTCTATTTAACCAGATTTTTTTTTTTTTTTTTTTTTTTTTAAATAGTCTCACTCCTTCGCCTAGGGTAAAATGCACTGGCGTGATTTTGGCTTACTGCAACCTCCGCCTCGTGGGTTCAAGCGAGTCTCCTGCCTCAGCTTCCCAAGTAGCTGGGATTACGGGCGTGTGCCACCATGTCCGGCTAATCTTTGTTGTTGTTGTTTTGTTTTTTTGAGATGGATTTTCGCTCTAGTCACCCAGGCTGGAGTGCAATGGCACAATCTTGGCTCAGTGCAACCTCCATCTCCTGGGTTCAAGCAGTTCTCCTACCTCAGCCTCCTGAGTAGCTGGAATTACAGGCATGTGCCACCACGCCCAGCTAATTTTTGTATTTTTAGTAGAGATGGGGGTTTCACCATGTTAGCCAGGCTGGTCTCGAACTCCTGGCCTCAAGTGATCTGCCTGCTTCGGCCTCCCAAATGCTGGGATTACAGGTGTGAGCCACCATGCCCAGCCTATTTTACCAGATTTTGATTTTTTTTTTGTTTTTTGAGATGGAGTTTTGCTCTTGTCACCCAGGGTGGAGTGCGGTGGCGCAATCTTGGCTCACTACAACCTCCGCCTCCCGGGTTCAAGTGATTCTCCTGCCTTAGCCTCCTGAGTAGCTGGGATTACAGGCGCCCGCCACCATGCCCGGCTAATTTTTTGTATTTTTAGTAGAGACAGGATTTCGCCATGTTGGGCAGGCTGGTCTCGAACTCCTGACCTCAGGTGATCCGCCCACTTTGGCCTCCCAAAGTGGTGGGCCACTGGGCCCAGTCTCTGTTTTCATAAAGGGTTTCCATTTCTGGGGAAAAGAATGGGACTAAGAGGGCCAGCTCCATAATCAGGTCTTATATCTCTTTTCAAAACCCTTACTGGCCAGGCGCAGTGACTCACGCCTGTAATCCCAGCACCTTGGGAGGCTGAGGCAGGCAGATCACCTGAGGTCAGGAGTTTGAGACCAACCTGGCCAACATGATGGTGAAACCCCCTCTCCATTAAAAATACAAAAATTAGCCAGGCGCCATGGTGTGCACCTGTAATCCCAGTTACTCGGGAGGCTGAGGCATAAGAATCGCTTGAACCTGGGAGACAGAGGTTGCAGTGAGTCAAGATTGTGCCACTGCACTCCAGCCTGGGTAACAGAGCAAGACTCCATCTAAAAAAAAAAAAAAAAAAAACCCTTAGCAAACATTCAATCTCCTCTTACCCCAAGGCACTCACCTCCAATGGTGCTCTCCTGGTACTCATGGAACTGCCCTTTGACAAAACGTAATACCAGGCTTGACTTTCCCACTGCAGATTCTCCCAGCAGGACCAATTTGAACTGGCAAATTTTGCTGGCCTGGGGTTGCCCATTGGGCCTAGCTGTGCTTCTGCTAGTCATGGCCAGATTATCAGAGTGGGAAAGGGTGGAGGGAGGGGGATGCTGTAAAGGGGGGAGGGGGAAGGGGAGGGGATTTCCAGGCTTCAACACTCCTGCAAGAAAAAAAAAGTGAATAAAATTAGACATACGTCCATTGAAGCTGCAGTCGCTTTTCAGAGAAGGATAGAATCTCATCTCCTTGCTTCTATGAGGACTTAGCTCTTGCAGTCATCTGCTATTGACAGGTTATACCTCTGAGAAGGTCCCAGGCAGCTGATCCTCAGTGGTAAGAGTTGGGAAGAGCAAAATAAGAACTGCTTCTGGAGTCTGCCCTACCACATAATCTCTAACTGCCAAGGGAGCTGAAATAGAGCCCGGGCGACAGAGCGAGACTCTGTCTCAAAAAAAAACAAAACAAAAAAACAAAATGAAATAGAGAGACTGAAAACTGAGACTTTTTAATTCCCCACCAGGTCTTCAAGGTTTTTTGTTTGAGTCACACAAAGTGATCAACCTTTAGTTGGCCTGAAGAATATCCAGATCCACCCACAGGTACCCTAGATCCCTAGTATCTCTGTGGCATCCTGGTGCTGTGCTCTTCTTTTCCTTTTCCTTTTTTTTTTTTTTGAGACGTCACTCTTGTTGCCCAGGCTGGAGTGCAATGGCACGATCTTGGCTCACCACAACCTCTGCCTCCCGGGTTCAAGCAATTCTCCCACCTCAGTCTCCTGACTAGCTGGGATTACAGGCATGCGCCACCACGCCTGGCTAATTTTGTATTTTTAGTAGAGACTGGATTTCTCCATGTTGGTCAGGTTAGTCTAAGAAGTCCTGACCTCAGGTGATCTGCCCGCCTTGGCCTCCCAAAGTGCTGATATTACAGGAGTGAGCCACCGTGCCTGGCCTTCTTTTCATTTTTCCTTAGCTCTTTGTCAAAATGAGAGATTCACTCTAGGGGTGTGGGATAAGAGTCACCCCTCCTAAGGGCAGAAGGGTAGCTGCTGCTCTATCCTTTATATATGACTGGTCTCCCTGATAAGACATTTCTAAAGATCTAACCAGGGTCCCATTGCCAGAAAATCTATCCTTTCTCATTTTTGGTTGAAGGTAAAGAGAGAAATACAACCAACAGATCACATTCATTATCAACTCTGTTTCATTAACAACTTTTTTCACTTTATTTCTGCCATCTTTCCAAATCTGAAAGCCTATCAAGAATCAGTAAGCTTGACCTACTCTCAACTTGCAGCTGTCTTGCTGGTGCCTAGGGATTAGATTACCCTCCACAGCAAAGGGGCCTAACAGCTGTAGCCCTCCACATTAGAGGCAGAGAAAGGTATACCTTCTAAAGACATGCAGGAGTCTCCAGAGGATGGTATAGGGGATAAGTCTGCAAGCGATCAATATTTGATGAAAGAATACACTGAATCAACTCCTCTATCTTCTAAGAGGGCTAAGAAAGCTGCTGTTGGGGCAGGGAACAGAGAGGAGTTGGGACTTTGAGATTCTAATCGTCTAAATCTAAATACATTTCATCATCCTGACTCTGAGCGGAAAGGAGCTATGAAATTCAAAGGGAAGTTAG
Organism: Symphalangus syndactylus; assembly: GCF_028878055.3. NCBI lineage: Eukaryota > Metazoa > Chordata > Mammalia > Primates > Hylobatidae > Symphalangus > Symphalangus syndactylus. The sequence goes on from NC_072439.2 coordinate 33,826,666, forward strand.
CATGGGCAGAGCATGCAAAAACCTCTCTCCCAAACCTAAGCATTGCTTGATAGTTGTACTTTGCTTGTTCAAATTAATCTTTTGCTTTTCCAAAGCAGATCCTAGTGACTTCACAGACATCATACTCTATGGCATATGTGGGGAAACATCATTATTTTGTCACCACAATTAGTGGGTCTGGAGTTAAAGTGGGGTTAAAAAATTTCAGTAATCCCACTTACTAGATCGTAAAGACAGAAAATCATACAGGAGGCAATGCAGAGGAATAAAGGCTCTGGAGTCCAATTCTCCTTACTAGCTATGAACTTGGGCAAGTCACTAAATATATGTGTGCATTCATTTCCTCATCTGTAAAATGAGATAATAGCCTTTTTTTTTTTTTTTTTTTTTTTTTTTTTGAGACGGAGTCTCGCTCTGTCCCCCAGGCTGGAGTGCAGTGGCGCGATCTCAGCTCACTGCAAGCTCCGGCTCCCGGGTTCACGCCATTCTCCTGCCTCAGCCTCTCGGAGTAGCTGGGACTACAGGCGCCCGCCACCACGCCCAGCTAATTTTTTGTATTTTTAGTAGAGATGGGGTTTCACCGTGGTCTCGATCTCCTGACCTTGTGATCCGCCCGCCTCAGCCTCCCAAAGTGCTGGGATTACAAGCGTGAGCCACCGCACCCGGCCTGATAATAGCCTTATAAGCACCTACTTCATAAGGGTGTTTTAAGGATTAAGTGAGATAATGCATATAAATAACTTAAGTATTTTAAGTATTTGATATATACTAAGTGCTAAACAAATATTAAGCTACTAATCATTACTAATATAAAGAGAATTTCTCTACCTCTCTAAGCCTTACCTTCTACCTTTGTAAATTGGAAAAAATACCATCCTCATAGCTACAAATAATAAGTGAAAGATGTGTTTAGCATAGTGCTAATAGCTATTAAAATAGATCTCAATATTAGTTGTTATCAATATATTCCTAAAAAGCACCACAGGCTGGGTGCAGTGGCTCATACCTATAACCCCAGCACTTTGGGAGGCTGAGGTGGATCACCTGAGGTCAAAAGTTTGAGACCTGTCTGGCCAACATGGTGAAACTCCGTCTCCACTAAAAATACAAAAAAAATTAGCTGGGTATAGGCCAGGCGCGGTGGCTCACGCCTGTAATCCCAGCACTTTGGGAGGCCGAGGCAGGCGGATCACAAGGTCAGGAGATCGAGACCATCCTGGCTAACACGGTGAAACCCCGTCTCTACTAAAAATACAAAAAATTAGCCGGGCGAGGTGGCGGGTGCCTGTAGTCCCAGCTACGCGGGAGGCTGAGGCAGGAGAATGGCGTGAACCCCGGGGGGCGGAGCCTGCAGTGAGCCGAGATCGCGCCACTGCACTCCAGCCTGGGTGAAAGAGCGAGACTCCGTCTCAAAAAAAAAAAAAAAAAAATTAGCTGGGTATGGTGGTGCATACCTGTAATCCCAGCTACTCCAGAGACTGAGGCAGGAGAATCGCTTAAACTCAGAAGGTAGAGGGTGCACTGAGCTGATGCACCACTGTGCTCCAGCCTGGGTGACAGAGCGAGACTCCGTCTCAAAAAAAAAAAAGGCGGGCACAGTGGCTCACGCCTGTAATCCCAGCACTTTGGGAGGCCAAGGCGGGCGGATCAGGAGGTCAGGAGTTTGAGACCAGCCTGGCAAACATGGTGAAACAAAAATTAGCTCGGTGTGGTGGCGCGTGCCTGTAGTCCCAGCTACTTGGGAGGCTGAGGCAGGTGAATTGCTTGAACCTGTGAGGCGGAGGCTGCAGTGAGCTGAGATTGCACCACTGTACTCCAGCCTGGCAACAGAGCAACAGTGAGACTCAGTGTAAAAAAAAAAAAAAAAAAAAAAAATTAGCCGGGTGTGGTTGGTGCCCGGCGTTTGTAATCCTACTCGGGAGGCTGAGGCAGGAGAACTGCTTAAACCCGGGAGGCGGAGGTTGCAGTGAGCCGAGATCGTGCCACCCCATTCTAGCCTGGGTAACACAGCAAGACTCCATCTGGGGTGGGTAGGGGGGAGATGAGGGCGGGGAAGCAGCCACAATATGAAAGTGGTACAGAAAAAGAAAAAGAGAAAAAACAGACCTGGCAGAGCAGCCCATGCCTGTAATCCCACGGGTTTGGGAGATAAAAGGGGAAGGCTTGCTTGAGGTGAGGAGTTTGAGACCAGCCTAGGCAACACAGCGAGACTGAGTCTCTAGAAAACATTTTAAAAAAATTAGCTGGGCATGGTGGTATGTGCCTATAATTCCAGCTACTCCAGAGGCTGTGGTGGGAGAATCACTGAAACCCAGGAGTTGAAGGTTGTAGTGAGCTGACTGCACCACTGCACTCCAGCCTGGGCAACAGAAAAAGACACTATCTCTAAAAAAAAAAAAAAAAAAAAAAGAGAGAGCGACAGAACTAAAGGGAAAGAGGAAGTTAGCAAAAGAATGAGAGGTGAGAACTCAAGGTCCCAAAGTAGCCTAGATTAATACAGAGGAACATGACAATTACTTTGATTCTATTGGGTATTCTGTAGTCCCCTTGGTCAGTCAGTCTTAAAAATTCAGATATACATGTACTATTTTAAGTTTTCAATGGTCTATGACGAAAAGATCAAAATAAAGATGATACAGCAAATTTTTCATAAAGCTAAATTTATTCAACTTAAATGAGTATCTTTAATCATAACATTTTAAAATTTATTTTCCATTTTTAGAGATAGTCTCACTCTGGTGCCCAGGCTGCAGTGCAGTGGAGTGATCATAGCTCATTGTAGGCTCCAACTCCTGGGCTCCAGTGATCCTCCACCACACCTGGCTAATTTTTTCTATTTTGTGTAGAGATGGGGTCTCCCTATGTAATCAGTTTAAGTATTTATTCATTTTTTAAAACTATGAGTTATCATTAAAAAAAAAAGTTTTATAAATACTGCTTTGGAGAGGCCTGACACTGAAAGATGGGTTAGTAGGGATGGAAATAAGTTTAGTTTCTGGACAGTCTATAGTTACAGTTACTACTCAAGCAGTTCCAGATGAAATTCAGATGAGGACCGAATGACGGGCTTTCCAGGGATCAGAGATTTCTCCAACCCTGCCACTAAAGTTATAGAGCTATCATAAAAGTGAGGAGAGCCAACCTAGACAGAGGCAGTCCTGCAGAGTTGGTAAAGTTTTTGGAATCAGGCAAGTCCGAGTTCTGTTCTCTGCTTTGCCACAACCCACTGTGATCTTAGGCTACTCACTCCTTTTGTTTTTCTGATCCTCAGCTTCCCCCTTTTTTTTTGGAGACGGAGTTTTGCTCTTGTTGCCCAGGCTGGAGTGCAATGGCACGCTCTCGGCTCACCGCAACCTCTGCTTCCTGGGTTCAAGTGATTCTCCTGCCTCAGCCTCCCGAGTAGCTGGGATTACAAGCATGTACCACTACGCCTGGCTAATTTTGTATTTTTAGTAGAGACGGGGTTTCTCCATGTTGGTCAGGCTGATCTCAAACTCCCGACCTCAGGTGATCCATTAGCCTCGGCCTCCCAAAGTGCTGGGATCTTCCCCATTTATAAGGATCTATGTGGGAGAATGGAATTGGTGAAAGTGGCAAAGAGCAGAATTTGAATTCACTTCCAAAGTTCTGTGTACATTTAAGAAACTTGCTGCTTAAGGCATCTGTGAGGATGAATTACTTCTAAAGCATATATTTACGTGGTATTCATACACACTGTGTCATAGGAAAAAAGGACAGACCAGCAGAATGGTAAACTTTATTTATTTATTTATTTTGAGACAGAGTCTGGCTCTGTCGCCCAGGCTAGAAGTGCAGTGGCGTGATCTCGGCTCACTGCAAGCTCCGCCTCCTGGGTTCATGCCATTCTCCTGTCTCAGCCTCCTGAGTAGCTGGGACTACAGGAGCCCACCACCATGCACGGCTAATTTTTTTCTATTTTTTAGTAGAGATGGGGTTTCACTGCGTTAGCCAGGATAGTCTCGATCTCCTGACCTCGTGATCCGCCCACCTCAGCCTCCCAAAGTGCTGGGATTACAGGCGTGAGCCACTGCGCCCGGCCAGAATGGTAAACTTTAAAAGAGTAAACACAGCCAGGCTTGGTGGTTCACACCTGTAATACCAGCACTTTGGAGGGCTGAGGTGGGAGGACTGCTTGAGGCCAGGAGTTCAATACAAGTGTGGGCAACATAGTGAAACCTTGTCTCTACAAAAATTAAAAAAAAAAAAAAAATTAGCCAGGCATGGTGGTGCATGCCTGTCATCCTGGCTACTCAGGAGGCTGAGGTGGGAGGATCACTTGAGCCCAGGAGGTTGAGGCTGCAGTAAGTTGTGATTATGCCACTGCATTCCAACATGGGCCACAAAGTAAGACCTTGTCTCAAAAAATAAATAAATAGGCTGGGCGCAGTGGCTCACGTCTGTAATCCCAGCACTTTGGGAGGCCAAGACAGGAGGATCATCTGAGGTCACGAGTTTGAGACCAGCCTGGCCAACATATAGTGAAACCCCGTCTCTACTAAAAAATACAAAAATTAGCTGGGCATGGCGGCACACGCCTGTAGTCCCAGCTACTTGGGAAGCTGAGGCAGGAGAATCGCTTGAACCCAGAAGGCGGAGGTTGCAGTGAGCTGAGATTACGCCACTGTACTCCAGCCCGGGCAACAGAGCAAGACTCTGTCTCTCAAAATAAATAAATAAATAAAAGAGAAGACAGGTGACACCATAATAAAAAAAAAAGGACAGATGATAAGCTGATCAAGTTTCCTTCAGGTGATGTATATGTGCTATACTCTCAAGAAACAATAGAAAAAGTTACTGGTTTTTTCAACTTACTCCCACACATTTTTATGTATTTCAAAGCATGTGATCCAAGGGGTTGAATATTAAGCCTCAACGTTACTACTCTACAATATAGGAAAATGTGGGAGTTAGAATGGACTGAATTCTCATGGCTAAACATATCACTTGAGCTCTGGGGGAGTGTAAAGACAGGAAACAGTTGCAGACACGCTTGAGTTGCAAAGTCTCTGTCACTAACTCTCAGAGATGGGAAGTCAAGCCAGAGCCCAGATGTGGTCAGCAAGCTTTCTTGCTACTAAGCAACCTTGGATTCTCAGAGATCAGTAACTACTAACTTAGAAAAGATTACCTCGTACCCTAATATGTAGCCTTAAGAGTATGTTCTGGCTGGACATGGTGGTTCACGCCTGTAATCCCAGCATTTTGGAAGGCCAAGGCGGGAGGATCACTTAAGCCCAGGAGTTTGAGACCAGCCTGGGCAACATAACGAGATCCCACCTCTGAAAAAGAAAGAATATGGCCTGCCTTCTTCCTCGTTCACATCAATTGTTGAGCCACCTCTAAGCTTTGATCTTTAATCTCATCATGTTTATAAGGGTATCATTTAAAAAATATAATAGCTAGACTCTCAAAAGATCTGTGGTACAGAAATGAAATCATATATAACAGATTCAATTGATTTACTTCCTATTCTGATTTTTTCCCACAAAAATACTAATTTTTTTTTTTTTTTTGGTAAATCAGTCAAGTGGTATGATGATTATTACCTTCGAACCTGAGGCAAAAAAAAGGGAGATGGGGCAGGTTTTTCTTCCTTTCACCCTTTTTAGCTCAGAAGAGATAAGATTTAACTTCCCTTAGAAGTGCAGCTCTGGGCCGGGCGCTGTGGCTCACGCCTGTAATCCCAGCACTTTGGGAGGCCGAGACGGGCGGATCACGAGGTCAGGAGATCGAGACCATCCTGGCTAACACGGTGAAACCCCGTCTCCACTAAAAATACAAAAAAATTAGCCGGGCGCGGCGGCAGGCGCCTGTAGTCCCAGCTACTCGGGAGGCTTAGGCAGGAGAATGGCGTGAACCCGGGAGGCGGAGCTTGCAGTGAGCCGAGATCGCGCCACTGCACTCCAGCCTGGGGGAAAGAGCCAGACTCCGCCTCAAAAAAAAAAAAAAAAAAAAAAGTGCAGCTCTGCTGGGCACAGAGACTCATGCCTGAAATCCCAGCACTTTGGGAGGCTGAGGTGGGCGGATCACCTGAGGTCAGGAGTTCAACATCAGTCGCCAACATGGTGAAACCCCGTCTCTATTAAAAACACAAAAATTAGCCGGGTGTGGTGGCTGACGCCTGTAATCCCAGCTACTTGGGAGGCTGAAGCAGGAGAATTGCTTGAACTTGGGAGGCGGAGGCTGCAGTGGGTGGAGACTTCGCCACTGCACTCCAGCCTGGGCGACAGAGCAAGACTCCATAAAAAAGAAAAAAGAAGTGCAGCTCCACAAGAATGACTTACAAAATGACCCATTAACTAGGGAGGATTGAGGCCTGACCATGGGTTAGCCCACTAGGTGCAGGAGATGGGGATGGAGGATGTTTTTTAATGTGGGCAGCTCTCCCAAGCAGTGCAGCAAAGTAGGCATAACAGTAAAAGTGTCTTCGTAGTCCCAGCTAGAGTAAGACTCCATTCCTCAAGCCCCCTTCCACTTGTTAGCTTTGAGTCTCTAAACCAAATACATATGAAGCCTCCAGAAGTCTATCACCTATCAACAGAGACAGAGTTCTCAGTATATATAGCCCCTGGAGTCCAACCCAGTACCAGTTGTCAGCCTTAAGGTCAGTCAGGGCCGGGCGCGGTGGCTCACGCTTGTAATCCCTGCACTTTGGGAGGCCGAGGCGGGCGGATCATGAGGTCAGGAGATCGAGACCACAGTGAAACCCCATCTCTACTAAAAATACAAAAAAAAATTAGCCGGGCGTGGTGGCGGGCGCCTGTGGTCCCAGCTACTCGGAGAGGCTGAGGCAGGAGAATGGTGTGAACCCGGGAGGCGGAGCTTGCAGTGAGCGGAGATTGCGCCACTGCACACCAGCCTGGGCGACAGAGCGAGACTCTGTCTCAAAAAAAAAAAAAAAGGTCAGTCAGGCAGATCAGAGCCAGTCTAGAGGTCATTTAGTCCAATCTCTATATTTTATAGGTGAGGAAACTGAGACACATAAAATTAGTCAATTTGGGCTAGGCATGGTGGCTTACGCCTGTAATCCTAGCACTTTGGGAGGGCAAGGCGGGCGGATCATCTGAGGTCAGGAGCTCCAGACCAGCCTGGCCAATGTGGTGAAAACCTGTCTCTACTAAAAATACAAAAATTAGCTGGGTGTGGTGGTGCATGCCTGTAATCCCAGCTACTCAGGAGGCTGAGGCACGAGAATTGCTTGAACCTGGGAGGCAGAGGTAGCAGTGAGCCAAGATCACACGACTGCACTCCAGCCTGGACAACAGAGCGAGATTCCGTCTCAAAAATAAATAAATAAAAAATAAAATAAAATTAATCAACTTGTCAAGTGTTACCATACAGCCAACTGCTAAGTAGTAAATGTAGGACTCCTAGTCAGGTACTCCTGCCTCTTTTATACTGCTATACTTCTTAAAGAAGCAGGAAATGCTGAACTCTAAAGAGAACACCAGGACAGGATCAAGAGCTTAGACTGGATAGAGTTCCTGCCTCTATTCAGTTTAGGTAAGTACTTGCTTTGGGACTAAAAACAAATTAAGAAGACCCAGGCCTTCCCTGGCAACTGGAATGCAGTCCCATATCCTTCTGACAGAAGAGTTAATTCATCACTACTCTTTTCTAGAAGGTCTTTGACCAACCCCTGCCAGGACAGTTGAAATAGAAGCAATTCAATGGGAGGCAATAGGAAAACAAGTGGTAACTTTTGCAGAATTTGGTGGGCCCTGCGATTAATGTGAGAGGTTTACTAAGTAGGGAAGACAGAGCAGAAACCAGTAAATACCTTCATCTCCCTCTCCAACTTTGTTTAAACCCAAGTCACCAAAATCTTGAAATGAGAGTTCTACCACTTGGCTCAGCTCTTCATTTTGTTGATCCAGTGTTACCCAATGAGTCACTGGATTAAATGAGATTCCTTCCACATCCCGCACCCTTTCCCTTATATTTCTCCAAGAGGCAAAAAGCATACTTACCTCTTATCAGCATGGTAGTACAAACTCCCTATTATTGACCTAGGTAAGATTGGAATGCCCATCCCTACTTGCCTGCCTAGCAAAATTCTATATATCTCATAAGACCAAGCTCAAATGTTACTTCAGTAAAATTACATAATCACCCTCTCCCCCACAGAATTAATCATTCTCTAGAGGCCTGTAGGGTCCCACAGTATTAAGACTGTATTTCTGGCCAGGCGTGGTGGCGCACACCTGTAATCCCAGCACTTTGAGAGGCCAAGGGAGATGGATCACTGGAGGTCAGGAGTTCGAGACCAGCCTGGCCAATATGGTGAAACCCCGTCTCTACTAAAAATACAAAAATTAGCTGGGCATGTTGGCGCAGGCTTGTAATCCCAGTTACCCAGGAGGCTGAGACATGAGAATTGCTTGAGCCCAGGAGGTGGAGGTTGCAGTGAGCACAGATAGCGCCACTGCACTCCAGCCTGGGCAATAAAGCAAGAATCCGTCTCAAAAAAACAAAAAAACAGTATTTCTATGATAGTATGTATCACATTATCACAGTATATAAATTGTGTCTGTCTGCTCTGCTAAACTATGAACTTCTTTAAAAGTGGGAGTTTCTTTATGTTATCTTAAAATCTTCAGAGCACAGCATGCTGCCTGATCCCTAGGAGGTGCTCATTAAATGCTCCCTAAATTAAGGCTAAGTAATTCTACTTCTCTCCCCCAATTAACTCCTCCCTTTCTGTACATCTGGACAGATCTTACTCAATTCCATTTGGATTTTTTTTTTTTTCCTGAGACGGAGTCTCGCTCTGTCGCCCAGGCTGGAGTGCAGTGGCGCGATCTCGGCTCACTGCAAGCTATGCCTCCCAGGTTCATGCCATTCTCCTGCTTCAGCCTCCCGAGAAGCTGGGACTACAGGCGCCCACCACCACACCTAGCTAATTTTTTGTATTTTGTTTAGTAGAGATGGGGTTTCACCGTGTTAGCCAGGATGGTCTCAATCTCCTGACCTCGTGATGCACCCGCCTCAGCCTCCCAAAGTGCTGGGATTACAGGCATAAGCCACCGCACACGGCCCCATTTGGGAATGTTTTTAATAGGCCTCAGATAATCAATTCTCTCCCTGGTCCCTCTGTGATCTCCTTTGGATGGAGGGCCCCCTTGGGATCTTGCCCACAAGGTACTATTGCAACTCTCATGGGCTAACTGCTTTTCCTGTCACCCGTTACTATGCCTCAGATGGCCTAATCACACCCAATATGTGGCCCTCCCACCCAAACGCTGAGGCAACTGTAGCTAAAAACAAAGTTCGCTGAATTTAAAGTTGATGTTGAATGGTCAAAAGCTCTGGGCCACTATCTTTTAATTCCTGACTTGAGAAACACAAGTTTTAAAAAAAGAGCCATAACACCACAGAACCAGGAGACACTCCGAAAAGGTACCCACTGTCCCTGAACAGAAGCTACAACCTTGCCCAGAAATGTACACACACTTTGTTCACCTGGGTAGCTCCTTATTCAGTTCAGTTACTGTTGAGTCAATGACTAAATCTTTCCCAAAACACTTGTGGGAAGTGCGAGTATAACATGTAGGGTTTTATGGTATCCTTCCTCCAAGAGGGCTGCTGCATTTCCTTATTATAAGTTCACTGTCTCACACTTTGGTTACCTTCCAATCTGAAGTGCTTTAGGATTAGGGAGCAAACTATATGCTTGCTTCTTCTACCCTATGCCTCCTTCTCAGAAGTAAAATTCATACTAATAAGCAATATTTGCTCCCAGGTAAAGTAAGAGGAGATATGAGGTATGTTATGCAGTAGGGATTGTCCAGGAAAAAAATTTAAAAAGATATGAGGTATGACTTGAAGGGCAATGGGAAAGCTCTCTTCTCCAAATATATTTTTGCAACTCCAGATCTATGTATGAAATTCCTTATTGATAATTCTACTCCTAAACTCTCTCTTAAGATGCAAAAAACTGTTGGAAAAATTAGATAGGATTAAAACACACACACACACACACACACACACACACACACACACACGGCCAGGCGCGGTGGCTCACTCCTGTAGTCCCAGCGCTTTGGGAGGCTGAGGCGTGTGGATCACCTGAGGTCAGGAGTTCGAGTCCAGACTGGCCAACATGGTCAAATCCCGTCTCTACTAATAATACAAAAATTAGTTGGTCGTGGTGGTGCACGCCTGTAATCCCAGCTACTCTGGAGGCTGAGGCAGGAGAATCGTGTCAACCTAGGAGGCAGACATTGTAGTGAGTCGAGATCATGCCATTGCACTCCAGCCTGGGCAACAAGAGTGAAACTCCGTCTAAAAACACACACACATACCTCTACACAACTGTCTCTAGGACTGGCTTGCAGGTGAGAAAAGTTCCTTGGGGGAAACAACCGAGGTTTCCAATGGGTGCTATACAAAGGCTGGGTACAACAGAGGGCTTTTAAAGCTAGTAAGGACAAATTCAATTAATAAGGTGGTAGTATGAAATGTCCCAGCTGTACTCTGACTCTGAGATTTAGAGGAAAACCGATTTCAAATTCAGATAAGCTTGGAGCTTCTCAGATCCCTACAGAAAGACACACACTGTACTCCATCCTGAGCGACAGAGCAAGACCCTGTCTCTAAAAATAGAAGAAAAGAAAGACAAATACAGGGGCCTCTTAGGAGAACCATCATCATCATGGATAAGAAAGGAATAATCAAGTAATGTGAACATGCAGAGACCATGAACATCCAGAGACCATGAATTTGAGATAAGGGTCTGAAATTCCTTTCTTTAGCAGAGATGCCAACAATTATCCCAAACAAAATGATCCTTTCTCCCCATAAAGTTTTGTTCCATCGCTTTGGGCATTTCCTAGGACACCCAGCACACAACTTGGGGTGTGTGTGTGTGTGTGTGTGTGTGTGTGTGTGTACTCAAGGTGAGTAACACACAGTACAGCCCTCTGCTTGTTGGACTTGGTAGAAGACAAAACGAACTGTGAAAGGAACACAATAAATAACAGAGTATCATCCCAGAAGGGAAAACTGTAGAAAGAATAAGACTAGAGTTTGATGAGAACATGAAAACAGAATTGCCTTTTGTGACACATCCCTCAAAGCAAGATTAGTCTGATTTGCTGTCTCTGATCCTTGACCTTCCTAAATGAAATATGAGTAAGGTATGTGTGGGAGGATTTATACTTCTTAAACTGCTGTACAGCTTCCATATTTTAAAATATGTACATATTAACTTTTGTAATTAAGAAATGTAGTGATGGCCGGGTGTGGTGGCTCACGCCTGTAATCCCAGCACTTTGGGAGGCCGAGGTGGGCGGATCATGAGGTCAAGAGATTGAGACCATCCTGGCCAACATGGTAAAACCCTGTCTCTACTAAAAATACAAAAATTAGCTGGGCGTGGTGGCACACGCCTGTAGTCCCACCTACTTGGGAGGCTGAGGCAGGAGAATCTCTTGAACCTGGGAGGTGGAGGTTACAGTGAGACTCCGTCTCAAAAAAAAAAAAAAAAAGAAGAAATGTAGTGATAAAATATATTGGTAGAGAAGCGGAAAAGGAGGAAGTACAGTAAGGGAAAATCTAATAGGCTCCAATCTATAAGGGACTAAGAAGGCTAGCAGACCATTAAAAATATGTGGGGAGGAGGGTACTCCACTCCTCTGCTTTGGCAATTTTTTTCTTTCTTTTTTTTTTTTTTTGGAGACAGGGTCTCATTCTGTCGCCCAGGCTGGAGTGCAGTGGCAAGATCATGGCTCACTGCACCCTCGAACTCCTGGGCTCAAGTGATCCTCCTGTCTCAGCCTCCCAAAGTGCTGGGATTACAGGCGTGGGCTACTGCACCTCTGTATCTTTTTCTCTACTCACCATCTTCCCCAGATACTTCATAGTTTGACCCAACTTTCTAACAGCACAGAAATCTGGGCTTTTGAAGTAGACAAAGAACAAGGGGTGATGCCAAGCTTTTGAAATGGAATTTCTCACTCTTCCCCAAATCTCTTCCTCAGTAATATCACCTCATAGTTTCGGACCTGTTAACTCCATTACCTGCCTGGGAAATACCCAAGTCAAGTCTAAGTCCCACAAAAGTTTCACCAACTATGATCAGAAGATCTCCTGATGGCTGAGGATCTCTAAGCCCCTTTCCCACGTAGATAACGAAATAGATATGAAATAGATTCTCAGTTCTAGGAGACATGGTATTCACTATAGACCACATTATTAAGTAAGAAAGAAGTGGACAAAACATGCCCCCAATCCAATTTCTTAGCTCTTTCATAGGACATGAAACAGTAAGTTAAGAAACAGACTGCAGTATAGACTAGATATGAGGCCAAGAGAAAGTGTAGGGGCTGAGTTTGGAGCAGCCAACAGTCATGGAAAAAAAAAAATTACTTTGATCTTCATCCCTACCCTGGGAGTTTTAAAAAGCTCCAAATTACCACATCTAATCACTAAAGGGAACAAAAGAGTGTGTACTCCCAAGACCCAGAGCCTCCAGCCCACTCTTCAGCATTCCCAGAAGTTCCCATAACTGATACCAGGCCCTGCTTCCATTACTTCAACTACCTTAGTCTTCTAGATTAATACAGCCTTCTTCATTTTCCCCAATTCTCCCTCACTGAACCCAAATCTCTCTCAGCTCAACACCATAGCACCGTCAGTTCTTTTTACAATAGGCACTTTCCCTGAAACGAACGCTTCTTACCCAACTAAGAACCCTTCTCAGGCCCTTCCAATGAACCTCTCTGCAGGGACCCAGCCCCAGTCACTCCCGGGGCTCGGGCGACAGGTCTGACCCCTCCTCACCTCCCGGCAAATGGGCTCACCTCACCCGCTGCCCTGTCCCTTTCCCCAGCTCCTCCCTCTTCAGCGCTGCTTAATGAGGCCTGCCCCTGCCCTCACTCAAGCTCCGGGCCTCCAGCGCCCGGCCCTCGGCCTGGCCGCCGCCACAGCCCAGCCGCCTTCCCGACTCACCAACTTCGGGGTCCCAGCCCGCCCAGTCCCCTCCTCAGCGCCCCCATTAGGCCTGCCGGGGCCCGGCCCCCTTCTTCCCTCTCCGGTGGGCCACTCTAACCCCTCGCTTAGGACCAGACCCGCCTCCGCTCTCAGGCCAGGCTGCTCTCATCTCCCGGGCGCTTCCGCCCCTGCCCTTTGGGCTCCATCAGCTCGGTACCTGGGGCTCCGTCTCCCCCGTCGGCCCCAAGCCTGTGTCGAACAGACAAACAGCTGCAGCTCAACCAAACCCTCCTGCCCCTCCTTCTCCTCCTCGCCCTGGGGCGGGGCTCCAGCCAATAGCTCGATTACCCGCCTACCTTCGAGGGTGGGCTATATGTGCACTTATCCACCAATCCTCTGGAGAAAGGCGAGTCTCTTTGGGCACTATCACCAACAAGTACGAGCAAGGGACTCGACAGGCGGGGCCACAAACCAATAGCGAGGGAGAAACCTCGAAGATGGGCGAGGTAAGGAGCCATTAAAGAGCAACCTCCTGAAGACAGGGGGCGGTACACTGCCGACAGGCGTATGTATCCACCAATAAAATCTCGACACCCCATGACCCCGCCTTTTGACTCATAAACATCTAATCAGGTGAGTGACGGAGGCGGGTCAAAGTGAAACTTTAACCAGTACTGCGAAAATACGGGACTTGACTGGCAGGCAAGGAGGGGTTGAAGGAAGCCTTAGGAAGGCCGCTACTGACCTTCGCCCCTCCCCCTGGACTTGGCTGGGGCTGGCTCTAGTGTCCCGCCTTCTATGACAAATTCGCGGGCGTAAAGGGAAATACCTCTTCTAGGGATCTGGAGCCTGGGAATTTAAGTAACCCTGACATCAGCGCTTCCTCCTTTTAGTGAGGCTTCAGGGGACAGGCGTATTTGGGGTGGCCGGCGGGCGGTCTGAGATGTTTTTTGGTGGAATGAGACAATGGCAACTACAAGAAGTGGTAGCTTGGAGACGCTTTTTCAGAATCGTATGTAAATGTAAATAAAAGAATCTTTGGAAAACTTTGCTGTTTGTGATATGAAACAGAAAGGAAAAACGGCGGGCTTACTGGGAAATGCAGTGTCGAAAGGCAGATTCCCCGGGAGCCCTCTTCCTGCCGCTATGTATGTGCATGGGTGTGTGTGTGTGTGCGTGTGTGTGTATGGGGTGTGTGTGTATATATGGTGTGTATTTGGTATATGTATACGTGGTGTGTGTGGTACATGTGTGTATATGATGTGTGTGTCGTGTGTTGTATGTGGTGTGTGTGCGTGGTGTGTTGTGTGTATGTGGTGTGTGTGTGGTATGTTGGCTGGGGGAAAGGAGGTTTGCTGGTGTGTGGAGAAAGTGAAGTAGGAAGTATATAGGCTTCAGTTTCCCCAGCCATAAATAGGGACGATAATAACCACTTTGTTCACCGTCAGCTCTAGCCAAAATGGGGTGGGGTGGGCAGCCATGCACAGAGAGATTAGGAAAAGGGGTCTGAAATCAGTGATCACATTTACATATTCATATTCTGTCTCCCACCATTCTTTCAGTAAATAATAGGAGGAAAGAGATGAACTATAAAACTAGGCACATTTTTTTAATGAACTACAAACTAAATTACAAATAACGTTAATAGCAAGAGCACTGAAGGACAAGGGTGACAGACAAATCATAAACAAAAAAAATGCTTTTTTTTTTTTTTTAGCACTGTCATTACAAAATCACAAGGTGCACATGGCAACAAATCCACCCACTATGACCAAAAAAAAAAAAAAAAAAAGCCAACTCCACTACTGGATATAACCTGAAATATAAATATAATTGTTCATCCTTCTTTTAAAGAAATATTTTTACCCATGCCCTCACTCAATCACAGCCCTGAAAAAGTGTCAGCATTCTCAAAATGATGCGTAAACCCTAACCTCTAACTCCTATGGGGTAGCAGGTGGACTTCAGATGAAAATGGGATCAGGGATCCCTGGCAACTAAAGAACTAAGAATACTAAAAGGAAGAGAAAAATTCAAACATCTCTCACCTGCCTCATAAGGCCATGGTGAAGCAATAGATTGGAATGAAGCACAATCCCTGTCCCAGGGCCTCCCAGATTCCTCATGCCTGTAGAAGGGACAAACAAGGGGACTGGGGCCAATCATTTTTCTGCAGCCCCACCCAGGCTGAGTCTTCAGTCTCACAGCCTATTAGGTGAGGCAAAACACTAACTAGGGTATCAACTGATTGGATCTATTTTTTCAACCAAATTCTTTAAAATAGACTCCTCCCAGTGGTTTTATTTTACGTGGTTCTCAAAAGCTCCAACTTAGCCCCTGCTATCATTTGGCCTTTATAAACATTGTGGCAGCAGGAGGCTTGGGATCCTGGTCATCCCAAACACTGGAAATAATAATTATGGGGCATTCAGAGATTGGTACGGCAAATCTAATGTGTAGGAAGGCTTTTTTTTATTATTTTTATACCAACCCTCTTCAGCAATAACTAAGAGAAGGGGGAAAGTGTGGTGGAGGCTAACTTAAGTGCATCTAATACTGAAACTTCCTTTCATTTTCACCGGTTCCTCCCTTTCACCCCTGTATTCCCAGAGTTGGCTGGCCAAGACTAGAAGGTGAGTGTTTAAGGCAAGATCAGAGGGCCCACCTGAGTCCAAATAGCCCAAGGCCAAGCCAGGTCAAGCCCACACTGGAGGAGAGGGTGAGATTAGGGCTGGGGGCTTCAAGAAGGCTATCAGAGTCGAAGATGGGGTACTGGCTTGGTCACATCCTGGAAGAAAGGGTGAGCCAGGGCTGCCTTGGCCGAGATCCGCTTGTTAGGGTCGTAGTGCAGCATTTGCTAGAGGGAGAGATGTATGTTGACTTCAATGATGTGATAGTGGACTAAATGGGCAGCAGGTGTTCCCAGAAATCAGGAAACCAGAACTCTTTCTACCCAAGGCAGAATTCTCACTTCCATCCTCCCATAGCTGAATCAGTGTGCCAACAGGGAGAGCAGGAACCAGGGAAATGAAATACTGAGGCCCAGATTTCAGGGTCTCATCCTTCCTTCATCCTGGAAAAGCCTTTCCCTGAGAGAAATGAATAAGGGAAAACAGGTGCCCACTCTCACCGATAACAAGCTCCGTCCATCTTCATCCAGGGGAGGTACAACTTTACTAAAATCTTGCCGGGCCCACTTGGGGAAACTTGGCTTGTAATCAGGCATAGAAGTAACTCCTGGCCACACCACCTCATCTGGGGTCCCCAGAGTCCGAAAGATCCGGAAGAGCTGGTCAATCTCAGAATCTCCAGGGAATAGGGCCCGGCGAGTCACCTGAAAATGGGGAAAGAGGAAATACCAAGACCCACGTTGACGTCAGTCAAAACTCTCCTCTATACAAAGGAATTCCCACAGACAGTAAAAGGTCAGCAGGGTCCCATGACTCCCTCCCCAGGGCCTTTCATGGGGTCAGTCACAGAGAACCTGAGACAATGAAGTCCCTTCATCTGTCTCCTCGCCCCCGCCTTCCTTCCCCCAACCATGGCTTTGCAGATCCCCAAGGCTGGGTGGGTCTGGGAGGGGGTGAATGTCTGGGGTGCCACTGACGTGTAGCAAAGGTATCCCAAGCCAGTCACGGGGTATGGGGTAGACACTGTGGTCATCCCCCAACCTTGTGATGCAGCCACTTCTAGATAGGAGCACAGCGGGCAGAGACCCTGTCTTCCATTTCTTCTGTGTTCCCCACAGCACCTAGCATGGTGCTGGGTACCCACTAGGTGCTTAGCAAATATTTTTTGATGAATTGAGAGGAATATGGACAACTGTAAGGTAATACACTGGGGGATAAATGCACATTACCTATGTATAGGCTAATGGTCTTTAAGCTCTTGGTTACAACCAAGATAAAAGACAATAAAACATTGCTGATTTGAAGACTCAGTCTACTGCACTGCACTGTTGTATTAAAGGAGACGGGAGCTTCTACATAAAGCCAGGCCTCAAGGATTCTTCAGTCTGAAAAGCCAGAGATTGAAGGGGGACATGATCTAAATCTTTTTTTTTTTTTGAGATGGAATCTCATCCTGTTGCCCAGGCTGGAGTGCAGTGGTGTGATCTCGGCTCACTGCAACCTCCAACCCCCGGGTTCAACCGATTCTCCTGCCTTGGCCTCCCAAGTAGCTGGGATTACAGGTGTGTAATCCCAAGTAGCCACACCTGACTAATTTTTGTATTTTTAGTAGAGACGGGATTTTACCATGTTGGCCAGGCTGGTCTGGAACTCCTGACCTCAGGTGATCCACCTACCTCAGTCTCCCAAAGTGCTGGGATTACAGGTGTGAGCCACTGCACCCTGCCTAAATCTGCAGTTTAAATGAAGGGTGTGGGTAAAGTGACCACAGTTGTCTTCACTACATTGCTGGCACCATACAACAAGGTCTACAAGCCTTGAAATGAAGGCCTGAAATAAAAGAGGCACTAAATGGAATCATTCTCCCAAATATATGCAGACTACAGCTAAAACAGCTGCAGAAATGCTTTACCTCAGGGATAAGAGATGTATACTAGGTACTAAGGCTGTTTTAGGATATCCCAACATTGTGGTTGATATCAGGGCAACAGTTGCATCCTTTCCTACCATTCCCCTTGGTGCTACTTTAGAGAGAGAACCCTGTGATAGAAGGGCCATAGGTCTGGGCCAAGAAACAGTTCTGTTGTTCTTGGATGTGGGGAGGAGGGGGAGGGGGCTGGGTGGAACTTGGGCAATCCTCCATACCATCTCAGCAAAGATGCAGCCCAGGCTCCAGATGTCCACGGCTGTGGAGTAATATTTGCAGCCCAGGAGGATTTCAGGAGCTCGGTACCACAGGGTCACCACCTGAGGGACAGGAATAGGGAGTGGCGAGGTGGTTTATAGGGTATGGAAATTCCCGCATCTCAGTTCCTCAACACTACTCTGCTTACTCTTGGCCTCTTAACAAGCAGTTTCCTTCCCTCCATCTTTCCCCTCCCACTGATTTCCAGTCCATAGTTCTGGACTGAACTCCCAATTTGAGATCTTCCTGGAAAAACTTGAGACAAATTGGTCATAATTTTATGTCTAAATTTTTTCTTTTTGTAGATTTGTAGAGATGGGGTCTCGATATGTTGCCCATGATGGTCTCGAACTCCTGGGCTCAAATGATCCTCCCACCTCAGCCTCCCAAAGTACTGGTATTACAGGCGTGAGCCCAGTTAGCAACACAGTATGAATTCCATGCATACCCTAAGACTCTTTAGGATGTCAAGAGATTATTTCTACCTAGTAAGAAACTGTTAGCCAGATATTTTTAGTAACTTTGTGAATACCCTAGTTAACACCTCTTGGGAAGCTCAGAGAAAAAAGACATAAAGGGACTCACCTCATGGGTGTAAGTACGAACAGGGACTCCAAAAGCTCTGGCTAGTCCAAAGTCTGCTAGCTTGATGGCCCCCTCTGTGTTAATAAGCAGATTCTGAGGTTTAAGGTCTCGGTGGAGGACCCGATGAGAATGGCAGAAAGCTAGGCCCTGGAGCAGCTGGAACAGATAGCTCTGACAAAGGAGAAAGAGAGGACGGTGTTTCTCCATTACAGTGAGCAGATTGGGTTTGCTCTGTGCCCCCCAAACTCTACTAAAGCCTTTACTATGTTGGATTATAGTTACATATTTACAAGCTATTTCTCCCAATGGACTGTCAGCCCAGACAGGATAAGGACCAAGTCTTATTCAATTTTGCATCCCTTTTCTTTTTTTTTTTTTTTTTTTTTTTTTTTTGAGATGGAGTCTCGCTTTGTCACCCAGGCTAGAGTGCAGTGGCACGATCTCGGCTCACTGCAAGCTCTGCCTCCCGGGTTCATGCCATTCTCCTGCCTCAGCCTCCCAAGTAGCTGGGACTACAGGTGTCTGCCACCACGCCCGGCTAATTTTTTTTGTATTTTTAGTAGAGAAAGGGTTTCACCGTGTTAGCCAGGATGGTCTCGATCTCCTGACCTCGTGATCCACCCGCCTCGGCCTCCCAAAGCGCTGGGATTACAGGCGTGAGCCACCGCGCCCGGCCTTGCATCCCTTTTCTGTATGCTGTGCATTGAACAAATGTTTGTCAATAGATTGAAAGTAGCTCTGGGAGTGAAGAATCCAGCCCTAAAATAGGCAATAGAGACTCACTAGCTAGTTCTTCCACCAAACGGAAGGGCTTTTTGGAGGAATTTACCAAGTGCTCTCAAATCCCGTTTATCTGAGTTTCATCTGACCTCCCACCTGAGTTGCTAGGTTGACTCACTAGAGTTTCAACTTTGATTGTTCAGTCCAACCCTAGGGTTAATGAATATAATGAGCAGGGAAGGAGACACAAAAAGAAGGGGAGTGTGTGTGTGTATAGGAGATGAGGGCTCAGAAGGAGGCCAAGATCATAAAATATCACCCTGAATTGCCTGCCACCAGTCCCCCAAGATATGCCCATGATGGGAGGAGCTGATGAGAAGCATTACCTTGATGAGGGGAAGAGGAATGCCAGTGAGAGCAGAGGCATCCATGAATTTCTTGAGATCTTGGTGCAGAAATTCAAAAACCAGGTAGAGTTTATTTTCTGTGTGAATGACATCCAGCAGCCTAGAGAAGGAAAGTTTGAGGAAATGGAGGTGCGAGAGAGAGAGAAATGCCCACACTGTACAGACAGAACTTATCCTCCTTTCCAGCTGGATCACCTCTCAGACACATACTTACTTGACAATATTAGGATGGTTAAGCTCCTTAAGCAGAGAGATCTCTCGGATGGCAGTACTGGGCACACCCTCAGTCTCACTTGGAGAGGTGGGGAAAGCAGAGATGGGAATATGGTTACAAATATTCCTTTTCCCCCCACCTAGTCATTTCTTTCCCCCAAGGAGACACCACCCAGCACCCCCTAGGAAAGTGAGAGAAGAGAAAGGGTGATGGTAAGAGCTAATTCTTGGGTAGTCAAGGTGTGGCTTTTGGACATATTAAGGTCATTATCTCCTCTTTTCCCAGGGGTAGGTAAGTAAGGCCGCCTGGTTAAGGTGAAGCAGGGAGACTGTAATGGGGGGAAAAAAATGCAGGAGTAGCCCCCAGCCTTCCCAGAGGGGCCAGTGAGGTTCAACTGCCATTCTTTGGAAAGAAGAGAGAATTCTAAGGTGAGGGTGGGGCAGTGAAGAGGGCTGTTCATTCAGAAAGGCGATTCTCGCCGGTTCCCACATAACTCCACTCCATGGAGTCTTGGACCTCATCTCAGAGACCTCCTTTCTCTCCCCGAGTCTGTAGTCGCACATTTGGGGGCACGATCCGGCTCAGTTTGGGAAGAAAGTTTTCCATGGATTCCACACCACCCTATACTCTCCCAGGGAGTATAAGTATACTCTCCACCTTCTACTGGCCCCCAACCCACCTCTCCACTTCTAAAGAAGTCTCTCCCTGCTCTCTTCCGGTCCCTGGACGGCTACTCGCCCGTGGGCGGTTGGGGGGGACAATCAAGGAGGTCCCCAGTTAGGAGTCCCGGGTACAGAGGCCACTCACGTGTCCAGGCGGATTTTCTTAAGCGCCACCACTTCTCCCGTCAACTTGTTTCTGGCTTTGTACACAACTCCGTAAGTGCCCTCTCCGATCTTTTCCACCTTTTGGAAGTTCTCCATGAAGCGCCAGCAAGTAGGGTCAGCCCGGCCCTGGAGCGGGGGCCTGGGAACCCTGCAGAAGGCGGACCCTGGCTCTCGGGGGCCGAGGAGGGGGAAACAGGGCCCAGTACCGTGGCCCCGGGTCGGGATGGAACGCAGTACACCTCTCGCTGTTGTCAATTTGGCCAACTTGAAACAATGTTGCCGCCTCCCCCCGAGTTCCCGACCGCCACCAGAGGCCCCGCCCCTGCTTCCCGCGTTTCCCTGGCTCCGCCCCCAGGCCTTTCTATTGGTCAACGTCAGAGCCGGGGGGCGAGCCCAGCGCTCCTCCCCGCAAATGACCCCGCCCCAGGCAAGTTTGGTTCCTGGGGGCTAGACAAGTTTCTTCCCCGGTGGGGCGGCTGAACACTCTTCCCAAGTACCTACTTTGGGTCCAAGTTTCCTACCTATGTCTCTAGTCTGTAGGGATTTCTTGATTTCTAACTCACTATTTTCACCACTCCTGGGGAAAATATGTATCGACCTAAGGTTAAATTCCACCTGGCCCAGGAGCCTCCTTTGGAAAGCAGGAAGCCAGGAATCTCCTTGCAAAGGAATCCTCGGCCTCAGAGGAGTCGATGCCTCTCTGCCTCATAGCCTACCCCGACACTGTCTCTGTTTTGGGATGCAGAGTTCTGTTTCTGTCTTTTTGAGAAGTTCCCGGTTTAATTCACTCTCCCATGATAAACTGTTGTGTCTGGTATGTGTTATGCAGCTGCCTATCAGTTAGCTCTTGCCCGGGAGTGTATCAAGATGAGAGTGACCCAGTGAAACCAGAAACTGTCATTGAGTAGCAGGATGGGAAAGCAATGTCTAGGGACCAGGATCCCTTTGTCAGTTTTTCCTTTTTCCTCTCCTCCGGCCCCTCCCAGGCCTTCTCTGAGGGAGAAGAGGAAGGGCTATGCAAATGAGCACCCTTTTCTTATATAGGGGCCTATCCCAGTCCCCCCAGTGCCTTTGGTTGCTGGAGGGAAGAACACAATGGATCTGGTGCTAAAAAGATGCCTTCTTCATTTGGCTGTGATAGGTGCTTTGCTGGCTGTGGGGGCTACAAAAGGTATGTGTGGATATGTGGACATGAGCAGGTGTGAACAGGGGGATGAATTCCCCCTGCTCTGGTTTCTGTCCTCCTAATGGGAGATAGCGGCAATATTTCAGGCATCTCCCACTCATTTGATTTAGTGAGGATGTGGGCACCTGGGCTCCCTCCCTATATGGAGATTTGGGATTTAGCCTGAAAATAATCTCATATGCTTGGAGAGGCAGAAGGATAGAAGGTCTCTGTGGCACTGATTCTGAGGCTTCCTTGGCAATGAGCTGGAGCAGGGGCTCCAAAGGGGTGAAATGTGCGGGAGACTCTTCTAGGAAACATCTCTTGGGGTAGGAGATTTAAAGTGGGGAGTCAGAGAATGTGGTATTGGGTAAGAACACTAAGGAGATACAATCCTCTCCTCTTGGGATGGGTACGGGTGAACACAGCCCAGACCTTTTGTTCTGGGGCTGGGAGAGATAGGCAGAGGGGTCTCAGCTGAGCATCACATGAAAGGGCTCTGGGGGATTGGGCCTCGTGACAGGAGCAAGGGGCGGGGGTGGGGTGGTGAGAGGGTCTGGAATGTCCCGTGCTGCTCTGAGGAGAGTTGGAAGTGGAGAAAGAATGGGGTATCTTATGACTTCTCTTGCTGTAGTGGTGGGATGCTCAATAGATGATTCCAGATCCTCTCCCAGCAGAGTCAACTAGGGTTACAGCACACATTAGAAAGGGGATGAGGCCGGGCGCGGTGGCTCATGCCTATAATCCCAGCACTTTGGGAGGCTGAAGCGGGTGGATCACGAGGTCAGGAGTTCGAGACCAGCCTGGCCAATATGGTGAAACCCTGTCTCTACTAAAAGTACAAAAATTAGCCAGGCATGGTGGCACATGCCTGTAGTCCCAGCTACTCAGAAGGCTGAGGCAGGAGAATCACTTGAACCCGGAAGGCGGAGGTTGCAGTGAGCCAAGATCACGCCACTGCACTCCAGCCTGGGTGACAGAGCGAGTCTCCGTCTCAAAAAAAAAAAAAAAGAAAGGGGATGAGGCCCGGCACAGTAACTCATGTCTGTAATCCTAGCACTTTGAGAGGCTGAGACGGATGGATCACTTGAGGTCAGACCAGCCTGGCCAATATGGTGAAACCCCATCTCCACTAAAAATACAAAACTTAGCTGGGCATGGTGGTACACACCTGTAATCCCAACTACTTGGGAGGCTGAGGCACGAGAATTGCTTGAACCTGGGAGGCAGAGGTTGCAGTGAGCCGAGATCACACCACTGCATTCCAGCCTGGGCAACAGAGCAAGACTCTGTCTCAAAAAAATAGAAAAGAAAAGAAAAGAAAAGAAGAGAAAGGAGATGAGGAGGCCGGGTGTGGTGGCTCACACCTGTAATCCCAGCACTTTGGGAGGCTGTGGCCATAGGATTGCTTGAGCCCAGGAGTTCAAGACCAGCCTGAGCAACATAGTGAGACCCTGTCTGTACAAAAAGTAAAAAAATTAGCCAGGCCTAGGCCAGGCTTGGTGGCTCACGCCTGTAATCCCAGCACTTTGCGAGGCCAAGGCAGGTGGATCAGCTGAAGTTGGGAGTTTGAGACCAGCCTGACCAACAACCCAGTCTCTACTAAAAATACAAAATTAGCTGGGCGTGGTGGCACATGCCTGTAATCCCAGCCACTCAGGAGGCTGAGGCAGGAGAATCGCTTGAACCCGGGAGGCGGAGGTTGTAGTAAGCTGAGATCATGCCATTGTACTCCAGCCTTCCAGCCCGGGCAACAAGAGTGAAACTCTATCTCAAAAAAAAAAAAAAAAAAAATTAGCCGGGCCTGGTGGTGAGCACCTGTAGTCCTAGCTACTTGGGAAGCTAATCAGGAAGATGGCTTCAGCCTAGGAGTTTGAGGCTGCAGTGAGCGATGAACGTGCCACTGCACGCAGGGAAAGAGAGCAAAACCCTGTATCAAAAGGAAAGGAAAGGGGAAAGGAAGAGGGAAAGGAAAGGGAAGGAAGTTTCTGCAGGAAAGGGAAAAATGGGGTGAGGGTAGTTTTTGCTGTGCTGAAGTATATACAGAAAGGAGAGGAGAGGGGAGGGAAGCGGAGGGAAGAGAGGTTTCTGCAGGAAAGGGAAAAATGGGGTGAGGGTAGTTTCTGCTGTGCTGAAATATATACATTATATCCCAGCCCCACTTTCTCCCTAGATGTTTAGTCTCACAGATTTCTAGGAAGCTCTCCTTGATCTGATTTTCCTCGCTGTGCTGCAGTTTCGAGTCTTTTTCTTTTACTATATTCCTTAATGTATCCTGGAAAGAGTCTGTTCACACCCACCCACCTAAGGCTCTTAACAAAAAGACTGTACTTATATTTTGGATCCTGATTTTAAAAATCGTAAGACATCTTTCCAGATATTCATGAAATTTTATATGGACTGAGTTTGATAATTTTGTCTAGCATGAAATGACATTGTGCTTATGCAAGAAAATACTCATATTTTTTAAATTTGTAGGGTTAAAAAAACACGATGTTTGGGATTTGCTTTTACATACTTTAGCCAAAACAAAAACAAAAACAACTAGTAAGGATAAACAAAGCAAATGTGGCAAGGTGTTGATAGTTGTTGGACCTGGGTGGGGCAGATGGAGGTCCAGCATATCCTTTTCTTCTCAGACCTCTCTTGGTCAGTTACAATAATTTTGTCTTCCCTGTCCCCATCCCCAATCTCTGCCAGCCTCTAATCCACCCTCCTCACTGCTTGCCATCATGATCTTTCTAAAACACAAATTTGATCATGTTCAAAAGTAAATTTTTGGCCGGGCGCGGTGGCTCACGCCTGTAATCCCAGCACTTTGGGAGGCCGAGGCGGGCGGATCACCTGAGGTCGGGAGTTCGAGGCTGGCCTGACCAATATGGAGAAACCCCGTCTCTACTAAAAATACAAAATTAGTCGGGCGTGGTGGCGCATGCCTCTCATCCCAGCTATTCGGAAGGCTGAAGCAGGAGAATCGCTTGAACCCAGGAGGCGGAGGTTGCAGCGAGCCGAGATCGCACCATTGGACTCCAGCCTGGACGACAGAGCGAGACTCCGTCTCAAAAAAAAAAAAAAAAAAAAAAAAAACAAAAGTAAATTTTTTTTTTTTTTGAGATGGAGTCTCACTCTGTAGCCCAGGCTGGAGTGCAGTGGCGTGATCTCAGCTCACTGCCACCTCCGCCTCCCAGGTTCAAGCAATTCTCCTGCCTCAGCCTCCTGAGTAGCTGGAACTACAGGTGCCTGCCACCACGCCTGGCTAATTTTTGTATTTTTAGTAGAGACAGGGTTTCACTTGGCCAAGCTTGTCTTGAACTCCTGACCTTGTGATCCACCTGCCTCAGCCTCTCAAAGTGCTGGGATTACAGACGTGAGCCACCGTGCCTCGCTAAAAGTAAATTTTATATTATGTGAATTATGTCTCGATTTAAAACAAAACAGGCCAGGCGCAGTGGCTCACGCCTATAATCCCAGCACTTTGGGAGGCCGAAGAGGATGGATCACTAGAGGTCAGGAGTTCGAGAAAAGCCTGGCCAACATGGTGAAACCATGAAACATTGCGAAACTAAAAATACAGAAATTAGTCGGGTGTGGTGGTGGGCACCTGTAGTCCCACCTACTTGGGAGGCTGAGGAACGAGAATTGCTTGAATCCAGGAAGTGGAGGCTATAGTGAGCCAAGATCATGCCACTGCATTCCAGCCTAGGGGGCAGAGTGAGACTCCATCTCAAAAAAAAAAAAAAAAAAGTAATAATAAATAAATACATAAGGGTTTTGTTTTTGTTTTTTTTTTTTTTTGAGATGGAGTCTTACTCTATTGCCGGCTGGAGTACATTGGTGCAATCTCAGCTCACTGCAATCTCTGCCTCCCGGTTTCAAGCAATTCTCCTTCCTCAGCCTCCTGAGTAGCTGGAACTACCGGTGCGCACCACCACCACGCCGGCTAATTTTTGTATTTTTAGTAGAGACGGGGTTTCCCCATGTTGGCCAGGATGGTCTCTGTCTCTTGACCTCATGATCCACCCGCCTCAGCCTCCCAAAGTGCTGGGATTACAGGCGTGAGCCACCACATCCAGCCGAATAAATGAGTTTTAAGGCCGGGCGCGGTGGCTCACGCCTGTAATCCCAGCACTTTGGGAGGCCAAGGCGGGCAGATCACGAGGTCAGGAGATCGAGACCATCCTGGCTAACACAGTGAAACCTCGTCTCTACTAAAAATACAAAAAATTAGCCGGGCGAGGTGGCGGGCGCCTGTAGTCCCAGCTACTCGGGAGGCTGAGGCAGGAGAATGGCGTGAACCCCAGGGAGCGGAGCCTGCAGTGAGCCCAGATCGCACCACTGCACTCCAGCCTGGGCGACAGCGAGACTCTGTCTCAAAAAAAAAAAATGAGTTTTAAAAATGCACTTCGGCCAGGCAAAGTGGCTCACGCCTGTAATCCCAGCACTTTGGGAGGCCGAGGCGGGCAGATCACCTAAGGTCAGGAGTTCAAGACCGGACCAACCAACATGGAGAAACCCCATCTCTACTAAAAATACAAAATTAGCCTGGCATGGTGGCACATGTCTGTAATCCCAGCTACTCGGGCGGCTGAGACAGGAGAATCGCTTGAACCCAGGAGACAGAGGTTGCAATGAGCTGAGATTGCACCATTGCACTCCAGCCTGGGCAACAACAGCGAAACTCCAATTCAAAAAAAAAAAAAAAAAAAATGCACTTTGAATGTGAGAATGAATGGGGTGACATGAATAGACTGCTATCCCTGAGAAGGAACTGAAAGGATCCTAGGGCCTTTCATGGCACATTCCTTTTAGGACCCAGAAACCAGGACTGGCTTGGTGTCTCAAGGCAACTCAGAACCAAAGCCTGGAACAGGCAGCTGTATCCAGAGTGGACAGAAGCCCAGAGACTTGACTGCTGGAGAGGTAGGAACTTGGAAGTTCCAGGGAAGGGCATGGTGGGAGTGGGATGAGGAAAAAAGCAAGATGAACTGCATTGAGTATAGCTTGTGAAGAAAAGGAGGGGAAACATATACAGGGAGGGGAAGCCCAGGAGTCCCAGCTAATGTAGCTTTCCTTCCCAGGTGGTCAAGTGTCCCTTAAGGTCAGTAATGATGGGCCTACACTGATTGGTGCAAATGCCTCCTTCTCTATTGCCTTGAACTTCCCTGGAAGCCAAAAGGTATTGCCAGATGGGCAAGTTATCTGGGTCAACAATACCATCATCAATGGTGAGTACTTCTCTATTCTAGGTCCTTATTCCTAGGGCTCAGGTTCCCTGGTATGCCCAGTGAGCTCAGGGCATGCCCCTTCCTCCTCTACTTTTTTTTTTCTTTTTTGAGACGGAGTGTCGCTCTGTCGCCCAGGCTGGAGTGCAGTGGCGCGATCTCGGCTCACTACAAGCTCCGCCTCCTGGGTTCACGCCATTCTCCTGCCTCAGCCTCCCGAGTAGCTGGATTACGGGCGCCTGCCACCATGCCCGACTAATTTTTTTTGTATTTTTAGTAGAGGCAGGGTTTCACCATGTTAGCCAGGATAGTCTCCATCTCTTGACCTTGTGATCCACCTGCCTCCGCCTCCCAAAGTTCTGGGATTACAGGTGTGAGCCATCGCACCCAGCCTCCTCCTCTACTTTTTAAAACAAGTTATATGTGTAATACATACGCATTGTAGTTAAAATTTAAAAACACAGAGAAGGCCGGGCGTGGTAGCTCACGCCTGTAATCACAGCACTTCAGGAGGCCGAGGCGGGCGGGTCACGAGGTCAGGAGATCGAGACCATCTTGGCTAACACGGTGAAACTCCGTCTCCACTAAAAAAAAAAATAAAATACAAAAAATTAGCCGGGTATGGTGGCAGGCGCATGTAGTCCCTGCTACTCGGGAGGCTGAGACAGGAGAATGGCGTGAACCCGGGAGGTGGAGCTTGCAGTGAGCTGAGATCATGCCACTGCACTCCAGCCTGGGCCACAGGGCGAGACTCCATCAAAAAAAAAAAAAAAAAAAAAAAACAGAAAGCAAAAAGAAAAGAAAATTACAGCTGTAGTCCCTGCTACTCAAGAGTCTCAGGTGGGAGGATCATGAGCCTGGGAGGTCGAGACTGCATGATCACGCCACTGCACTTCAGCCTGGGTGACAGAGTGAGACCCTGTCTCAAAAAGAAAAAAGAAAAAGAAAATTACAGTCCCTAAAGTGGAGGACAGCAGAATTCAGGGGACCTAGAAGTTGAACAGACCTATATTTAAACTTGTCCTTGGTATGTGACCTTGAGCAAGTTACTTGTTTTGTATTTCCATTTCTTTTTTCTTGTTTTTTTTTTTTTGAGACAGAGTCTGGCTGTGTCGCTCAGGCTGGAGTGCAGTGGCAGGATCTCAGCTCACTGCGACCTCCGCCTCTTGGGTTCAAGTGATCCTCCCACCTCAGCCTCCTGAGTAGCTGGGAGTAGCCTCCCAAGTAGCTGGTACAGGCACATGTTACCATGCCTGGCTAATTCTTTTGTATTTTTAGTAGAGACAAGGTTTCACCATGTTACCTAGGCTGGTCTCAAACTCCTGAGCTCAAGTGATCTGCCCACCTCATCGTGTTTCCATTTCCGAAGAAAAAAGGATTGTTGTAAGGATTAGAATGTGATAACATGTGTAAAGTACTTAATGTAATGTCTGCTCTAGCCTACAGTAAAGGCTAAATAACTGTTATCTAGTGCTGCTATTTATTTATGTATTTATTTTTGAGACAGAGTCTCGGTGTGCCGCCCAGGCTGGAGTGCAGTGGTGCGATCTTGGCTCACTGCAGCCTCCACCTCCCAGGTTCCAGCGATTCTCCTGCGTCAGCCCCCTGGGTAGCTGGGATTACAGGCTTCCGCCAGCACACCTGGCTAATTTTTGTATTTTTAGTAAAGACAGGGTTTTACCACGTTGGCCAGGCTGGTCTTGAACTCCTGACCTCAGGTGATTTAACCGCTTCGGATTCCCAGAGTGCTAGGATTACAGGTGTAAGCCACTGCGCCTGGCCCCCTAGTGCTGTTATTTTTATTCCACTAGCTAGAGCAAATCACTCTAAATATTTTGATATGTGGCTATATATATATATATATATACACACACACATATATCTTCTTTTTCATTTCTTTTTCTTATTTATTTATTTATTTATTTATTTATTTTAAAGTCAGGGTCCTTCTCTCTCTTCCAGGCTGGAGTACAGTGGTGCGATCGTAGCTAATTGCAGCCTCAACCTCCTGGGCTCAAGTGATCCTCCTTCCTCAGCCCCTAGAGTAGCTGGAACTACAGGTGCATACCACCACACCTGGCTAATTTTTTTTAAATGTATTTTGTAGAGACAGGGTCTTGCTATGTTGATCAGGCTGGTCTTGAATTCCCTGCCTCAAGCAGTCCTCCCACCTCAGCTTCCCAAAGTGCTGGGTTTATAGCCATGAGCCACCACACCTGGCCAATTAAATTATAGCTTCTGGCCAGGCACGGTGGTGCATGCCTGTAAACCCAGCACTTCGGGAGGCCGAGGCGGGAGGATTGCTTAAGCCTAGGAGTTCAAGACCAGCCCTGGCAACATAGCAAGACCCTGTCTCTACAAAAAAATAAAATTAGCTGGGTATGGTGGTGCACACCTGTAGTCCCAGCTACTCAGGAGGCTGAGATGGGAGGATTGCTTGACCCCGGGAGGTTGACACTCCAGTGAGCTGTGATCACACCACTGCAGTCCAGCCTGGATATCAGAGTAAGACCCTGTCTCTAAAAAAAAAAATGTAGTTTCCACACCCTCAACCCCCAACTACCACCTCAAATGGTTATACCATGGAGAATGTACTTTCTAGCTAGGGAATATTCCCAGAGCCCCTCTCTGATACCCTGGGAGCAATTTTAGGGGTTTTGGCATATAAAAAAGAATGCCAGGGTTTGAGAGTGACTCTGTATTTACCTTTCAGGGAGCCAGGTGTGGGGAGGACAGCCAGTGTATCCCCAGGAAACTGATGATGCCTGCGTCTTCCCTGATGGTGGACCTTGCCCATCTGGCCCTTGGTTTCAGAAGAGAAGCTTTGTTTATGTCTGGAAGACCTGGGGTGAGGGACTCCCTTCTCAGCCTGTCATCCACACTTGTGTTTACTTCTTTCTACCTGATCGCCTTTCTTTTGGCCGCCCCTTCCATCTTAACTTCTGTGATTTTCTCTAATCTTCATTTTCCTCTTGGATCTTTTCTCTTTCATAGCACTTAGCCCCCTTCAACTCTATCATAATTCTTTCTGGCAGCTCTTCCTCAATTGTAGTCCTACCCCATGGAATGCCTCATTAGGACCTCTTCCCTGTCCCCCCATATCACAGCCTTCCAAACACCCTCAGAAGTAATCATACCTCCTGACCTCCCATCTCCAGTGCCCTGTTTCTAAGCCTGTTCCTCAGTCCCCTTTGACCAGTAATCTCTTCTTCCTTGCTTTTCATACCAAAAACTTCAGGCCAATACTGGCAAGTTCTTGGGGGCCCAGTGTCTGGGCTGAGCATTGGGACAGGCAGGGCAATGCTGGGCACACACACCATGGAAGTGACTGTCTACCATCGCCGGGGATCCCAGAGCTATGTGCCTCTTGCTCATTCCAGCTCAGCCTTCACCATTACTGGTAAGGGTTTAGGAAGGGGCAAGGCCAGTCATAGGGCAAGAGAAGGCAGGGAGGCTTGGATGGACTGGAAAGGGGAAAGGTGAAATGCTGTGCAAACTTAAAGTAGAAGGGCCAGGAAGACCAAGGCAGAGAAATGTGAGGCTTAGTGCCAGTGAAGGGCCAGCCAGTCAGCTTGGGGTTGGAAGGCGTGGCTGTGAAAGGAGAAGCTGTGGCTCAGGCCTGGTTCTCACCTTTTCTGGCTCCAATCCCAGACCAGGTGCCTTTCTCTGTGAGCGTGTCCCAGCTGCGGGCCTTGGATGGAGGGAACAAGCACTTCCTGAGAAATCAGCCTCTGACCTTTGCCCTCCAGCTCCATGACCCCAGTGGCTATTTGGCTGAAGCTGACCTCTCCTACACCTGGGACTTTGGAGACAGTAGTGGAACCCTGATCTCTCGGGCAATTGTGGTCACTCATACTTACCTGGAGCCTGGCCCAGTCACTGCCCAGGTGGTCCTGCAGGCTGCCATTCCTCTTACCTCCTGTGGCTCCTCCCCAGTTCCAGGCACCACGGATGGGCACAGGCCAACTGCAGAGGCCCCTAACACCACAGCTGGCCAAGTGCCTACTACAGAAGTCATGGGTACTACACCTGGTCAGATGTCAACTGCAGAGCCCTCTGGAACCACATCTGTGCAGGTGCCAACCACTGAAGTCATAAGCACTACACCTGTGCAGATGCCAACTGCAGAGAGCACAGGTACGACACCTGAGAAGGTGCCAGTTTCAGAGGTCATGGGTACCACACTGGCAGAGATGTCAACTCCAGAGGCTATAGATATGACACCTGCAGAGGTATCAATTGTAGTGCCTTCTGGAACCACAGCTGCACAGGTAACAACTACAGAGTGGGTGGAGACCACAGCTGGAGAGCTACCTACATCTGAGCCTGAGGGTCCAGATGCCAGCTCAATCATGTCTACGGAAAGTATTACAGGTAAGAGTATCAGGGCGAATGAGGTTCGTGGAGGTGGGGTACCCTACTCTACTCTGTAAGTCTTACCCGGGACTCAGATGTTACCCAATCCTTTGCTTAGCACTGTAGTCCCTTCAGAGCTCTCACTGGCCTGGCTATAAAGCCCTCCAGTCTCTCTTACTGACATGGAATAGGTCTGGAGTTCAGGAAACCAAGGTCTTCCCCTAGGCCATGAGGGAAGAGCTTGTTGCTTTCTCTACTGCTGAGAACGGTTGGCGAGACCAGGGAACAGACTGTGATCATTTACATAATATTTATAGCTCATTTTCTGTTCAAGCATAAATGCACGAAAATCCTTCCCAGATTCCGAGATCCTGATCCTTCCATTTCCCAACCCTGGATTCCCATCCCAAAGCAAAAAGGGAGGAATGAAACAGTGATGCTTAAATGAGTTAATACATGTTGAATGTCTAGCCTAGGACCTGGCATATTGTGGGGTGTGATAAACATTTGAGGATTTTTTAAAACTCCAGTGCCACCCCTAACTCTGGAGGAGTCATTTTCTTCTTCTGGGCCTCAGTTTCCTTATCTATAGAATAAGGTTTCCCAGGTCTTATCTGATTCCAAGCCTGTGACTCCAGAATCCAGTAACTCTGGTTCAACCTGAAAAAATGCCTGCTTGGCCTCTGCCTCCAGATGAGTCATCTGTCTCTTGATCTTGCCTCCTTGATCCTCTCCTGCCAGGTTCCCTGGGCCCCCTGCTGGATAGTACGGCCACCTTAAGGCTGGTGAAGAGACAAGTCCCCCTGGATTGTGTTCTGTATCGATATGGTTCCTTTTCCGTCACCCTGGACATCGTCCGTGAGTCTTGCCTACTTTGGGGGCTGATGGAGGCAGCTGTGTGCTGCCCAGGGCTGGTCAGTGGAAGCACACCTTGGGAGGAATTACTCACCTAGATGGGAGGAATTACTCACCTAGATAGGAAGAATACCCAAATGCCAGAGTCCTCATTTGAAAGCACAGGGATGGGATTGGTGGAGCAGCCCTGGGGCTTTCCTGTCTCTGGGCTTTTGGGGAGGCCAGGTAGAGGAATCCTAACTTGATAATCTTGCAACTCTGCAGAGGGTATTGAAAGTGCCGAGATCCTGCAGGCTGTGCCATCCAGTGAGGGGGATGCATTTGAGCTGACTGTGTCCTGCCAAGGCGGGTGAGTGTCTCACTAGTGTGCTGGTAACTCTTGGGTTGACTGTTTCTCTGCTCTCTGGCATTTAGTGTCCCTTCCCAGATCCCTTTATATATGCTGACACCTCTTCCAGGCTGCCCAAGGAAGCCTGCATGGAGATCTCATCGCCAGGGTGCCAGCCCCCTGCCCAGCGGGTGTGCCAGCCTGTGCTACCCAGCCCAGCCTGCCAGCTGGTTCTGCACCAGATACTGAAGGGTGGCTCAGGGACATACTGCCTCAATGTGTCTCTGGCTGATGCCAGCAGCTTGGCAGTGGTCAGCACCCAGCTTATCATGCCTGGTAGGTCCTTGGACAAGAGCTAAGATGAGGAAGGGAGTGGACAGAAGGCAGCTGGCAAAGAGCAGACACTGAGTGAAGCAGTGCCTGG
This sequence comes from Symphalangus syndactylus, assembly GCF_028878055.3. Lineage (NCBI taxonomy): Eukaryota > Metazoa > Chordata > Mammalia > Primates > Hylobatidae > Symphalangus > Symphalangus syndactylus. The sequence continues at coordinate 33,859,538 of NC_072439.2, forward strand.
GATTCTTCTCACAGGTCAAGAAGCAGGCCTTGGGCAGGCTCCGCTGTTCGTGGGCATCTTGCTGGTGTTGATGGCTGTGGTCCTTGCATCTCTGATATATAGGTAAGGGCCTCATCACACAGCTCAGACCCCCTTATCCCTTATTATCACTACTCACTCTTCCTCAAGGGGAGAAGAAACCACCTCTCCCTTTGAGGAAGCATGGTGTCCAGGAAAGAGCCCAGGCTTGTAAGTTAGACAGACTTGGGCTGCAGTCTTGCCTGTGGAACCTGGGGGAAGTAGCTTAACCTGTCTAAGCCTCTGAAAAGTAGGTAAACTAATACTTGCCCTGTGGGGCTATTGTAAAGATTAGAAACAATGAGTAAAGCACCTGGCTCTGAAGCAAGAGTGCAATAATTGATATTAATGACTGTTGTTAATAATATGAAGAGTGGGGGCAGTTTGGGTAAACTGAATTTTCTTTTCTTTTTTTTTTTTTGAGGCAGAGTTTCACCCTTTTTGCTCAGGCTGGAGTATAGTGGCATAATCTTGGCTCACTGCAACCTCCACCTTCCAGTTTCAAGTGATTCTCCTGCTTCAGCTTCCCGAGTAGCTGGGATTTCAGGTGCCCGCCACCACACCTGGCTAATTTTTGTATTTTTAGTAAAGACAGGGTTTCACCATGTTGGCCAGGCTGGTCTCAAACTCCTGACCTCGTGATCTGCCCTCCTTGGCCTCCCAAAGTGCTGGGATTACAGGCGTGAGCCACCGTGCCTGGCCTGGGGTGAACTGAGTTTTCTACCTGCAAGAAGGGCAGATCCCCCAGGCCTGGGGTGGCATGGTCCTCAGGCAGGAAAGCTTACGGGGTGAGGGAGGAATGGACAGAGGTTACCACAGAAATAAGAGAGGGTAAACCCTGGAGGTGAGGAGAAGGGGAGGAAGCTAGGATTAAGGCTAAGCAGACTGGGATATGGGTGTGTTCCCTTCTTTGGAGAAGCACAGACAAGCTACCTTTGTCCATTGCTAACCAGTTTACCCCTTCTCCCAATATCAGGCGCAGACTTATGAAGCAAGACTTCTCCGTTCCCCAGCTGCCACATAGCAGCAGTCACTGGCTGCGTCTGCCCCGCATCTTCCGCTCTTGCCCCATTGGTGAAAACAGCCCACTCCTCAGTGGGCAGCAGGTCTGAGTATTCTCATATGATGCTGTGATTTTCCTGGAGTTGACAGAAACACCTATATTTCCCCCAGTCTTCCCTGGGAGACTACTATTAACTGAAATAAATACTCAGAGCCTGATGCTGGTTTTTCTGTTGCTTCTTGGGAGAATCTATGTCTTTTTTTTTTTTTTTTTTTGAGACGGAGTCTCGCTCTGTTGCCCAGGCTGGAGTGCAGTGGTGCAATCTCAGCTCACTGTAAGCTCCGCCTCCTGGGTTCACGCCATTCTCCTGCCTCAGCCTCTCCGAGTAGCTGGGACTACAGGCACCCGCCACTACGCCTGGCTAATTTTTTTGTATTTTTAGTAGAGACGGGGTTTCACCGTGGTCTCGATCTCCTGACCTCGTGATCCGCCCACCTCGGCCTCCCAAAGTGCTGGGATTACAAGCGTGAGCCACCGCACCCGGCCGGGAGAATCTGTGTCATTTAAGGAGTTAAGGTATAAAAGAAGGAAGTGTACCACTTACTTAGCAGATCCCAAAGGGGAAACACAAGTCATTTTATTCAGATGAGGCACTTTCAATGTATGTGTTTTGGGGTGTGTGTATGTGTGTGCGCATGGGGAACAGTGAGGTGGTGCAGGATAATAAATACTGTGAGGGTGAAGGAACACTCCCCCAAGCTGGCAGGAGTATGTGGCAGCAATGTACAGCGCCTCAGGAGTAGAGTCCAGGGACAGGGAGGTGGGTTCAAGGCTGGCTTGGAGGCCAAGGGTGTCCCCCCTTAGCTCAAGAAGCCAAAGAAATTGGTGGAGCGGGGGGGTGGGCCCATGAGCATGGGCATCTGGTTCTTGTGGGTGATCTTGATCTGGAAGGGAAGGGAGCACATTCAGAGGCAGGATCTGATGCTTTGGGGCTGTGGCTTCAGAGATTTGGAGGGAAATCTGTGGGGTTTGGGGTGGGTTGCTAGGTTCCTGGAGAGGCCATGATAGGGAAACCAGGGGCTGAGAAATCAGGGTTTAGGATGAATGATGTGCAGGGGAAGTTCAGGCATCAGAAGGATGTAAAGAAGCTGTGGAATGGGGATTTACGATCCATGAAGCCCAACGGTTTAGTTTTTGGCTGGGATCATCAATACTCACTGTACACGGCGTCTGCATCCAGGGTTCTCCATCAATTTGCATGGGAAGGGTTTTTGTGGTGCTATAGGAGGCCAAGGAACATTAGTGATTTCCTTACCAATCGAATACCAAAACTCTGCTTCTCAGGTTGGCTTTGAGACTTTTGTTACTGAGGGAGATCTAGTAAAGCCCCTCCCCACCATTCCCATGACCCTTCTGCTGCCCCAGCCCCACACCTTCCCTCAGGGACCCTAGTGGAGTCTTCCTTACTGGAAGGTGATCTCAGAGCACTTGGCCAGCCGACGGCCAGCATTCTTGAGCTTGGTATAGATTTGGCCCATCTCAATTGCACCCTCCAATCCGACCACTTCCAGTCTCTTGTCACTTAGGTCTGGGGATGAAGCAGGGAGTTAAGTTTTACATAAACAGGATATCCCCATAGGGAGTCACACTTTCCCTTGGTCCTGCCCACTCAGCTCCCAAGGCTGCTCCTCTCACCTGGTACACAGGTTTTCAGGATATCAGGGTCGGTGATGACTTTAGCTGTAGCACCTAAGGCCTGGTTGATCCCATAGATATCCCCATGGGGTCTCCTGGTATCACCCCAGAGGTTGGAGCCACCATGCATGCTAGGGATGTTTAGCACTGCGATGCCTTCTAGGGACAGGTTGCTCAGATCCAGCGGTTTCCCACAGATCTGAGAGGAGGGGGCACAGTCCCAGTTAGGGAGGGTACAGATCCTCACCTCATGGCATGATCACAGATGTGATCGCTCCCTCCACCAGATGACAAACTGGAGAGGGCAGGATTTGGAGGTATGCAAGGGATGGAAATAGGGACTAGTGTATCTTGAGGACTTGGAGAATTGGGGTAGGAGAGCTGGGAGGTCAAAGAAGCATAGGTTCAAGAATATGGGAAGTTCCTAAGGGTGCCATGGAGGGAGAAACTTGGCTATTAAGAAGCTGAAAAGGATGTAGGGTTGAGTCTTATTACACACACCTCAACTGTCAAAGACTCCTCCAGCCTTTTGCATGTTGAGAAGATGGATTCAGATGTGGCAAATTCGAAGTACCATAGCTTGTTCTTCATTCTGTGTCAGCCCCAACACAAGGCCCAGTAGGAAGGGACAGGTTACACAGTGCTGGCAGGGGTGGTAAGTGACAGGGAAGGGCATCAACCTCCTAACTTTAGTCCCATGGGAAACAAGGGTGGCTTTGGTTGGGGGATCTCCTAGAGGTGCCACTGCTTTTCTGAGCAATCTGAGTCAAACTTGGTCAAAACCTGGCTCCTGACACTGTGTATGCCCACACCACCCCCTCCTTTCCCTAACCTGCTGTTGAACTTCTCCGGATATTTCTCTCGCATGATGTGGAATCGATGAGCAATAGAGGCATCCTGGAGAGTTCAGGACATGAAGGTCAGTACAGAGCTCAATCTCTCCCTCCCAGTCTCCCCTCTCTCCCAAGTCCCCATGCTGCTCCCCATAGCATGTCCCAAGATCTTCCCTTGCAACTCACAGCACTGTACTGCACTCCCAATTTCCCTGTGTCACAGGTCACTTAACCTCCCCCTCCTTTTCTGCTCTCCTCCAGCTTCTGACTGCTTGGCCCCCGCTTTCTCCCTTCTCCCCAGGCCCCATTCCACTGACCACACCAATAGAGAAGTAGTTATTGATGATTTGAAAGGGGACTGGGTCACTTTTTTCTTCAGTTTGTTGAGGTATCACCTCCACAGACCATCGATCCATATGTACCACTTTACTCATCTCTAAATCCTTGAGGATCTTTGCCAGATTCTGTCCTTCATACCCTAGGAGTGGAGAAGACAGGTTAGCACTGAGCTCTGGGTCCCAGAGAGGCCTCTTCTCAGCTCCCAATTCCACAAATTCCCGGGGGCCTTCTGCCCTGTTTCTGCAAAGCCTCCCAGCCTTAGCCAGTGACAGGGCAGCGTGCATGGTCACAGCTCCCATGGACCTTTCCTCCATGCTGTGTGGAGGGTGAATGTTTTTAATGTGTGTGGATATGTAAAGATGGTGCCAACAGTCATCTGGAAGGTTGGAGAGAATAGCCAGGAGAATGCTGAAAAAGATGGGTGACAAATGGGGATAATCCTCTCTCACCCTCGACCCCTGATGCTTTCACTCCCCATTCAGACAGACCACAGTATAAAGCAACCATGTGTAAACAGTGTTATACAGGCAGAGTGAATGGAATAAAAGGTTCAATAGTAAAGAACAGAGAGCCCCCAAATAGACTCAAGTATATATAGAAATTTAGTATGTGATGTCATTTCAAATAAATGGGGAAAAGATAGATTATTCAATAAATCGTGCTGGGGAAAGGGAGGAGCAGCATGAAAAACTACCTACTGGGTTCAATGCTCGCTACCTGCATGACGTGGCCATCCATACCCCAAACCTCCCAAAGTGCTGGGATTACAGGCCACTGCGCCTGGCCAGAATTTGTACTAGAAGAAAACATTAGTAAATGTTTTTATAATCTTTGAACGGATACAAAACTAGAAGCCCCCCAAAAAAGATAGATAAATATAATTATATTAAAATTTAAAACTAGACGGACATGGTAGCCCCTATAATCCCAGCTACATGGCAGGAGGATTGCTCAAACCCAGGAGTTCGAGACCAGCCTGGCCAACATAGTGAGACCCCATCTCAAAAAACAAACAAGGCCAGGTGCAGTGGCTCACTCCTGTAGTCCCAGCACTTTCGGAGGCTGAAGCAGGTAATCCCTTGAGGCCAGGAGTTTGAGACCAGCCTGGACAACATGGAAAACCTCATCTCTATAAAAAATATAAAAATTAGCCAGGTGTCGGTGACTCATGCCTGTAATCCCAGCACTTTGGGAGGCAGAGGCATGCGGATCACGAGGTCAGGAGATTGAGACCATCCTGGCTAACATGGTGAAACCCTGACTCTACTAAAAATACAAAAAATTAGCCAGGCGTGGTGGTGGGCACCTGTAGTCCCAGCTACTCGGGAGGCTGAGGCAGGAGAATGGCATGAACCCAGGAGGTGGAGCTTTCAGTGAGCCGAGATCGCGCCACTGCACTCCAGCCTGGGTGACAGAGCAAGACTCCTTCTCAAAAATAAATAAATAAATAAATAAAATAAAAATTAGCCAGGTGTAGGCCGGGCGCGATGGCTGACGCCTGTAATCCCAGCATTTTGGGAGGCCGAGGCGGGCAGATCACAGGTCAGGAGTTTCAGACCAGCCTGGCCAACATGGTGAAACCCCATCTTTGCGCCGGGCGCGGTGGCTCACGCTTGTAATCCCAGCACTTTGGGAGGCCGAGGCGGGCGGATCATGAGGTCAGGAGATCGAGACCACGGTGAAACCCCGTCACTACTAAAAATACAAAAAAATTAGCCGGGCGTGGTGGCGGGCGCCTGTAGTCCCAGCTACTCGGAGAGGCTGAGGCAGGAGAATGGCGTGAACCCGAGAGGCGGAGCTTGCAGTGAGCCGAGACTGCGCCACTGCACTCCAGCCTGGGCGACAGAGCAAGACTCCGTCTCAAAAAAAAAAAAAAAAAGAAACCCCATCTTTACTAAAAATACAAAAAATTAGCAAGGCATGGTGGCAGACACCTGTAATCCCAGCTACTTGGGAGGGTGAGGCAGGAGAATCGCTTGAACTCAGGAGGCGGAGGTTGCAGTGAGCCGAGATTGTGCCACTGCACTCCAGCCTGGGCAACAAGAGTGAAACTCTCGTCTCAAAAAAAAAAAAAAAAAAAAAAATTAGCCAGGTGTGGTGGCATGTGACTGTAGTCCAGGCTACTCTGAGGTGAGAGGATTTCATGATCCTAGGAGTTCGAGGCTGTGGTGAGCTGTGAGCTCACCACTGTACTCCAGCATGGGCAGCAAAGCAAGACTATCTCAAAACAAAGAAAGAAACAAAAAACAAAAAAGGAAAAATGCGCAAATAATACAAACAAGCCTATGATAGAAGAAAAAATACGAATGGCCAATATGCATATGAAACGTGCTCAGTATTACTAACAATTTCAAGAACCATAATTAAAACAATTAGCTACCTTTTGTTGCCTATCAGGTTGGCAAAGTATAATGAGATTCAGAAAACCAAGTGCTAATGAGTTTATGAATAAATTGGCATTCTCATTTGCTGTTAGCTACGGCATGACTTGATAAGTCATTTTTGGAAAGCATTTTGGCAACTATTATCAAAATGTTATCAAATTTTATCAAAACATATTTTTCGCTGGGTGCCATGACTCATGCCTGTAATCCCAGCACTTTGGGAGGCCGAGGTGGGCAAATCACCTAAGGTCAGGAGTTCGAGATCAACCTGGCCAACATGGTGAAACCCTGTCTCTGCTAAAAATACAAAAATTAGCTGGGCATGGTGGTGGGCGCCTGTAATCCCAGCTACTCAGGAGGCTGAGACAGGGAGAATCGCTTGAAGCCAGGAGGCAGAGGTTGCAGGGAGCTGAGATCACGCCACTGTACTCCAGCCTGGGTGACAGAGTGAGACTCCGTCTCAAAAAAAAAAAAGTTGTCTGTTTATGCGTATGTGTGTGTGTGTGTGTGTGTGTGTGCATGCGTAAAAACAGAAAAATGACTGTAAATAGGAAACAATGTTTATCTCTGAGGAGGTACATGGAGTTTTGTGGGGAGTCTTTAAATCTTTATGGTGACAATGTACTGATGACTTATTTATGTACTTTTTTTTTTTTTTTTTGAGACGGAGTCCGGCTCTGTTGCCCAGATTGTTGGCACGATCTCGTCTCACTGCAACCTCCGCCTCCCAGGTTCAAGCTATACTCCTGCTCAGCCTCCCAAGTAGCTGGGATTACAGGCGTATGCCACCACGCCCAGCCAATTTTTTGTATTTTTAGTAGAGACAGGGTTTCATCATGTTAGCCAGGATGGTCTTGATCTCCTGACCTCATGATCCGCCCAGCCAATTTTTTGTATTTTTAGTAGAGACAGGGTTTCATCATGTTAGCCAGGATGGTCTTGATCTCCTGACCTCATGATCCGCCCACCTTGGCCTCCCAAAGTGCTGGGATTACAGGCGTGAGCCACTGCGCCCAGCCCATTTGTGTAATTTTTCTTTTTTTCTTTTGAGACAGGATCTTGTTCTCTTGCCCAAGCTGGAGTGCACTGGCTCACTGCAGCCTCAACCTGCCAGGCTCAAGCTATCCTCCTGCCTCAGCCTCCTGAGTATCTGGAACCACAAGTGTGTGCCACCATGCCTGGCTAATTATTTTACTTTTCATAGAGACGAGGTCTCACTATGTAGCCCAGGATGGTCTCAAACTCCTGGGCTCAAGCGATCTTCCAGCCTTGGCCTCCCAAAGTGCTGGGATTACAGGTGTGAGCCACCATGTTCGGCTATTTGAATAGTTTTTTTAAAAAGAAAATACCCTTTTTTTTTTTTCGAGATGGAGTCTAGCTCTGTCGTCCAGGCTGGAGTGCAGTGGCGTGATCTCGGCTCACTGCAACCTCCGCCTCCTGGGTTCAAGCGATTCTCCTGCCTCAGCCTACTGAGTAGCTGGGATTACAGGTGCCTGCCACCATACCCAGCTGATTTTTGTATTTTTAGTAGAGATGAGGTTTCACCATCTTGGCCAGGCTGGTCTTGAAGTCCTGACCTCATGATCCACCCGCCTTGGCCTCCCAAAGTGCTGGGATTACAGGCATGAGCCACCATGTCCAACATGAACATTTTACTATTAATAGTTATTTTCGGCTGGGTGTGGTGGCTCACACTTGTAATCCCAGCACTTTGGGAGGCCCAGGTGGGAGGATCACCTGAGGTCAAAAGTTCGAGATCAGCCTGGCCAACATGGTGAAGCCTCATCTCTACTGAAAATACAAAAAATTAGCCAGGCGTGGTGGCGCATGCCTTTAGTCCCAGCTACTTGGGAGGCTGAGGCATGAGAATCGCTTGAACCCAGGAGGTGGAGGTTGCAGTGAGCCGAGATTGTACTATTGCACTCCAGCCTGGGTAAGAAGAGCGGAACTCCATCTCAAAAAAATAAATAAAATAAAATAAAAATGTTCATATTCTCTCTGAGTCAGCAATTCTACTTCTAGAAATCTCTCCTAGAGAAATGTTCATATCTGTGCGCAGAGATAGATGTATGAGTGTTCACTGCACCACGGTTTGTAAGATTAAAAAACTGAATGCTACCCTAATGTCCACCAATAGGGAACTGTTTATAAATGATTACACATTCACACAACGGAACTCTATTCAGTGCTAAAATGGATGAGGCAAGGCCGGGCGCGGTGGCTCACGCTTGTAATCCCAGCACTTTGGGAGGCCGAGGCGGGCGGATCACGAGGTCAGGAGATCGAGACCACAGTGAAACCCCGTCTCTACTAAAAAATACAAAAAAAAATTAGCCGGGCGTGGTGGCGGGCGCCTGTAGTCCCAGCTACTCAGAGAGGCTGAGGCAGGAGAATGGCGTTAACCCGGGAGGCGGAGCTTGCAGTGAGCCGAGATTGCGCCACTGCACTCCAGCCTGGGCGACAGAGCGAGACTCCGCCTCAAAAAAAAAAAATGGATGAGGCAAACCTGACTGTATAGAAATATAATGATAACCAATATGAACTGTTAAGTTAGAAAAAGAAGAAAAACATCTATAAAATGATCTCATTGTTTAAATATATGTTAGTTTGTGTCTAGGAAGTAAAACATGGAGGAACAGCCCCCAAAACTGTAGGGCATAGATTATAGGGAGCTTTCACTTTCTTGGCACATATATATGAAATGTTTGAGTTATTTTTTACCACCAGCATATATTATAATTGTAGTCAGGGAAGAAAAAAGGTTTTAAAAATGTCTTCACAGCTGGGTGCAGTAGCTTACATCTGTAATACCCAGCACTTTGGGAGGCCAAGGCAGGTGGATCACCTGAGGTCAGGAGTTCGAGACCAGCCTGAACAACATGGAGAAACCCCAACTCTACTAAAAATACAAAATTAGCTGGGCGTGGTGGCACATGCCTGTAATTCCAGCTACTTGGGAGGCTGATGCAGGAGAATCGATTGAACCCGGGAGGTGGAGGTTGCAATGAGCCGAGATTGCACCATTGCACTCCGTCCCGGGCAACAAGAGCAAAACTCTGTCTCAAAAAAAAAAAAAGAAAGAAAGAAAAGAAAAAGAAAAAGAAAAAAAGTTTCCACTTTCTCACATTCTATTGAGGGTTCAATCCACTGTAATTTACCTTTTGCCCATCCCACCCTGCTGAAACTTTTTTGGCAAAGATTGCCAATGACTCCTGCCAACAGTGTATCTTTCGTTTTCATTTTAACTCTTGAAAGTCTTCACTTAACCTCTGAAACATCACTCTCTTGGTTACAGAGGGACTTTCCTTTGACTTTCCTTTCTCTTTGACTACTCCTTTTTAGTCTTTGTGGTAGGCAGAATACTAGCTTCTCAAAGAGGTCCACATCTTAATCTCAAGAAACTGAATATTGCTGGGTGAGGTGGCTCACGCCTGTAATCCCAGCATTTTGGGAGGCCGAGGTGGGTGGATCACCTGAGGTCAGGAGTTTGACAACAGCCTGGCCAACATGGCAAAACCCGTCTCTACTAAAAATACAAAAATTAGCCAGTTGTGATGGCGCACGCCTGTAATCTCAGCTACTCAGAAGGCTGAGGCCGGAGAATCACTTGAACCTGGGAGGCAGAGGTTGCAGTGAGCTGAGATTGCGCCACTGCACTCCAGCCTGTGCGATGGAGTGAGACTCCGTCTCCAAAAACAACAACAACAATAACAACAACAACAAAAGAAAATCAGCCAGGCGTTGTGGCACATGCCTGTAACCCCAGCTACTAGGGAGGCTGAGGCAGGAGAATCGCTTGAACCTGGGAGGCAGAGGTGGTATTGAGCCCAGACCGTGCCATTGCACTCCAGCCTGGGCAACAAGAGCAAAACTCCCTCTCAAAAAAAAAAAAAAAAAAAGAAGAAGAAGAAAGAAAAAAAGAAACTGTGAATATGTTACCCTACATGGAAAAAGAGACTCTGCAGATACATTTAAATTGAGGATTTCAGGTCAGGCACGGTGGCTCACGCCTGTAATCCCAGCACTTTGGGAGGCTGAGGCAGGCGGTTCACTTGAGGTCAGGAGTTCAAGACCAGCATGGGCAGCATGGTGAAACCTGTCTCTACTAAAAATACAAAAATTAGCCGGCATGTTGGCACAGGCTTGTAATCCCAGCTACCTGGGAGACTGAGACATGAGAATCGCTTGAGCCAGGGAGGCAGAGGTTGCGATGAGCCGAGATTGTGCCACTGCACTACAGCCTGGGCAACAGAGGGAGACTCTGTCTTTAAAAAAAAAAAAAAAAAATGAGGCTTTTGAGATGGGAGATCATACTGGATTATCTGGGTGGTACCAATGTAATCACAGGGGTCCTTATAAGTGAAAGAGGAAGGCAGGAGAAAAGAGTTGTAAAAGGAGATGTGACCGTGGAAGCAAGGGTTGGAGTGATAAGATCGCTGGTTGGAAGGGGGACCTTGAGCCAAGGAATGCAGACAGCCTGTAGAAACTAGAAAAAGCAAAGGATTCTTCCCTAGAGCCTCTAGAAAAGAACTCGGCCCTGCCAACACCTTGATTTTAGCCTAGTGAGACCCATTTTGGACTTCTCTCATCCAGAACTGTAAGATAATAAATTTGTGTTGCTTTAAGCCACTGTTTGTGGTAACTGGTGACAGCAGCAATGGGACACTAATGCAGAGTCCTTTAATAACTCCTCTTCCTCTGCTCAACTGTTAAATAGGGTGTTTACCAGGATCTTGCTGTCCTTGTTCACCTTCTCTTACCTCCTTCTCTGGGTAATCTCAGCTACTCTCAGAATGTCAATTACCACCTAGGAGCAGATGACTCTCAAACATGTATCTCCTAAAATATTTGACTTCTCTCCTAAATTCCTGACATGTATTTCTAACCACCCACCACAACATCTCTACCTGCCCCAAACTGAATTTTTCTTCCTTAAACTGGTCTTCCTCATATATTCCCTGTCTTAATAAATGCCACCCCAAGGTTGGGCGTGGTGGCTCACACATATAATCTCAGCACTTTGGGAGGCAGAGGCGGGCGGATCACCTGAGGTCAGGAGTTCGAGACCAGCCTGGCCAGCATAGTGAAATCTCGTCTCCACTTAAAATACAAAAATTAGCTGGATGTGGTGGTGGACGCCTGCAATCCCAGCTACTCGGGAGGCTAAGGCAGGAGAATCGCCGGAACCTGGGAGGTAGAGGTTGCAGTGAGCTGAGATCGTGCCACTGCACTCCAGTCTAGGCAACAGAGTGAGACTCTGTCTCAAAAAGATAAATAAAAATAGATAAATGAATAAATGAATAAATAAATGCCACCCCCATCTGCTGAGTCCACAAACCTAGGAAATGTCCTAGACTTGTCTCTACTTCCTTCTCCACAACCTATCAGTTATCCAGAGCTGTGGCTTCTACCTCATTAACTCCACTGCTGCTGCCTTGGCTTCTGTGTTCATCATCTCTTGTCTGGACTACTGCAAACAGGTAATTTCCTATTCTGTCTCCTTCCTACAATCCATCTTCCACAGAGCTCCCATAGTGATACTCCTTTCAATCCCCCCTCTTCAAACCTTATGATTTTTTCAGTGTCAACATGTTTTCCATTTTATTTTTCAATTTAAAGTCTCACACTGTTGTCCAGGCTGGAGTGCAGTGGTGCAATCATGGCTCACTACAGTCTCGATCTTTCAGCTGAAGCAATTCTCCCGCCTCAGCCTCAGCTGGGACTATAGGCATGTGCCACCATGCCTGGCTATTTATTTGTGTGTTTGCTTATTTATTTTTAGAGATGAGATCTCACTGTGTCACCCAGGATTGAGTGCAGTGGCCCAATCATAGCTCATTGCAGCCTGAAACTCCTGGGCTCAAGGAATCCTCCAGCCTCCACCTCCTGAGTTGTTGGGACTACAGGTGCGTGCCACCATGCCCAGCTAATTTTTAAAAAAATATTTTGTAGAGACTTGGTCTCACTTTGTTGTCCAGGCTGGTCTCCAGCTCCTGGCTTAAAGCGATCTTCTCACCTTGGCCTCCCAAAGTGTTGGGATTATAGGAATGAGCCACAGTGCCCAGCCCAACATACATTTTCATTAGTGCTATATTTATATCCTTACTGTCATGATTCAGGTTGAGTTAGCAGAAAACTGCAATGTTTTCTGCTAACTTGTTTGCTTGTTTATGCTAACTTGATTTTTGTTTGCAGAACACAGGGAAGACATAAAATATGTAATTTCAAAATGTCTAATATTATAAATGAAGAAGTCAGATGTTGAGGATCTGAAAACTGGTCAAAGAATTGGTTATATGTCTACATATAAAACTTAAGTTATAATGAGCACTCAGAGATATTTCTTCCTATTTGTTCTTCTAGTTACATCTTTTACTTACATCGAGTTCTCCCTCACTGCTGCTTGTTTGATTGGGTTAAAAAAAAAGAAAAAAAAAAAGTTTGCCCATAGTTCAGGGATTGCACACTCAAATACCTGAGTGGCTTGAATGGTAAAGTGGGTTGGGCATGGTGGCTCACACCTGTAATCCCAACACTTTGGGAAGCCTAGGTGGGCAGATCACTTGAGGTCAGGAGTTTGAGACCATCCTACCTCGTCTCTACTAAAAATACAAAAATTAGCAGGGCGTGATGGCACACACCTGTATTTCCAGCTACTCAGGAGGCTGAGACAGGAGAATCACTTGAACCTGGGAGGCAGAGGTTGCAGTGAGCTGAGATGGTACCACTGCACTCCAGCCTGGGCAACAGAGCGAGATTCCATCTCAAGAAAAAAAAAAAAAAAAAGAAAGGGAAAGTGAATAAGTGACTAGCAGGGAGCCAAGGGGATTATGACAAACTGAAGAATACATGTCCCACTTTGAAATAATCAAGTACAAAGAAATTGAAAACACTGCAAGGCAACTAATACAAAACAACACAAAATCATTACTGTGGGCTGTCAGCTTGCAATCTCTGGCAGGATAAAATTAAAAACTCCCTGGCACAGTATTCATAACCCTCCATAATCTGGACTCTGCTCAACTAGTCTTCCCTCTCCACATTTTCCACCTTGCACCCTATGTCCCAATCATGATGAATGACTTACAGTTCCCCCAATGCACCACCATGTTTTTTGGTGGCTCCTCTGGCCTTACACTACTTCCTCCACCTAGAATGCCTTCCGCTGCCCTTCGCAGATCTCTATTCCCTAAGATCTCCAGCAAGATCTTAGAGCTGGACTCTGAACCCAATAACCTCAACTCCAAGATTCCTCAAACACAATCTGCCCTACGCTGACCTCTTTACCTACCAATACCATCCTTCAAATTCTTTCTGTTTGGAAGGCATAAGAGATTAGAAATGGGAGAGCAGTTAGGAGACTATTGCAATACTCGGAAAGAAGTCATAGTGAATTAATTAATGACTACCTGGTTAATTGTTTGAATGAGTGAATGAGTCATGACCAAGCTCCCTGCTAGCTCCATCACTCAGCATCTGGCTTAGCTCTTATACAACCTTCCTTATTCACACATTGTTCCCAACCCCCATATTCCTTGATTCTCTGAGCCATAAGAGTTGGTTGGGAGAAACATAAAAATATTTACAGGAAAGGGGACTATCACTCTTGACCCTTCTAGGTTCAGAATGTGGTCCCTGCTTCTTCCAAAGCTCTCTTCTTTTTGGACATTCCACTTTTGTATCCACCTGTCTGTGCCCCTCTTCTTCCCCAATCCTTTCTATACCAGATGCCTAGTTTCGACTCTAAGTGCCTTTCCCTTCCTACACAACTCCCCCCAGCCTACAGCAAAACAATTTCTAACCACTTACCTCCTCCCCATCTTAGGCATCGAGCCAGATCATTTCCAGTACCCAGGGGCAACACAGCAACAGGAGGCAAAACCGGCAAGTTAGCTTTGTCTGCGGAGGCAGGTGAAGAGAAGGATGGAGTGAGTTAGCTCTGCAAGACTACAACCCCAATCCCTTCCCAGAGCCCCTCCCTGCACTGACCAATGGTTTCTAGAATCCAGCCTACTGTGCCGTCTCCACCACACACCAAAATCCGGCTATCAGGAACATCCTTGAATAATCGGAGCCTGAGACAAAGGGGAGAGAGAAGATGAAGAAGGATAACAGGACTCAGGCTACCCAAGTCCCGGGCAGGCAGATTGCTTCTTGTCTCTCATTCCGTAGGACCTTCCTCCTTTTTGTCAAAAGACTTGAGTTTCTATGAAGGTCACAGAAAAGAACAATGGGGGAAAGTTACAGCCACTCCTCAGTGGTTAGGGAAAAATAGGATCTTCATTCTTTGAGAGCAGGACAAAGATGGGCCAGAGAGCTCGGAGGATGGGATACCCAGTGACCCTAGGGAAGGAAATATTCTGAATTCTGGCCTCTAGGGGATCTCTAGCCCTCCTCTCCCAACCTGCACTCTTTCCTGCACTCTCCTGACATATACAGATACACAGACCCACGAAAACACTGTGAGACGGTCCCTAACCGGTGCTCACCCTATCTCAGGACCATCCTTTAGGAGGTTGAACACCTGTCGAGGGTTTAATATATACTGGAACTTCCAGAGCACCCTGTGTGTGGGAAAAAGAAAAGCTCATGGCAGGCGCAGGGGTTGGGGGTGATCTTCTGAACCTCACCCTCTTGGTGTGTTCCTCAAGGTATGCCCCTCCAGACACACACATCCCCTTCCACCTTCCAAGTGCTGCAGGCAGGCCCTCCCTCTCATCTTAGAAGACCCAATATATCTCTCCTCACCTCTGCCCCTGTTTCCCGCCACTCTTAGGATTGACAAAGACAAGAAGTGGGTGGGTGTTAGGAACAGGGTCAATCTGCATTGGGGGAAGAAAGTAAGGATAAAGAAAGCAGGATTTTGTCAGAGTTAAGGTGGGCCCTGGAGACAGGGGCAGAGGGCTGGCATTCCACCAAGATATTTCCCCCCTCCCTCCTGTTTCCCTCCCCTTCCCTCCCCTACCGTGGTGGAGTTTCTGGAGAGTGAGCATCAACCGCTCCCCACCAGGCTCTCCCACTTCATTCCCACCCATGAGGGCTCCAGCGAAAAACCGGCCCCCATCATGAAGCCCAAGACTCTCAGCCCTGTACCCGCAGAGCCTCAGAGGTGCTCAAATTTAAATCATCCATGGTCTTCTGGCTTGTTTTGCTATTTTTACGATCCGATCCAGAGGCCTGGGAGGGGAGGAAAGCAGAGGGAAGGAAAGCTGTATTGTGCATGAATCCCTAAATCGAGGAGTCTGACTTGAATCCTAAAAGTATGAGCTTTCTATTCTAAATGCCACTCTGTGCGTGTGGGAAATCGGGGAGGCACTCCTGTCCCCTCCCCGCTGCTGCCGAGGGTCTCACCAGGACACTGGGATAGATGGAAGATGGAGGCAGGATGTGATCCCGGAGCAGCCCACAGTCACACTCATGGCCCACCGCTTGCAGGCAGTCATCGTGGATCTGAAAGACGAGGTGGGCACAGAGAGATCACGAAGGGAACCCTGTCTCCTCTCAACCTGGCAGTCTGGGCTGGAAAGAGCCCTTGGGAGCAGGGGCAACTGTGGCTGTAAAGGAGGTGTGGCTGGGAGGCCCGTGGAGAGGGCAGCTCTGCGGGGCCCTAAGACGTACCCAGAAGGGATAGCTCCCAAACTGACCTCTAGGTGGCACCATACACAATGCAGCCCGGTCAGACTGTGGTAGATCCGGATCTTTTTCTGACAGCGGTCGCAGCGCCCGGACTCACAGCCCCCTCGCACCCACACATGTGATTGGACCTTGGGGAGAAAGGCAGTTCCTTGTCTGGGAGGGTCTGAGCAGGACTTAGGGGAGGGAGGGGCTGAGGGCAGCAATGAGCCAAGGGCCAGGGCCAGGGCCAGGGCCAGGATGTAGGTGATGTTGGGGGCGGAGGCTTGAGATCACTCACACCAATGTCCTTCCGAGACTTGGCATAGGTGCTGACTTCACAAGGCAGGGCTTTCATGGCACACTGGTCGTGAACAGTGTACTTACAGACTGAGGGAGAAGGAAGAAGTTGGGAGGCTTAGCTGAGCCTCTCCCCCTATTTCCTTCTTACCTGAGGGTGAGGCAGGATCAGATATGTGATCCCTTGCTTGAGGGTGTAACAGAATAAAAGTTTGGGGTGAGGTGCCCACCTCCAAAACCCACGCCTTTTCCTAACTCTTCCTCCTAAAAGATCAGCTGCTACCCCATGCCTGCCCCACACCATCCATGTGCCAGGCAGGAACTGAGCTGGATGATGCTTGGGAGGCCCAGGTCTAACAGCAACAGTAATCATAATAGATATTTTTTATTGCATCTTATAGTATGTGCATGCACCATCTGAAGCACTTTTGTTGCACCAACTTTTTTAATGCTCACAGTTACCTCATTTTCAGTTGAGGAAACTAAGGCTTAAAGAAGTGATGTGGCTTTCCCAAGGTCACATAACTAGTCCGTGGCAGAGCCCAGGATTCAAACCTAGGTCTTTCTAAGTTCACAGCGTCAAGCTCCCACAGATAGCTGGGCTGACCCTCTTCCCCTACCTCCCAGCTCCCATTACTCACGGTTACAGCTCAGTCCCTGTTTGCCAAGACCAATGCTTGACTCGCACAGGTTGCAGTAGATTGGTCTGGGGAACCTCTTGGGCCTCCACATGTGCTGTCCATCGTCCTTCAGAGTCTAGGAAGGCACAGTAGATGCTAGGGAGTGTCAAAGCCCTTACAGGGCCAATCCTGGCAAGCATAACCCAAGGCTGTCTTACTCATCCCCCAAAGTCTCTCCTACTCACCATCTCCAGACCCAGCAGCACTAGCAGTGGCACGGTGGTGGCCCCAGCCCGGACCCACTCAGCTTGAGAGACAGAGCCACTGCCATCATAGTCAATCTCTTTCATCATCTCTTGAAGAATCTGAGCACAGAGTGGAAAGGGACTTTCAGTATGAGTGGGTCTTCAGACCCAACACCTCTCCACTGCCTCTTAGGATATCCAGCCCAGCCATCCTAGCCAAGGGAACCAGGTTGCCTGTCAGAGATGAGGTAAGGCAGATGCAGGACTCACCAGGGAAGAAGATACAAGAAGGGACATGAAGGAAGAGCTGCCTTACCGGCCTCAGCTCAGACACATCCCAATCCAGGTATTCAGCCACTCGCATCATCTGTAGGATAATTTTGTCCACTTCCTGGAGCAAAAAGGGCAAGAGCCACAGCCACATCCCCTTTACTACCACCATCCAAACTCTTTTCCAGAAATCAGTGTTCCTGGCTTCCACCCCAGATTCACACCTCTCATTCTCAGGTACGTCTGCCAAGTAAATAAATGTGTTTGTATGTTTGTAAGGCAGACCCAATTCATGTCTCCAGCATTCTTTTTGAGGGCTCAAGAGCTTGGGACTTACTTTCAAATTTAGTCCTAGAGGACTCAACCTCTCCCCCCATCCTCTTCTGTTTCTTAAGACCCTGGAAGAGTTGGGGCAGGAGGGTGCAAACAAATTAACACATATTCCCTTGCCCAGCATACAGGGTCCCCAACTCACTGAGCTGTCCAGGATCCCATTTCTGTCCGTGTCGTACAGCTTGAAGGTGACTGTGGGATGTTTTAGGGGGGCCAGGGTCAGTTTGTGAGAGATACCCAAAGAATTCATACCAGAATATGGGGGAAACAAAGAGACAGGGAGAGAGCCTTTGGGTGAGAAGCCTAGAGCCTGGGATGGGACTGAGAGAGAGACAAAAAGGAAAGGAAAAGAGGCATGGATTCCACCCTCAGTGAATGTGTCAGGGGAGACAATACACAATCCATATCCCAAGGACATCCTAGGCCGCCTACATGGGAATGTACAAGACATGGGTACTGGGGTGACTATGGTGAAGGGCATTAGGTATAAATAGTCTGGGAGAACAGAGGAAATGGGCTCATTCTCTGGCCCCACCTTTGTCTAGACCTGTCAGCCTTTAGGAATCCTGAAGGAATAAGGGAAAGGAGGCTGGGAAACACCTCTCTCTCCCTTCACTGCCCCGCCACCTCACTTCAGAAGGGCAACTCACATTCTAACTTGTCTTCTGGCCGACCACCCTCCAGAAGGGAAAAGTAGCAGGAAACATCATTGAGACACACCATATCTGGTTACAAAAAAGCAGATCAGAAGTCAGGGCTCCCTCCACTTTGGCCCATGTTTTATTCTTTGTTTGTTCCACCACTCCCTTTTTTTACAAAAAAGATTTACTGATTTTTTAAGAGACAGGGTCTCGCTCTGTCACTGAGGCTGGAGTGCAGTGGCATGATTATCGCTCACTGCACCTTGAACTCCTGGCCTCAAGCAATCCTCCCACCTCAGCCTCCCAAAGTGCTGGGACTACAGGTATGAGCAACTGCCCTCAACTTACCTTTCCCCTTTACCTTTCCTCCCTTTAGCTCCTAGACCAGCCTGACTATTCTCCACCAATTTCCCCCCCAACCTGCACAACATGTGACTCAAGTCAATTCTCATCCCCAAATCCATACTAGTTTGATTTTTCTGCCAGAGGCTCAGCCCAGTCCTACCTGCTTGACCATACCTTTTGCCACATTTGTCTCATTTAAGCAGTGACCAGTCTCAAAGGATTGAAACAGTGCCAGGCTTAGGTGTCTGGGAACATTATCCAATTCCAGATAGATTTTCAGGAATTGCTGGAATCCCTCGTACCCAATGGCCTATAATGAGAGTGAGCATTATCCTGGGGAGTCTGCAAGGTCGGAGCTGGGGCTGAAGAATTGGGAGTAGTGGGGACAGGGATAATAAGTGCAGAGCTGAGAAGCATCTGAGGCAGGAGTATGGTTTCTTTGATTAAGTCCTGAGGTAATAGAATCTCTTGTTTTATCCTAAAGCAATAGTCGGAGTGACAATGGACACTAGGGTATCTCTGGAGGGGATAGTGAGGGGCAGGCCCAGCATAATTCCTGGAAGTTGGGGATCAAAAACAAAGATGGGAAGAGTTGATCAAGGAGAGGATTTCCCAGCTGCCACTCACATCTCCTTGGACATATTTAGCCATCTCGCCATCCTCAAAGAGCTTTAGGACATCACTGACCTTTTTGGTGGAGTCTAGGGTATAGAGAGAGTAAGAGAACAGCATTATTAGTCCAGCTGAGTTCTCCTGCCAGAGAAATCCAGCAGGAAAAAAGATTCAAATGAGATGAAGAAATTCCAAGAAGAAACACAGAAATACAGAGAGAAAAATATTTCAGATCCTCCAGAACAGTACCACTCTTTACTCCTCTTCTCTGAGAGCTGGAGCAAGCAGTCCAGGTATAGCGAAGGTGGGTAGAGAGCCGAGACCTTGCACAATGCAGCCGGGTTAGACTGTGGTAGATCCGGATCCTTTTCTGACATCTCCCCATCTCCCACTCCTCCCATTCCCAGTCATGGGCACATCTGAGCAGCACACTGCTCAAAGCCACTGAGGAAGCTGGGGGCCAGGGGGTGTAATGAGGAGGAGGAGGGATTCTCTGGGGCAGGGTCTCCAGAACTGAAGGCCTGACAGGAAGACTCACATTCCATGTATTTTTGCAGCTGGGCAAAATCACTGGGGCTTATTAGGCCCCTCTCCTTGGCCATCTGTCTGTTTTTCTCAAGGATGGCCAGAAAGGCAGCTTCGTAGTAGTACTTCCGTTGCTTGGACCTCTTCAGAGGGTAGGCCTGGGGAAAAGTGACAGAGGGTACAGTGGGAAGAGCCAGCTGTCTGGGTGTCTTTTCTTCTGTCTGTTCCATTCTGTCTGTACTCCCACTATTATTTTTTGTTCTTTCCTTCTCTCCTAGTCCCTCCCTAAATATCTTCCTTTCCCTGTGTCCCTCTTCCCTATGCCTCTACCTTCCCTGACATTGTCTGTCCTCTGTCTCTGTTTCTCATCTCTGTCTCTCCATTTCTGGATCCTTCTCCCTCTCCCCCAACCTATCTTGATTCATCTGACCACCCTCACCTTCCCACCCGCACCCGGCTTTCTCAGTCTATATATGTTTCTGTGGGTGTGTCCCTTGTCTGTTTCTGCGCTTTCTTCCGCCATCGTCAATCTCTGCAGACTCTCCCCAGCCTGCGCTCTCTCCCATCTCGGGTCTTCGGCAGTTCCGGCAGTTCCGGCCCTCTGGGTGACTCTTACTGCGTTAGCGCGTCTTCCTGGCCATGACCCCATTTTGTTCCGCCTCTGGCCAGAGACCCCAGCTCCGCTCAGCCACCCACTCCCCGAGCCACCCACGCCCCGCAACGACCTCTAGCGCTTCTGACGCGCGACACAGAACCAGCTCCGGCAAGGTCCCTAGCCCTGGCCCCGCCTGGACTGCGTTCCGCGGAGCTCCACTAGGGAAGGGTGGAGACCTAGGCGCGGGGTAGGGAAGAGGCAGGGGAAGAGACTCTGGGTACTCACAGAGTCTCTTCTTAGAAGAGGATTCTGGGATACTGACATCCTAGAGAAAGGACTCTAACCATCTGGCAGTTTTCAATGACTATAGTCCAACTTCTGCTGCCAACAGATCTAGTATTTCCCAGTCCCGGGACGGTGGAGCCGAGTGCTAGTGTCTCGGCTCCTGGGAACTTCCTTCCACTCTGCTAGGTCAGCAGTGCTTAGGGAGCTCCATGTTTTGGCTACTGGATCCAGGGACCAAGGTGCAGTGGGCGGCTTGCCTTGATTCAATAATGATAATAATATATCTTACGTTAATATAATACAGCACGGTTTTGGAACAGAACTAGGATCAGTCATATCTGGGTCCCATTCTTAGCTCTGATACCACTGTGTGACTTGGGGAAGTTATATCTGTAAAATGGGGAGAATGAGAACCATTTTTCACAGTTGTGTGGCTTAAGTAAAATATATGAAAAGTCGCTCATATAATGCCTGACATTTAGGAGGCCTACAAGAAATGCTAGTTATTACTGTACTAACAATTAGAATCAAATCATGAGACATAGGAAATTATTGGCATAACCATTCTGCAGATGAGGAAACTGGAGCTCAGAGAAGCTTGGATTTCCTAAGGCAGTTGATAGATGGAAAATCCAGGGCTCCAGCCCAAGGCCATGTGGTAGTGCCTCTGCTTGTCACTTTGCCCTCCTCTTGTTCCTCTTTCTCCTCACACCCCGCCATCTGGTCTCACTGTGCTCCTTTCTGTTCCTCAGGCATGCCAAGCTCTCCCCTGCTCAGAGCAATGAGTCTTACTGTTCTGTCTGCCTGGGATACCCTTCCCAGTATGTAGTGAGTGCTCAATATTGGTTGGACAAATGATTGTGTAAAGCTGGGGATTCATAATTTGGGGCTATTTATCCAAATATGGTTACATGGGAATAGGATGCCAGAGTGTCCACCTGACAGTCAGAGGAAAGGAGATAATTTGTAGTACATAGAGTAGGTGCTAAATAAATATCTGTTAAATAAATGAATGATGCTGAAAAGCACATATTGACTACCCCATCAAACACCCTGATCTCCACCCACTCATTTAGGGCTTGTTGGGTTAGGGAAGCAGTTTGGGTGTTCAAGCACAGCCCAGAACAGCCCAGCCCTTTTCCTTTCTGATGATGCAAGGACTTTCTCTGCAGCTTCTGCCCTTGGGACATCTCTGCTGCCTACTTTTATGCAGCACACCATTCCTGTTCCAGCAGCTTTCTGGGAACACTCAGAAGAGGGTTCTGGGATACTGACATCCCAGAGAAAGGACTCTACCCATCTGGCACTTTTCAATGACTATATTCCAACTTCTGCTGCGAACAGATCTAATGAATACTAATAGTCTTATGGCTAATGGGGCCTCTATAGCTTAATTAGCCTCTCTGATTACCCCTGGGGATTCTAAGATGACTCCAAAGTTCTAGGAAATGGAATCTGAGGGAGAAAGTGACAAGGAGGGAGCAAACAAGTTACAATGCAAAGGAGAGAGGACAGGCTTCTTCTCTGCCTCTCTTTTTACAATGATCTAACTCTTTCTTGCTCCTTCCTAGCTCCCCAGGTCTTAAACCTGGAGAAGTAGTATACAGTAGAAGTTAAGAGAATGGACTTGCAAATTGGACAGGCAAGGATCACAATCCTAGCTCTTTGAGAGGTCATTTCAACTCCCTGAGCCTCAGTTTTCTCATCAGTAAAGTGGGCACCTACAGAAATCAGTCGCAATATGGGCATTAAATAAGATGATATATGCAATGTACTTAGCAAACAGCATGACACAGAATAAGAACTCAATGAACATCAGCTATTGTCATTATTACACAAGGGTAGTACCTAGAGAAACATTTCTGGAGATTAGGAAAAATGATGTCTTTGAACCAGGAAGGCATAAATTTCAGGGACTGCTAGCATCAGTGAAGCCCAGTTGTACGTCTTACCCCTTGTTATTAATATATGTGTCAGGTGCAAACATGTAGTATCAGGATCCTGAACTTTGCCTCTGGGAGGATGACGAGGTGGCTAGAACTAGACTCTCAGGGTTCAAGGACACCCCTGGGCTGGAATCTTGGAAACGAGTGCTCCTGGGATCTTCTCAGTGATTCTCTTGACTTCTCTGACTGAAAGTTTAGCTACCCCTGGAGCTGAAGGGCAGCAAACTGTGGGATCCTGGGGACTTAAAGACCTGGAACAAGTCCATTTTTTTCCTCCAGGTCCATCCCAACCCTGAGGCTATAACCTGGGCTAGTCTAGGCGAATGCCAGGGCTGGGAGGGTGGGGTCTGCTGCCAGCCTGCCAGCTATTTGTGACTCACCCTTCCCTTCCCTCCTCTGGTTTCCCTGCCTGCCCCTACCCGCTTGGGGTGAGAAAGGAAGAAGTTCACTTGGAGGCAGAGAATCTTAGAACATCCACAGAGCTGGGAGTCACCAACCCTCATATTTTACAGAGGAGGAAATTGAGGCATACAGAGAGAATTACTCTCTTAAGGGCACAGTCAGACTCTAGACACCCATCCTTAGTACATTCCACTAAATCTTAGAGCTCATGGCTCTCTGGATCTAATTTTAAACATCAAATACTAAAATCTTAACCAAGAGATAAATATTATTTCCAAAGCCTGTGTTAGTATTTAAAGTTTCCTTTTTTCACGTAAGCATTCATTGCTAACATTCCAAGTCCTTTAAGTCGACCATTACCCAGGAAATAGCTACGTCTCCAGAATATTGAGGCTGCCCCAGGGGGCAGGAGCTCTGAATTTGAGGGTCCAGTCCTGATTACCTGGACTTCTGAATTCCTTAATCACATCATAGACTGTATCCTCCTCCTCTCCCCGACCGTTGCTGCTAGTAGGTAGCCCTCAAAAGGGAATCATTTGCTTGAAGCCTGAAAACTTATTAAGCCTCCACAAACACTGAAGACTTCAGTGCTACCTGGCTGAGGGGGTTGTGTGTGTGTGTGTGTGTGTGTGTGTGTGTGTGTGTAGAGGGTGTCATTGCGTAGTATAGGAGGAAGTTACGATACTGGCATGGTTGGGGGATGTGGGCTTGTCTGTGCTGAGGCTGAAGAGATGCCCAATAATATTTGCCTTTCTTCCCCAGGAAGGCTCATTTCTCCCATCAAGGTGAAAAGTGAGATTTAGACTCAGGTATTTTCAGAAACTTCCCAGTGACAGGTGGGGAGAGGTTGGGGGTGGGAAGTTGGGGACCTGGAGGCCAAACAAGAACCCTTCTCCACCCGTGCGGCGCTGTGGAGGTTCCGAAAAGGACTTCCCTCCGAGTCGGGTCCCAGGAACCGGGCTTCACCATTCCTCCGAATGAGCGGGAGGGAGGGAGGGGAAGGTCTGGGAAACGTTACCCACCGGGTTCTGGCCCAGCCCTCCCGCTGCACCCCCGTGTCCCAGCGCAGACCCTTCTCGATACCCGCTCCAGCTGTCACGCTTCCTCCTTCCCGACCCAGCAGCACGAACGCAGCCCATGGGTTCTCGGCTTCCCTATGCCTGTCCTTTTCCGATGGGGGAGAGTGGGGCGCTGGGGGGCTCGCGGGGTCTCTACCTTGCTTGAGAGGGCTCGCGGTCGCAGCTGAAGCGCCGGCGCTGGAGCTGGAGCCCGAGCTGGGCTGGAGGGGACGGGCCAGGCAGACGCGGCCGCAGCGGGGCCGCCCCGTTCCTGACGACATAGCTGCCCGTCCCCCACCCCAGCCTGCCCGCGGCGCCCGCGCCGGGCGCCCCCAACTCTGGGAACTTCGAAGTTGGAGAGGCCCGTTTCTAGGTTTCCAGTTCACCATAACCTGCTCCAGCCTCCCTCGAATATGTCTGGGGCTTTTGACACATTTTCTCCATTTGCTGCACTCCTCATCTTCTTCCCGCGCCGGCGGCAGCTCTGCTTCTATTTTCCCTTCTTTCTAATCACTCACAGCCTCTCCCTTCCTCCCAAACCTGGGAGGCGAAGATACCGGGCGGGCCGCTAACAGAACAGCTCGGCAGTTGGGCACCCAACCAACGTCTCACTCTCTCCTGATTGCTGCCATCCTGAACTTCCCTGACCAACTCCCTTCCATCCACTACTGACTTTACACTCAGGAGATCCCAGGGGGGCAAGCCCAGAGTCCCAAACTCCACAACCTGACCAAACACCTCCCTCCCGCCCCAGGCTCTACCCTGCTTGAGACAATCTGCCTACCTTCTCCACGTTCCTCTCTTTCCTTTTAGACCTATTTTCCCCAGTCTAAGGACACCTCCTGTCAAGACTCATGTCCTCTCCTTAATTCTAGGGTGGAGGTTTGCACTTTGGTCTGTGTCCAGCCTTTCTCCACGCCCTCATCCTCCCACTTTACCTGCTGGCCTTGGCAGGTGGCATAGAAGGCCCTGGCCAAAAGTAGGGAGTGAAAGGTCCTTTCAGCTTCTCCTGCCTGGAGTCTCTTCTAGAGTCATTAAGGCTCTTGGGGGCGCATGGATGGTGGTGAAGGTGGTACAGCAAGGGAGAGAGATGGGGGCCTAGGGACTTACTGGCAGGAACTGGAGACCCAGGCATCCTGCTCACTGGCCCCGCCCCAACCCCTATCTAACTCCCTCCTACCCTTCATTGAAAATGGGGCAGAGTAACAAAGCCTTAGGTTCCTGGAATCGTCCTTCTTACACCTGGGAGTGGGAAGAAGGGGGAGGGGAGACCTCTGACTAGAAGGGTATATGCATGTGTGGGTATTGTGTATGCATACATACACACACATAATATACACATACTTTTGGTGGGGGTCGGAAAGGGAATGAATACATGAGGCCCTCTAGTGGAAACAGGGATATCTAAGCAGTTCTTGATTGTTTCAAGACAGGCTTGTTGGAACAGACTCCTCCACATTTGCCAGAAATATAGCTGCTGAATAATAGGGTTTGGGAGTATTGCTGTTGTATCTAAACTGGAGATTTCGGGCATAGGTTGAAGAGCAGTCTGTCTCTCTGCTCCTGTGCCCCTCCAAGTCTCACCCTCTCACCCCCAATCATAAAAAGACAAGGGCCAAAGGCCGGGCACGGTGGCTAACACCTGTAATCTCAGCACTTTGGCAGGCCGAGGCAGGTGGATCACGAGATCAGGAGATCGAGACCATCCTGGCTAACACGGTGAAAACCTGTCTCTACTAAAAATACAAAAAATTAGCCAGGCGTGGTGACACATGCCTATAGTCCCAGTTACTCAGGAGGCTGAGGCAGGATAATCGCTTGAACCCGGGAGGCGGAGGTTGTAGTGAGCCGAGATCGCGCCACTGCACTCCACCCTGGGCGACACGAGCAAAACTCCGTCTCAAAAAAAAAAAAAAAAGACAAGGCCCTTGATACTCCCCATCCTGTCTTTACAGTATTTTCTTCACTGTTAGCAAAGCTTCATCTCTCCTTCCTCTATGACCTCCTTAGTCATAGTAAACAAACTGTTCTGAAGGCCTTTTATACACTAAGTCCTGTACTTAGTTCTGCAATACAAGCAAAAACACAGTCCAGTTTAGGGACCATACCAATGAGCGGTGCAATGTGTGTAAAGCCTCTCTGCTCTGAGCTACTTTAAACAAACATACAATATAAGAATAGGTCCCCTAACACCTCTGCCTATCAGTTTTCTGTCCCTGGATCTTTCATTTAGAAATCTTGGAATGATATTAATCTCTAAGGCACTCAGCTTTCCTTGCAAAGAATGCTTAAAGTAATGCCACCCTGTGTATTACCTGTGTTTCTCACTCTTATCGTCTTTAGATATGTCCCTAAATAAAGTTGAAGACACTCCTTTTAAGATAGTTTTTGGTACTTCAAAGTGGGGTGTAATGTTATCTCTCGAATAAGGAATAAGGTGGAATCAGTCTTACTCTAGACTTCTTAGTGTCTTCTTTAGGATCTGTGCTCCATCATACCCCAAGTCAGTTACTGGGGGGTGTGGGTGGGGGAAGAAAAGCCAAGAAACATCTAAGAAGGAGGCGTTTAATGCCTACGGTTCCAGGTGCTCATTTCTTTAATCAACCACATCATAACAATCAGAAAGAAAGAAACCGCAATGAACAAAGGGAAAGGAAAAAACAACAGCCTGTTCTCCCCGGCCTTTTTTGCCCTGTTCCTCCTCAGGGTGGGGGGCCACATCCGGGGCCCCGGGTTGGGTCCCAGGCAGGTCTACTAAGCAGACAATTGAGTTTCACTTCCTGTCAACCCCAGTGCTGAGGCAGGATGTCTGGGGGTGGAAAGGGGGCCTAGGGTTGGTAGTGAACGGGGGCCACTTCAGGTTTCCCTCCTGCAGAAAGGTCTATTGAGCAGCCTCTGAAAGCTGCAGAGACCACTCCTGAGGTGGTTCAGTCAAGACCAACGTATCCCATTAGTTTTTAGAGGCTTCATCCCACACTCTCACGTTTAATCATAACAAGGTTAAGGACAAGATGTCAGACCCTGAGGGGCTGAAGTACAATCGGTGGAAAGAGAGCAAGGGTTTAAGACCACAGTGTCACAACACTTGCAATAACAGTGTATCGTATGCAAATACTTTTTATTTATTTATTTTGAGACTGAGTCTTGCTCTGTCATACAAGCTGGAGTGCAGTGGCACGATCTTGGCTCACTGCAACCTCCACCTCCCAGGTTCAAGTGATTCTCCTGCCTCAGCCTCCCGAGTAGCTGAGATTACAGGCACTCGCCACCACACCCAGCTAATTTTTGTATTTTTAGTAGAGACGGGATTTCACCCTGTTGGCCATGGCTGGTCTCGAACTCCTGATCTCAAGTGATCTGCCCACCTTGGGCTCCCAAAGTGTTGGGATTACAGGCATGAGACACCGCACCCGGCCTGGAAATACTTTTTAAACGAGCCCCCGTCCCCCACCCCCAGACATTCTGAATTGGCTTCTAGTGGAAGTCACAGAGATGGAGGATGGGAAGGAAGGCAAGCTACGGCCCCCAGAAAACTTCTGAGGCCTAATTTGTCTTATAAAGGTCCTAGTCAGCCATTGCTCAGTTTTTTAGTGGGTTCTTTTTTTTTTGAGACGGAGTCTCACTCTGTCGTCCAGGCTGCAGTGCAGTGGCGCGATCTTGGCTCACTGCAACCTCCGCCTCCCAGATTCAAGAAATTCTCTGCCTCAGCCTCCCGCCACCACGCCCGGCTAATTTTTTTGTATTTTTAGTAGAGACGGGGTTTCACCATCTTGGCCAGGTTGGTCTTGAACTCCAGACCTCGTGATCCACCCGCCTTGGCCTTCCAAAGTGCTGGGATTACAGGCGTGAGCCACCGCGCCTGGCTTTTGTTTTGTTTTTTAAATGGGACATGCTGCCTAGTGTTGGAGGTAGTCACCAATACTTACCTCCTCCCTCCTCCCTGGTTCCAGGGGTACTGCTGGACATTAAGCTAAGCCAAAGTGGGGATAAAGAGGAAGGTAAAAGGGTTGATATGGAAAAAGCTATATGAGGGAGGAGGGCAGAGTTGACACCTGAGGAGAGGAACCTGCAGCCGGGTCCCTCCCAAGCTGTAGGGGAAACAAGTTTAACAGGACTTAGCCCTGAAGGAACAACAGTTGCTGAAATGGGCGGCGGAGAAAGACCATATGGGTTCGTCTGAAGAATAGGGAGGTACGGAGCAGGGCAGGATTACAAATGGAGTGACACTGCGGGACCGGATTATTGGCGAGTTGCCCCGCTTTAGATCCTCAGCGGTTGGACGAGTTTAATTAGAATACTAAGTAGGTCCGCCCAGAAGCTTTCACCCTGCCCTCTGACCCTAGGGCCCAGCCCAAGGAGGCACTCAGGGTTAGCAGGTCTGGGCGAGAAGCAACTAGGGCCCTCATCACTTCGCCGCCGAATCCCCGGCGCCGCCCAGCGGGGCAGAGCCAGGCCAGGGCCGCCCGCCCAACCTGGTCCGCTGCCTCTTCGGCCATGGAAGCTGCCGGCAACCCTGCGGCTACGGAGACAGGTGACCGACCCGCGGCGCCCTCCGCCTTGCACGCCCCTCCCGCGGGTCCCTGGAGGTTGAGTGGGGCGGCCGACAGCACTCGGCACACGAGTTCGACCTCCCCACCTTCTTAGGGTTAGATGGGGTCTTCCAACCGTCCCTAGAAACACTTGTGCGCCCCAGTGCGTTCCTGGAGTTTGTCTGCTCCACGTCACCAAGCCGCTCTGAGATCTGGGTGCACGCCAGAGCCTGGATATTCTTCCTTTCTTCATTTAAAAGGCCCCCTTTTTGGGTGCAGGTGGGCCTTGCGTCCTTTTCCCTCGCAGGTCCTGGACGTACGAGGAGTTCCTGGGATGAGAGGGACTGTGCCTCGGAACTTCTCTTGGCTCCCTGAAGACTGTTTTACAGGCAGCAAGCGCTCAATAATGGTATCGGTGGCAGTAAAAGAGCCTACGCCTTTATTTTATTAACTATTTCAGCTTCTCCCCTCTTCCTCCTCCTCCACCTCCGCCCATGAAATGGTGCACTCTCCCTTTAAGACTAAGATGGTGGCTTGCTACGATCGGGACTCCACTTCCGGTGGGGAGGGGGGCGGGACCCCAGCCCGCTCACGCCGGAAGTGGTTTGCGTTTTCAAGATGGCGACTCCCTATGTTACTGACGAGACCGGCGGTGAGTGCGGGAGGCGCGGAGCCGCTTCTCTCCGGGCTCTCGGGACAGGGGTTCGGACTTGGAAAGGGGTCTGTGCCCCGCCCATCCCGGGGCCCCTCCTTTGCCCCGCCCCCCGGACCGCCTTCCCCATTCATTCTCTCCTACGGGGTGTCTCCTGCGCCCCCTTCTGGTCTCGTGTTTGGGGTCTCTGCTTCCGGTCACCCAAACCCTGGGGTCCTTCAGTGCTGGTCCCTGCCTCAGGACCCTCACGGGCCCTTAGCTTTTCTCCAGCAGTTGGAGCACTCATGTCTCTTTTAGGTTCTTCAGGCTTGGGGGCTCCTACACTCTCATTTCCCTCCAATTCCTGCCCTCCTCCTTTTCCCCTCCCCCATCTCAGCTATACTTGCTTTCTGCCCTACCCCAGTGCCGTTTTCATTATTTTTCTCGAAGCTTTATTTGCTGAAGACCTCCTCGTTTCTACATAGTACTTTTTCCTCTCCCTTATCTTTATTTGTTGGGTCACTGAGGTTTAGAGGTGTGAAGGGAAGAGGACCCTAATACAACTTTCAGCTTGAGTTTTCTCCCTGATGGAGTCACCCTTCGTTACCTTCTCCCGTGATGGTGATAGAAATTGAGGGGTCTAAGGTGGGAAAAGGCAAACAGGAAAGTGTCTAGTGGCTTTTCTCCGAAGCCCTTTGACAAGTGAATAAAACCCACTATTCCTTCTGGCTAGAGAAGAATTTGCAGCCTGGCTGGCCAAGATGCTGAAGTGTCTGCTGTGTATGTGAGGTGTATGTGTTGGAAACGGAGAATCACAGCTTTCATCATGGTTTTGTCCCTTCCTAATGGCCTCATCTTTAGAAAAATATGCATAGTAGTAATAGGTACTCAATGATGATCAAATAATATATGTGAAAGCAATTTATAAAATGCTGTGCAAGTGCAAAGTGTTTCTGTTTTTGTAGTCCTCATATGTGTAGTCTGTAGAAGCAACACTGTGCCTGTGCCTTGGTACACACGGTGTTTTAAAATGTGCCATTTTGCTTCTTGCTCTGCTGCTTTCCATGTTCCTTACACCTCAGCCCACCTATCTTGTGGCACCTGATGACAACCCAGGTTGCTGCTACTTCTCCCCAACCTCACAATTTAAAGTGGTACTACCTCTTTCCTTCTGTTCCCTACCCAGTAGCTCCTTCATGAATTACCAACTTTTAATGTGTGCTTTGAAAATACTTCTTATCCAGTATACTTCTCTTTACTCTGAATCATTTTCTTTACCCTGACTCCGTGAAAATCCAGGTATCACATCTCACCTTACCTTGCCACTAAAAGCTGTTTTCTGTTTTCCGTGACTATGTGGAAGAGAAAAAGGAATAAACTGCTTTTTTGTTTTCCTTTACTATGTCCAGATCATTGATCTACCACTGTCACTCTAATCCTCATGGAAGGTATTGCCATGCAATTATAGCAGTTTCTGTAAAACTTTAGTGACATCATTTACTGCCCACAAGGACCCAGGCCTATTGCATCATATTTTTTTCTCTCCTTTTTTTCTTGCTATCATTTTCAGTGTCTCCAGCACCATTGGAATACTCCGATCTCATAGTTCCTCAGCATGAGACGGTCGACTTTCCTTTGTATTTTCAAACCAGTTGCACATCAGAATCACTACAACCTGGATCTCATCTAGGACACCGCTTTTTCTTCTGGTGCTCCCCATCACTTTAGCCTCCTTACCAGTCACCTATTTCACTATCTTAAACCCACAGGATCAGCTTTTTGTCCTCAGGTTCTCTGGTTCTTGACCTTCCCATTTCATTGAATCTGTCAGTACCTTATGGCCTTTGATGCTGCCCAGCTAGACCTCTGTGACCAGCCACTTTGATAATATCCTCTTGCTTTCTTTATTCATTTTGATTTTCTATACTAAGCAGGCACTACTGTTATCTCTAATGATGGGTATGATTAGAGATGTTTTCTTGGCTTCTGCTTCTAGGCCACAGCATGTTGCTAGAGAAAAAGTACAGAAGCTATCAGATTCAGTATAACTTAACTTCTGCCAAGATCATGGCTTCTAATTATTTTTTTCTTTTTAAAAAAAAATTTTGCTGGGCGTGGCGACTCACACCTATAATCCCAGCACTTTGGGAGGCCGAGGTAGGGGGATCAACTGAGGTCCGGAGTTCAAGACCAGCCTGACCAATATGGTGAAACCCCATCTCTACTAAAACTACTAAAATTAGCTGGGTGTGGTGGTGTGGTGGCGTAGGCCTGTCATCTCAGCTACTCGGGAGGTTGAGACAGGAGAATTGCTTGAACACAAGAGAAAGCGGTTGCAGTGAGCTGAGATCGTGCCACTGCACTCCAGCCCGGGCGACAGAGCGAGACTCTGTCTCAAAAATAAATAATAAGTAAATATTTAAATTTATTTTTTATGTTCTTCCATAGCTGTTTCCCCAACCTTTTCGAGATCTGTGTGACCATCCCTTTTAATTCTCCTTCTTTTGGCAGATGACTTCATTTTTATTTCACTGAAAACTCAAGGCCTATCATTTTTGTTTCCTTTTTCTTCACAGCCAGATTTTGTTTCTTTCTTTTTTTTTAAAATGAAGCAATGCAGACTTGTTATGTTGCCCAGGCTGGTTTTGAACTCCTGGCCTCAAGTGATCTTCCCACCTCAGTCTGCCAAAATGTTGGGATTACAGGTGTGAGCCTGCACCTGGCCCCAGATTTCTTGAATATGAAGAAATCTCCTGATATTTCTGTTTCCTTGCTGCCTATTTGTTTCTTAACTCTTTGCAGTCATTATTTCTGGCACTACCCTCTCTCGAGTTGCCTATGCCTTTTTCTAATTGTTTCGTGGATATCTTAACTCTTGGATATACTGTCATACCTCAAATCCAACCTGATCAAAACCAGTATCAGTTTTTCCATCACTATTTCTGTTAAAGGCACCACTGTTCTAGCCAACCCAAGATAAACTTTTGTATCGTTTCTTTTTTTTTCTTTGAGACGGAGTCACTCTGTCGCCCAGGCTGGAGTGCAGCAGCGTGATCTCGGCTCACTGCAACCTCCGCCTCCCTGGTTCAAGCGATTCTCCTGCCTCTGTCTCATGAGTAGCTGGGATTACAGGCGCATGTCACCACGCCTGGCTAATTTTTGTATTGTTAGTAGAGACAGGGTTTCATCATGTTGGTCAGGTTGGTCTCGAACTCCTGACCTTGTGATCTGCCCACCTTGGCCTCCCAAAGTGCTGGGATTACAGGCGTGAGTCACCACGCCTGGCCATTTCTTTTTTTAATATTCTAAATATACTTGATTTTTTAGAACACTTTTAGATTAGAGAAAAATTGAGAAGATACTACGGAGATTTCTCATATACCCTACACTCAGTTTCTCCTATTATTATCACCTTACGTTAATATGGTACTTTGCTTGCAATTAATGAAGCAATATCGATATATTACTATTAACTAGAATCCATACATGATTTCATTAGTTTTTTTTTTTTTTCCAGACAGGGTCTTGCTCTGTCACCCAGGCTGGAGTGCAGTGGTGCAATCACCATTTACTGTAGTCTTAACTTCTGGGCTCAAGTGATCCTCCCACCTCAACCTACTGAGTAGCTGGGACTACAGGTACACACCACCACGCCTGGCTAGTTTTTGTATTTTTTGTAGAAATGCGGTCTTGCTCTGTTGCCCAGTCTGATCTCAAATTCCTGGGCTCAAGCGATCCTCACGCCCTGGCCTCCCAAAGTGCTGGGATTACAGGTGTGAACCATCATGCCTGGCTGATTTCCTTAGTTTTTACTTAATTTATTTTTATATTTATTTATTTATTTATTTATTATTATTATTATTTTTTTGGGATGGAGTTCTGTTCTTGTTGCCCAGACTAGAGTGCAATGGTGAGATCTCAGCTCACCGCAACCTCTGCCTCCCAGATTCAAGTGATTCCTCTGCCTCAGCCTCCTGGGTAGCTGGGATTACAGGCATGTGCCACCATGCCCGGCTAATTTTGTATTTTTAGTAGAGATGGGTTTCTCCATGTTGGTCAGGCTGGTCTCAAACTCCTGACCTCAGGTGATCTGCCCACCTCAGATCACCCAAAAGTGCTGGGATTACAGGTGTGAGCCACTGCGCCCAGCCTTTTTACCTAATTTTTTGTTGTTGTTCCAGGATCTTATCCAGGGTACTACATAACATTTAGTTCTCATGTCTCTTTAAGCTCCTCTTGGCTGTGACATTTTTTCAGGCTTTCCTTGTTTTCCATGACCTTGAGTTTTGAGGAGTACTGGTCAGGTATTTTGTAGGATGTCCTTCTATTGGAATTTGTCTGATGTATTTCTCATGATTAGACTTGGGTTATGTGTTTTGGGGAGGAAGACCACAGAGGTAAAGTGACATTTTCATCACGTTGTATCAGGGTACACAGTATCACAATGATTTTTTACTGTTAATTTTTTTGTTTTTTTGAGACAGGGTCTTCCCTCTGTTGCCCAGACTGGAGTGCGGTGAAGCCGTCATGGCTCACTGAAGCCTTGACCTCCCAGGCTCAACTGATCCTTCCACCTCAGCCTCCTGAGTATCTGGGACCACAGGCGTGTGCTATCATGCCCAGCTAATTTTTTTTTTTTTTGGTAAAGATGGTCTCACTATGTTACCTGGGCTGGTCTTGAACTCCTGAGCTCAAGGTATTGTTCCCCTTTGGCCTACCAAAATTCTGGGATTACTAGTCATGAGTCACTGTGCCCAGCCTATTAGTATTGACCATGATCATCTGGCAGATATTGTTTGTAAGGCTTCACTGTAAAGTTACGCTTTACCCCCTTCCTTCCCATACTGTAGGGAAGTCACTATTGCCAGCCCACGCATAAGGAGTAGAGAGTTGTGCTCTCCTTAAAAAAAGAGATTAAGGGCTGGGCATGGTGGCATATGCCTGTAATCCCAGCACTTTGGGAGGCTGAGGCTGAAGGATTGCTTGAGGCCATCCTAAGCAACATAGCAAGACCTCTTATCTACAAAAAGATAAAAAAAAATGAGCTGGGTAAGGTGGCACACACCTGTGGTCCCAGCTACTCAGGGAGCCTGAGAGGGGAAGATTGTTTGAGCCAGGGAGGCTGAGGCTACATTGAGCCGTGATTGTGCCACTGTACTCCAGCCTTGGTGAGAGGCTGTCTCAAAAAACAATAAAAAAACACATTATTTGGCATTCTTCTGCCCAGGAGATTTTTTTATTTCCCTTTGTTTATTTATGTATATCAATATGGACTTATAGGTGTTTATTTTATATGTTAGGTTATAATCCAATACTATTTTATTTGCTTTATTGCTCAAATGTTCCAGTTTTGAACACTGGGAACTCTTTCAGTTTTTTACTTGGCCCATCTCCCTTTGACATTCACCATCATTGCAGGTATGATTTTGTTCTCTGCTCCAGTCCTATGGTCTGCCATTTCTCTAAGAAGCCCTTGTTCTTTTTACTAAAGAGTAATGTTAAAAACTAAGATCTGATCACTAGGTGTTTTTATTTGTATGGGAGTATTTTTTTTATGGGAGTTTTATTTTTTTACGATTATTTTTATTATCTTTTACTTCTCTCTTGCCCTCCTCACGTATATCAGTTATCAAAATATCATTCTTTTATTCCTACTGCTGTTACCCTTATCCCATCTTCAGTACTTGTTAGTTATATAGCCTTGGGAATCTTAGTTTTCTCATAAATGAAATTGGAATAACTCCTGCAACACAGGATTATTATGAGTATTAAAATTTAAATAAAGTAATTTACATGTTTGGCACATAAAAAGTGTCCAACACATTGTTCTATAATTATTACTATTATGTAAGGATCATTGTATGGGTTAGAAGTTACTATATATGGCCAAGTACCAGGCATAGTACTTGGGCCATTCTAAGTGCCTGCTAAAATTCTAGTTTCTGTTGTTCTGCAAATATTACTGTGACTTCCTAAACTGGTCATCCTATTTCCAGTCCCTCTCTTGTTTCATTTCTTCAGATACACTGCTACCAGATTACTGCTTCTTAAGTACAAATTTAGTTATGTAATTTTTGTTCAATATTAATTCATCAACCCAGAGTCTGCTGTTATATATGGCATATATCTTTCTAAACTGTTTTGAACATAGCAGAATCAGATGGTATATACATTTTTTATCTTGACTTTTCATTTAGCCTTATGAGGTAAATGTTTTTCCTTGCTATTAAAAACTCCGTAAACATCTTTTAAAATACTGGCCGAGTGTTTTATAGTTTGGGCATGCACCCTATCTTACTTTCTTCTGTTATTGGACTTTTAGATTGTTTTCAGAATTTTTATTATAAGAACACTATGAATGTTTTTGTGCATGCATCTTTTTCTGCATTTAGGGTTATTTTCTTTTTCTTTTTTTTTTGAGACCTTTTCCTTTTTTTTTTTTTTTTTCTTTGAGACCGAGTCTCGCTGTGTCACCAGGCTGGAGTGCAGTGGTGCGATCTCTGCTCACTACAATCTCCACCTCCTGAGCTCAAGTGATTCTCCTGCCTCAGCCTCCCGAGTAGCTGGAATTACTGGCATGCACCCCCACACCCGGGTAATTTTTGTATTTTTAGTAGAGATGGGGTTTTACCATGTTGTCTAGGCTGGTCTTGAACTCCTGGCCTCAAAGGATCGCCCACCTCGGCCTCCCAGAATGCTAGAATTACAGGCATGAGCCACCGTGCTCGGCCTGATTTTTTAAATTATCTGTAAGATGAGGTCTTGCTATGTTTCCCAGGCTGGTCTCCAACTCCTGGGCTCAAGTGATCCTCTCACCTCGGCCTTCTGAAGTGTTGGGATTATAGGCATGAGCAACTAGTTTTTCTTTTCTTTTCCTTTTTTTTTTTTTTTTTAAAGAGACAAGGTCTTGCTCTGTTGCCCAGGTTAGTGTACAGTGGCGCAGTCATACCTTGCTGTAGTCTCAACTGTTGGGGTCAAGCAATTCTGCCTCCACCTCCTGAGTAGCTAGTACTAGTACTACAGGCATGCGCCACCATGGCTGGCTAATTTTTGAATTTTTTTATAGAGCTATGTTGCCCAGGCTGTTCTCAAACTTCTTTTCACAAGCAGTGCTCCCACCTTGGCCTTCCAAAGTGGTGGGATTACAGGCACGAGCCACTGCACCCAGCCTAGTTTTTCTTTTTTCTTTTCTTTTTTTTTTTTTTTTTTTTTTGAGACAGAGTTTTGCTCTGTCTCCAGTCACCCAGACTGGAGTCCAGTGACGCGATCTCTGCTCTGCCAACTGGGCTCAAGCTATTCTCCTGCCTCAGCCTCCCAAATAGATGAGATTACAGGCACGCACCACCACGCCCAGCTATTTTTTTGTATTTTTAGTTAGAGATGGGGTTTCACCGTGTTGGCCAGGCTGGTCTCGAACTCCTGACCTCAGGTGATCTGCCTGCCTTGGCCTCCCAAAGTGCTGGGATTATAGGCATGAGCCACCACTCCTGGCCCCCAGCCTAGTTTTTCTAAGCACATACGCATATATAACATTAAAGTAAAATGACATATTTGGAATTATACTGTTAAGATTGGCTGTTATTTTCCAAAATATGAAGCCTTGAAACACCTAGTAGTCTTCTGAGATGTGACACAAAATAAATAACTAAAATAGAGGCCGGGAGTGGTGGCTCACGCCTGTAATGTCAACACTTCGGGAGGCCGAGGCGGGTGGATTGCTTGAGCCCAGGAATTCGAGGCCAGCCTGGGCAACGTGGCAAAACCTCGTCTCTACAAAAAATACAAAAAAATTGACTGGGTGTGGTGACACACACACTCCTGTAGTCCCAACTACTTGGAGGGCTGAGGTGGGAGGAATTGCTTGACCCTGGGAGGTGGAGACTGCAGTGAGTCAAGGTCTGGCTACTGCACTCCAGCTTGGGTGACAGTGACCTCATCTCAAAGATAAATAAAATAAAATACAAATAATGTTTCTGTGCAGAAATTTTGAGAAACACTGTAAACGATATTCCCATCTTGCATATTTACCTGAATAAGAACATAGTAACTCATTTAAGCCTTGCTGTTAAAAAAAAAAAACAAACAAACAAACACAAAATCTTTTTTGGTGTTTAACCCAGAATTTCCCAAACTTATTTAACAATTTGTAGGGATAACCCCTGTTTAATATCTTATGGGAGTAGTATTTTACATAACAAAAGCTTTGGGAAATGTGATTAAATGATAGGACTACCTTTTTTATTTTTTTTATTTTTATTATTTTTATTTTTTTTGAGACGGAGTCTCGCTCTGTCACCCAGGCTGGAGTGCAGTGGCGCAATCTCGGCTCACTGCAAGCTCCGCCTCCTGCGTTCACGCCATTCTTCTGCCTCAACCTCTCCGAGTAGCTGGGACTACAGGCGCCCGCCACCACGCCCGGCTAATTTTTTTGTATTTTTTTAGTAGAGACGGGGTTTCACAGTGGTCTCGATCTCCTGACCTTGTGATCTGCCCGCCTCGGCCTCCCAAAGTGCTGGGATTACAAGCGTGAGCCACTGCGCCCGGCCTTATTTTTATTTTTTTGAGATGGACTCTTGCTCTGTCACCCAGGCTGGAGTGCAGTGGTGCAGTCTCGGCTCAGTGCAACCTCTGCCTCCCGGGTTCAAGTGATTCTCCTGCCTCAGCCTCCCAAGTAGGTGGGACTACGGGCACCTGCCACCACGCCCAGCTAATTTTTGTATTTTTAGTAGAGATGGGGTTTCACCGTGTTGGCCAGGCTGGTCTCAAACTCCTGACCTCAGGTGATCCACCCGCCTTGGCCTCCCAGTGCTGGGATTACAGGTGTAAGCCACCATGTCCAGCCTAATTTTTAAATTTTTTGTAGAGATGGAGGTCTTACCATCTTAACCCAGGATGGTCTTGAACTCCTGGGCTCAAATCCTCCTACCTCAGCTCCTAGTGTGCTGGGATTACAGACGTGAGCCACCATGCCTGGACTATTTGTTGTTGATTTCAATTTTTTTTTTTTTTTTTTTATTTCAATTTTTATTTTAGATTTAGAAAATGTGCAGGTTTGTGGTTGGGTGCAGTGGCTCACGGCTGTAATCCCAGCACTTTGGGAGGCCAAGGTGGGCGGATCACGAGGTCAGGAGATCGAGACCATCCTGGCTAACACAGTGAAACCCCGTCTCTACTAAAAATACAGAAGAAAATTAGCCGGGCACGGTGGCGGGCACCTGTAGTCCCAGCTACTCGGGAAGCTGAGGCAGGAGAATGGCATGAACCCGGGAGGCGGAGCTTGCAGTGAGCCGAGATCACGCCACTGCACTCTAGCCTGGGCGACAAAGCCAGACTCCGTCTCAAAAAAAAAAAAAAAAAAAAAAAAAAAAAAAAGAAAATATGCAGGTTTGTTACATGAGTATAATAATTATGTGATGCTGAGGTTTGGGTACGAGTGATCCCATCACCCAGATAGTGAGCATAGTACCCAATAGTTAAGTTTTTTGTTTTTTTGTTTTTTTTGAGACAGAGTCTTGCTCTCTCCCCCAGGCTGGAGTGCAGTGGCGCGATCTCGGCTCACTGCAAGCTCCGCCTCCCGGGTTCACGCCATTCTCCTGCCTCAGCCTCCCGAGTAGCTGGGAATACAGGCACCCGCCACCGCACCCGGCTAATTTTTTGTATTTTTTTAGTAGAGACGGGGTTTCACCGTGTTAGCCAGGATGGTCTCGATCTCCTGACCTTGTGATCCGCCCGCCTCGGCCTCCCAAAGTGCTGGGATTACAGGCTTGAGCCACCACACCCGGCCTGTTTTTTTTTTTTTGAGATGGAGTCTTGCTCTGTTGCCCAGACTGGAGTTCAGTGGTGTGATCTTGGCTCACTACAACCTCTATCTCCCGGGTTGAAGTGATTCTCCTGCCTCAGCATCCCAAGTAGCTGGGATTACAGGCATGCACCACCATGACTGGCTGAGTTTTGTATTTAGTAGAGTTGGGGTTTCACCGTGTTGGCCAGGCTGGTCTCCAACTCCTGACCTCAGGTGATCCATCTAGCTTGGCCTCCCAAAGTGCTGGGATTACAGGCGTGAGCCACTGCGCCTGGCCTCAGTAGATAGTTTTTAAACCCGTGCCTGCCTCTAGTAGTCCCCAGTGTCTGTTGTTGCCATCTTTATGTCCGTGAGTACCCAGTGTTTAGCTCCTACTTATAAGAGAACATGCAGTATTTGGTTTTCTGTTCCTGTGTTAATTTGCTTAGGATAATGGCCCTCAGCTGCATCCATGTTGCTACAAAGGACATTATTTTGTTCTTTATGGCTGTGACAAACTACTTTTTATTTAATTAATTTTTTTTTGTTTTGAGATGGAGTCTCGCTCTTGTTGCCCAGGCTGGAGTGCAATGGTGCGACCTCGGCTCCCTGCAACCTCTGCCTCCTGGGTTCAAGTGATCTCTTGCCTCAGCCTCCCAAGTAGCTGGGATTATAGGCGCCCACCACCACGCCCAGCTAATTTTTTTTATTTTTAGTAGAGATGGGCTTTCACCATGTTGGCCAGGCTGGTCTCGAGTTCCTGACCTCAGGTGATCCACCCGTCTTGGCATCCCAAAGTGCTGGGATTGCAGGCATGGTGAGCCACTGCACCCAGCCGACAAACTACTTTTTAAATTTTTTTTTATTTTTGAGACAGAGTTTCACTCTGTTACCCAGGCTGGAGTACAGTGGTGTGATTGCAGTTTACTGCAGGCTTGACCTCCTGGGTTCAAGTGATCTTCCCAGCTTACCCTCCCAAGTAGCTGGGATTACAGGTGTGCGCCACCATGCCCAGCTAATTTTTGTAGAGAAGAGGTTTCACCATGTTGCCCAGGCTGGTCTTGAACTCCTGGGCGCAAGCGATCTGCCTGCCTCAGCCTCCCAAAGTGTTGGGATTACAGGCATGAGCCAC
This sequence comes from Symphalangus syndactylus, assembly GCF_028878055.3. Taxonomy (NCBI): domain Eukaryota; kingdom Metazoa; phylum Chordata; class Mammalia; order Primates; family Hylobatidae; genus Symphalangus; species Symphalangus syndactylus. The sequence continues at coordinate 33,899,711 of NC_072439.2, forward strand.
CACGCCCAACCTCAGACTACTTTTTTTTTTCTTTTTTTGAGACTGACTTTTGCTGTTGTTGCCCAGGCTGTGGAGTGCAATGGCCCGACCTCAGCTCACCGCAACATCCACCTCCCAGGTTCAAGTGATTCTTCTGCCTCAGCCTCCCGAGTAGCTGGGATTACAGGCATGTGCCACCACGCCTGGCTAATTTTTGTATTTTTAGTAGAGATGGGGCTTTCTCCATGTTGGTCAGGCTGGTCTTGAACTCCTGACCTCAGGTGATCCGCCCGCCTCTGCCTCTCAAAGTACTGGGATTACAGATGTGAGTCACCGTGCCTGGCTAACTACTTTTAAATATAGTATTATCACATGCCATGTTTTTGCCCATACCCTCTAGTGAAACTGGGCTATATGACTGATGTGGAACAGCAGTGCAATGGTGTGTAAGCTTTGGCATCAGACTTGAGTTCAGGTTACAGATATGTGCTACCTTTGGGATCTTGACCATGTCTTTTTTTTTTTTTTTTTTTTTTTTTTTTTTTGAGCTGGAGTCTCACTGTGTCGCCCAGGCTGGAGTGCATTGGTGTGGTTTCAGCTCACTGCAGCCTCTGCCTCCTGACTTCAAGCAATTCTCCTGTCTCAGCCTCCCGAGTAGCTGGGATTACAAGCATGCGCCAGCATGTCTGGCTAATTTTTGTATTTTTAGTAGAGATGGGGCTTCGCCATGTTGGCCAGGCTGGTCTCGAACTCCTGACCTCAGGTGATCCGCCTGCCTTGGCCTCCCAAAGTGCTGGGATTACAGGCGTGAGCCACCGCACCAAGACTTGACCATGTCTTTTAACTTTTTGAAGACTGTTTCCTTGGCTGTAAATGATAATATCTATCTATCGTTTAGATTTAACAGGATAATGTATACAAAGTTCCTCCTGTAATGTAGCTACTTAATAAGTACTCTTTACTAATCATTCTTAAATATTGAGTTTTCCACTGCTAGGATTTTGCTTTTGTTGTTCCTCTTATCCCCTTTCCCTTTTCTCTGCCTGCAGAAATACTGGCTGCTGATTTGTAGTTATCATTAATTATTACTACTTTATTGTCTTTAGTGTCAAATGAGGTTTTCCTGATTATCTCCTGTCATCTCTTAGGATACTTAACGACACTCTTTACTTTTGTCTTATGCTTTGCTTGCCTAATTTGCCCACTTTCTCCTTACTTAGTCTGTAAATTTTTTGAAAATTGGGACCATCTTACTCATTTTGATAACCCTATTGGCACTTATGGTACTTTTCTTCTAGGAGACTTTTTTTTTTTTTTTTTAAAGATGAACTAGCTCTGTCACCCAGGCTGGAGTGCAATGGCATGATCTGCAACCTCTGCCTCCCGGGATCAAGCGATTCTCCTGTCTTAGCCTCCCGAGTAGCTGGGATTACAGGTGTGTGCCACCATGCCCAGCTAGGAGGCTTTTAATGTTGATTGTGTTTAATTTGTAGTCTGGCCTCTTTACCACTGTGCTTTTCTGAGGCTGTATTTGTGGAGATAACCAGGGATTTCCAAAATGCCAAAGCCAGAACCTTTTTCTCAGTTCTCCTTTCCTTGATCTCTCTGTAGTATTTAATACTGTTAATCACCTACCTTTACTCTTTTTTTTTGTTTGTTTGTTTGTTTTTTTTAGACCGAGTCTTGGACTGTCGCCCAGGCTGGAGTGCAGTGGCGTGATCTTGGCTTACTGCAACCTCTGCCTCCCGCGTTCAAGTGATTCTCCTGCCTCAGCCTCCTGAGTAGCTGGGACTACAGGTGCATGCCTCCATGCCCGGCTAATTTTTTCTATTTTTAGTAGAGATGGGGTTTCATCGTGTTAGCCAGGATGGTCTCCATCTTCTGACCTCGTGATCCACCCGCCTCGGCCTCCCAAAGTGCTGGGATTACAGGCGTGAGCCACCATGCCTGGCCATCACCTACCTACCTTTATTTAAAACTGTTGGTCTCCATGGCTTAGCATGTCCTGGTCTTCCTTTCCTATGAATCATTTCCTGTTGTTGCTGTCACCTTTTCTTCCTTGAGGGAAATGATTATGACCATTATTTCAGGGTCATTCCTCCAGCTCTAATCTTCTCTTTGTTATATTTTCTCCATGTTGGACACCACATCCAGGTCTTATTTTGGCCCTGAGATCATCCGCAGGCTGAGACCTGTGACTTAGATCTCTTTTCTTATTTGAAGCAGGTCTCATACCTTTAACAACCATGTCCCCTACCTCCTTGGAGTTCCTCCATGCCTTGCTATGTTGTCTTTTCACTGTCTACCTGCAACCCCTGGAAACAAGGACCCTTTCAGTGTAAGAGTTTTTATTGCTGACAGACTTAAGGAAATAGATTGAGAATTAAAAAACGGCAGATGTGAGAAAATGACAAAGCTTAAAAAGATTCTTACAGTAGCAGTCCCCAATCTCTAGTTTTTGACTCTCTGCAAGATATTATCTGAAAGTCCTGATATTTTGCCCTTGGTTTTTATTTCTAGGGGTGGGAACCGCCAAACCTCTCCCTTCTTTTTGACTTCACCCTTGGATACCATCAAGGCCAGAGGATGGAACCAAGATAACATAAAATAGGTGCTCCTTTGTGATAATGGGCTATTTGTATCTCTGAGGGCTTCCACACAGGATGGCCATTCAAGAAGCTTCTGCTCTGCCTTTCATTACAGTCTATCTTTAGTCCTCCTAAACTTCAGCTATAATCTCTATGCAATCGACTTAAATATATGTTTCTAGTATTGTCCCTTTCTCCCAAATTCCATGTAAAACACTTGTCTGAATTGAATTGTTGTTTCCACAAAGTTGTTTTCCCCTGTGGACTTTGTTTATAGCAGTAGTTTTTATTTTCCCAATTTTCCAAAGTCAAGAGTGATATTATAAATAGTTGTGTTCTTGTTTGTTATCTTTCTCACTAGAATGTATACTCTAAGAAGGCAAGAACCTTGCTTGCTTTATTCATTGTTGTATCCCTAGCTTCTGTTACAGTGTCTGGCACAAGAGTAAGTGCTCAATAAAAATTTAAAATCCATGTGTGAATAAATGTGATTACCATGTGCCCTACCGTATATTGAGAAAAAATAAGAATACATGTGAAAAGCACGAGATTAAATCCACCGTGTCACTGTTTTGATTATTTCCTCTCTAATTCATATCTTGGTAAGTCTTTGGATCCTGTTGATTTAATCTTCACAATGAATTTCTCTTTCATTTTCCTTTCATTACCTGTAGAAACCATCGAAGTCAAGTCTTCTCACATTGCAGCTATTGTTTTCATTTTCTCTACCTTTGGTTTATGGTACACATTTTTCAGTTTAATCTTAAATTATTGCTTTGAACAGATCACCTGTACTCCCTTATTGGTCGTCAGTATTCTACAGCTTAAGGCTTCAGTCCAAACTCAGTGGAGGTTGGAGACCTTTCATAGTCTCACTAATTTACCCTGAGTTTCTTTCCACATTACATATGCTTTTTGCCCAGAACATTCTGGATTCTTGCTCTTCCCTGATGAGATACTCACATTTATTTATTCATTAATTCAATCCATATTTACTGTCTTCTGTGGGCCAGGCTCTTTGCTACAAAGTTCAAAGACAGTTTCTGCTTTCCAACAAGCAAATAATTATGTTAAGCATTAGAGCATGATAAAAGCTAAAACAGGTGCTGTGAGTGCACAGAAAGCAAGTTTTAACCTGGCTTGGTGTAAGGAAGTCAGGAAGGCTGCCTTGAGTTGATACTTGAATTTGACCTTTAAAGACCAATAGGAATGAACTTAAGATAAGCAAATATAGTCTATTCCAGGCCAGAGGAAGCAAAAGCAAAAAGGTACAGAGAATAGAGACATGGGTCAGGTTGAGATTTGTGAATATTTTAGTCTCTATTTTTTTTTTTCTTTTGAGATGGAGTTTTGCTCTTGTCGCCCAGGCTGGAGTGCAATGGCGTGATCTTGGCTCACTGCAACCTCCGCCTCCCGGGTTCAAGTGATTCTCCTGCCTCAGGCTCCCAAGTAGCTGGGATTACAGGAGCTCGCCACAACGCCCTGCTAATTTTTGTATTTTTAGTAGAGATGCAGTTTCTCCATATTGGCCAGGCTGGTCTCGAACTCCTGACCTCAGATGATCCACCCGCCTCAGTCTCCCAAAGTGCTGGGATTACATATGTGAGCTACTGCACCCAGCCAAATATTTGTTTCTAGAGCAGAGAGTATGGTGGCTTTATGCTAAGAGGCTGAAAACTAGCAAGAGGTAAATCAAGAAGGCCTTTTTTTTTTTTTTTTCCCCACTTGCGGAGTTTTGCTCCTGTTGCCCAGGCTGGAGTGCAATGGCATGATCTTGGCTCACTGCAGCTTCTGCCTCCCAAGTTCAAGCAATTCTCCTCCCTCAGCCTCCCAGGTAGCTGGGATTACAGGTGTGAGCCACCGTGCCTGGCATAATGGAAATTTTTAACAGAAAAGTTATCACCCCAATAGAATTTTCATTATTGCATGTTCTTTTCTTTTTTTAATTTTTTGAGATGGAGTCTTGCTCTATCACCCAGGCTGGGGTGCAGTGGCGTGATCTCGGTTCACTGCAGCCTCCACTTCCCAGACTCAAGTGATTGTCCCACCTTAGCCTCCTGAGTAGCTGGGACTACAGGCGTGCACCACCATGCCCAGCTAATTTTTTTTTTTTTTTTTTTGTAGAGATAGGGTTTTGCCATGTTGGCCGGGCTGGTCTCGAATTCCTGACCTCAGGTGACCTACCTGCCTCAGCTTCCCAAAGTGTTGGCATTACAGGCATGAGCCACTGCACCCTGCCTTGCACATTATTTTCAAAAAAGTTTTTAAAATAGAGATGGGGTCTCAATATGTTGTCCAAGATTCAATTGATCCTCCCACATGAGGACTAAGCTCTGATTTTTTTTATCTTGCCAAAATTTGTATCTAAGGGGTCTGGGGATTCATGCCCTACAAACCGTAAGTTCTCATCAGATAGGTTATTTAACCCTGTATCTCCCCTCCCCTGCCCTCCCCTCCCCTTCTGTTTTCTTGATGGAGTTTTGCTCTTGTCACCCAGGCTGGAGTGCAATGGTGCAGTCTTGGCTCATTGCAACTTCCACCTCCTGGGATCAAGTGATTCTCCTGCCTCAGCCTCCTGAGTAGCTGGGATTACAGGTACAGGTGCCTGCCACCACTCCCAGCTAATTTTTGTATTTTTACTAGAGACGGGGTTTCACCATGTTGGCCAGGCTGGTTTTAAACTCCTGACCTCAGGTGATCCACCCACCTTGGCCTCCCAAAGTGCTGTGATTACAGGCGTGAGCCACCACGCCTGGCCTCATTACTTACTTTTCAATTTGACTCTGACATAACAAGAAAATGAAAATATTTTACCCCAAAACATGTTTCTTGCCGTATCTTAAAATGGCCCTGCAAAGCCGACCTTTGTGGGGGAAACTGCATCTGTAAAAAATCTCTATTAACAGGCCGGGCTCAATCACTCACACCTGTAATCTCAGTACTTTGGGAGGCCGAGGTGGGTAGATTACATGAGGTCAGGAGTTCAAGACCAGCTTGGCCAACATGGCGAAACCCCATCTCTACTTAAAAAAATTATAAAAATTAGCCAGACGTGGTGGCACACATCTGTAATCCCAGCTACTCGGGAGGCTGAAGCAGGAGAATCATTTGAACCCGGAGGTGGAGGTTGCAGTGAGCTGAGATGGTGCCTCTGCACTCCAGCCTGGGCTACAAGAGCAAAACTCCGTCTCAAAAAAATAAATAAATAAATAAAACTCTGTATTAACATAGCTAGATCTATGTCTTCCAGGCTCTCCCAATGCTGAAGAGGTTAACTAAAAGTCTAGCACCTTTTAAAGAACTGAATAGGAAACGTTTGTCGTCTGTTGTCTCTAAGGGTAGCCACCATAAGACTTCAAAAGAACCTTGGTCTCCACAATCTTTTATCTGAACCTGAACCTTTCTGTCGATCCCAGGCCTTTAGACAAACTCAACCAATTGTCAACCAGAAATGTTTAAATTTACCTATAGCCTGGAAACCCCCCGCTTTGAGTTGTCCCACCTTTCTGAACCAAACCAGTGTATTTCTTAAATGTATTTGAGTGATGTCTCATGCCTCCCTAAGATATATAAAACCAGGCGTGGTGGCTCACACCTGCAATCCCAACACTTTGGGAGGCTGAGGTGGGTGGATCACCTGAGGTCAGGAGTTTGAGACTAGCCTGGCCACCATGGTGAAACCCTGTCTCTACTAAAAATACAAAAAATTAGCTGGGCGTGGTGGTGGGTGCCTGTAGTCCCAGGTACTCGGGAGACTGAGGCAAGAGAATCGCTTGAACCCGGGGGACGGAGGTTGCAGTGAGCCAAGATCGTGTCACTACACTGCAGCCTGGGCAACAGGGTTAGACTGTGTCAAAAAACAAAAACAATAATTAGCCAGGTGTGGTGATGCTCTGTAGTCCAGCTACTCGGCAGGCTGAGGCAGGAAAAGCACTTTAACTGGGGAGGCGGAGATTGCAGTGAGCCAGGATCGGGCTACTGCACTCCAGCCTGAGAGACAGAGTGAGATTCTGTCTCAAAAAAATTTTATATATATATATATATATATATATAAAACCAAGCTGTACCCCAAGCACCTAGGGCACATGTTCTCAGGACCTCCTAAGTCAGTGTCACAGGCCATGGTCACTCATATTTGGCTCAGAATCTCTAAAAATATTTTACAGAGTTCGACTCTTTTCGTCAACACAGGTCACCCTCCTGAGTAGCTGGTAGCACAGGTACATGCCACTAACCATACCCAGCTAATTTTTGTGTAGTTCGTAAAGACGGGGGTCTCCCTATGTTGCTCAGGCTGGTCTTGAATGCCTGGGCTCAAGGGATCCTCCCATCTTGGCCTCCCAAAGTGCTGGGATTATAGCCATGAGCCACTGTGCCTGACTTTTCACTATTTATTGATAATGCCATCATATTCATATGATTATCTCTTCCTCTCTTTTTTGTTTTTATTTTTTCCTATTATAACTATGGTAAATTGTGGACATTGAGATTACTAAAATAAAAAGTATATTGAATTATCTTTGATTTCTTATCCTCTTACTCCTTCCCTAGTCAGTGAATTACCAAATGTTGTTGATTCTTTGATAACGTATCTGCCCTTAGTCTCTTACTTTCCAGTGCCCCTGTTTCAGCCAATTCTGTCCCTTCATGCCAAGATTATCGCAATATTTTTTCCCTAACTAGTTTCCACGTCTCTGGTTTTTTTTTTTCCAAGTCACCCTTTTATTACGCTAGATTAAATACTCTGAAACACTGCTTTGTATAAAGGGTTCATTCATTTATTCAAAGCCCTAAGACAATACTTCGCATAAAGGATTCATTCATTTGACAAATATTTGTTGAGTGCATGCCGTGTGCCAGATATTAAAATCTTTAACTGGTATTCAAGGTCTGAACATTCCAGCCCTGTCTCTGGCTCAGCCTGACTGGTCTATTTGTCGTTGCCTGAAAATGCTATCTACATTCCCATGCGTGAGTTTTTGTTTGAGAACGAACTGTTTCTAATCTACTCTGTCTCCCTTTTTGTTTAGTTTGACTCTTCCTTCAAAGCCCAGCTCCAGTCTCAGTCCTCCCTCCAGGAAGCCTCCTAGTTTTTTTTCTTTAGTTTTTATTCTTGTCACAGCTGGGTAAAAAATATCCTTAGTAGTTCTCTTTTACTCACCCAATAAAGTCCAAAGTTCTTGACCTTGTTTTTAAGACTTTCTGCGATTACCCCATTTTTCATTTCCAACCAGGCTTCCTATTCCCTAACATGAACTGTCTCATTCACCTGAGCCTCTCTGCTTTCTGTTCCCTACTCATGCCCATTCCCACATCCATGCCTTTCTTTGCTCAAGTTTGAGCCCCTTTGCTCATGATTTTTCTTTCTTCCATCCCCTCCACCTGTCGAATCACCCATTGCCTTTAACAACTTTTTTTGTTTTATTTTATTTTATTTTTTTGGAGACAGAGTCTTGCTCTGTCACCCAGGCTGGAGTGCAATGGTATGATCTCAGCTCACTGCAACCTCCGCCTTCTGGGCTCAAGTGATTCTCCTGCCTCAGCCTCTGGAGTAGCTGGGATTACAGACGCCCAGCCACCACTCCTGGCTATTTTTTGTATTTTAGTAGAGACGGGGTTTCACAGTGTTGGCCAGGCTGGTCTCAAACTCCTGACCTCAGGTGATCCGCCTGCCTCGGCCTCCCAAAGTGCTAGGAGTACAGGAATGGGCCCGTGCGCCTGGACTTTTTTGTTTTAATGTATTAATTATATTTGCATTTTGAACAAAAAACTAATTCATGTAATATATAATTAATGTAGGAGGCCCTAGACTTTTATTTTAAAAGTCTTTTTTTCCTTTTTCTTTCTTTTTTTTTTTTTTGAGAAAGATTTTCACTCTGTTGCCGAAGCTGGAGTGCAGTGGCACGATATCGGTTGACTGCAACCTCCGCCTCCTGGGCTCAAGCAATTCTTATGCCTCAGCATCCCCAGTAGCTGGGATTACAAACGTGCCACCATGCCCAGCTAATTTTTTAATTTTTATTTATTTTACTTATTTTTACTTTTTGAGATGGAGTCTTTCTCTGTCGCCCAGGTTGGAGTGCAGCGTTGCAATCTCGGCTCACTGCAACCTCCACCTCCCAGGTTCAAGCGATGCTCTTGCCTTACCCTCCCAAGTAGCTGAGACTACAGGCACTTGCCACCACACCCAGCTAATTTTTGTGTTTTTAATGGAGATGGGGTTTCACCATGTTGGCCAGGCTGGTCTCGAACTCCTGACCTTAAGTGATCCGCTCGCCTCAGCTTCCCAAAGTGCTGGGATTACAGGTGTGCACCACCGCGCCTGGCCTCCAATTTTTTTTTTTTTCCAGACGAAGTCTCGCTCTGTCACCAGGCTGGAGTGCAGTGGCGCAATCTCGGCTCACTGCAACCTCCGACCCCGTTTCAAGTGATTCTCCTGCTTCAACCTCCCGAGTAGCTGGGATTACAAGCATATGCCGCCATGCCCGGCTAATTTTTTTTTTTTGTATTTATGTAGAGACAGGGTTTTGTATGTAGAGACAGGGTTTCACCATGTTGTCCAGGCTAGTTTTGAACTCCTGAGTTCAGGCAATCCACCTGCCTCGGCCTCCCAAAGTGCTGGCATTATAGGTGTGAGCCACCATGCCTTGCCAATTTTTGTATTTTTAGTAGAGACGGGGTTTTGCCATGTTGGCCAGGCTGGTCTGGAACTCCTGGCCTCATGTGATCCACCCACTTCAGCCTCCCAAATTGCTGGGATTACAGATGTGAACCACCGCATCTGGCCTTAAAAATCTTTTTTTCTTTATTTTTACAAAAGTAATACTTAAGAGAGCTACAACAAAACATACATATATGTTAAGTTTCTCTCTTAAGGTAACCAGCATTAACAGTTTGATATGTGTCCTTGCACACCTTTTTCTTTGTCCCTGTACACAGACTACATGTCTTTAAGTGTTGCCCCTTACTCCAACAAGAATAGTACCATACTGGCTGGGCGCGGTGGCTCACACCTGTAATCTCAGGACTTTGGGAGGCCGAGGCGGGCGGATCACCTGAGGTCGGGAGTTCGCAACCAGCCTGACCAATACGGAGAAATCCCGTCTCTACTAAAAATACAAAATTAGCCAGGTGTTGTGGTGTATGCCTGTAATCCCAGCTACTCAGGAGGCTGAGGCAGGAGAATCGCTTGAATCTGGGAGGAGGAGGTTGCAGTGAGCTGAGATTGCGCCATTGCACTCCAGCCTGGGCAACAAGAGCGAAACTCCGTCTCAAAATAAATAAATAAATAAAACAAAATAGTACCATATTCTATACCAATGATTCTCAAAGTGTGGTTCAGGACCCTTAAGGGGGTCCCTGAGACTCTTTCAGAAGGTCTGCAAGGAAAACTATTCTCATAATCATGCTTATTTATCTGTCTTTTTCACAGGGTTGACTTTGCACCAATGGTGCAAAAGACATAGTTGGTGAAACTGCTGGCCCTGTAAGCATGCATTTGTCAGGGCAGTGGCACCAAATTATACTAATCATTGTGTTCTTCACTGCCACACACTTGCTGTAAATCCCAGCTTCACCTAAGAATATCATTGATGATACAATAAAAATGATTAATTGTATTAAGCCCAGCCCTTGAATACATATTTTTTTAATGTTCTCTGTGACTCATGGGAAGTAAGCATGAAACATTTCTGCTGCATACCAAAGTAGGATGGTTGTCTGAATTGCAAGCTGAACAAACTTTCTTCTCATGGAGCAGTATTTTTTATTTGAAAAAAAAAAAAAAACACAGACAAACTATGGTAATTCAGACCTGACTATCCAATGATCATTTTCCTGAAAATGAAGGAAGTGAAAGTGAAGGAAAACAGCTGATAGTTTTTCTCGTCAATGATAAAATTCAAACACTTAAGTGAAAATTAGAATTTTGGAAAATATTTATTTTATATTTTATATATATATATATATATATATATATATATTTTTTTTTTTTTTTAATTGGGATGGAGTCTCGCTCTGTCACCCAGGCTGGACTGCAGTGGCGCAATCTCCGCTCACTGCAACCTCCGTCTCCTGGGTTCAAGCAGTTCCCCCTGCCTCAGCCTCCCGAGTAGCTGGGATTACAGGCGCCTGCCACCACGCCCAGCTAATTTTTGTATTTTTAGTAGAGACAGGGTTTTGCCATGTTAGCCAGGCTGCTCTCGAACTCCTGACCTCAGGTGATCCGCCCGCCTCAGCCTCTCAAAGTGTTGGGATTACAGGCATGAGCTACTGTGCCCAGCCAAGAATTTTGGAAAACTTATATATCTCCCATTCTGAGCTTGATAGCTTCCATGTACTTAAATACTTTAGTGATGAGATTAATGAATATGATCTCTTTTAAATATTGTATAATAGGCTAGGCGCGGTGGCTCATGCCTGTAATCCCAGCACTTTGGGAGGCCGAGGCAGGCGGATCACGAGGTCAGGAGATCGAGACCATTCTGGCTAACATGGTGAAACCCCGTCTTTATTAGAAATACAAAAGAAAAAAAAAAAATTAGCCAGGTGTGGTGGCAGGCACCTGTAGTCCCAGCTACTCGGGAGGCTGAGGCAGGAGAATGGCGTGAACCCGGGCGGCAGAGCTTGCAGTGAGCTGAGATTGCGCCACTGCACTCCAGCCTGGGTGACAGAGTGAGACTCCGTCTCAAAATAAATAAATAAATAAATATTGTATAATGATATGCACATTACAAAATAACAGTGTAAAGGGGGTCCTGAAATAAAAAAAGTTAGAGGACCACTACTCCACATGTTATCCTACAGCTTGCTTTTTCACTTAGTATATCTTGAACACTAGTCAGTGTCAGAACATTTATTTTTTTTGAGACTCACTGCAACCTCTGCCTCCCAGGTTCAAGCAATTCTCGTGCCTCGGCCTCCCCAGTAGCTGGGATTACAGACGTGTGCCATCACACCTAGCTAATTTTTGTATTTTTAGTAGAGACAGGGTTTCACCATGTTGGCCAGGCTGGTCTCGAACTCCTGACCTCAATAGATCTACTAGCCTCGGTCTCCCAAAGTGCTAATTATTCATTTATTGATGGCCTTTTACGTTGCTTTCAGCTTTTTGCTAATTTTTTTTTCTTTTTTTTTTTTGAGATGGAGTCTTGCTCTGTTGCCCAGGCTGGAGTGCAGTGGCGCAGTCTCGGCTCACTGCAACCTCCGCCCCCTGAGTTCAAGTGATTCTCCTGCCTCAGCCTTCTGAGTAGCTGGAACTACAGGCGTGCTCTAGCATGCCCAGCTAATTTTTTTTGTATTTTTAGTAGAGACGGGGTTTCACTATGTTGGTCAGGCTGATCTCGAACTCCTGACCTCGTGATTCACCACCCCCTCCTCGGCCTCCCAAAGTGCTGGGATTACAGGTGTGAGCCACTGTGCCTGGCCAGCTTTTTGCTAATTTAAATCATGCATCAACGAATACCCTTTAAAGGCCAGGCACTGTGGCTCATGCCTATAATCCCAGCAATTTGGGAGGCCGAGGCGGGAGGATCACCTAAGGTCAGGAGTTTGAGACTAGCCTGGCTGACATGGCGAAACCCATCTCTACTAATAATACAAAAATTAGCTGGATGTGGTGGCAGGGGCCTGTAATCCTAGCTACTCAGGAGGCTGAGGCAGGAGAATTGCCTAACCTGGGAGGTGGAGGTTGCGGTGAGCTGAGATGCACCACTGCACTCCAGCCTGGGTGACAGAGTGAAACTCCATCTTAAAAAAAAAAAACAAAATGAAACAAAAACCAAATACCCTTTAAATACATCCTCGTGTACTGCTGGGTATATATCTATGGTATGAATTCCTAAAAGTTGACCTATTTTTTTAAGTTCCATCTAAATAAAATTTCTCCTTCTTTACAACATCCGCTCTTGTCGTTTCTCCTCCCTATGGTTTTTGCGTCTTTTTAGCCTCTTGTTCATTTACTGCCTTTCATGTTCCCATGCTATTGCCTTGGTTTTTTAACAAAATTCTTCCTCCGTGCCTATCCTGTCTTACCTACTAAATTATGCAAATAGAATCTTCATGAGGGCAAGGATGGTTTGTTGTACAGTGTATTGGCACTTGGTAAATAAATAATGAGAGAGGGATTGAGTGTTGGTATGAGAAAAGGAGCCTTAATGGTTGCATTTGGATGAATGGGTGCTGAGAGATGGTATGTGCATTTATACATTCTTGTCTCATCTTGTAAAATGTTTGAAAATAAGAGTAATTTTCAACTTAATTTTTCTTATTTTAGGCAAGTATATCGCGTCAACACAGCGACCTGACGGGACCTGGCGCAAGCAGCGGAGGGTGAAAGAAGGATATGTGCCCCAGGAGGAGGTCCCAGTGTATGTGGTTAGGCTTGAGTAGGGGTTTTCTGATGGGGTCCCTACAGAAGAATAGAATACCCTTATGTCTACAAGTTCAGGGAGGACTCTCGTAAGCCCCAAGGAAATGGAACGGGGGGCAACTATCTGAGAAAGCAGAGAAAGAGTCTGGGATTCAGGGATGAGTGAGGGTTACAGATCACTAGTCCTATACTTTTGACCTCTGTTCATTAGAACCTCCAGAGCTTTAGGTTCTAGGGACTTTGCTGCACCTTTCCTGCAGAGCAGAGGAAAGTTGGGGAGGGACCATAAAGAGAGAAAGGTGGTCAGGCCCGGTGGCCTATATCTGTAATCTAAGCACTTTGGGAGGCCTAGGCGGGTGGATTACTTGAGGTCAGGAGTTCAAGAACAGCTTCGCCAAGGTGGCGAAACCCCATCTGTACTAAAAATACAAAATTACAAAATACAAACATCAGCCAGGCGTGGTGGCACGAGCCTGTAATCTCAGCTACTCAGGAGGCTGAGGCAGGAGAATCTCTTGAACCCAGGAAGTGGGAGGTTGCAGTAAGCCGAGATTGCGCCAGTGCACTTCAGCCCTGGTGACAGAGCAAGACTCTGTCCCAAAAACAAACAGGCAGGCATGGTGGCTCTCTGTAATCCCAGCACTTTGGGAGGCCAAGATCGGTGGATCACCTGAGGTCAGGAGTTCAAGACCAGCCTGACCAACATGGTGAAACCCCATCTCTACTAAAAATACACAGTTAGCCAGGCGTGGTGGCAGACGCCTGTAATCCCAGCTACCCGGGAGGCTGAGGCAGGAGAATCGCTTGAACCCGGGAGGTGGAGGTTGCAGTGAGCTGAGATTGTGCCATTACACTCCAGCCTGGGCAACTGAGCGAGACTCCATCTCAAAAAACAAACAAAACAAAAAACCCCACAAAACAAACAAAACAAACCCCACAAAAACAACAACAGCAAAAAAAGGAAGCAAGAATGTAAAGAGGATGAAGTGTTTGGAAGTTTAAGAAAAGGGATCAAAAAGTCAATGATTCTCTGAAACTCTTGACATCCTTTGTTTCCTGCAGATATGAAAACAAGTATGTGAAGTTTTTCAAGAGTAAACCAGAGTTGCCCCCAGGGCTAAGCCCTGAGGCCACTGCTCCTGTCACCCCATCCAGGCCTGAAGGTGGTGAACCAGGCCTCTCCAAGACAGCCAAACGCAACCTGAAGCGAAAGGAGAAGAGGCGGCAGCAGCAAGAGAAAGGAGAGGCAGAAGCCTTGAGCAGGACTCTTGATAAGGTGTCCCTGGAAGAGACAGCCCAACTCCCCAGTGCTCCACAGGGCTCCCGGGCAGCCCCCACAGCTGCATCTGACCAGCCTGACTCAGCTGCCACCACTGAGAAAGCCAAGAAAATAAAGAACCTAAAGAAGAAGCTCCGGCAGGTGGAAGAGCTGCAGCAGCGGATCCAGGCTGGGGAAGTCAGCCAGCCCAGCAAAGAGCAGCTGGAAAAGCTAGCAAGGAGGAGGGCGCTAGAAGAGGAGTTAGAGGACTTGGAGTTAGGCCTCTGAGGCCTTTGGGGAATAGGGAATGGACTGCGAATAAACCATGGGGCTCTCTGGGGTCTGGGGGAATACGGGCAACAGCAGTCAGGAGGGGTACCCCCCATACTGGCTTACTTCCACTTCTTGCGGCCCAGCTCTGTCCTCCAGAGCCTAGCATCTCCCTCAATCCTTCCCTTTTCTTCTCAACTTCTACTTTTTGGACTTTCCCCCTCCCATTCCCAGTGTTCAGAATCTCAGTGACTACCCCAGGTACCTTTGCTGCTGATTTGGGTGTCTTGTTTAAAAGAAAATCAGGTGGGTGGGAATCTCTTGGAGAACTGAGGCTGAGGGTAGAGGGAGTGTGCCCAAGTCTTGGAGTCTTGGTTCCTGTTCGCGGTGTTTATGGGTTATTTCCCTCTCCATCCCTCATCTTTTTTTTTTTTTTTTTTAAAAAAAAAGCAAAAACGAGAATAAACACAAGTAGACATGTCTGGCTTTGCCTCCTTATTTTCAGCTGCTAGTAGATATTGTATCTCCTGAGTTTGGCACAGGAAGACAAGTATTGGGAGTGATTTCTTTTCTTTTCTTTTCTTTTCTTTTCTTTTCGAGACAGAGTTTTGTGCTGTTGCCCAGGTTGGGGTGCAGTGGTGTAATCTGGGCTCACTGCAAACTCTGTCTCCTGAGTTCACGCAGTTCTCCTGCCTCAGCCTCCCTCCCGAGTAGCTGGGATTACAGGCGCCCACCACCACACCTGGCTAATTTTTTAGTAGAGATGGGGTTTCACCATGTTGGCCAGGCTGGTCTTGAACTCCTGATTTCAGGTGATCAACCCACCTTGGCCTCCTAAAGTGCTGGGATTTTAGGCATGAGTTACCGTGCTCAGCCGATATATTTTTTTTCTTTTTTCTTTTTTTGTGAGATGGAGTCTCGCTCTGTCTCCCAGGCTGGAGTGTAGTGGCGCGGTTTCAGCTCACTGCAACCTCCGCCTCCCGGGTTCAAGCAATTCTGCTTTAGCCTCTCGAGTAGCTGGGATTATAGACACTCACCACCACACCCACCTAATTTTTGTATTTTTAGCAGAGACGGAGTTTCAGCATGTTGGCCAGGCTGGTCTCAAACTCCTGACCTCAGGTGATCCACCCAGTTCAGCCTCCCAAAGTGCTAGGATTACAGGTGTGAGCCATCACGCCCAGTCCAATATTTCTTTTTTTTTTTCTGTTAGAAACTTTATTGGTCCTGGAGAAAGGGAGGCAAATGGCCCCTGCCTCCCGCTGAGGGTCCCCCCAGCCCTCACTGTTTCCCGTTGCCATTGATGGGGTGGTTCAGGTGCTCAGTGGAGGCCAGGAAGGCCTTGAGCTTGGGCCGGGCACTGAGTTGTGCCATGTAGGCCGAGAGCACGGGGAACACATCCAGGCAGCTGGTGGGCAGGACCTCGTGGATCAGCAGCAAGTCCAGCAGGTTGTAGTAAGCGAAGGAGATCTGGTTGCCCACAAGGAAGGCCTAGCCTCCCTGGTTCTGGGATGGCAGGGTCTCAAAAGGCTTCAGTTGCCCGGGGAGTGCCTTCACATAAGTCACCCTTGCCCACCTTGTAGTTGGTATAGATGAGGGTGAGGTATTTATTTATTTACTTTATTTTTGAGACAAGAGTTTCCCTCTTGTTTCCCGGGCTGGAGGGCAATGGCGCAATCTCGGCTCACTGCAACCTCCGCCTCCCGGGTTCAAGCGATTCTCCTGCCACAGCCTCCCAAGTAGCTGGGATTACAGGCGCCCACCACCACGCCCGGCTAATTTTTTTTTTTTTTTTTTGAGACGGAGTATCACTCTGTCACCCAGGCTGGAGTGCAGTGGCGCAATCTTGGCTCACTGCAAGCTCCGCCTCCCGGGTTGACACCATTCTCCTGCCTCAGCCTCTCCGAGTAGCTGGGACTACAGGCGCCCGCCACCACGCCCGGCTAATTTTTTGTATTTTTAGTAGAGATGGGGTTTCACCGTGGTCTCGATCTCCTGACCTCGTGATCCACCCGCCTCGGCCTCCCAAAGTGCTGGGTAATTTTTTTGTATTTAATAGAGACTGGGTTTCACTATGTTGGTCAGGCTGGTCTTGAACTCCTGACCTCAGGTGATCCACCTGCCTCGGCCTCCCGAAGTGGTGGGATTACAGGCGTGAGCCACCGAGCCCAGCCTTAGGTATTTAATTTTTTTTTTTTTTTTTTTTTTTTTTTTGAGATGGAGTTTGTCTCTTGTCGCCCAGGCTGGAGTGCAGTGGCATGATCTCAGCTCACTTCAATGTCCACCTCCTGGGTTCAAGCGATTCTCCTGCCTCAGCCTCCTTCCTGAGTAGTTGGGATTATAGGCGTGCACCACCATGCCTGGCTAATTATTTTTATTTTTAGTAGAGATGAGGTTTCACCATGTTGGCCAGGCTGGTCTTGAACTCCTGATCTCAGGTGATCCACCTGCCTCAACTTCCCAAAGTGCTGAGATTACAGGCGTGAGCCACTGCACCTGGCCAGAGGTATTTAATTTTTAAAAATTGTGAGTTTATGACCAAATTAGCAACACTGATTTCTGCATGTTTCCTGAGACTTCAGTAAATGAATTAGTGTTATAATCAAATGAAACTTAGAACAAATTTAACTTGACATGTTAATTTATATGTTGCCATTAGTGTGCTGAATAGCAATGGGAGTTTTGTACCTTCCTTCCTGTTTCTGAAGATAATCTTATTTCACAGCTGCACCTAGTACAGCTCTTTTGAAATTTGACCTTCTTCGATGCCACCCCAAGATGGCATTGTGGGGCAAATTAGTGATACATGTAGAGGAACTTACATGCAAAAGATCTGTCACTTAATTTTTACATGTCCTCTGGTTTCCATACCCTCATTTATCGCAGCCTTTTTCTTTAGCTAGCTGTGGGGGTAGAGACGAAAGGAGTGGGAAGTCAGCTGTAATGAACTATCTCAACAGTTCAGAGTTCTTAGCCTGATTCATAAGCGCACACATAATCTGGCCCTGCTTAACTCCAGCATCATGTCTTTCCATTCTCCAACTCTGATCGAACTCAATGCTGCAGCTATACTGAACTTCTTTCAGTTCTTTAAATGACCCATATTCTGTCTGAGCCTCAGTCCTTTGCCTCTGCTTGTCCCTCTGCCTAGAACACTTCCTGACCCCCTAATGAACTTTTCTTTTTAATTGATAGAAATGGGGTTTAGCTATGTTACCTAGGGTGGTCTCCTGAGCTAAAGCCACCTGCCTGCTTCAGCCTCCCATAGTGCTAGGATTACAGGCGTGAGCCACCAAGCCTGGCCCCTAATGAAATTTTTCTTAGCCTTTGGCTCTCTTAAATGTTATTGTCTCTGGGAAGCCTTCCTTTATTCATATACATATATATATACACACACACATATAATATATACACATATGTATATATACATATATACATACATATATACATATATGTGTATATATATGCACATATATATGTGTGTGTATATATATATGCACATATATATATATGTGCATATATATATACACACACATAAGTATGTGTATACATACATATATATGGTTTTTTTTTTGAGATGGAGTCTCGCTGTATTGCCCAGGCTAGAGTGCAGTGGTGCAATCTTGACTCACTGCAACTTTCGCCTCCCAGGTTCAAGCAATTCTCCTGCCTCAGCCTCCCGAGTAGCTTGGATAACAGGCGTCCAACACCATGCTCAGCTAATTTTTGTATTTGTAGTAAGAGATGAGGTTTCACCACGTTGGACAGGCTGGTCTTGAAGTCTTTTTTTTTTTTTGAGATGGAGTCTCACCCTGTCACCCAGGCTGGAGTGCAGTGGCATGATCCTGGCTCACTGCAACCTCCACCTCCCGAGTTCAAGTGATTCTCCTGTCTCGGCCTCCCGAGTAGCTGGGATTACAGGCGTGTGCCACCACACCTGGCTAATTTTTGTATTTTTAGTAGAGACGGGGTTTCGCCATGTTGGCCAGGCTGGTCTCGAACTCCTGACCTCAGGTGATCCGCCTGCCTTGTACTCTCAAATGTTAATTTATGCACCCTTATTTGTTTGCTTTTTAACTCCAAACTTACTTTTTTTTTTTTTTTGAGACAGAGTCTTGCTCTGTCACCCAGGCTGGAGTGCAGTGGCGCGACCTCGGCTCACTGCAGCCTCTGCCTCCTGGGTTCAAGCGATTCTCCTGCCTCAGCCTCCCAAGTAGCTGGGACTACAGGCTCATGCCACCACACCTGGCCTTCTTTTTTTTTTAAATTTTGTTTTTTTTTTTGAGATGGAGTTTCGCTGTTGTTGCCCAGGCTGGAGTGCAATGGCGCGATCTCAGATCACTGCAAACTCTGCCTCCCAGGTTCAAGTGATTCTCCTGCCTCAGCCTCCCAAGTACTGTGTGCCACCATGTCTGGCTAATTTTGTATTTTCAGTAGAGACAGAGTTTCACCATGTTGGTCAGGCTGGTCTTGAATTCCTGACATCAAGTGATCCACCAGCCTTGGCATCTCAAAGTGCTGGGATTACAGGCGTGAGCCACCATTCCTGGCTTTTTTTTTTTTTCAGACAAAGTCTCACTCTGTCATCAGGCTGGAGTGCAGTGGCATGATCTCGGCTCACTGTCACCTCCACCTTCCAGGTCCAAGCGATTCTCCTGTATCAGCTTCCTGAGTAGCTGGGATTATAGGCGTGCACCACCATGCCTAGCTAATTTTTTTTTTTTTTTAATTTTTAGTAGAGACAGGTTTTACCATATTGGCTAGGCTGTTTTTGAACTCCTGACCTCAAGTGATCCGCCTGCCTCAGCCTTCCAAAGTGCTGGGATTATAGGCATGAGCCACTGCGCCCAGCTCAAACTTAACTTTTGTAGTAGCATTTATTTTTTATTTTTTTCTGAGACAAAGTTTTGCTCTTGTTGCCCAGGCTGGAGTGCAATCTCAGCTCACCACAACCTCCGCCTCCCAGGTTCCAGCGATTCTCCTGCCTCAGCCTCCCGAATAGCTGGAATTACAAGCATGCACCACCACGCCTGGCTAATTTTTGTATTTTTAGTAGAGATGGGGTTTCTCCATGTTGGTCAGGCTGGCCTTGAACTTCCGACCTCAGGGGATCTGCCAGCCTCGGCCTCCCAAAGTGCTGAGATTACAGGCATGAGCCACTGTGCCCAGCCAGCCCTCCTCCTTATTAAACTATGAACTCCTCAAGCCCTGGGATTGTATTTATCATCATTGCATCCTCAGTCCCTGACATAGTACATTCTCAAATATTTGAATGAGGCTGCAAGTCATGTGCAGAACAGAAGATGGGGGACAATTAGTGCCTCACACACAACTGAACAGTTAATGAGTACTTGACTGAGCACCCCAGTCAAGTGTGAGACCAAAAGCAGCCTGAGTTTCCTTTCATAGGATCCCTATAAAATTATAGAGATTTTATATGTGAGATTTAATTGGCTTATACAGAGATGTTTGATGCTTTGTAAATTTAGATATCTTACAGGAATCTATACTTTAAAAACCATTATTGGCCGGGCTCAGTGGCTCACGCCTGTAATCCCAGCACTTTGGGAGGCCGAGGAGGGTGGATAACTTGAGGTCAGGAGTTCGAGACCAGCCTGGCCAACGTGGTGAAACCCCCGCTTTACTAGGAAATATAAAAATTAGCCAGGTGTGGTGACACGCGCCTGTAATCCCAGCTACTCGGAAGACTGAGGGAGGAGAATTGCTTGAACTGGGAGGCAGAGGTTGCAGTAAGCCAAGATCATGCCACTGCACTCCAGCCTGGGCAACAGAGTGAGAATCTGTCTCAAAAAAAAAAAAAAAAAAAGTTAACTGTAAAATAGCCTCAGGAAGGTCCTTCAGGAGGTATTCTAGAAGGAGGCATTGTTATAGGAGATGACAGCACCATGTGTGTTATTGCCCCAGAAAACTTTCCAGTGGGACAAAATGTGGTGGTGGAAGACAGTGATATTGATGATCCTGATCCTGTGTAGGCCTAAGCTAATATGTGTGTTAGCTTTTGTTTTTGTTTTTGTGAGGCAGCACCTCTCTGTCATTCAAGCTGGAGTGCAGTGGTGAAAACACAGCTAACTGCAGCCTTGACTTCCTGGGCTCAAGTGATCCTTCTGCCTCAGCCTCTTATGTAGCTGGGACCGTAGGCTTACTCCATCATGCTCAGTTAATTTTTTTTTTTTTTTTTTGGGACAGAGTCTTGCTCTGTTGCCCAGGCTGGAGTGCAGTGACACGATCTAGGCTCACTGCAACCTCCACCTCCTGGGTTCAGATGATTCTCCTGCCTCAGCCTCCCCAGTAACTGGGATTACAGGTGCACCACAATGCCTGGCTAATTTTTGTATTTTTAGCAGATACGGGGTCTCACCATGTTGTCCAGGCTGGTCTCTAACTCTTGACCTCAAGTGATCTGCCTGCATCGGCCTCCCAAAGTGCTGGGATACTGGTGTGAGCCACCACTCCCTGCCTTCTTTTTTTGAGATAGGATCTCTGTCACCTAGGCTGGAGTGCAGTGGTACGATAACGGCTTACTGCAGCCTTAAATCCTTGGACTTCAGCGTCCTTAGTAGCTGGGACTACAGGCGTGTGCCACCACACCCTGCTAATTTAAAAATTTTTTTTCTAGAGATGAGTTCTGACTATGTTGCTCAGGCTGGTCTCAAACTCCTAGGCTCAAGCAGTCAGCCCACCTCAGCTTCTGAAAGTGCTGGGATTACAGGCATGAGCCACTACGCCCAGCTCCCATGTCTTAGGTTTTTTTGTTGTTGTTGTTTGTTTTTGTTTTGTTTTGTTTTTTTGAGATGGGGTCTCCCTCTGTCACCCAGGCTGTAGTGGAGTGGTGCGATCTTGGCTCACTGCAACCTCTGCCTCCTGAGTTCAAGAAATTCTCCTCCCTCAGCCTCCCTGAGTAGCTGGGACTATGGTGTGTGTCACCACGCCCGACTATGTTTTTTTTTTTTTGTATTTTTAGTAGAGACTAAAAGTTACTAAAACATTACTAAAAGTTACTGCGCCCTGTCCCATGTCTTAGTTTTTAACAAAAAAGTTTATACAATACAAATAAAATAAAATAAAAATTTTTAAAATAGAAAAAAGAGCCAGGCGTGGCGGCTCACGCCTTGTAATCCCAGCACTTTGGGAGGCCGAGGCAGGCGGATCACTTGAGATCAGGAGTTCAAGACCAGCCTGGCCAACATGGTGAAACCCGGTCTCTACTAAAAATACAAAAAAATTAGCTGGGCACTGTGGCGTGTGCCTGTAATCCCAGCTACTTAGGAGGCTGAGGCAGGAGAATTGCTTGAACCCAGGAGGCAGAGGTTGCAGTGATCTGAGATCGCGCCACTGCACTCCAGCTTGGGCAACAGAGCAAGACACTATCTCAAAATAAATAAGTAAATAAATAAAAATAGAAAAAAGCTTATAGAATAAGGATATAAACAAATATTTTTGTACAGCTGTACAATGTGTTTCTGTTTTAAGCTAAGTGTTTTTTACAAAAGAGTCAAAAAGTTAACAAAAAATTTTAAAGTTTGTAAAGTAAAAATATCAGCTGGGTGCGGTGGCTCATGCCTGTAATCCCAACACTTTGGGAGGCCGAGGTGGGTTTATCACTTGATGCCAGGAGTTCGAGACCAGCCTGGCCAACATGGTGAAACTCTCTCTACTAAAAAGACAAAAACTTAGCCAGGTGTGGTGGTGCGTGCCTGTAATCCCAAATTCTCGGGAGGCTGAAGCAGGAGAATCACTTGAACCCGGGAGATGGAGGTTGTAGTGAGCTGAAATTGCACCACTGCACTCTACTTGGTGACACAGTGAGACTCCATCTCAAAAAAAAACCAAAACACTTATAGTAAGCTAAGGTTAAATTATTATTGAAGAAAAATACCTTCTTATAAATTTAGTGCAGGCTAAGTATACTTTAATAAAGTCTACAGTAGTGTACAATAATGTCCTAGGCCTTCACATTCACTCACTGACTCACCCAGAGCAACTTCTAGTCCTGCAAACTCCATTCATGGTGTACCACTTTTTACCTTTTATATCCTAATTTTTCTGTACCTTTTCTATGTTTACATGTTTAGATACACAAATAAATTACTATTGTGTTACATTTGCCTATAGTATTCAGTAGATGCTTGTACATGCCATAGGGGTTTGTAGCCTAAGAGCAATAGGCCATACTATATAACCTAGGTGTGTAGGAGGTTATACCATCTAGTATGTAAGTACACTCTATAATGTTTGCACAGTGATGAAAAGGCCTAATGATGCATTTCTCAGAACACATCTCTGTTGCTAAACAACACATAACTGTACATAATACTATATATATATAAAATAAATTTGAAAGCCACCGATACAATCAATTGTGAGGGGCTGAGGTATCACACATCCTTTCCTTCTTCTGGTTCCTATATTTGGGATGTGTGAGGTAGAAGGATATTATTTTAATTACTTCCCCAATGGGCCCGTGTAGCTTATGGCAAATTAAATTATCCCCTGACTTTCTTTTCTATTTCTAAGGCCATTTATTTAATCTTGCTCTCCACCTTGCATGTGATTCTGTCATAACGTGCAAATAGCAAGATTCTAGGGATCTGGAAGTGAGTTATTTTAGGACTGGTCATTTACTTTCATGGGCTCAGAACCTATGTGTTAGTTTATTATTGTCCACTAGGTGGTACTAGGAGGAGCCAATGTTTGCAAGTTACCTTGACCCTAGACTCCAGCTTTTTTTCAGAGTAGCAGAAAGGTTTATTTTGTTAGAAAATTTTTTCTCCCCAGGCTCCCAAGAATTTCGGGAGAGGGTATCTAGATCTTCCTCTCCTTCCCAAATATAACCTAGATGAACACATTGAGGAGGATAGAAAATCTAGGATGAAGAAGGTACATTTTTTGGTCAATATTGCCACCTCTTAAAGATCAGGAATGCATTCCATTCTCTCCTGGAGATTAAAGAAGATGCTCTATTGCAGTGGAAGGGATAGGGGTTATACCCCAAATGAACAACTGGCTGTGTGGGGTAATATAATTGGCTGAGAGGAGGAGAAAAAGGAAATGTTAAAGGATCTCTTCCTTGGGAAAGCAACCAGTCATAGAATTTGAATAAATGAAAATACTGAAAATAAAAACATTTTTCAAGAGCATTCTATAGGCCAGAAGAATAGAAAGTTGAATAAATTTTCCTTTCTAGAAACTAAAGGGAAACACAGGTAAATACCCAACCACAGTACAATGTGATAAATACCCTAATAGGGACATACACAGGGTGCTATGGAAGCAGAGAGTGGACTCTTTTTTTGAGACAGAGTCTTGCTCTTGTCTCCTAGGCTGGAGTGCAGTGGCGCGATCTCAGCTCACTACAACTTCCATCTCCCAGGTTCAAGTGATTCTCCTGCCTCAGCCTCCCGAGTAGCTGGGATTACAGGTGTGCACCACCACGCCTAGCTAATTTTTTGTACTTTTAGTAGAGACAGGGTTTCATCATGTTGGCCAGGCTGGTCTCAAACTCCTGGGCTCTATTGATCTGCCTGCCTTGGCCTCCCAAAGTATTGGGATTACAGGTGTGGGCCACTGCGTTTGGCTTAGAGGGAACTTACAGTGACTCAGACCCTTTAAGGAACACAGAAAAAGGCACCACTAACCCCTTTTTTTGGGTCTTCTCTCTTCCTATGGAGTCTGAAGAATGGTGGACATATTCTTCTCAGGTTTAAAGCTTTGTATTGAGTTATCTGATGTCTTTCTGTCTTTGACTTTTTTTTTTTTTTTTTTTGAGACGGAGTTTCACTCTTCTTGCCAGGCTGGAGTGCAATGGCGTGATCTCGGCTCACAGCAACCTCCGCCTCCCGGATTCAAGCCATTCTCCTGCCTCAGCCTCCAGAGTAGATGGGATTACAGGCATGCGACACCACGCCTGGCTAATTTTTGTATTTTTAGTAGAGATAGGGTTTCTCCATGTTGGGGTCAGGCTGGTCTCGAACTCTGGACTTCAGGTGATCTGCCCACCTCAGCCTCCCAAAGTGCTGAGATTACAGGCGTGAGCCACCATGCCCAGCCTGTCTTTGACTTTTGGAGGTACCAGGGGTTACTTTGTACTATGAGATAACTTGACCTTTGTGTTTGTGATGACTGGCAAGTCACTGGTAAGAGCTGCAGTTTTGGAGGTGGTTGACTTCAGTTGTGATAAATAATTGTTACTGCAGGAGACTACAGGTTAGTACACTTGGAGGCTATGAGAGCATTCACCATCAAGGGATAAAACTTCCAGGGGGAGGCCGGATGCAGTGGCTCATGCCTGTAATCCCAGAACTTTGGGAGGCCAAGGCGGGTGGATCACAAGATCAGGAGTTCAAGACCAGCCTGGCCAACATAGTGAAACTTCGTCTCTACTAAAAATACAAAAATTAGCCGGACATGGTGGTGCACACCTGTAGTCCCAGCTACTCAGGAGGCTGAGGCAGGAGAATCACTTGAACCCTGGAGGCGGAGGTTGCAGTGAGCCAAAATCGTGCCCCTGCATTCCAGCTTGGGTGACAGAGCGAGACTTCGTCTCAAAAAAAAAAAAAAAGAACAACAACAAAAAAACTTCCATGGGGGATGGGCTGATCACAGAGTGGGTTGGTTGGTGTTGGTTACCCACCAGCTTTGGGGGAATGTCCTTGCAGTAAGGTGCACTGTGGAAACATGGTGCTAGTCTCATGGTATTTCCCTCTTTTGGGGGGACCAAGGATTCAATGTAAAATTAGAATTCTTGGTTTTTAGGCCGGGCACAGTGGCTCACACCTGTAATCCCAGCACTTGGGGAGGCTGAGGCAGGTGGATCACCTGAGGTCAGGAGTTCTAGACCAGTGTGGCTAACATGGTAAAACCCCATCTCTACTAAAAATACAAAAAATTAGCCGGGAGTTGTGGCGCATGCCTGTAACCCTAGCTACTCACCCAGGAGGCTGAGGCACAAGAATCACTTGAACCTGGGAGGCAGAGGTTGCAGTAAGCTGAGATCACGCCACTGTACTCCAGCCTGGGCAACAGAGCAAGACTCTGTCTAAAAAAAAAATAAATAAACAAATAATAAAAATATATATATATATAATATTTAAAGAGCTAGGTGCTCTGTTTTCCAGCTGTGCCTGCTTTCACATATTTAAATTATTTAAATATTTAAATTATTAGGCCCCCCAAACTGCAAATGCTTTGCATTAATGGGCCCTGCCCTGAGTTCAGCAATGCGGTGAGAAAACAGAGACTAAATTAAAAACCGTCTAGCTAGGTTAGTCTCCAAAATACAACTTTCTGGGATTTAGCTGATTATTTTAATAAGATTTCCAAATTCCCTCTAGGCTCATCTATATGTTTCCTTGTAAAATCCTATGGTAAATTCTTATGATTTTGTGTTTCCTTGGCACCCCTTTTTTTTTCTTTTCTTTTTCTTTTTTTTTTTTTTTCTGAGACTGAGTCTCGCTCTGTCACCCAGGCTAGAGTGCAGTGGTGCAATCTTTGCTCATTGCAACTTGTGCCTCCTGGGTTCAAGCGATTCTCCTGCCTCAGCCTCCCAAGTAGCTGGAATTACAGGCGCCCGCCACCACACCCAGCTAATTTTTGTATTTTTAGTAGAGATGGGGTTTCACTATGTTGGCCAGGCTGGCCTTGAACTCGCAACCTCACATAATCCTCCCACTTCAGCCTCCCAAAGTGCTGGGATTACAGGCATGAGCCACCGAGTCCAGTGCTTTTTTTTTTTTAAGCTCCTGGCAAGCTATGAATGGCATTGATTTTTAATCTTTCTCTAACACACCCAAACTCCTTTTTCAAAAAGCTTAAATTTTCTTTCTGTGCTTTGAGATATAAATTTGCCACTTTGTTTTCTCTAAAACTCAGGGCTTCAGCCATGTGAAACAAATTACAGAAGGATCAGGATTGAAAAAAATACACTTTAACCTTTTCCATTTACAAAGGCAGGGTTTTAATCCAACTGTCCTTTTAAACTAGTGAGTTTTACCAGTCTCATGGCTAAAATTTTTAAAAATAAAAATATAAAGTCTTTATTTGTGTTTGTTTGTATGTTTATGTTATATGTGTACATGTCTATGTTTATATATTGTCTATATGGTATCAAACTAGATTATAAATAAATGAATACTCATAAATTAAGTAAATAAGCTCAAATGCTTTTCAAGTTCAAGTGACTTTAATAATCTTTGGTAAATAAAACCAGTTCAAAAATTGGTAAAAATCAAACAGAAACATCTTCAAAATTTAATTTAGACATTGTTTTGCCTGGATCTATCAGTCTACCAGGTTTATGTTATCTCTGCCAGATATTTTAAGGTCATAAAATTATTGCTTCTGATATTTTTTGATAGTTCCTTGTTTTGTCTGTGAGCTTATGTCTTTGAATTTGAGCCTTTAGATTTCCAGGTCTAGACAAAGTGGACTTGGTGAGGCCCGAGGACAGCACCCAGCCCCGTCCTCACTATTCCAGCTGTGCCTCCTGGCCATGCTGGAGTGGCTGGATCCTCCAGGCAGCGTCTTCACAGATCTGTCCTTTGCCCTGAGATCTGCATCTGGTACATAATTAAAATTGCCTATTTCCTAGGTTTTACACTAAAAATTAGGGTTACTAAGAGCTAACATTGTAATGAATATGTGTAATTAAAACTACTAAATAGAAAAGAAAAACAACAAAAAACAAACAAAAAATTACTACATACAAGAGAAACAGTTCCGTATGCAAAGTAATCCCAGCACTATGGTAGGCTGAGGCAGGCGGATCACAAGGTCAGGAGATGGAGACCATCCTGGCTAACATGGTGAAACCCCATCTCTACTAAAAATACACAAATTAGCCGGGCATGGTGTTGAGTGCCTATAGTCCCAGCTACTCAGGAGACTGAGGCAGGAGAATCGCTTGAATCCAGGAGGCAGAGGTTGCAGTGAGCTGAGATCGTGTCACTGCACTCCAGCCTGGGTGACAGAGCGAGACTCCGTCTCCAAAAAAAAAAAAAAAGTTGTTTTAAATTGAAGAATGATAATAGATAAAACTAAATGGGTATAAAAAGTTGGAAAAAAAGGGAATGGAAAAATTGTAAGAGGCTATAAAAGGTTTATGAAAATGTTACCTTGTGTGGTCAAAATTGGTTGAAATTGGATGGATTTGTTTATAAGATTTTATTAAAATTAGCTTTGGCATTAATAATACACATGCAAAGATAGAATTTGACTTTCTCTTTTAAACAAGGTTTTTGTGCAGTATTAATAAGAGACAGTAAAAGATTTTGGCTTACTTATTTTTTTTTTGAGATTGAGTCTTGCTCTGTCACCCAGGCTGGAGTGCAGTGGCATGATCTTGGCTCAATGCCAACTCTGTCTCCCAGGTTCACACCATTCTCCTGCCTCAGCCTCCAGAGTAGCTGGGACTACAGGCGCCCGCCACCATGCCCAGCTAATTGTTTGTATTTTGATTTTATTTTATTTATTTATTTATTTTTCAGATGGAGTCTCACTTTGTCACCCAGGCTGGAGTGTGCAGTGGTGTGATCTTGGTTCACTGCAAGCTCCGCCTCCCAGGTTCATGCCATTCTCCTGCCTCAGCCTCCAGAGTAGCTGAGACTACAGGCGTCCACCACCACAGCTGGCTAATTTTTTTTGTATTTTCAGTAGAGACGGGGTTTCACTGTGTTAGCCAGATCTCGATCTCCTGACCTTGTGATCCACCCGCCTCGGCCTCCCAAAGTCCTGGGATTACAGGCATGAGCCACCTTGCCTGGCCAATTTTTGCTTACCTTTTAATTTTTTTTTTTTTTTTTTTTTTTTTTTTTTGAGACGGAGTCTTTCTCTGTCCCCCAGGCTGGAGTGCAGTGGCGCGATCTCGGCCCACTGCAAGCTCCGCCTCCCGGGTTCACGCCATTCTCCTGCCTCAGCCTCCCGAGTAGCTGGGACTACAGGCGCCCGCCAACACGCCCGGCTAATTTTTTTGTATTTTTAGTAGAGACGGGGTTTCACCGTGTTAGCCAGGATGGTCTCGATCTCCTGACCTCGTGATCCGCCCGCCTCGGCCTCCCAAAGTGCTGGGATTACAGGCTTGAGCCACCGCGCCCGGCCGCTTACCTTTTAATTAAACTGTCAAAACTACTTGGCCTCCTGACTAGCTGGCTAATGTCACAAAGCCTGGCTAATTTAAACAATATTTGTAGAGATGTGGTCTCACCATGTTGCCCAGACTGGTCTTGAACTCCTGGGCTCAAACAATCCTCTGACCTTGGCCTCCCAAAATGCTGGGATTACAGGTATGAGCCAATGCACCTGGCTCCTTGTTTTGTTTTTTAGAGACAGGATCCCAATCTGTCACCCAGACTAGGGTACAGTGGCATGATCATTGCTCATTGTAGCCTAGAACTACTTCTGGGCTCAAGTGATCCTCCCACCTCAGTTTCCCGAGTAGCTAGGACTACAGGGTTATGCCACCATGCCTGGCACCTAGCTATTTTTAAAAGATTTTGCAGAGATGGAGTCTTGCTATGTTGCTCAGGTCGGTCTTGAACTCTTGATCTTGTGATCCACCCACCTTGGCCCCCCAAAGTGCTGGGATTACAGGCATGAGCCACTGCACCCAGCCTTTATTATTATTATTATTATTATTATTTTTGAGACAGAGTCTCTGTTACCCAGCCTGGAGTGGAGTGGCATGATCTCGGCTCACTGCAACCCCTGCCTCCCAGGTTCAAGTGATTCTTGCACCTCAGCCTCCTGAGTAGCTGGGATTACAGTCGCATGCCACCACACCCAGCTAACTTTCCTAGTTTTAGTAGAGACAGGGTTTCACCATGTTGGCCAGGCTGGTCTTGAACTCCTGATCTCAAGTGATACACCTGCTTCAGCCTCCCAAAGTGCTGGGATTACAGCATGAGCCACTGTGTGTGGCCTAATGTTTGTTTTTGAGACAAAGTCTCTCTCTGTCACCCAAGCTGGAGTGTAGTGGCAAAATTATGGCTCACTGCAGCGTTGAGCTCATGGGCTCAATCAGTCCTCCCTCTTCAGCCTCCTGAATAGCTGGGACTACAGACGCATGCCACTGGATAATTTTTGTATTTTTTTAGAGATGGGGTTTTGCCATGTTGTCCATGCTGGTCTGGAATTCCTAGGCTCAAGTGATTCACCAGCCTTGGCTTCCCAAAGTGCTGAGATTACGGCATGAACCACTGCACTTGGCCTTGAGCTATTTGTAGTTTATAACAATTGGGCAAATTATACTTCTATGAGCAAAATCAAAATATTTACTTTTCTCTGCCTGATTTCTCCAGAATTCAGAAACTATTTGTGAGTATTCTTAGTTTGTGGCAATATGGTTATTTGAATAAGTTCAATAAGAATCTGTTTTCTTTTGTAAAGAGACACAATTGGAGCCTTATTGTATTAAGGCTGTGACTGGATTGGCATATTTTCACATATGACCAGATTGCTTTCAGGAATTGAAGTAGACTTTGTAGAGTTGATATAAAGCCTCCTGGAAAGCCTGGCCTGCTACCTTGTCTACATAGTTCCCTTACAAGGTTTCTGACTTGTGATAAGTAAAGAATGTCACTTTCTGACAGGTCTAGGAATTTCTTTTATTCTTTTCTTTTTTTTTTTTTTTTTTTAGACGGTGTCTCACTCACCCACGCTGGAGTATAGTGGCGTGATCTCAGCTCACTGCAATCTCTGCTGCCCAGGCTTAAGTGATTTTCAAGCCTCAGCCTCCCAAGCTGGGATTATAGGCACCCACCATCATGCCCGGCTAATTTTTGTATTTTTAGTAGAGATGGGGTTTTGCTGTGTTGACCAGGTTGGTCTCAAACTCCTGGCCTCAAGTAATTCGCACGTCTCAGCCTCCCAAATTGCTGGGATTATGGGCATGGTCCAATGCACCCAGCCCAGGTCTAGGAATTTCAAGGTATTTTGAGGACCTTGAGAAGAAAAGAATTCACCAGATTCATATAGGTGTTACAAACACAATCTGATGATAAATCTTTGATGTGGGTTTCTAGCCTTCAGGCTTTTAAAAGTCGAATCTAAAATTCCTTATTAAAAAATTCTGGCCAGGCACCGTGGCTCATGCCTGTAATCCTAGCACTTTGGGAGGCTGAGGGAGGCAGATCACTTGAGGTCAGGAATTCAAAACTAGCTTGGTCATCATGGTGAAACCCCGTATCTACCAAAAATACAAAAAATTAGCTGGGCATGGTGGTGCACGCCTGTAATCCCAGCTACTTGGGAGGCTGAGGCAGGAGAACAGCTTGAATCCAGGAGGCAGAGGTTGCAGTGAGCCAAGATCGTGCCACTGCACTCCAGCTTGGGAGACAGAATGAGATTCCATTTCAAAAAAAAAAAAAAATTTCAGCAAAGATAACTTTAAAAGATACTATATGACCAATCACTATTCTTGCTGCACTTTATGCAGATAATCAGGCCACGTATAATAAAAGTAAAATGTATTTTGCAAATAAATTGATCCTATTATTATTTGTCTTTGGTAGAAATGGGGAACTGGAAAGAGAAAAATTATGTTTCAGAAAAAAATATAGTACCTATGATATTAGATTGTAGCCTTGGCCACTGTTTTTAAGTCTTTATTATTTGTGTACAATTTGGACTGAATCTGAATTCTTTCCCAGATACAAGTCTCCAAACTAATGTTTTCAAATTTTCCTACAATTTTTCTGACTTGGACTCACCAAAAATTAAAATTGTGCTTTTACTGAAGCCCTGCATACTGAAGCTAGATAGCTTGATGTAACTCCAGGAGAAATCACCACAGCAACTTATGTAGAAACAGCATTTGGCTTGCTAATGTATAGAATACTCAGAAAGTTCACCTGAACACCTGGTTCGAATTACAATTCAGAAAAATCTGTCAGATTGCACTGGCAATCTGAAGATACTTTAGAGACTCTGCAGAAATGAATGTATAGACTACTCCAGACATTAGCTTTTGCTTTTCTTCCGTTTCCATATAAATGACTCTTATTAAAGATCTGTTTGCCTGCATCATAAATAGAGACCTAGCCCATCTGCAGTGGCACCTCCTAGAATGGGACACAGCTGTTTAACCAAACTGATCTATTCTCAGAACTAAGACTCTGATTAATGAAGATATGGGATGATATATTTAAATTTGCTCTTTCCTGCTTATCCAAATTTGTCAGCTCCTTTCTCTATCTAACAACCTTCAACTCAAATCTCTCCGAAGCTATCAACCTGACTTTTAATATTTGAATCATTTTAAAGTTTCAAAATGGGGACTGAAGGAAATAAAAATGTTTTACCCCAAAATATATTTATTTGGTATATTCTGAGATGGCTGTCAGAGAGCCAGAAAACAGTAGCTCTGTAAAGCTGTATTTTGTGGGGGAAGATTTGCATCTGTAAGAATCTGCATTGATACAGCTTGGCCTTCCCTTGCCCAAATCCAGAGAAGATTCACTGAGAGTCTGACACCTTTAAACTCCTGAAAGAAACATGTACCATCAATCCTCTTTGAGGGCTGCTGCTTGAGAGGTTTCATTTGCAGAACAAGACCACCTTTGCTAACCAGGCCTCTTCCCTCCTTCCCATTGTCTGTTTTGCCACTATAACCTGATTTACCACTGTAGCCTGTTTTTGGCCATGCTCTGAGCCCCATTCTATCTGTAACCTCAAGATGGTATATAAGCTTCTGCACCACACTGGGGGTAGGATAATCATTCTACAGCTGTCTCCCCTGTACACATTAATAAGTTCGTATGCCTTGTATGCCTTTTCTCCAATCAATCTGCCTTTTGTGAGAGTTGAGTTTTCAGTGAAACTTCAGAGGCTAGAGGGGAAGTTTTCCTTTGGCCCCTACAACACCTTACTGAGAAAAGGTACAAGAAAGATAAATTGTGAGCTTGAATTTCCGAAGATGCCTTTATTCACCTTTCACATTTGATTTATAGTTTGGCTGGGTATTTATTTCTAGGTTAAAATAATTTCTTTCAGAACTTTAAAGGCATTGCTTTTTTAATGTTAGCCTTCAATATTGCATTGAGGAAACAGATGTCATCTCATTCCTGATACCTAATATATGACTTGTGTTTTCTCTTTGAAAGTTTTAGGGGCCGGGTGCGGTAGCTCATGCCTGTAATCCCAACACTTTGGGAGGCTGAGGTGGGCAGATCACCTGAGGTCAGGATGTTGAGGCCAGCCTGGCCAACATGGTGAAACCCCATCTCTACTAAAAAAATACAAAAAAAGGGCCTGGTGCGGTGGCTCACACCTGTAATCCCAGCACTTTGTGAGGCGGAGGCGTGCGGATCACGAGGTCAAGAGATTGAGACCATCCTGGCTAACAGGATGAAACCCCGTCTCTACTAAAAATACAAAAAAAAAAAAAAAAAAAAAAAGATTAGCCAGGCGCCTGTAGTCCCAACTACTTGGGAGGCTGAGGCAGAAGAATGGCGTGAACCCGGGAGGCGGAGGTTGCAGTGAGCGGAGATCACACCAATGCACTCCAGCCTGGGGGACAGAGCGAGACTCCGTCAAAAAAAAAAAAAAAAAAAAAGCCAGGCGGGGTGGCTCACGCCTGTAATCCCAGCACTTTGGGAGGCCGAGACTGGCGGATCACGAGGGCAGGAGATCAAGACCATCCTGGGCAACATGGTGAAACCCTGTCTCTGCCAAAAATACAAAAAAATTAGTCGGGTGTGGCGGCGGATGCCGGTAATCTCAGCTACTCGGGAGGCTAATGCAAAAGAATTGCTTGAGGCCGGGCGCGGTGGCTCACGCTTGTAATCCCAGCACTTTGGGAGGCCGAGGCGGGCGGATCACGAGATCAAGACCATCCTGGCTAACACGGTGAAACCCCGTCTCTACTAAAAATACAAAAAATTAGCCGGCGTGGTGGCGGGCGCCTGTAGTCCCAGCTACTCGGAGAGGCTGAGGCAGGAGAATGGCGTGAACCCGGGAGGCGGAGCTTGCAGTGAGCAGAGATCGCGCCACTGCACTCCAGCCTGGGTGACAGAGCGAGACTCTGTCTCAAAAAAAAAAAAAAAAAAAAAAAAAGAATTGCTTGAACCCGGGAGGCAGAAGTTGCAGTGAGCCGAGATCGCACCACTGCACTCCAGCCTGGGAGAAAGAGTGAGATTCTGTCTCAAAAAAAAAAAAAAAAAAAATTGGCCGGGTGTAGTGGTGGTCGCCTGTAATCCCAGTAATCCCAGCTACTCGGGAGCCTGAACCCAGGAGGCAGAGGCTGTAGTGAGCCAAGATTGTGCTACTGCATACTCCAGCCTGGGCAACAGAGCGAGACTCTGTCTCAAAAAATAAAAAATAAAAAACAAAAAAAGAAAAGAAAAGAAAGTTTTTGGGATCCGCTCTTTAACTTGATGATGTGATTGGTATATTTCTATCTTTATTTTTTTCTTTCTGAATGCTTAGAACACTTTTTTAAATTTTGAGACTAATCTTCAGTTTTGGAAAGCTTTTTTTTTTTTGAGACAGGGTCTTGCTCTGTCACATAGACTGGAGTGCAGTGGCACAAACATGGCTCACTGTACCCTTGACTTCCCAGGCTCAGGAGATTTTCCCACCTCAGCCTTCGGAATAGCTGGGACTACAGATGCTTGCCACCATGCCTGGCTAATTCATTTTTATTTTTTGTAGAGATGGGGTCTTCCTGTGTTGCCCAGGCTGGTCTCAAACTCCTGGGTTCAAGTTCTTCCTGCCTTGGCCTCCCAAAGTGCTGGGACTACAGGCTTGAGCCTCTGTACCTGGCCTGGAAAGCATTTTCATATTATTTCCTTGGTAATTTCCTCCTTATTTCTCTCTCTGTTCTTCCTTTCTGATGTTATATCTTCTCAACTGACATTTGAGTTTTCTATCCTTTTCACTCCTATTGTCACTCGTTTAGTCTTTTTGTTCTACTTAGAGATTTCCTTGACTTTAGCTTCCAGCTTTTCCAATGGAATGTTTTTCTGTTGGTTATCATACTTTAAATTTCCATGACTTTTTTCTTGTTCTTTGAATTATAAAAAAATAGCACCTTTTCACTTTGATAAGCCAAGGCAAGGTGGATTACTTGAGGTCAGGAGTTTGAGAGCAGCCTGGCCAACATGGCGAAACCCCATCTCTACTAAAAATACAAAACAGCCAGGCGTGGTGGTGCTCGCCCATTATCCCAGCTACACAGGAGGCTGTGGCAGGAGAATCACTTGAACCCGGGAGGCAGAGGTTGCAATGAGCCGAGATCACGCCACCGCTCTTCAGCCTGGGTGACAGAGTGAGACTCTCAAAAAAAAAAAAAAAAAAATAGCACCTTTCATTTCATGGCACTGATGTTTTCTCCTATCCAAAAATATAAATTATATATTTAAAAAGCAATCTTTTGCCGGGCGCAGTGGCTCACGCTTGTAATCCCAGCACTTTGGGAGGCCGAGGCGGGCGGATCATGAGGTCGAGATCGAGGCCACGGTGAAACCCCGTCTCTACTAAAAATATAAAAAATTAGCCGGGTGTGGTGGCAGATGCCTGTAATCCTAGCTACTCAGGAGGCTGGGCAGGAGAATCACTTGAACCCGGGAGGCAGAGGTTACAGTGAGCCGACATCATATCATTGCACTCCAGCCTGGGTGACAACAGCAAAACTCTGTCTCAAAAAAAGGGAGACAGGGTCGGGGCATAAATTGGCTTGCTTCCTGTTTGTTTCACCTTCCATGGGCATTTAGGCTTCAAATCTCTCCAAACTATATGTTATCACTCCTCTATTTGATTTCCCTCTTCCAAAATATGCTGTCATCTCCCATGCATTGACTCTTCTCCTTGTCCTGGTGGGTTTATTCCTTTATTAACATTTTAGAGGACACATACATAAATATGTACATATACATATATGCATGTATTTAATTAATACATACATAAATACATAAATGCATGTATTTAATTAATTAATTAATTTAACAAATATATATTTTATTATACTTTAAGTTCTAGGGTACATGTGCACAATGTGCAGGTTTGTTACATATGCATACATGTGCCATGTTGGTGTGCTGCACCCATTAACTTGTCACTTACATTAGGTATATCTCCTAATGGAGTCTCGCTCTGTCGCCCAGGCTGGAGTGCAGTGGCCCGATCTCCGCTCACTGCAAGCTCTGCCTCCCGGGTTCACGCCATTCTCCTGCCTCAGGCTCCCGAGTAGCTGGGACTACAGACGCCCGCCACCACGCCCAGCTAATTTTTTTGTATTTTTAGTAGAGACGGGGCTTCACGGTGTTAGCCAGGATGGTCTCGATCTCCTCACCTTGATCTCCTGACCTCAGCCTCTCAAAGTGCTGGGATTACAGGCATGAGCCACCGTGCCCGGCCTAATTAATTAATTTTTGAAACAGGATTTCACTTTGTCGCCCAGGCTGGAGTGCAGGGGTGTGACCACAGCTTGCCATAGCCTTGATCTCTTGGGCTCAAGCAATCCTCCTGACTCAGCCTCCCGAGTAGCTGGGACCACAGGTACACACCACCATACTCAGATAATTTTTGTTTTTGTTTTTGTTTTGAGATGGAGTATCACTCTGCTGCCCAGGCTGGAATGCAATGGCATGGTCTCAGCTCACTGCAACCTCCACTTCCCAGGTTCAAGCGATTCTCCTGCCTCAACCTCCCAAGTAGCTGGGATTACAGGTGCCTGCCACCACGCCCAGCTAATTTTTTTTTTTTTTTTGAGATGGAGTCTCGCTCTGTTGCCCAGGCTGGAGTGCAGTGGCGCAATCTCGGCTCACTGCAAGCTCTGTCTCCCAGGTTCACGCCATTCTCCTGCCTCAGCCTCTCTGAGTAGCTGGGACTACAGGCGCCCGCCACCATGCCCGGCTAATTTTTTGTATTTTTGGTAGAGACAGGGTTTCACCGTGGTCTCGATCTCCTGACCTCGTGATCCGCCCGCCTCAGCCTCCCAAAGTGCTGGGATTACAAGTGTGAGCCACCGCACCCAGCCTAATTTTTGTATTTTTAGTAGAGACGGGGGTTTCACCATGTTGGCCAGGCTGGTCTCGAACTCCTGACCTTATGATCCGCCCACCTTGGCCTCCAAAGTGCTGGGATTACAGGCATGAGCCATCGCGCCCGGCCGTTTTTGGTTTTTTGTAGACATGAGGTTTTGCCATGTTGCCCAGGCTGGTCTTGAACTTCTGGGTTCAAGGGATCCTCCTGCCTCAGCCTCCTAAAGTGGTAGGATTACAGGCATGAGCCATCACGTCCAACTTGACAATGATCTTTTTACTGTTTCCATGATTTTGCCTTTCCCAGAATGTCATATAGTTAGAATCATACATACAAGCTACATCATAGCATGTAGCCTTTTCAGATTGGCTTGTTTATTTTATTTAATTAATTAATTTATTTACTTTTGAGATGGGGTCTTACTCTGTCACTTAGGCTGGAGTGCAGTGGCATGATCTCAATTCATGGGGTGGACATAGTGTAGTCCACCTGGGGTGTAGTGATCCTCCTCCTAGGGTGTAGTGATCCTCCCACCTCAGCCTCTAAGTATCTGGGACCACAAGTGTGTGCCACCACATCAGGCTAATTTTTTTTTTTTTTTTTTTTTTAGATGGAGTCTCATTCTGTCACCCAGGCTGGAGTGCCGTGGCGTGATCTCGGCTCACTGCAACCTCCACCTCCCAGGTTCAAGCAACTCTCCTGCCTCAGCCTCCGGAGTAGCTGGGATTACACGCACTCACTACTACAGGTGGCTAATTTATTTTTTGTATTTTTAGTAGAGACAGGGTTTCGCCATATTGGCCAGGCTGGTCTCAAACTCCTGACCCCAGGTGATCCACCTGCCTTGGCCTCCCAAAATGCTGGGATTACAGGCATGAGCCACTGTGCCAGGCCCAGATTGGCTTCTTAATAATATGCATTTAAGTTTCCTCCATGTCTTTTCACAGCTTGATAACTCATTTCTTTTTAGTAATAAATAATATTCTATTGTCTGGATGTACTACTGTTTATTAATACATTCACTTACTGAAGGACATCTTGGTTGCTTCCCCGTTTCAGCAATTATGGATAAAGCTGCTGTAAACATCCACGTGGAAATTTTGTACGGACATAACTTTTCAGTTCATTTGGGTAAATACTAAGGAGCACAACTGCTGGATCATATGGTAAGAGTATGTTTAATTTTGTAGGCAACTGCCAAACCGTCTTTCAAAGTAACTGTACCATTTTGCACTTCCACCAGCAACGAATGAGAGTTCCTGTTGGTCCATATCCTTGTCAGCATTTGGTATTGTCAGTGTTTTGGATTTTGGCTATTCTAATAGGTGTAAGTGATATCTCACTGTTGTTTTAATTTGCAGTTCTCTAATGACATACGATGTCAAACATCTTTTCATATGCGTACCTGCAATCTGTGTATCTTATTTGATGAGGTGATTCTTCAGATCTTTTGCCCACGTTTTAATTGGGTTATACATTTATTGCATTTTAAATGATCTTTGCATATGTTAGTTAGCAATCCTTAATCAGATAAACATATCTGATAAACAAATCAGATAAGGTATCTGATTAAGATATGCAAATATTTTTTTCCAGTCTGTGTCATGTCTTCTCATTCTCTTGACATTGTCTTTAGCAGAGCAGTTTTTAATTTTAATTAAGTCCAATTTATCAATTTTTTTTATGAACCATGTCTTTGGCATTGTATCTAAAAAGTCATTTCCATACCCAAGGTCATCTAGGTTTCTCCTATGTTATATTCCAGGAGTTCTCTCGTTTTGCATTTTACATTTAGGTCTATGATCCATTTTGAGCTAATTTTTGTGAAGGATATAAGGTCTGTGTCTACATTCATTTTTTTCGCATGAGGATTTCCAGTTGTTCTAGCACAGTTATTGAAAAGACTATCTTGCTCTATTGTATTGCCTTTGCTCCTCCCTCGGAGCTCAGTTGACTATATTTATGCGGCTCTATTTCTGTTTCTGGGCTCTCTATTCTGCTCCATTGATCTATTTGTCTATTCTTTTTTTCTTGAGACAAGGTCTGCCTCTGTCACCCAGGCTGGAGTGCAGTGGTGCGATCTTGTCTCACTACAACCTCTGGGCTCAAGCCAACCTCCCACCTCAGCCTCCCAAGTAGCTGGGACTACAGGTGCATGCCACTATGTCCAGCTCATTTTTGCATTTTTTTGTAGAGATGGGGTTTCAGCATGTTGCCCAGGCTGGTCTCAAACTCCTGAGCTCAAGTGACCCACCCTCCTCAGCCTCTCAAAGTGTTAGGATTACAGGTGTGAGCCACCTCACCCAGCCTATTTGTCTATTCACCAATACCACACTGTCTTGATTACTATTAGTCATGAAGTCATGTAGTATTAGCCAACTGACTTTGTTCTTGAATATTGAGTTGACTATTCTGTTTTGTTGTGTTTTATTTTCACCTTTCCATATAACCTTTAGAGACCCTGTCTCAAAAAAAAAAAAAAAAAAAAAAAAAAAAAAAAAAAAAAAAAAAAAGAACAAGCAGCAAGCAGAACAGGTGTTTGTAGATGTTTTTTTCGAGACAGGGTCTTGCTGCATTGCCCAGGCTAGAGTGCAGTGGCAGGATCACAGCTCACTGCAGCTTCAACCTCCCAAGCTTAAGTGATACTCCTGACTCCTCCTCCAGAGTACCTGGGACCACAGACATGCGCTACGACATTTGGATAATTTTTTTTTTTTTTTTTTGAGACTGGGTCTCGCTCTGTTACCCAGGCTGGAGTTCAGTGGCGCAATTTCAGCTCACTGCAACCTCCACCTCCCAGGCTCAAGCAATTCTCCTGCCTCAGCCTCTCAAGTAGCTGGGATTATAGGCATGCGCCACCATGCCCAGCTAATTTTTGTATTTTTAGTAGAGACGGTTTCACCATGTTGGCCAGGATGGATTTTTTTTTTTTTTTTTTAAAGATGGAGGCTTCCCTATGTTGCCAGGCTGGTCTCAAACTCCTGGGCTTAAGCTATCCTCCCACCTCAGCCTCCCAAAGTGCTGGGATTATAGGTGTGAACCACCATACCTGGCCTAGAATACCTTTGATGGAATACAGACAGGAAAAGGACATGAGGGTCCCTTATGGGGTACCTGAAATATTTTCTATCTTGATCTGAGTGATGGCTTCATAGGCCAATATACACATTTTTAAAAATCAAAATACACACTTAAAATTAGTGCACTTTATACATTTTATTGCATGTGTGCTAACTCTCAATTAAAAAAGTATATTAACCAAGTATTACATGAAGTAGAGAACATCCACAACCAAAAAGGAGAGCTGGGGCATCCACAGAGTTAGGTTTCCCTTGTGAAACTCCTCCCTCTAACAAGGCTTTTGATCTTACTAAAGAGCAATTCCCTGCTATGCTAGCAGCAAAGCCTGGAATGTCAGGAGTCAGCAAAATGTTGGGCCAGGTTTCTCCAACTCATGATGAGGCACTTGAAAATGGAAGACTTGAGGATGTAATGTCCACTTTGGACTGTTATGGCTTGAGACATACGTTCTCTAAACCGGGCGCTGAAAAGAGGCAACAATCCCAGGACAAATTATCTGAAATATCCAAGTAACCTATTAGGTCCTGTCTGGCTGGATCCTCCCCATTTCAGTTAAAAGGCGCTGAAGACCAGGGATCAATCCTCGGGTCCTGCAACCTCACTCTGTCTTCTGTCTTTCAGCCTTCTGCAAAAGATGTAGTCAACATTTCCTAAGTTTTCACTTAACAGGGTCTTAGGTCCCTCTGGAAGTTGAGAGCATAAAAAAGCATTCTGGAATCTCTTTGTATTATGGCATTGTTTAGTTCAGACTTAATTTCCTCTTCTGCTTCCTCCTTTGTGACCTCTTACCCCAGGTCAAACAGGGTGACAATCACACAGCCAGCTTGTGATCTGTAAGGGTGTATTATAGACAACAGGGAGGTATTTGTGTCTCCCTGGTGGCTTGTTCAAGGAGCTATAAATGTTGCTTTTTAGTCTGGGATGCTGGTTCCACTTAAAAACCACAAGACTAAGGATTAGGAAGGGAACTGAGACCCGAAGACCATGCTATGCACCAAGACTGTGTGGCTCCAAGAATTCACTGGGGAGGGTGACACTAGCCCTGTAAAATGTCCTCTGTAGTTTGTGGGGCTGTGTGAAGGCACCAGCTCACATTCTGTTTGCCCAGGAGAGATTCACAGTGAAGGAGGTTCCAAACCAGTGAATGCAAAGAAAGATAAAAAATCTGAGAAAACAGTCTCCTTAGGATCAACAGTCTTTTTTCTCAGTTATCTTTTCCTATTTCACATTTCAAAAACTCCTTTCACAGCTGAGCAGCAGTGCTCATTGTGCCAAAGTTGCACACAGCTCAATTCGTTTGAGTTTGGAATTGTGCCCCTTTAAAACCACTTTAAAACCTTTTAGTTCTTTCTTCCTCTGTGCAAGATATACTTGCACACAGCATCAACCCTTCCCCTATGGTGAAATTAATGAATTCCATTTAAAAAAGAATAAAAACACACTGGTGAACACCCAGTATCCTTCTTAAAAAATTTAGAGGCAAAATAGGGGTTGCGGAGAACCCCCACCCCATCAAAACAGGTGTCAAGGCATCCCTTCGCCATCAAGGACAGCCTTCTCACCCCAACACCCCTCTCTGCAGTTGCTGGCCTGGCACCAACAGAGCTAGGTCTTTCCCAACTTTCCCTCCCTCATCTAGTTACCACTCTCTTCAAAAGGAGAGGTCAGGCCGGGTGCAGTGGCTCACCATGATGCATGAAGGGATAAATTCTAGCCCCTGGGACAAGGAGGAGACTAGGGAAATAAGAAACGTCAGTGTTCTCTCAGCATCTGGGATGATAGGGAAATGAAGGTAGCACAGGGGGTTTTGCTTCTTCTAGGAATGGCAGCCTTTTCTTTCAAGAAAACCAAACTGCTTTTCCTAAGAGAGCACTTTGCCCTCTTGTCCTCACCCAAAGTGAGGACAGAGCAAGACTCTGTCTCACAAAAAAAAGAAATAGAAAAAAAAAAAAAAAGAAAAGAAAGAAAAGCCTCCAGCCATTTCTAGGGGACTCCTGTGGGACAGCAACTTTTTCTGAGAAATGGAGAAGGGGAGCAGATGTTGATCTCCCTCACACTTTGGCAGAAGCTGAAGAACTTCTGGATTTGGGTCTGACGTCCTCTGGGTTTTAGTAGAAACCCCCTCTCTACGAAAAATACAAAGTTAGCCGGGCGTGGTGGTGCATGCCTGTAATCCCAGCTACTCGGAAGGCTGAGGCAGGAGAATCGCTTGAACCCGGGAGGTGGAGGTTGTGGTGAGCTGAGATTGCGCCACTGAACTCCAGCCTGGGCAACAAGAGCGAAACTCCATCTCAAAAAAAATAAAAAGAAGGAGAGGTCAGTGCTGGGCTCTTTCCCTTGCCAATCCCCTATCAAGCCCTTTTGCCAACAAAAAAGGAACCAAACATGGGTTTTCCACACCCATGACAGTCCCCAACGTCAAGACAGATCTGTTTCCTGGTGTCACAGGGTGAGGACAAGAGGCCAAAGTGCTTATCCACATCCTACCTCCCTTAGGAAAAGCAGTTTGGTTTTCTTGAAAGAAAAGGCTGCCATTCCTACAAGCATCAAAAAACCCCTGTGCTACCTTCATTTCCCTATCATCCCAGATGCTGAGAGAACACTGACATTTCTCATTTCTCTAGTCTCCTCCTTGTCCCAGGGGCTATAATTCATCCCTTCATGCAACAGGCGCTGTGCTGGGGAATAAGACCACCAGTAGAAGGCACCAGGCTGGGGGTGGTGGCTCACGCCTGTAATCCCAGCACTTTGGGAGGCCGAGGTGGATGGATCACCTGAGGTCAGGAGTTTGAGACCAGCCTGGCTAACACGGTGAAACCCCATTTCTAGCAAAAATACAAAAATTAGCTGGGCATGGTGGCATGCGCCTGTAATCCCAGCTACTCGGGAGGCCAAGGCAGGAGAATCGCTTCAACCCGGGAGGTGGAGGTTGCAGTGAGCTGAGATCATGCCATAGCACTCCAGCCTGGGCAACAGAGTGAGACTCTGTCTCACTAAAAAAAAAAAAAAAAAGAAAGAAAGAAAGAAAAAAAAAAGAAAAAAAAAGCCATTTCCAGGGGAGTCCTGTGGGACAGCAACTTTTTCTGAGAAATGGAGAAGGGGAGCAGATGCTGGTCTCCCTCACACTTTGGCAGAAACTGAAGAACTTCTGGATTTGGGTCTGACGTCCTCTCAACTGAGCTGATGCAGGCCAGTGCCCGATGCAGTGTGTGTGCAAGCTGCAGTGGTGGGTGGGTGGGAACGCCAGGAAGTGTTCATATGGGGGTTGAGGAAGTTTGGGGCATCATGGGAACAGAATGTGCTGGCCCTGTCCCTGAGCCATCCCCAAGCCCCTCCCACTTCCCTGGTCACTAACCAGTTCCAGCTGTGCACAGTTCTGACCATCACTTCCCATACGGCTTCTAGGAACTTATGAGTAATTAAAGAAGTGTGTGTGTATGTCTGTGTTTGTGGGTATGTAGGGGAGTCCTCCTAAAAACAGAGGTTTCCAGGGTAACAGCTTAAAAATTCAACCCCACTCTGCCAAAGAAAGCTGCCTATCTCCTGACTCCCTGAGAGGGAAACAGGTCAGAGGCTAACACCACCAACTCCCACATTTATCCAGGTCAAGGGCAAAGTCGGGGCCAGCCCTAACTTGGTTACAGCTCATGTTTTTCTCACCTCCAGTTTCCAGTTTCAGGCTCCAGACTTGCCCTTCTACCCGCCCTCCGGGATTGCCCTTTCTTCTTTCCGCAGCTTCGCTGCCCACTGCCTCCACAGAGTAAGGGTGGCTGTCAGAGGGGGTGGGCGATAGCTTCGAGATTAGCTTCTCCTGGGCTTAGAAATCTCTACAAACTTTTGCCTTCCACCCATAGCCCCACGGCCCCTGATCATTAGAAAATACTCTCAGAGGTCTACTCTACTCCCACTTGCTATAGTTTAAAATATTGTCATTAAAAATATTTCTGTAAAACTCTTTTGCCACAATTTGTGGACAGAGAGGGAAACCAATTTGCAGGAAGGGAGCAAGCAAGACAAAGAACCCATTTTTTTTCTCTCAGATCAAGTTCTCTTTTTGGGGCAGGCCAGCCACATGTCCTAACCCTTCGCACACATGTCCACATCTCCCCCAGTGAGAGATGACAGATTTAGAGGGAAAAAGAGCTGGGTCAGCCTGGCTCAGGGGGTAGGGGCTGGTGGAGGGGGTGGTCATGATGCTGTGCTGGCAACAATTAGTCATCCAGTCCTTGCACATGTGCCCGGCCTGCAGCTCCTGACTCCAGGGGCTTTTGTTTGGGTGCCTGTGGGAACTCTGGGAAACTGAAGAGTGCTGAGCAAAGATGGCAGCATTCGAGCCTGCTCCAGGCTCTGCTGCATCCTAGCTATGTGACCTGAAGCAACTTATTACAGACTCAGTTTCTCTTTCCGTAAAAAGATGATAATACTGGCCAGGTGAGGTGGCTCACGTCTGTAATCCCAGCGCTTTGGGAGGCCAAGGGAGGTGGATCATTTGAGCTCAGGAGTTTGAGACCAGCCTGGCCAACACAGCAAAATCCCGTCTGTACTAAAAGTACAAAAATTAGCTGGGTGTGGTGGCAAGCGCCTGTAATCCCAGCTATTCGGGTGGCTGAGGCAGGAGAATTGTTTGAACCCGGGAGGCGGAGGTTGCAGTGAGCCAAGATTGCGCCACTGCACTCCCGCCTGGGCTACAGAGTGAGATTCAGTCTTAGAAAAGGAGTAAAAAAGATGATAATACCGGCTGAAGGGTTGTTGTTAACATGTAAATGAAGTTAACTATTTGGCAGCTTTTACTTTTGATTTTTTCTCCCTCTCCTGGCTCCTAAGTTGCTAGAATGTAGTTCCACCCCCATGCCTTCTGAGGCTGGAGTTAGTACCCACCCTCACCTTATGATAACTGCCATCTCTCTCCCTAAGACACTAAATATATATCTATATATACTTTTTTTTTTTTTTCTGGTTAGGCACAGTGGCTCACACGTATAATCACAGCATTTTGGGAGGCTGAGGTGGGCCGATCACCTGAGCCCAAGACCAGCCTGAGCAACATAGGAAACCGGCCTCCCTCACCCCCCACTCTCTGTACAAAAAATACAAAAATTAGCTGGGCTGGTTGGTGTGTGCCTGTAGCCCCAGTGATGCAGGAGGCTGAGGTGGGAGGATTGCTTGAGCCCAGAAGGCGAAGGTTGCAGTGAGCCAGGATTATTGTGCCACTGCATTCCAGCCTGGGAGACCCAAAAAAAAAATTTTTTTTTCTTTTTTTCCTTACATGAGGTTTCTAAGGGGAGGGAGTAATTTGCTATAACATTCATTTCACTTTACGCCTGTCCCTTGCATCCTCCTTGTCTGTCTCTTCCCCACCCCTCCCCTCACCTCTCCTCCATTATCCTCTCTGGCTCCTACAGCTTTCTCCTCCATCCCAGCCAGTCTCTAGGGGCTGAGGCCAGGCAGGCAGAGCTGGG
This sequence comes from Symphalangus syndactylus, assembly GCF_028878055.3. Lineage (NCBI taxonomy): Eukaryota > Metazoa > Chordata > Mammalia > Primates > Hylobatidae > Symphalangus > Symphalangus syndactylus. Next base: position 33,944,708 of record NC_072439.2, read on the forward strand.
TGAACTCAGTTCCACAGACAGTTTCAAAGAAATGCATCAAAATGTTACTAGTGGTCTCTTTTCGGTAGAATGTACTAGTGGTTTTCATTTTCTTCCTTGTTTGTTTTGGTATTTTCTAATACCAAATATTATAATGAATGATGAATAACTTATTCAGGAAAAAAACACAAAACATTAATTTTAAAAATCGTAATTAATTTTCTTTTTTTTTTTTTGAGACGGAGTCTTGCTCTGTCACCCAGGCTGGAGTGCAGTGGCGCAATCTCGGCTCACTGCAAGCTCCGCTTCCTGGGTTCACGCCATTCTCCTGCCTCAGCCTCTCCGAGTAGCTGGGACTACAGGCGCCCGCCACCACGCCCGGCTAATTTTTTGTCTTTTTAGTAGAGACGGGGTTTCACCGTGGTCTCGATCTCCTGACCTCGTGATCCGCCCGCCTCGGCCTCCCAAAGTGCTGGGATTACAAGCGTGAGCCACAGCGCCCAGCCGATTGTAATTAATTTTCAATTGGCCCATGTTCTGTTCTCAAAAGGAGAAAGACTGGAAAGGGGGTAGAAAGAGAGGAGAAAAACCCCTGCAGGGGACTAAGCAGGAACTTGTCCCCAAACTCCATCATTTCCTGGGTGCATCAGCCTTGGTGATGGGCCCTGTCACTCATCGCTCAGAGGCTTTCTGTCCTTCCTTGCCTGTCACTGGTCACTTGAGACTTAGTCACCCAATGGTTACCAGTTGGGTGGTGGATGGGTCAGAGGGACCAGCATCATTGAGGGCAGCAATATGAATCAGGAGCATCCCCCTCCTTGATCCTGGGCTGTGAGGTGTTCGCTTGTGGCCTCCCAGCCCTTCTGAGAACATAAAAGTTCAGTTACCTTTTCCCCCATTCCTATGTCTACTTCATTGTGCTTTTGAACAATATGCAAATGTTGTATGATGTGTAACTGATGGTGGAGCCTTCAGGGGTCCTAATTACTTAAAGAACAAAGCTCTAAGTGTCAGTGTGGTGTATGGAAACAGCATGAGTTATAGAGTCAGCAGAGGGATTTAAATAAGGTCAGGCCAGTTGGGAGTTCCATGTTCTTGGTCAAATTTCCCTTTCTGAGTATCTATTTCCTCCTACAAAAAGTGGCCGGAATAATTTTCCCCTCACCAGATGGCTGTGAGAACTAAAGGAGATAATATATAAAGCATGTAATACATAGTAGCTTTTTTTTTTTTTACTTTTTTTTTTTTTTGTGGGGGGACAGAGTTTTGCTCTGTCGCCCAGGATGGAGCGCAGTGGTGCAATCTCAGCTCACTGCAACCTCTGTCTCCCGGGTTCAAGCAATTCTCCTGCCTCAGCCTCCTGAGTAGCTGGGATTACAGGCGCGTGCCACCACGCCTGGCTAATTTTTGTATTTTTAGTAGAGATGGGGTTTCACCATGTTGGCCAGGCTGGTCTCAAACTCTTGACCTCGGGTGATCCACCCACCTCGGCCTCCGAAAGTGCTGGGATTACAAGTGTGAGTCACCATGCCCGGCCTTTAATTCCTTTAATTTTTTATTTCCATAGGTTTTTGGGGAACAGGCGGTATTTGATTACATGAGTTCTTTAGTGTTTAGTGGTGATTTGTGAGATTTTGGTTCACCCATCACCCAATAGTAGGTATTTTTATTTTAATTAATTAATTAATTAATTTTGAGACGGAGTCTCACTCTGTCACCAGGCTGGAGTGCAGTGGCGCAATCTCAGCTCACTGCAATCTCTGCCTCCCCAGTTCAAGCAATTCTCCTGCCTCAGTCTCTCGCCTCAGTCTCCCGAGTAGCTGGGATTACAGGCGCATGCCATCGCACCTGGCTAATTTTTGTATTTTTGGTAGAGACAAGATTTCGCTATGTTGGCCAGGCTAGTCTCAAACTCCTGACCTCGTGATCCGCCCACCTCGGCCTCCAAAAGTGCTGGGATTACAGGCATGAGCCACTGCTCCCGTCCGGTATTTTTAAATGCAAGTTTTTCTTCTTTTCCTTGCATAGCATTTAAGGCCCTCTCCAAATTCTGTCTCCCAACCATTTTCCCACCCTGGTCATTCTTTGACAGTGATTTATTAAGCACAGCCTCGAAAGCACGGAGATGGCCTGGGGTAGGCACTCGGGATTCAGTGGTGAATGAAGCAGTCCTGATCCTTCTGACTTACTGAGTACGGCAGTCTCTCAGCTCTGCACTTTTACTCAAGACCTGCACTGTCTGTCTCTCGGTATCCTTTTACCCTATCAATTCTTTTTTTTTTTTTTTTTTTTGAGATGGAGTTTTTGCTCTGTTGCCCAGGCTGGAGTGCAATGGTGCGATCTCAGCTCACTGCAACCTCTGCCTCCCGGGTTCACGTGATTCTCCTGCCTCAGCCTGCCGAGTAGCTGGGATTACAGGCGCCCACCACCACACCTGGCTAATTTTTGTATTTTTAGTAGAAACAAGGTTTCACCATGTTGGTCAGGCTGGTTTTGAACTCTCGATCTCAAGTGATTCACCCACCTCAGCCTTTCAAAGTACTAGGATTACAGGAGTGAGCCACCATGCCTGGCCTTACCCCGTCAATTCTCAGCTGGCCTTCAAAGTCCATCTCAAAGCCTGCCTTCTCAGCAAACCTCCCCCCAGCCCCAAGCCCCTTAGGGTGAATCACCTCTGGCCTGGCACGCTGGCTCCCCTCTTCCCAGGTGTTTGGATCTGCCTCACTGGATCCGTAAGCTCCCTGAGAGTAGGCTCTGGGCCCTTTACTTATTTGTGCCCTTGTTAAGCCCCACCTACACCCACATATTCCAGGCTCATTAGATTCTTGAAATAATGACTTTTTAATTAAAGCAGACATAAGTAGGTTTCAGGAGCATTTATATTCCCAACTTGGTCTTGGGTACAAAGAAACTGAGACTTCATGCTTGACTCCTTCACCTGAAACCCAAGCTACCTCAGCTGTTTCCTACCTCTCAGCTTATCCTAGGGAGACTCAAAGGTAGGGGCGGAGTGATTTGCTGGCCCAGGGTCCCTGAGGCATAGCGATGTCTAATTCCAGGGGATGTCCATGATCCCTATCTCTAGTCTCTCCAGAGATTCTGGTTCTCGTCCTGCCTGGATGCTCACCCTAGGGCAGTATGAAGTTTTTCCGTCTCCAGCAGAGGACTCTGAGGGAAGGGATTGGGAACTCTCTTTGGTTTCTGCTCTCTGGTGGGGCAAGGGTTAATGGTGAATTGCAACATATCTCTTGGCTGAGTCACCTCCCTCTGCCTCTCCCCCAAATTCCCTTCAGCTGTTATAAAGAGGACCAGAGGCTGGAGAGTAAAAAGAACTGGAGGTAAGAGCCCCTCTGCCTAGCACTGCTCCCCCAGGCTCCCAGAAATCTCAGGTCAGAGGGCACGGGCAGCCTCTGGAGCTCTTGTCTGGTGGGACCATGAACTGGCAGCAGCTGTGGCTGGGCTTCCTACTCCCCATGACAGTCTCAGGCCGGGTCCTGGGGCTTGCAGAGGTGGCGGCCGTGGTAAGTCCCCCAAGAAAGAGACCTGGGCCAGCGGAGGGACAGGGGTTACTGCTCCACAGCCCCATCCAAGCCTCCCTCCTGACCTTCAGCCTCTCTGCCTTTCCCTTGCTCTCTCTGCCCCATGGTCTACCCTGCCCATCTCCCGCTGCTTCCCCTTGTTCCACCTGAGCCCCTTCTCTAAGGTGCTTCTCCATTAGTGCTTCCATATCTTGTCCCTCCTCTCCTGATGGACCTGTTAGGTCACTTAGAAGCTTTACTCTGAGACTAACCCCCTTTTAACCTGCTTACCTCCACTGCCATCATAGGACTACCTGTCACAATATGGGTACCTACAGAAGCCTCTAGAAGGATCTAATAACTTCAAGCCAGAAGATATTACCGAGGCTCTGAGGTGAGAAGCTATGAGGTGTATGCCTTTAGGGCTAAGGTCTCAAGGTCTTCTTCCTTCTCATCCCTTCCTTTCCCCAGGCCCACCTCCTCCTGACCCTAAACCACGCCAGGGATCTAGAGATGGGTGGCGATCATTATTATGGTGGTGGGGCATGGGGTGAGATGGGGATTCACAGACAAGGAATACAGTCATTGGATCTTCCTAGGCCATAAGCACTCCTTTGGAGTCTCTACCCACATCATATCTCAAATACTAATATTTAGTTATAGTCCACATAAAGTATAATGATATGTAAAACTGAGTTGAGTTGTTGACATGCTGTTACCTTTTGTGGGCCTTTAATTTGGTACTTATTTATTTCTATTTTATAGTTTTATATGTTGATGTAATGGATTGTTTTTCTTTCTGCTCTCAGATATGTTCACGTCCCTTGAAAAGCCCCTAGGCCCTATGACAGTCCATAGATGGATGAAATTGCTCCAGGGCAAGCTGGGCTGGGAGGGGTATCCATTCAGGAAGGGAGAAGGCTGAAGGAGGACAGGCTGGCAGATGGGAGCACTAGTGGAAAGCTCTCCAGAGCAGGGGAGCCAGACACCTCCACAGAGTAGGAGAAGGTTGGAAATTGCAGTAGAGGGGCTGGGCATGGTGGCTCATGCCTGTAATCCCAGCACTTCGGGAGATCCAGGCAGAGGGATTGCTTGAGCCCAGAAGTTTGACAGCAACCTCGTCAACATAGTGAGACTCCATCTCTACCAAAAAAGAAAGGAAGAAAGAGAAGAAAAAGGAAGGAAGGAAGGAAGGAAGGAAGGAAAAGGAAGGAAGGAAGGAAGGAAAAGGAAGGAAGAAAGGAAGGAAGGAAGGAAGGAAGGAAGATTGCAGTAGAGGAGGAAGGCTACACCTGAGGGCAAACTTACTCGAATAAAAGAGACTGAAAATGGGGAGATGAAGCTGGAGTATCTCCATTTCTGCAGAACAGAAGAGAAAGTCCCAGTTATGAGGACTGGAGGCTGGAGTAACCCTGTCAGCTTCAGGGATTCTGTGCTATTCTTGGCCATGACCTTGGGCAGCGGGAAGTCAAAGAGCAATCATCTCCCAGTCATTTCAGATTTTCCTGTCCTGGTAGACCCATCCCTCTCCCTCCTTCAGAGCTTTTCAGGAAGCATCTGAACTTCCAGTCTCAGGTCAGCTGGATGATGCCACAAGGGCCCGCATGAGGCAGCCTCGTTGTGGCCTAGAGGATCCCTTCAACCAGAAGACCCTTAAATACCTGTTGCTGGGTGAGAACGGAGCCTGGAAAAGGGAGGGAGAGGAGGGGGTGATGTGGTTTTGGCGTGTGGGTGGCATTAGGACAGTCTGGACCAGCTCAGTGTTGAATAGATAATCACCTGGTGATTACCTGGTTATCACCTGTCTTGGGGGTTGAGTGTCTAAACCCAGAGGAGCTCTCTGGGGTTGGCAGAAGGATCTGCATTTCTAATCTGTTTTCTGGTCATTAACTAGGCCGCTGGAGAAAGAAGCACCTGACTTTCCGCATCTTGAACCTGCCCTCCACCCTTCCACCCCACACAGCCCGGACAGCCCTGCGTCAAGCCTTCGAGGACTGGAGCAACGTGGCTCCCTTGACCTTCCGAGAGGTGCAGGCTGGCGCGGCTGACATCCGCCTCTCCTTCCATGGCCGCCAAAGCTCGTACTGTTCCAATACTTTTGATGGGCCTGGTAGGCAACACTTCTCAGTTCCCACCTCATAGACCTCTGAGATTACCTCTGTCTCCTTGAACCAGTGACTCTAGAACCTTGATGTTTGGGCTGCCCTTTATCCCACCTGCACCATACACTCTCTAATTACCTTCTAATGGGAGCAGGGGCGCAGTTGGTCATCTACATGGAGCCTCCTCTTTGAAACTTCCTCCCTCCCTCCCTTCCTTCTCTCCTTCCCTCCCTCCCTCCCTTCCTTCCTTCCTTCTCTCCCTCCCTCCCTTCCTTCCTTCTTTTCTTCCTTCCTTCTTTCCCTCCCTCCCTTCTTTCCTTCCTCTCTCTTGCTTGCTTGACAGAGTCTCACTCTGTTGCCCAGACTGGAGTACAGTGACACAATCATGGCTCACTGCAGCCTCAACCTCCCAGGCTCAAGTGATCCTCTCGCCTCAGCCTCCCAGGTAGACACTACAGGCAAACACTACCACACCTGGCTAATTTTTGTAGAGATGAGGTTTTGCTATGTTGCCCAGGCTGGTCTTAAACTCCTGTACTCAAGCAATCCTCCTGCCTTGGCCTCTGAAAGTGTTGGGATTACAGGTGTGAGCCATCACCCCTGGCTGCCTATGCTTCTTTTTCTCCCTTAAGTTCCCCTGTTCAAGGCATACCTTAGAGGTATGGGCCAGAGAGGAGGTATGAGTCAGAGAGCAGGGAGTGGCTGGGGAGGTAAGGGACAGTGATGGGCATTCCTGAGAGAACTGGGTGATGACAGGGGAGTCTGAAAGGAGAGAAAGAAGCATCCAAGAGACAGTGAACATAGCTGGGGGAATTTTAAGGGCATGCATTAATTAGAGTTTATAATAGGCAGGGTGTGCTCTAGCCTAGCGGGCTCTGACCTCCTTCCTATTCACCTTTGCCTTTGTCCAGGGAGAGTCCTGGCCCATGCCGACATCCCAGAGCTGGGCAGTGTGCACTTCGATGAAGACGAGTTCTGGACTGAGGGGACCTACCGCGGGGTGAACCTGCGCATCATTGCAGCCCATGAAGTGGGCCATGCTCTGGGGCTTGGGCACTCCCGATATTCCCAGGCCCTCATGGCCCCAGTCTACCAGGGCTACCGGCCCCACTTCAAGCTGCACCCAGATGATGTGGCAGGGATCCAGGCTCTCTATGGTCAGTCCCTCCCCCTAGTGAGGGGGAGAGTCAGTCTGACTCCCACGTCAAGGCTTGAAGAGACAGGTCTAGCCTCCATGTAGGGATATAGCTTAGTGTCTTTCTTCTTTCTTCTCCTCCAGCCCAGTTACTCAGGCTTCTTCATTCTCAGGAATAGTTTTTCTCTGACTCTTCTATGTCTAATCTTCCTTCCAGGCCTCTCTCCTGACACTCATGCTTGGGGATGGAGAATGCACATTCCTTTTTTTTTTGAGATGGAGCCTCACTCTGTCACCCAGGCTGGAGTGCAATGGCATGATCTTGGCTCACTGCAACCTCCGCCTCCTGGGTTCAAGCGATTCTCCTGCCTCAGCCTCCCAAGTAGCTGGGATTACAGGTGCACACCACCACGCCCAGCTAATTTTTTTTGTATTTTAGTAGAGACAGGGTTTCACCATGTTGCCCAGGCTGGTCTTAAATTCCTGAGCTCAGGCAATCCACCCACCTCAGCCTCCCAAAGTGCTAGGATTATAGGCGTCAGCCACTACACCCGACAAGAATGCACATTCTAACAATCCTCCTTCTCCCTTTCTGGTGCCTCTCAAACCTAGAATGTGTCTCCTGCTGATATCAACATAATATTGCCGACCACAAATGAAAACGCTCTAGGATTCCCTTTTCCCCTCTGTATGGGGCCTCTGAGCAAAACTTACAGGAGACTGGTATGGAGGACAGCTGCTGTGAGTTCTCTCCCTAAGCAGCATTACTTTACCTTATAGGCAAGAAGAGTCCAGTGATAAGGGATGAGGAAGAAGAAGAGACAGAGCTGCCCACTGTGCCCCCAGTGCCCACAGAACCCAGTCCCATGCCAGACCCCTGCAGTAGTGAACTGGATGCCATGATGCTGGGTGAGGCCCCTCCCCTCCAGGCTGTTGGCAGGCGGTGGGGGCAGCCTGCTGATCCTGAGGCCTGGACATATGGGAGTGACATGGGACTTCAGCATGAGCAATGGAGGTTAGACCCCAGGCATTAATGACCATGGAAGGAGACACGTGACATGGGGAGGGAGAGTTCGGAGCCAAATTAAAGGCAGCTTAGGCAGGCACTTACCAAGGTTGCCACCCTCTAAGGGCCACTAGAACACATCTGGAAATGGAGCAAGATGGAGAAAACTATATTACCCAGATTGCCTGTTAGAGAGGGTGCACCTGGTTGGAAGGACAACTAGGAAGCCACTTGGAGGGGAGGGTGAGGTTCCTAAGGAGGAATAGCTATCTGCAGGGCTTTTGTTTTGTTGAGTGGACCAGAGCTGAAATGCTCTGAGCAACAAAGCATTGAGTCCTCTTTCTCTGCCTTTAATTTTCTCCTTGAATTAAAGTAGAATGAATTTTTGAAGAATCAGCCTGCAGGGAGAGGGCAAATTGTTAGTAGGGCTGAGATACCCCTAAGTTTCTGTCTACTTGACCTCTGTCTTTTTGACTTGTTGACACACCATTACTCTCAGGGCCCCGTGGGAAGACCTATGCTTTCAAGGGGGACTATGTGTGGACTGTAACAGATTCAGGACCGGGCCCCTTGTTCCGAGTGTCTGCCCTTTGGGAGGGGCTCCCCGGAAACCTGGATGCTGCTGTCTACTCGCCTCGAACACAATGGATTCACTTCTTTAAGGGTAAGGGGGCTAGTTACAGTGTCTTACTTGAGGAGGGCCTAATCTTAAAGAAACTATGAAAAGGAGGGAGATGAGAAGTTTCTGAATGGGTGGACCGGAGGAGACCGAAAGCTATCACCTGAGGACAGAGGTGACTTGTTCTTTCCTCACATGCTCTCAGGAGACAAGGTGTGGCGCTACATTAATTTCAAGATGTCTCCTGGCTTCCCCAAGAAGCTGAATAGGGTAGAACCTAACCTGGATGCAGCTCTCTATTGGCCTCTCAACCAAAAGGTGTTCCTCTTTAAGGTATAAAGTTCAAAGCAAGGGCAAATCCCTTCTTAGGAGGAGTGGGCTACTTTATACTGAGAAGCAAAGCTTGCGCTTGAAGGGAGATGTTCTGCAGCTGCAGTGGGCTGGGGTAGACCTCTGGGGGTCCTAAGCTCTCTCCTCTTCCTCTCCCCTCTCCCAACCCATCCCATACCCAGGGCTCCGGGTACTGGCAGTGGGACGAGCTAGCCCGAACCGACTTCAGCAGCTACCCCAAACCAATCAAGGGTTTGTTTACGGGAGTGCCAAACCAGCCCTCGGCTGCTATGAGTTGGCAAGATGGCCGAGTCTACTTCTTCAAGGGCAAAGTCTACTGGCGCCTCAACCAGCAGCTTCGAGTAGAGAAAGGCTATCCCAGAAATATTGCCCACAACTGGATGCACTGTCATCCCCAGACTATAGACACTACCCCATCAGGTGGGAATACCACTCCCTCAGGTACGGGTACAACCTTGGATACCACTCTCTCAGCCACAGAAACCACGTTTGAATACTGACTGCTCAACCACAGACACAATCTTGGACATTAACCCCTGAGGCTCCACCACCCACCCTTTCATTCCCTCCTAGAAGCCTAAGGCCTAATAGCTGAATGAAATACCTGTCTGCTCAGTAGAACCTTGCAGGTACTGTGGCAGGGGCATGACCGTAGACCTCAGGCCTCTAACACTTCCAACTCCAGCCACCACTCTCCTGTGCATTTTCACTCCTGAGAAGTGCTCCCCTAGCTCAGCTCCCCTAACTTGGATTTGGCCCCCAACTCCATTTCCTGTCTGTCTTAGACAGCCCTTCCAACTGTGTCATCTCTTCTCTGGAGGTCAATGGTAGAGGGAGATGCCTGGGTCCTGTTCTTCCTACATAAAATGCAAGAAAACAGCATGGCCAGTAAACTGAGCAAGGGCCTTGGAATCCTTGAGAATCACATTTATGTGCTTATGATTACGGGCAAGCTAATTAACCTTGTTGAATCTCAGATTCCCCATTTGCAACATTAGGTTAAGACCAGTACTGCAGGATTGTTGCACTAAATGAAATACTGTATGTGAAGTGCCTGGCACAGTGTCTGGTACATTTGTGTTTAATAAAAGCTAACTCCATGTTCATAAGAGAGGACTGAACAGCTCTTCCTCTAGCTGTCTGGCTGTGTAACTCCCACAATAGTCTGTATAATAAAGGTACCTCTATTAGATCTTTAGGGGACAGAGGATTTGTCAAGATGGTTAGCTCTTTGTTTTGGGGTGCAGAGAAAGAAAAGAGCAACAGTAGAGGCTGGACTCCCTGGTTAATGCCATTTTATTCACATGTTCTCCCTCCCTCCCATTGTAGCCTTGCTGCCCAGGGAAGGGATATGTCTTCCTTTATGCAGCTGGGAAACCAGGAACAGACCTTGGGCAGGAGAGTCAGAGGGGGAAGAGTTAGAATGGGTTAGTGGCTGGAACAAAGTTCTGGTTAAGGAGGGAATTAGTGCCACCCACAGTGAGAAGCAGAGAAGGCACTTGTCTCCTATGCAGCCCTGAAGACCAGGCTCCTTTGGGCAAAAGGCAAGACTCTGGCAGGCGGGCCAATGCTCTCTCCTTGGAGCAAGAAGCCAGCTTTTGGGGAAGGCAGGTCCTGAGGCAGGCATTGCCCTGTGGTCTTCCCCAGGTTGAGGAGAGAAGTGGAAGCACCATGGAAGATAGTGCTCCCAGCTGAGGTAGGAGGCTGGGGGGTGGGTGGGGTGGGTGGGGGTAGTTTAAGCCTATGGGGCCCAGGGGGAAAGGCCAAACAGAAACCCAACTACCCCCTAATGAAGGGCCTGGAGGTTGGGGTATCTTGGAGCTCCTCAGAGCCCTTCTTCCCATCAAAAAGCTATCAAATGCCTTGGAAGCTCCCTGATCCTACAAAACAAAAAAACGCTTATTTTTACCACTGTGAGGCACGCTGAGGTAGATATTTAAAAGGCTATTTCAAGACCAGGTGAGGTGGCTGTAATCCTAGCACTTTGGGAGGCTGAAGCAGGAGGATCACTTGAGCCCAGGAGTTCAAGACCAGCTTGGGCAACATAGGGAGACCCTGTCCCTGCAAAAAAATAAAAACGAATAAATAAAAATTAGCTGTGTGTGGCGTCTGTGATCCCAGCCACTCAGGAGGCTGAATGAGAGGCTCGCTTGGGCCGGGGAAATCAAAGTTGTCATGAGCTGTGATCACGCCATGGCACTGGACACAACAAGAAAAAAAAAAAAGCTATATGGGTAAGGCTTGGAGGGAATTCGGGAGTCAGTTTCTTTGGGGACCAGGGCACCTCTATTATTGGTCAGAGGTAAATATTCATACTTCCCTTCCTCCCCCTTCCCCATAAGATTCTTCTCTGTTCTTGGAACATATCCCTACAAGGCTGGTCTGGGTTGAGGCACAGATCCTGTCCCCAAGTCCAAGAGGTGGGGAAGTTTGTGTGCAGGTCCTGTGGGCTCAAACCCTGCCCACCTAGTGTTCCCAGGCCCTCACAGGTGTGAGGGAAAAAGTGGAAGTCTAGGCTCAGGTCTGGTTAGAACCAGAGATTAAGGTGAGGGGTACAGTGGAACCACAGTCAGAATCCAGGTCCAGGACGGTGTGGGGGGCTGTGGCCTGGGGTCCTGGTCCCAGTTGGCACTCTTGAAGACTCTGGAAGTAACTCTAGAGGGACACAGGGCAGAGAGGGAGTAAGGAGGGGCCTGGGTCAGAGCCCCCCTCCCACCCTGACCATCCCCATATGCCCTCTGCTCCATCTGCCCAGGGTGTCCCCAAGCCCCCCACTCACTGGAGCGAGACTGTCAGCAGGGCTGCAGATATTGGCAGGGAGCTGGTGCCGACAGCTGCCCTCACAAAGCCCCACCCCAGAGGGGATCCAGTGCCATTTGGCCTTTTGCTGAAGGGTCTGAAGGAGTTGGAGATGGCTTTGCTGGTGGCTTAAGACTACTGCTGGCCAGGCGCGGTGGCTCACACTTGTAATCCCAGCACTTTGGGAGGCTGAGGTGGGTGGATCACTTGAGGTCAGGAGTTTAAGACCAGCCTGGCCAACATGGTGAAACCCCATCTCTACTAAAGATACAAAAATTAGCCGGGCATGGTGATGCATATCTGTAATCCCAGTTACTTGGGAAGCTGAGGCATGAGAATCACTTGAATCCAGGAAGCGGAGGTTACAGTGAGCCAAGATCATGCCATTGTACTCCAGCCTGGGTGACAGAGTGAGACTCCGTCTCAAAAAGACCACTGCTTCGGAGGCGGCAATACAGACTCAAGGAGGCCTCTTTAGACCCTGAATCCTACCCTATACACACTCACATTCTAAAGAAACCCATTTGACCTTCCTGTTGTTTCTCTCAAGCCTCATCTTACCCCCATTTATTCCTTTTTTTTTTTTTTTTTTTTTGAGATGGAGTCTCGCTCTGTCGCCCAGGCTAGAGTGCAGTGGCGTGATCTTGGCACACTGCAAGCTCCGCCTCCTGGGTTCAAGCCATTCTCCTGCCTCAGCCTCCCGAGTAGCTGGGACTATAGGCGCCCGCCAACAGGCCCAGCTAGTTTTTTTTTTTTTTTGTATTTTTAGTAGAGATAGGGTTTCACCGTGTTAGTCAGGATGGTCTTGATCTCCTGATCTCGTGATCCACCTGCCTTGGCCTCCCAAAGTGCTGGGATTATATGCGGGAGCCACCGTGCCCAGCACCCCCCCCCCACAATTTATTCTAAAAGAAACTCTTTGGAACTCTATTCTTTCCTCCTAGACTTCCCTGAGATCCTCCTTTCCTTCCGTAACTCTTTCCTGCTTCCCCTGACTCCTTCAACTTTTTTTTTCAGTGCCCTGCCCCATTCACCTTGGACATCCTCCCCCACTCTCCTTCCTCAAGTGTATTTCTCCCCTTCCCTCCTCAAGTCTAGGAACTGGGGACATGAGTAGGCACAGGTTGGCTGCTTCTGTACCACAGCACTAACTCACCATTGGTGTGGCCTCCATGTTCCTCAGGCATGACCTTGCTTCTGTACCACAGCACTAACTCACCATTAGCGTGGCCTCCATGTTCCTCAGGCACGAGCTTCCACTGGGCCAGGGCCCCAAGGGCCCCCAAGGCTGGCCAGATCCCCAGTAAGACCCAGCTATATCAGCAGTGAGAAGGCAAGGCTGGAAGTGTCTGCAGGCGTTGGCCCAGCTGACTGCCCAGTGCCAGCCCCTCCAGGAAGTAGTCAACACAGGCCACAAGCACTGCAGAACCCAGCAGGGCTGTGCCCAGAACTGTGAATGGACGTGGCCACCAAAGCGTGAGCAGGGATCCCAGCAGCGCCAGCCCCACCAGCCCCCCAGCTGGCACCTAGGCTGAAGATGGTTGGTAGATAGGCTCAGAAGCCAGCAGGGCTCCGGCACCCAAGGTCAGGCCTAGCAGGAGACCAGTCAATAAGAGCCCAACACAGTGAACCAACACGGTGACCACGCCGCAGAGGAATCATGATGACCACGGCGATGCCCACTCTCATTTCTAGGCTCAGCTGTGTCTCCAGCACCCGCACCTTGTGGCACAGTAGGAAGCTCAACAGCGCTCCTGACAGCTGACCGGAGAGAAACATCACTGTCTTGAAGCAGCGGTAGCCTGGGAAGTGAGGCAGGAGGCATTGTGAGGCAGGAAGGGGGCTCTACAGGGATGACTGATGAATTCCAAGGGAGAGGAATGGCTCACTAGAGGAGCAGAAGACAGGAGCAGCACGTCAAGGGACCTCAAGGCCAGGGGCAGAATGGGGTAGCTTAGGGTCGGGGGGGCACTGTTTCAGGAACTGTGAGGGAATGGGAGGGAAAATCAAGAGGTAAGATGGGGAGTAAGGATAGAAAGAAGGTCTAGTCCTTTCAGGGATAGCAGATAGGAAAAAATCAGCACAAGCTGATTCAGGTTTTTTGGGAAGAGTGAAGAAGTCTGAAACATAGAGAATAATTTAGAAGTGGGGTTTTCAGGTAGAAGTTAAGAGAAGAGCAAATGATAGATGCCAGAGGTGAGAGCTGGAAGGCATGGGCATGGAGGATGGACAAGAAGCTGGCAAGAGCAACACGGGCCTAGGAATACAGCCAGAGCAACATGGGCCACACTGGAGGTAGGAACCCCTGGCAGAGGAGGTGAGATGGCCCAGGAGCAAGGAGGAAAGCTGGCATCATCCTTGAGGGTGACAGTCTTGGGCAATGGCCCCCCAGGTCCTTGGCCCTGCCCTCACTGAAGCAGCAGTAGATGATTCCAAAGCAGCAGCAAAGGGCACACACCAGGGCAGGTGCCAGTTCAGGATTGTCCTGGGGTTCCAAAACACATTTTGGGTCTGGAGGCTCTGGGAGTTGTTGATTAAAGGGCCTGGGGTCAGATGTCACAGCCAGGGGCAGCAAGACTTTCTCCATGGCCAAAGAGAAAGTGGTCACAGAGGGGGAAGTGTCAGCTCCTCTCATCCATCCATGAATGTCTTTAGGGGATTGGGAAACCTGCAGCGGGGCACGGGGCAGAAACTCAGGTGCCCATAAATCTTGAGGACTCTGTACCTCTATTTCTTTTAAATAATGGTGCCCATTTCAGGAGCCAGTATGACCCTGTTGAGGTAACTGAAGAAATCTACAGGATTGGATTGAGAGGAGCAGGATCTGTCTTTACCACTCTCTGAAACAAGGACACTTAAGTAAAATGTAAAATGAAATCTTATAAAGTAATGAAAATCTTATGAAGTAATGAGCCTTTGCCTCCCCCCACCACCCTGCAGCTCTTCAGGGTGAGGGTGGAAAGAACAGGAAGCCCTGGGTGTGTGGAGGAAGGGGTGCAGGGACATTATTGCCCCATCTGCGACTGGGACTTAATACTACCCCACTGGATTGGGAAGGGTGAGGTTAATAGAGAGGGGAGAGGGAGGGAGAACAGGAGAGCATGAGTCATAGTGGGGGGTCTCTGGACATCTGCTCCAGCCCCAGGGCAGAAAGAGGGAAAAAACCAGACACCAAGAGTTTGGGATGAGGAATTAAGTAGAGACAGTCACCCACAGTTTGTCAGGGTTTTAAAGCCTCAGCTTCATGCTGAGATGGAGTTGTTGGAGGAAGGGGCATCCAGCCACAGTCCTAATCCCACAGCCCCTCATGGAATAAGCAGGGAGTTTGTCCACAGACATCTCACATCCTGGTAGCCACTCGCACCTCCCCTTAGGATATTGGTGGGACTTTTCCTACCTCATCCTTCCCCCAGCAGTATCAGGGCTGCCAATGGGATTTGAATTCAAATCCTGAAAGGAGAACACCAAGGAGGAGCTGGCATTTTGGGCACTGTGGGAATGAAGTGGCAAAAATGCAGGCACTTTACTTTCTTCAGCTGTCCTTTGGATATCAAGGTCCTTACAGGCTGGAGGGTTGGCTCTCGGAGCTCCTCTCCTCAATCTGCTTGGAAGTCTGGGGACCCTGAACAAGCGGGGGTTGGGGAGGGGATGTTAACTACTCACCATCCTGCCAGGGTTGAGGAGAGGAGGGGGGGGAAGTGCTTCCCTAGACCCCCAGATGCATCCCTGCTCGGAGGTCCTAGACGCCGGGGGTACGGCTGTCGGTCGAGAGCACCCCCAGGGTCACTCTGTTTGTTGCTGCCTAAACTCTTTCAAGTCGCAGCCCAGGCTCTGTGAGCTAAATGCAACTAGCTTGCAGGGTGGAGAAAGGGGACAGGGCGTGTGTGTTGGGGTGTGTGTGTGTGTGTGTGTGTATGCGCGCGCGCACGCGGTGGGGGGAGGAGGGGTGACATCACAAGGCAGGGCCCTCCAACTCTTTCCCCTGTGTGTGGGGGGACTCAGGTTGCCTACTGCTCTAGTCCAGGACCAGAGACCCCCAACTATATAGCAGGTAAGAGTCTTGAGGGTCACCCCAAGAGTTTTGGGGAAGGGTCTCCGAATACTTAGGAGATGACAACCGGAAACTCTCAAAGCCCCAATAGGGGTCCCAGCGCCCCCTTAGCTCCAGCTTGGTTTCTTCCACTTTCCAGAGAATTGGAGTATTGTCTTCTGGAGAACCGGGTGGTCGGGATCGTGGACCTAGGGAAGGGGCTTTTGCTGGTCCGGGAGCGCCAACTGGGGGTTCATGGGTGGAAAAACTTTCGGATCAAGACGGGGTATAAGGCTAGAGGCGTGTGCAGAGGAGGGGACCGACGGAACGGGGACCCAACTGGGTCTACGTGGGGGCGGGGGCGCTTGTGGACTTCCACCAAATAGTTTGGTATGCAGATGAGATGTCAAGCAGCATGTAGATGAGTTCAGTGTTCTTTGGCTCTCGGGTAAGGTTCTGAGTCGAGCCGAGTTACGCTCCCAGTTCCTAGGCACCGCTCAGTGATCGGGCCTGGGGAGCTGCGTCCCGAGGGGCGGATCCAGGTATAAGGGGCAGCTCGCCAGCTGGGTCAAGCGCGGGGGAGGCCGTGGGTTGCTGTGAAAGAAGCGGCAGTGCTGCGGGGCGAGGGTGGGGGCCAGCCGGGGCACCGTCTCCTCTGCTCCACCTCCGCACCGCAGGAAACAAAGGGGCCTCTGTCCTCGCAGCTGCCGGCACGGAAGGGATCAGGGCAGTGACTCTTCTGAGCTCCCTGGTTTTGTCTGCAAGGGAAACAGACTATGTGTGGCTCGGTGGCTGCCCTCCATCTCCCAGGAATACGAAGCCTAGGAATACACCCAGAGCAATCCTGAGAGTCTGCCCTTAGTCTGCAGGCATTGGTGCAGAGCCCACTTGCCTTGCTTCCAGCGGTGCAACCTGCGGGAATCCCATTCCCACACGCGGAGGGAGGGGCCTTTAAATGGCGCGGCCAGTACTTCCTTAGGACCGCCTCCTTGGAGTCGACGCAGCGCTAGCTGGACTGGCTCGTCTCTCAGCCAACCGCTATTTCTTTTCCTTCCCGTCTCTTCCCTGGTGACCCAGGAAGTGGAAGTAGGCCCAGGTCGGCGGCGGCCGCGGGGACGGAAGGCGGAAGCAGAGCGTGAGAGGGAGGCGGAGCCGGGAGAGCGGCTCTCGTAGCTCACCATGGCCCCAGGCCGGGCGGCTCGAGGGGGAGGAGTTACCGCCGTTCTTCGGTACGTCCGTTTTTTTTTGTTTGTTTTTGTTTGAGATGGAGTCTCGCCCTGTCGCCCAGACTGGAGTACAGTGGCACGATCTCGGCTCACTGCAACCTCCACCTCCCGGGTTCAAGCGATTCTTCTGCCTCAGCCTCCCGAGTAGCTGGGACTACAGGTGCGCGCCACCACGCCTGGCGAATTTTTGTATTTTTAGTAGAGACGGAGTTTCACCATATTGGCCAGGCTGGTCTCGAACTCCTGACCTCGTGATCCGCCCGCCTCGGCCTCCCAAAGTGCTGGGATTACAGGCGTGAGCCACGGTGCCCGGCCACCTTTGTCCCTTCTACACAGCCGGTGGGTTCCCTGGTAGTCTTTCTTAGGGGCAGCCCTAAGCTCCGCCCCCAGATTTTCCTCCAGGGCCGCATGGCCCCCACCCTTTACTGGAAGTCTGTGGCCCCCTTTCCGGCGGTCTTTCCCATTTTCCTAAGAGTGACCCACCCTCCCCCGACCACATCCTTTACGGTACCTCCCTGTTTCCCTGATTGAAGGTTATAGTTTTCTGGGGAAAGAAGAAAAACTTAAGTGATTTGGAGGAGAGGGGAGGGAGCAAGCAGGGTTGTGGTGAGTCTAGTTTTGGCTTACTGCTAGGAATAGCGAATGTCCCAAAAGAACTTGGGAAAACAAGGGAGGTGGATGCATTAAATGTGTCCACTATTTAAGATTGTTTAATTCCTCTCTTGGTCTCATCCTTGACTGTTTCCACCTTGATATCTGTTACAGGCATCAGAACACACCATGATGGCTGTGACCTAAGACCCTCAGGAAGCCCCGGGGTCATGGCCCAGAAGCACCCCGGAGAAAGAGGGTTGTATGGAGCCCACCACAGTGGTGGTGCCTCCCTCAGGACTTTAGGACCCTCCGTGGACCCTGAAATACCTTCATTCTCAGGACTCAGGGACTCAGCAGGGACTGCTCCTAATGGTACCCGCTGCCTCACAGAGCACTCTGGTCCTAAGTACACACAGCACCCAAACCCAGCCCATTGGTTGGACCCAAGCCATGGCCCCCCAGGGGGTCCAGGGCCACCTAGAGATGCAGAGGACCCTAATCAAAGTGAGACGTCTTCAGAAGAAGAGTCAGGAGTGGACCAGGAACTCTCAAAAGAAAACGAGACTGGGAACCAGGAGGATGGGAACTCTTTTCTTTCCATTCCATCTGCTTGCAACTGCCAGGGAACACCTGGAATTCCAGAAGGGCCTTACTCTGAGGGAGGAAATGGTTCTTCTAGCAACTTTTGCCACCACTGTACCTCTCCAGCCTTGGGGGAAGATGAGTTGGAAGAGGAATATGATGATGAAGAATCTCTCAAGTTCCCCAGTGATTTTTCACGTGTGTCCAGCGGAAAGAAACCCCCATCCCGGAGACAGCGGCACCGCTTTCCAACGAAGGAGGATACTCGGGAGGGTGGACGTAGGGATCCCAGGTCCCCTGGTCGACATCGGCTGGGTCGGAAACGAAGTCAGGCAGATAAGCGCAAAGGCCTGGGATTGTGGGGAGCCGAGGAACTATGTCAACTTGGACAGGCAGGCTTTTGGTGGCTGATTGAACTGCTGGTATTGGTGGGAGAGTACGTAGAAACTTGTGGCCATCTCATCTATGCATGCAGGCAACTGAAAAGCAGTGATTTGGACCTTTTTCGAGTTTGGATGGGAGTGTGGACAGGGCGGTTGAGGGGCTGGGCCCAGGTCATTTTTCAGTTTCTAAGCCAGGGGTTTTACTGTGGAGTAGGACTGTTTACTCG
The DNA here is from genome assembly GCF_028878055.3 of Symphalangus syndactylus. NCBI lineage: Eukaryota > Metazoa > Chordata > Mammalia > Primates > Hylobatidae > Symphalangus > Symphalangus syndactylus. The sequence continues at coordinate 33,963,259 of NC_072439.2, forward strand.
TTTTCTTAAGCTGCTGGGTGCTTTGCTGCTCCTGGCTCTGGCCCTTTTTTTGGGCTTTCTACAGTTGGGATGGCGGTTTCTGGTGGGACTAGGTGACCGGTTAGGCTGGAGGGATAAGGCCACCTGGCTCTTCTCTTGGCTGGATTCTCCAGCCTTGCAGCGTTGCTTGACTCTGCTGAGAGATAGCAGGCCATGGCAGCGGCTGGTAAGAATAATTCAGTGGGGCTGGCTGGAGTTGCCTTGGGTCAAGCAGAATATTAATAGGCAGGGGAATGCACCTGTAGCTAGTGGGCGCTACTGCCAGCCTGAAGAGGAAGTGGCTCGACTCTTGACCATGGCTGGGGTTCCTGAGGATGAGCTAAACCCTTTCCATGTACTGGGGGTTGAGGCCACAGCATCAGATGTTGAACTGAAGAAGGCCTATAGACAGCTGGCAGTGATGGTGAGTACCCTTCTGTTTCCTGTTCCTCTCTTTTGTTCCCATATTTTGTTTTTGTTTTTTGAGATGTAGTCTTGCTCTGTCGCCCAGGCTGGAGTGCAGTGGCACAATCTCAGCTCACTACAACCTCTGCCTCCTGGGTTCAAGCGATTCTCCTGCCTCAGCCTCCTGAGTAGCTGGGATTACAGGTGCACGCCACCATGCCCGGCTAATTTTTTTTGTATTTTTAGTAGAGACGGGGTTTCGCCATGTTGGTCATGCTGGTCTCGAACTCCTGACTTCATGATCCACCCGCCTCAGCCTCCCAAAGTGCTGTGATTACAGGTGTGAGCCACCGGTCCCGGCCTGTTCCTATATTTTCTATTCCAGTTTTAGGGAGAGTGGAATAAAGGGAAGGCAGACTAGAAAGTTAACGGGTAGGTGAGGGTTAACATTCTTTTTTTTTTTTTGAGATGGAGTCTTGCTCTATCGCCCAGGCTGGAGTGCAGTGGCGTGATCTTGGCTCACGCAAACTCCGCCTCCCGGGTTCACGCCATTCTCCTGCCTCAGCCTCCCGAGTAGCTGGGAGTACAGGTGCCTGCCACTGCACTTGGCTGACTTTTTGTATTAGTAGAGACGGGGTTTCACCGTGTTAGCCGGGATGATCTCCATCTCCTGACCTCGTGATCTGCCTGCCTCGGCCTCCCAAAGTGCTGGGATTACAGGTGTGAGCCACCGCGCCCAGCTGGTTAACATATTCTTAGGAAAGAGTCATAAAGACTTTTTGGGCCAGATGCAGTGGCTCACACCTGTGATCCCAGCACTTTGGGAGGGCAGGCTTGGTGGCACATGCCTATAGTCCCAGCTACTCGGGAGGCTGAGGTGGGAGGATCAGTTGAGCCCAGGAGGTCGAGGCTGCAATAAGCCGGGATCATGAACCTACAGTCTGGGCAACCAAGCCAGACCATGTCAAAAAAAAAAAAAAAAGATATTTTCCCCTCTACTATGGGATCTGATCTTCCTTCCATTTTGTTTCTTTGTCATGAGATATATTTTTTGAACCTGGTGTATTAGGCAGTGTAGAACTCACTCACCTGGAATATCTAGGTGAAGTCCCTCTAACTAGAGTGGGAAAAAGACCTATTCAGAGAGCACCTCAGTTGCTCTTCCCTGAACAAATGAGGGTTTTCTTTTTTTTTTTTTAAACATGGGGTAACCCAACTGTTTCTCCCAGAGAAGCAAATATGGACCTAGTGTGGGAGGGTCAGGGAGTGCATGTAAGTATTTTAGCACCAGGTAGGAGAAAACAGGCTGTTTCAAGATCAGCAACTCAGAATAGGAGAGGGAAAGAAAATGGAGGTGTATGCATATGTATGTCATACATGAAAATATGGTTGCTTTTATTGATAAGAGGGTGTGCAGGGCCAGGCGTGGTGTCTCACGCCTGTAATCCCAGCACTTTGGGAGGGTGAGGTGGGCAGATCACGAGGTCAGGAGATCCAGACCATCCTGGCTAACATGGTGAAACCCTGTCTCTACTAAACATACAAAAAAATTAGCCGGGTGTGGTGGCGGGCGCCTGTAGTCCCAGCTACTCGGGAGGCTGAGGCAGGAGAATGGCGTGAACCTGGGAGCACAGCTTGCAGTGAGCCGAGATCGCGCCACTGTACTCTACTCCAGCCTGGGCGACAGAACAAGACTCTGTCTCAAAAAAAAAAAAAGAGGGTGCACAGATGGCAGTTGTCATGCACCTTATGCTTGAGGGAAATGGTTTAATACAAGCATGCAATCAAATTGCATTAGAAGTAGTTATTAGGTTGATATTAGATAACGGATTGTTACTACTATTTCTGTACAAATAAAACTATTATGAATATAAGTAAGGTGTGTAAATTGGAGGCCTACTTACACTGGAGCGTATGGAGCTGGACTGGTAAAACATCAGTGTGCAAATTACCTCAATGGCTGCATGACGCCAAAGAGGAATGGGCAACTAAAGTTTCCATTAATGATTAAAGGTACAGTAAACCACCACACCTGTAACTTACCAAAGGACTGAATTAATTTGGTGGGAAATGTATGCCCCTTAGTAGGTAGCTTGGTATATTCTTTTTTTTTTTTTGAGACAGGGTCTCACTCCAGTTCCCCAGGCTGGAGTACAGTGGCAGGATCTCAGCTCACTGCAGCCTTGATCCCCCAGGCTTAGGTGATTCTTCCACCTCAGCTTCCTGAGTAGCTGGAACTACAGGCGTGCATCACCACACCCGGCTAATTTTTTGTATTTTTAGTAGAAATGGGGTTTCGCTATGTTGGCTAGCCTGATCTTGAACTCCTGGACTCAAGCAATTTGCCTGCCTCTGCCTCCCAGAGTGCTGGGATTACAGGCGTGAGCCACTGCGCTTGGCCTCTGCTGTATTCTTAGAGTGGGTAACAATTGTTTACTCTCATTGTTACTAATTCTACTAGTAGTAGAGCTCTTTTCTTACCTTCTTTTAGTAGACATCCTGTTTTGGAGAATATTATTAACAAAAATTCTCATTTTTCTCTTAGAGATGTAGTTAAATTCCCCTACCCTCAAAACATCTATCCCTATACCCCAAAGATCTCTCTTGTCCTGGACCAGATTGTCTCTGAGCTTTTATTGAACCTCTCACTGCCTTACTAAGCCCTAGTGTGAACATGACTAAAAGGCTGTTCAATTAGCTTGGGAATGTGGGAAATTTAACAGCATTTTAGTTATTTGGCATCAGTCAGGAGACTAGCTTTATCTCTGCATTTCTGGGGAATGGGGATGGGTACAATCAGGAAGCTGTAGGAAGAGAGGATATTACTTGTCTTGGAGAGAAGGCTGAAAAGTACATAAAAAGTCTCTGAGACCATGATATGCTATTTCATTTCTGGGACTGAAAGGCATATCACTGTAGGAAGTTTTGGCTATGAGAATTTTTTAGTTAAAAAAGAAACAGTTTCAAGATGTAACATCTTTGGAACTCTTATTTTATGTGCCAGAGACCAACTGTCCCTATTCATCTGGGATTGAGGAATTTCTAGAGGCATGGGACTTTTTAGTGCTAAAACTGGGACAGTCTCAGGCAAACTGGGATGATGAATCCACCATAGTACCTGACTCTTTGCTACATACTTAATATATATTCTTATTTAATTCTCCCAACAATCCATGATAGATATTCAGGCTGGGTGTGGTGGCACACGCCTGTAATCCCAGCACTTTGGGAGGCTGAGGTAGGCAGATCAGTTGAAGTGAAGAGTTTGAGACCAGACTGGCCAACTAGATGAAACCCCGTCTCCGCTAAAAATACAAAAAAATTAGCTGAGCGTGGTGGTGCATGCCTGTAATCCTACCTACTAGACAGGCTGAGGCAGGAGAATTGCTAGAACCTGGGAGGTAGAGGTTACAGTGAGCTGAGATCGTGCCACTGCATTCTAGCCTGGGCAACAGAGCGAGACTTCATCTCAAAAAAAAAAAAGAAAAGTTAGATATTCAAGGTAATATAGCTAATTATAACAGAGCCATGAATTGAACCAGATCTGCAGAGCCAGAGCAATTAATCATTAAGCTACACTGACTCTTCAAAAGGGTGATGAAAGAGAACCCTTTGATATGAGAATAAACTCAAGGTGGGGAGAGGGTTGGAATGGATTTGTAATGACATCTGTCTTGGTAGGTTCATCCTGACAAAAATCATCATCCCCGGGCTGAGGAGGCCTTCAAGGTTTTGCGAGCAGCTTGGGACATTGTCAGCAATGCTGAAAAACGAAAGGAATATGAGATGTAAGTTGGAGATGGGAAATCATCAGATAATGGTAAATGAAAAATCCTCAATAGCAGAGGCATCTGGACTTGGGGGTGGAGGCTCGTTGAGATGGAGAGAACTGAAGTCACTTGTCTTTCTCGCTAGACAGGGGCCTCAAGAGGCCAATTGATATGTCTTCCTTTGTCCCTCCCTCAATACCTTCTGACTTACAAAGCATTTCTTCTATTAGGAAACGAATGGCAGAGAATGAGCTGAGCCGGTCAGTAAATGAGTTTCTGTCCAAGCTGCAAGATGACCTCAAGGAGGCAATGAATACTATGATGTGTAGCCGATGCCAAGGAAAGCATAGGTATGAAATAGAAGGAGAGGGATGGGACAATCACAGCTTAGGGATTATGTAACCAACGATCTTCCTAGTGAGTACTGGTAATTATGAGTTACATCTGTATTTCATAATTAGTAAAAAGACCCCTAAGTTTCTACCTTTGTCATATTGTCAATAGATTGACAATTTTAATTAGCACTAAGAAAAATTAGCTTTAAGATAGAACGTTGAAGGGATATGAAATACTAAGTGGGGTAATTTTAGATGTTTCAGCCCTATTTGTGAATAATAGTAAGACTACTAGCAGTGCCCTAGGTAGGCTTGACAAATTAAGGAACTATCCTTTTGTTGGTTGCAGGAGGTTTGAAATGGACCGGGAACCTAAGAGTGCCAGATACTGTGCTGAGTGTAATAGGCTGCATCCCGCTGAGGAAGGAGACTTTTGGGCAGAGTCAAGCATGTTGGGCCTCAAGATCACCTACTTTGCACTGATGGATGGAAAGGTGTATGACATCACAGGTACTCTCTGTCCTCTAGAAATACAGGCTCATACTTGCTGATCTTTTATGTGCTCTAAACTGCGATGTTTTGGCTATTTCTCATGTTTATAGAGTGGGCTGGCTGCCAGCGTGTAGGTATCTCCCCAGATACCCACAGAGTCCCCTATCACATCTCATTTGGTTCTCGGATTCCAGGCACCAGAGGACGGCAGAGGTAGGTGGTATTTCTGTCAATAATCTATCCACTATTTCAGTTTTGAAAACGGTTTCAGGTGACCTGCTTTTTAGGACACCCAGGGGCCTTGTTTTCTAGGAAGTTTGGGAACTGATAAGTATATCTAACTTAGGTAACCATATGACTCTAACATCTCTTGCCTTATTTCTTGTTTTACCTCAGAGCCACCCCAGATGCCCCTCCTGCTGATCTTCAGGATTTCTTGAGTCGGATCTTTCAAGTACCTCCAGGGCAGATGCCCAATGGGAACTTCTTTGCAGCTCCTCAGCCTGCCCCTGGAGCCACTGCAGCCTCTAAGCCCAACAGCACAGTACCCAAGGGAGAGGCCAAACCTAAGCGGCGGAAGAAAGTGAGGAGGCCCTTCCAACGTTGACGCCCCTTCTCTTTCCTCAAATCAATGTCAGGGAGTCAAAAGGGCTGTGTACAGCACAGGATGGAGTTTGATTTATCCCTCCTCCCCCAACACCTAGGAACTGAATCTTTTTTTTTTTTTTGAGATGGAGTCTTGCTCTGTTGCCCAGCTGGAGTGCAGTGGTGTGATCTCGGCTCAACTGCAACCTGTCTCCCGGGTTCAAGCAATTCTCCCATCTCAGCCTCCCGAGTAGCTGGGATTACAGGCACGCACCACCACACCTGGCCCAGCTAATTCTTTTTTGTGTTTTTAGTAGAGACGGGGTTTCACCATGTTGCCCAAGCTGGTCTCGAACTCCTGAGCTCAGGTGATCCAACCGTCTTGGCCTCCCAAAGTGCTGGATTACAGGCATAAGCCACTGCGCCCGGCCTGAATCTTGTCTTTTGACAATACCAAAGAAATAGGGGGTAGCTAGAGTAAAGAACCTAGGGCCTGGACCTGGGCTGGACAGTATATCCCTTTAGGTGTGGGAACTGGGTATTTCCCTGGGGTCTGTATGCCTTTGTCTTGTCATTTGCTTTTAGGGCAGATGACACTTTTTCCCACCCTTTTAAAGCTACAAGTCTGTCTTCTTTCTTGACCCATTTCAGGAGGCAGCCCTCTCCTTTACCCTGATATAATATTTAAAAGACAGAACAAGAAAGCATGTAGCCCTAATGATAGGAGATTACTGCATAGAGTTCAGAGTGGAAACTGAATTTTCCCTCAACTTTCACTTTGTGGGTAAATCACCCAATTTTAGGCTCTTTTCTGCAAGGATGGCCAAAATTAATCATTTTTAAAAAGTAGATTCATGCCCACTGCTCTTGGGTGAGGGGGAAGAATACGGGGGTTCCCAGAAGCCCCCATGTGATCCAAGGGTTTGTATTTTTTTTTAAGTTTGTTCATATTTGTATGTACATAACTATTTAAAGCCAGGGGATTATCTTTCTATAAATGTATAACTGGCAACCTGTATCTTCCCTCTTTGTTGCCCATATAGCCGGAGCCCTTTTTCTCATTTGAGAATCTCTTCCCTACTAAGTGTTAAGCTTAGAGTGAAGGGCACCTCCTACTGGACCAAAGGAGAGGAGATTGGAGAATTGTTTTAAGTTTTATACATTAGGTCAGTATTCCATCTTCCCACCCCCAGCTTTATAAGGACAGCTCTCGACAGCTCTCTACCCTTCCTGATTAAACTGCAGCTATAGCTGAAAAAAATTATTGTAAGAAAAATACACAGCAAAACAGAGCTGGAAGGTGGTAGGTGTAAAAGATATGGAAAGATGTAATCACCAAACGAGCTGCCCAAATGGCTTCCTGCTATGGAGGAGAGTGATTTGGCCCTTACCTCACCTGCCTTCCTGATTCAAAGAAACTTGCCACTAGCAGGACTGGGCCCAGGAGCCCCATTTGCCAATCTCTTCTCTTCTTGGGAGTCTGGGAAAGGTTGTATAGTTCTCAGTCTTTCAAAGTGCAGAAGACAGTATGGAGAATAAGAGAAGGATGTTTTATAGTCCTCTGTTTCAGTGCCTTCCCCATGCCCATGGAGCTGTCCCAAACCCCATCACTCAGTATTTGTTGATGCCAAAGACACGAACCCCATGGAACTGGGGCAACTTCGGCAGCAGTACACTTAGCAATGAGGCTGTGTTGATGAGGAAGTGTGCAGCATCATACTTGGTATAGAAGCTGGCCAGGAGATATCTGGGGAGAGAAAAAAATAGGGTGACTGAGGTTGGCCTTCTCTATCCATATTCTTTTTTTTTTTTTTTTTTTTTTTTTTTTTTCTGAGACGGAGTCTCGCTCTGTCGCCCAGGCTGGAGTGCAGTGGTGCAATCTCGGCTCACTGCAAGCTCTGCCATCCGGGTTCATGCCATTCTCCTGCCTCAGCCTCTCCGAGTAGCTGGGACTACAGGCGCCTGCCACCACGCCCGGCTAATTTTTTTGTATTTTTAGTGGAGACGGGGTTTCACCGTGGTCTCGATCTCCTGACCTCGTGATCCACCCGCCTCGGCCTCCCAAAGTGCTGGGATTACAAGCGTGAGCCACCGCGCCCGGCCCTTTTTTTTTTTTTTAAGAGACAGTTCTCACTATGTTTCCCAGGTTGGAGTGCAGTGGCTATTCATAAGTGTGATATGTGCAGTACAACCCCAAACTCCTGGGCTCAAACAATCCTTCTGCCATAGCCTCCCAAGTAGCTGGGACTCCAGGCATGCACCACAGTGCCCTGCTCTTTCTCTTCTATTTTAAATGACCAGTTTTATTGTATATAGTTCTAGATTATCTAAAACTATTCCAGCTATATCAACAGCATTTACTTTGGGGTTCAGGAGATAGAACCTTTAACTGGAGACTATAAGTCAGTATCTGTTAATTGTTAATGACATGGCAAATGACGGCTCAAGCTATTTCAGTCTGTATGACTGTTACAGTCCTCTTTGCTTCCACTCCCTACAGTGTTTTTGAAGATTAATATCAGTTCTGCCTTTATTTACTTCTTTTGGCAGTGTAAAATCATTTGGTTTTATTTGGCACTTATCTTTTCTCAGTCCCTTCATTTCCTTACTACCAAGGAGGCAGCAAGGAATGCTTGATTACAGTATTGACTGTAATCTACATTTTACTGCTCTCTGTAGACTTAGAACTAGTATACCATAATATCTTCAAAGGGTTTTAGATGGGTAGTCTGCTTTTTAAGAGCTTCCCTGTGGGCCTTTCTACCTGGCTCTTGGAGCTCTTTCTAACCCAGCATATCTCATTTCCCCCATAGACTCACAGCACAATAGGAGAGATGCTGAGGAACTTGCGGGAAGAGGTAAACTGGAGCCCATAGTCCATTTGCTCCCAGTGTGTCAGTAGCCGAGCCTTTCCTTGGTCAGGAGTCTCAAAGGGTGTCCCTTTCACCGTATGAAGGAAGACATACATAGCCTGGGAACAGGGAAGGTGGCAGTGTGAGGGGCAGAAAGTAGTTCTTCATCAAAGAAGTATGTTAAGATCCCAAAAGGAACACATAAATCCCCAAACAATTGGTGATTTTATTTTGCTTTTGGTTGGGAAACGCTGGGGTAGGTACAAGGGTGTGGTTTAGTGCTCACCAGGTTATGGATAACGTTGGTCAGGGTCCAGACAACAGGAATGCTGAAGAAGGGGATGCTGAGTAGAACCACATGCAGCAATCCTACCAAGATGATGTAGGCCAGCCAGATGCCTCGGCTATTCATCACTCGAGTGTTGGGGTTTACTTCGCTGTGTGCTACCCCCACATTCATCCTAGCCATAATGGGGGATCAGGCAGGAGTCCAACTCAGTTTTTTCTCAACCCCTCTTTGAGCTATCTCCCAGTTGTCTCTCAGATAGCCCCAATCCCCTGAACTCTATTGGGAATGAAGAACTTACCCATCACGCAGAAAATAAAAACTGAAGACTTGGGGAAAACTAAAAGACAAGAAGAGTCCTCACTACATTTTAGAGACATAGTCATTTTTGCTCTAATCTTTACACTTCAACTGTAACATGAAGGTGTATGTGTAGGTTTGGGGCACTCACTTCAGAGAGCAAGGGAAATACGAGTATCTGACTTTTCTGAATAAGTTAATAACCATGAAGAGGTCACATACGCCCAGAATTCCAGGAGAAAGTCATGGAATCATCAAAGAACCACTAAGAAGGGATGACAGAGTAAAGCTCACTCTGGTCTCCACTTTGCTCTCTGGGGTTTGTCCACCCTCTCTCTCACCTCCGTGGCATGTAAACAGTCTGCATCCCCATTACTTCTCTCAAGCGTGGGCACGACAACAATTTGCCCACGGCTTCTGGACTGGGTTAGGAAGGGACCTGAGCTCAACGCCTCGAGAGCTGGAGCCTTGGCTCTGACTCCAGGGGCGGCAGTGATTATCTGAACTCGGATTTTTAAAATTGTGGTAGCTCTAAAGCTGATGATGTCTGGTTAGGAAGCGGCTCTTGCCCGCCCCAGCCCCACCGCCAGTTCCTTAAGCCCGCCCCATGCCCCTCCCAGCTTCCTCCTCATGTTCATCGGTTTTTTCAGGGCTCCCTTCAGCGCTCCCCTCTCAGTATTTAGGTCACCGCTTCCTCGGCGCCCCTGTCGCCTCCCACCATTTTTCCTCAGCAACCCTTACAGTCTTTGCAGCCCCTACCTGCCAGCTCAGATCCCCGTCCGGCTATGGGCGCGGCGGCGGCTACCACACCTGAAGTCTCCAGGAAGTAACGCCTCCCCGTCTGCCCCTTTCCTATTGGAGGAACAGAATCAGCGCTGCCACCACCCATTGGTTGATGGTCTGTAATGCAGACGCACAGTTGGTTGCCATTTCTGTCGTTCGCAAGATACAGTGCCCGCCCCTCTCCGTGTTCCACCTTTTGAAAGAAGTGGAGAAAGCTGCCGAGAGAAGTGAGAGCGACGCCAGCTATTGACCAATGGGAAGAGCTGATGGTATGGCGTGGGAGCAAGAGTGACAACGATTGGTCAGCCTTGCATCTCTTCGCCTAAGGCGGGAGCTCCTGGAGGCGGAGGCAGCGGGTGGGGGCATAGTGGAGTGAGGGGTAACAAGATGGCGACCGAGACGGTGGAGCTCCATAAGCTAAAGGTACCGTGAATCGGGGAAGGGCTGAGTTGGACTTTTCTAGGAACTGAATTTTACAGGGTAGCCTGCGCCTTCTCCTACGTCTTCTCCGTGCAGCCTTTTCCACTTCGTTTCTCGGCTCCCGCCGTAGCTCTTTTGTACCACCCTTCCACACTACGCCTTCCCTAATTTCCCATTTCTCCTCACGGCTTTACTGCTATATTTATTTGTTATTTCTGCTTCCTTCATCATTATATCGTCCGTCACCCTTCCCCACCGGGTTGTGTAAGTGCCTTCTACCTGTTATACTCTTCGTTGCTTTTCAGGGCTGCATTACGTCAGTTGGTCCCTCCTCTTTGCCCCATGTCGGACCCAGGATCCGTTTTTCTTCCCTGGGATGATGTTTCCAGTCTGTCGTCCGAAGCTGAGATTTCCCTGTTAGCAAATGGTGGCATTTTTGTGTATTTCTGTCTAAATAGGTACCAGACACTCAGAAAATACTTCCACTCCCCTTTTCTAGGTGGGATTACGCCCCAAGCCGAATTTTGAAACCAGGGAGAGGCCTCTCAGAAGATCGGTCTCGCCTTAGAAGCCTGGGGTTGAGGAGGTCTTGAGAGTAGTAGAAGTACAGACACCTCAGATTTAAAAGTTTTCAAGTTCTCTCACGCGGCTCTCGGCCCGCCAGCCTTCCTCACACACAATCTCCAACCACCAGAGAGAACTCATACCTGCAATATTTGGGAAAAAACACTTCCAAGGTTAAGATTTTATCTGTTCCATTTCATGTCTCGGATAGGCCCTGCATCTCCTGGTGTTACCATTGGCTGGCACTAAATCACAGAAGCTATTTTAAATTGTCTTATGAGAATCTTGGTAGTTTTTTCACACTTAGATATATAAAAAAGTTAAAAAATACATTAAAAAGAAGAAAATTTTAAAAAGTATTTTCTTTTAGGGTAAATTAAGATATCTTGATTAATTGTCTGTTTGTGGTTTCACAAGTAGTTTTCCCATTAGATGTTTTGGACAAACCAGGCTGATACAGCTGAAGCTGAAAAGTGATCCTTTAAAGCTTGAAGAGTTTTTTTGTTTTTGTTGTTGTTTAAGACAGCTTAAGGGTAGTAAGGGTAGGGAGAGGACCCTTCTTTAGTCACTTATTGGTTGACCCCAATTCGTCTTTCTGTGAAAGCTGATGTTTTTCTTACTCTTGGATTCTAAACTCTATTAGTGGGTTTTTGT